>NC_091540.1:33235000-33860000 GCF_042242935.1 Bactrocera oleae | reverse complement strand
ATCGCAGGCGTTGATTCGGTCCAGAAGGTTTTTTTGCGTCAAATTATGCGGCACCCAAACATCAAACTTTTTTTTGTATCCAGCCTTCTGCAGATGGTTCAAAATGGTTTGGTGACTAACTCTCATCTCCTGGGCGATGTCACGAGATGCCATATGCTGGTCTAACTCGATGTATTCCATGATTTGATCGGTATTTGTCGTTACAGGTCTTCCGCCGGCTGTCTTATCCATGGTGTCGTTTTCACCGGCTCTGAATCGTCGAAACCATTCCTCCGCGGTTCGAAGTGATAGAGTACCGTCCCCTAAAACAGCATTAATCTCACGGAACGTTTCTCTAGCGGATTTGCCGATAGCGCGGAAGTTACGCTTAAAATGATCAGGATTTAAGAGACGAGTTGAAATCCGGGTGACTGTCTGTCCGTCCGTCCGTGCAAGCTCTAACTTGAGTAAAAATTGAGATATCTTTATGAAACTTGGTAGACATGTTTCTTGGTACCGTGAGATAGTTGGTATTGCAGATGGGAGTAATCGGACCACTGCCACGCCCACAAAACGCCATTAATCAAAAACAAATAAATTGCCATAAGTAAGCTCCGCAATAAGATACAAGACTGTTATTTGGTACACAGGATCACATTAGGAAGGGGCATCTGCAGTTAATTTTTTTTTTAAAGTGGGCGTGGTCCCTCCTCTAATAGGTTTAATGTGCATATCTCCTAAACCGCTAATGCTATAATAACAAAATTCACTGGAAGAAAATGTTTTTAGCACTTCTATTGACGGTGTGAAAATAGTTGAAATCAGGTGGTAACTCCGCCCACTCCCCATATAACGGTACTGTTAAAAACTACTAAAAGCGCGATAAATCAAGCACTAAACACGCCAGAGACATTAAATTTTATCTCTGGGGTGGTATGAGATGACTTTATAGGAACCGCGTTCAAAATTAGACAGTGGACGTGGCACAGCCCACTTTTAGGTGAAAACCCATATCTATCGTATATATCGTTCTTTTTATGTTTCTATGTCATAGTGCGAAAATGGGCGAAATCGGACTACAACCACGCCTACTTCCCATATAACACCATTTTAAATTCCATCTGATTCTTTCACTTTCCACTATGCAAATCAGGCAACAATGACTGTATCGGGATAAAACGTTGCGTGAATAATGAAGTATGCCACCTTGTGGCCAAAAATTGTCTAAATCGAACCAAAACTGTTTAAGCCCCTAAGTACTAAATATGTGGACTCCAGTGCCTATAGTTGACCTTCTACCGAAAATATCAGTCAATCCACAAAGAAATCTCAAACGAGTATACTATTTGTCTTTGCGAAAGTATAAAATGTTCGGTTACATCCGAACTTAGCCCTTCCTTACTTGTTAAGTTTATGATTGTAATTGTTTGTTTATTTCAATGACGTTTGATGATAAAGAGATGAGAAAAATCAGTCAAACTTACGCCGTATAATTACATGCATGTTCCTAAATATGGGCTTCCTTTGTTATGCTCGATATTTTTACTACTGTTTCGACGTTTTTATAGGCGCAAGTATGTCTTAGCAGGAATTAGCTCCTCATTTTAAAAGGAAAAATTTTCAAACTGCTGTTTGCTCTGAAATTTGATACTTGCTTACCATAACAAATGTATTGGCTGCACTTCAAGCTTCGATGTCAAGATTAAATTCAGTAGGCGATAGCAAAATCGGTTTCTATATCGGCACATAGTCATTGTGTACAGATATGCAGCATGCCACGGACTCAATGAGCATAAAGAATTTCGAAAGCTTCCACATACTATATGACAGAAAAAGGCTAAGTAAAGACAAGAAGAAGACATGCACAACTATATAATTGAAAAAGTGACTGCTGAAGAAGTTCAATCAGTCTTAAGCCCGCTTTGTTTGTTACTTGATACCTTGTTACATTGAGTGGCAACATGAACAACAACTACAAAAGCATGAAAAAAGCTCAACGTTTGCTGCACTAATTGAAGTGAAGTATATGAGCACCTGTGCCGCAGCAACAGCCGTTGAGCAGCCGGCAGCTTGCTATGGCTTCCTCGCTACGCTTTCAAATACATTTTTATCTTAAAGCTATACAGCAATTTGTATAAATATTGTACACAAAAGCATATGTGTGGCAAGTGTGTTTATTATTGCACTGTGCCACTGACAATGAGGAAGCAGGCAATGAAGTAAAAGAAAATCGGAATTGTGGCATGAAAAAATCAAAAGTGTACTAACAAATCCCCAAAGAGCTAAGCAAGCAAGAAAGCGGCAGCGAGTGAATAGAGGAAATCCGTTTTGCGGCGCTGAGCAGCATGCTACAAACAATATATTGTACTAGAGTGGACAATAGGGATATTATTAACAGGCACTCAAGTGTTGTCAACACCTGCTTGCTGTGAAGATATGAGTGTATGAGGGTTTGATGAGTCACAGGCTGAGACAACCAGCCGGTATCGCATTTGAAACACTTTTTTCACACTTGCCACATATTTTGCGCGTTTTAATCCGCATTTAAAATATCACTACGCTGTAAAAAATACTAAAGAACACTAATTTTTTCTTTCCACTAAGCGTGTGTTTATTGCCACTTCGCTTGATTTACTGCAAAAGTCATATTTGCGTGCATAATTTTTTGTGCCACACAGGCGGATATGCTATTTTTGTTAATTTCCGTTTGCCGTTTTTAATTAAAAAATATAAATAATTAAGCGTAAACATGTTGGGGATGTAAGGAAGCATCAAAAGCCATAATGATGTTTATAATTTTCCATTGGCGGTCCCCCTTCAACGCAGTTGGTACGGTATTGCAACCCTGCTACAGCGGCGGTGACGAGTGTTTTTATATGAACGGTATAAATTTTGTAAACAGGAAACATATATTTTGAAATATTTAATCATTTAATGATGGGATTCGAAGCATTTTTGCCACTCTGATTGAGGTATCGCGTTCTGAAGGCATCAACCGCCAACTTCAGGTGTCGAATAAGGTTGACCTATTAGTTCATTTTTACGTACGGGAATAAAAATAAATTATTTGATGACAAGGCAGGTCTATACGGTGGATTACTCATCAAATCGATGTTTTAAGCACTCAAAAATGCAGTTGTCTCAGTCGATGTGGAAGAGTTCGCATTGTCGTGGTGAAGAGTGGTCCGTCTTCGGCGGTTGGTTTTCCTGATTTCTTGAAAGACAAGATGACAAATGGATGTGTAGAAGGCTCAGCATTACTGTTCTGTGTTGTTCTAGTGGTATGTTTGCGACATGTCCAGTTCTTTCAAAAATACAGGCAACCATTTGCTTAGACGTGCTTCGTGCGCGAACAACTTTTGTTGGATTCGGCTCATCTTGAAACACCCATACAGTCAACTGCTGTTTACTTTCGGGCTCATACGCGAAAACCCACACTTGTTTCGAAGCATGGATATCGTATTTCTTTAACATTTCTCTCGAAAAATCGACACGAGCTTTTTTTTGAGTGATTGACAAATTGTGTGGGATTCAAGGTGAACAATTTTTTTTTTAGTCAAATGCTCGTGGAATATTGAATATATGCTGGTCCCACTAATGCCTATAATCGTCTCTATCTTACGATAGGTCACATGACGATCTTGCGATATCAATTTGCGCAGAGTATCAATACTTTTCGGAACAAGAACTAATTTTGGCCGACCTTCACGAAACTCGCCTTGAAGTGAACTACGACCTCGATGAGTTTACCCTACCAGCGATAAACACTTGTCCTTGATCGAGCTCAATCATCAAAAATGGAATTAAGTTCATTGATGCACTGTTGCTGAGTTAATTCACGTCGAAAGTTGTAAAAAATAATCGGCCGAAAATGTTCGCTATTTTATTCCATGTTTTGGCTGAGATGAATATTTTAAGTTGTAGCGGTAAGCAACACAAATAGTGCCCGTCGTCAAAACTTTCTGAGTATAAATATCATAAAAATTTTAAACTTTACGATAAAGTTGTGAGTTACCAGATTGCAACAATAGGGTTGTCAAATGTCGAAATATAAAAGGCAACCAACGTACCGGTCTCTAGCCCTGACTATTATAACATAATATTGTATTGCATTCGTCTGCCGATCTCAGTATACATGCAAGCGCAGACATCAACACAGAAATTACATTTTTGAGAATCTCTTAAAGTATTTTTCAGCTTTGTTGGCGTTCACTTTAAAATCATTATGTTTAGTTTATCGTGACGATAATTCATGCTCTAATTGAAAACTGTTACTGTTCTGATTATAGCTATATATATTATCAAATATTTATGTTTCTCAAATATTGTTAAATAAAGTAATTAAAGGCCAAAATGGTTTCGGAGATACGTTTTGAAAAATTATAAAATTAGATATAAGTAAAATTGAAACATAACTCCCAAAACCTTCAAGATCATTTGCTGGAATTTGATATTTCTGTATACAATGGCAAGAGATTGTAGCTGGATATGTGCCCTGAAATTGATATTTATTGTTAATATAGCAAGAGATAGTCATTTGTTGCCTATGAAGAGTAGCCGGTTGGCATCTTTAATGCAAATCTTGGTATACGTTTGCGGCTACTATACTTGCACTAGTCGTCATCCATAATAGTGATGTAGGACAAAGTTATTTTAACTTAAATCCTTCACTTCCGAAATAAAAACTCGGTAAAGAAGATTGGCAGCAACAGGCCGACAGTGATTATAGCAACTCGTATTATCTGATTTCCCAAAACAACTGTTACATAGCTTCCGAGATAATGTTAATGTGAATATTTAGTGAAAGTTTCAAGCGGATATGTCCGGTAGATTACGAGTGCCATCGTCACCGATTTTAAAAATGCAGTTTCAAGGAAAACGCGACTAAAGTTTTCAGTTTACTGGACAGGTAAACATAATTTTTTTCACAATTGTATAAGATCTTTAGTACCTTTTAGTGTATTTTAAGCCAAAAACAATATCTTTTTTGAATCCTATAGTGGCCTCGATGAAATTATACAATCAATATTAATTCTAGCTTCTTAATAACAAATTACAATCTTTATACCCTGAAGTTTGCCACGAAGTTTATAACACCCGGAGAGGGAAATCTCATAAATATATATATGTAAATAAATAAATGATCAACATGACGAGCTGATTCGATTTAGCCATGTTCGTCAATCTGTATATACGCGAACTAGTCCCTCAATTTTTGAGATATCGCTCTGAAATTTTACACACCTCCTTTTCTCCACAAGAAGCTGCTCATTTGTTGGAATAGCCCGGAGAGGGCCACTAATCATATAGATGCCATAAAATCGATCGGAATCAAATACTTGTATGGAAAAATTTTTAATTTGACCAGATATCTGTAAGGAATCTTTTGTATTTGTGAAGGGTATTATATCTACATGCACACGAAGTTAACGTTTTTTTCTTGTTTTTGTCTAAATCGTATATACAAAATTCCTGACAATATACTAAACTTAATTCCAAATCCACTTTTATTACCCTAGTCCATGTTCTATTTCATTAAATGTATCCACCTTTATGATGGGAATTTATTTTATCTGCCTTGTAAATCTAAGATCGTCCTTAACTAGAATCTTTATGATTCACATGCTATTTACCATACTAAATTAATATATAATCCGCAGTTTTGTACATTTTACTACCATTTACAATTTCCATTTATTGACCACACACGCCCACAAACACTTTATTATAGCAAATCTGGAACTGCAGGCATTTCGTGACATCTTTTTTGCTAAATTTTTGTTTTATTTATTTGTGTATTTAGCTCTACATACATTTTTTTGTCTGGCTCGGGTGGTTTGAACCCATAAAGCCAGGCAACTTTTACTATCCACATTTACTTCCACTACAACAACTAACTGGCTTTTACAACTCGCCCGGTTTATGACTGCTATTTTAGAAATGTTTAACAGCACATTTGGCTGCTTAGGTGGCGTATAAGTTGGAAAATAGATAGAGATTAATTCATTAAGTAGACTATATACATATATTGTGCAGGGGCTATAAACATTTTTAATGAATCAACTGTATACATGGGTAGATTGCAGATGTACAAATACGCAAATGCACAAATGCATGACCTCGGTGTAATAAAATTGAATTTGTAGTCAGCACTAAAGCCAACTTAGTAGAAATGGTTATCTGAATTGCGGTATCAACAACCCTGTTAGCGTTTTTATTAGATGCTTCATTCTTAATCCAACTTAACTTATATTTAAAATGCGCCATTTTTCCAAGCGATTCTCACTTTCAATTTAATTTTTCTAAAATCTACGGAATCCATAATATGCGTTCAATATACGGTTTTGGCCATTAACTTTGGTCAGTGACCTAATCCAACCCGAATCTTTTTGACGAGCTTCCGTTTATTGTAAATGCCTTTGTTTATGACTGTGTGTGTCGGTCAGATTTTTTTTTTTTCATTTCGTACAAAATGAGGGAAGCTTACCTCACCCACACACCAACAATACGTGAGATTAAAACACTCTCTTTTTTGCTATTCAGTGAGACCTTTACAAAGTCGCAATTTTATTTGCGTACCTTTTTTAACCGCTTATAAGACCTTTCCCCCGCCACACACGCATATCACACGGTTTCGGAACTTTTTCATTTGCTTTTTGCACCTCCTGCAACGTTTTTCTTTTTTTCACAATTTTACGCTGCCACTACAAAGTTAAGTGAAAATTTCCCATGTAATTGGATTTTTTAGCTGAAAAGGGCTGAAAGGTTCCGAATACGCTCACGTAGCTACAAAAGTTCTATGCATACCCGTTCACAGACACATGCATATACATATATATAGACATACTCATCAGCATGCGCGCATTTATATCGGCTTCAAAAAATAAATATAAAGCATAAAAGAACATGTAAAAAAGAAAGAAAAAGCAAAAAAACTATTTTTTTTAACAAAAAAGAAAGGCGAAAAAATCACTTGGCAAAGTAGCATAAAGTGTGGCGCTCGCGAAAAGTGTAGTGTTGCATTTTGTACCACCGACAGCGACACAAGCACACAACAACAACGGCAATGCAAAAATCTCAACAAGCAGGCAGCTTTATCGCTGTCGGCTTTGCAACAGCCCGTCGTCAGCAAGTCACATTTCCATGCAACCCTGCAACTTGAACAGCGCTCAGCAGTCGGCGGTCGAGGATCGGCTGTCGCCTGTCACCACGTCTGGTTCGTTGCCTTGTTAACTAACAAGCCTGCAAAATACAAACTACTTGCATTAAAAAGCTTCACGTATTTAACTTTTTTAGAGCATACATTATTAAAAGGTTACAAAGTTGAACGCCAAAGCGTATTAAAATTTTGCTCAAACGCACAAAAGTGAAGGCAAACAAAGCCCAAGGAGCGCTAAAAACTTTTTACAAAAGTTTACAACCCGACAACAACTGCCAATATATACCGCTACCACAATATAACTATAAGGGCAGGCCAAAGGTAGGGCAGGGTGATTAATTGAAACCATTAGCTGATTTGTTGGCAGTCTTTACTTCACTTTCCGCTCATAAACTCCGTACAGGTATTCGTCAACAGGGACAAAAGTGCAAAAAAGAGAGGCTGATTCCTTTGAAACGCTTAATTGCAGGGTTGCATTTGAGATATATGTCTCCAATACCACGGCGGGGTGCTCTTTGAATTATTTTTAGTACTTTGTTATACTTTCTTGGGCTTTCTTAATGAAATTCAGAGATCATCTGTTTCTGGTAATAATATGTCATAACCCCAAAACTGAATATAAGCGGGTAAAAATTTTCGCTAGCTCCCATATACCTTTTTAAAAAAATTGTATAAGAATTTTGTAATACCCAGAAGGAAACGTCGGAGACCCTACAAAATATAAATATAAATGATTAGAATAATGCGCTGGAACAATTTAACCATGTCCATTTGTATGTCTTTTCGTCCATTTGTCTGTATATACACGAACTAGTCCCTCAGTTTTTGAGGTATCGATCATCGGACCACTATGGAATATAGCTGCCACACAAACCAAACGATCTAAATCAAGTTCTTGTTTGTAATCTTTTAAATTTGTGAAGGGAATTATATCTCCTGTGCAGCTTAATTTAATGTTTTTTCTTGTTAAATATAAAGTTTTCAATTAATTGAAAGTATTGCCGCGCCTTTAATCTTTTCAAATTTCAAGTGTATGAAATATTCGGATACACCCGAACTCAGCTCTTCCTTACTTGTTTTAAAATTATTTTTTGATCATTTTGCTCATTGGTTCAAGGGGTCAGAGGTTCTAAACCCAATAGTTTTACTAGCGAAATTTAAGCTTTTCAACAGAAAATTTTTTTGAAATATCAGCGTATACAGCTTCAAACAATTATGTTACTATTATCACGATCTAATCGGATTTTCTTGCTGGTTGCCATTAAAGCTTAACAAGTTTGTGTTTCTTGTATAAACACACTCAAAGCGACTTTCTTAGACGAATATATTCAATAGCTCACGCTTGCCTTTCAGCTTCACCTAAAGTCGAATGAAAAAGTACAAACTTTAAGTTAACCTGTCACTTTCGACAAGTGATAAATTTTTCTCAGAAGTTATAATATTTAAGTGTATACTTTGGAGAATCAACTGAATCCTACTAAAACCCTTGCATTTCTCCTTATTAACTGAGGAAGACCCCAAATATAGCACACACACACATACATAAACATTTGCGACTTTCGTTAGCTTACGGCACAAGCCTAAGGCTGCAGAAGTTGAGCTTATGAGAACGAAAGTCACATCAAGCGGAAAAATCAAAATGATTTACTCGTGAGCGTTCGTTATTAATGCATACACACATATGTATGTATATTTTTATGTGTGGGTTTGTACGTTTTCATAACTCTAAACGGTTGTAGTTAGTATGTATATATTTTTGGCTAGAAATATTGTGAATATCTAAAAACTTTTTAAGTTAAACTTTTCGGTGAAATATGAAATCTAATATAATCCAAGGCGAGAATTGTGCATTTCTTTTGCACACACACTCGCAAAAATTTAGTAACACACACACCCACAAATAAATGGCAAAAGTTTCAAAACGCCACATATAAAATAAAATAAAATTGAGAAAAGTTTTTAGTGCAAAATGTGCGTTCTCTTTTTTTGTTCTTTTGTTGCCAAATAAATGTTTCGCACAACAGTTCATCAACATATAAATTAGTATCGTCAAAGTCGTGCGCGTGCAGAATATTGCAAAAACAACAACACATACATACTCCAATCTGATATAGCGCACACTTCTTCGCCAGCAACGGCATCAAATGTCACACTCATCGCGCTCTTCGCACTTCATTGGTGAGAGTTTTTTCGTCGTGTACTTCAATACAACACCTGCCGCACAACTATTTATGTGCGCTGTTATGAAGCTGTCAGACATCAGCAGCGGTGTTACGAGCATTTGTGAACGATTCGTAATTTTCGTCGGCAACTTTTCATTTGTTTGAGCGGAACTTAAGAACTTTTAATATTTTTCGTGCAATTGCACGTTTTGTTGCCATTGTGCCACGCCCTGCCAAACTAACTTTAAGAGTGTGTCACATTCTGTCACATTACAAATTCACAGCTTGCAACTATTTATCGCTAGTAAATTCCAATGTCAGGATCTTGTCTTCTGTGCTTCTTTCTTGTTTCTCATTATACATAAATGCTAGCTGCTTGTCGGCATTGTTGAGTTCTCATTTGTTAGTTTCGAAAGTTGATTTATCTAAAGTTTCATAAACAAGTTTGTTAAGTTTAATATTTTATGTTTGTCACACTTCTGCATAAATATGTCACATTTTAAATGCGTGAGAATAAACTGATGTCAAATTCAAACAACGGAATGACAAACTTCCTTAGAGCGAAGTTAGACAAGCGCTGTGAGTAATTAAGGCGTAACTGTTCGGTGGGTCAAATCAAAATCGCGTTAAGACCATAATTTTATTAAAGGAAAAGTTTTTCCAACCACTCAGGTTCTTCTTCAATTTTTTTCACGAAGCGTAGTACATCTGCATATATTATGAAGTCTAAAAAAGAAACTTGAAACTATCTTGAACCCTATCCCTTGAATCATTTAAAAAAAACTTTACATTGTACCAATTATTTTCAAAAACTGAAATTTACAGTTGTAATTAATAGCACTAAGTACCAAATTTTAGGCAAAACATTTTAAGATGCGATCATTACTTGTCACATCATCTCACAGATACCTAAATTTTGAAGTCAAGATTAATTTAGAAGCCTAAGTCCACTGATATTGTGGCAATGGACTCTCATACTTGCTTGACTTATAAGAGTATACAAGAAAGTTTTCATCCGGTTATCTAAATTTGTTCCTTCAATAGCATTCAGAGCGATGATTTCTTCAACTTAATCGTTTGATGAATTTAACAAAATTTCTTGCCTGTTTCTGAGAACTTTTTATTGACTTCTAAAGTTTCTTCGAGTTTATAGCATCGATAAGACTGTCGGCTATCAAGAATTCGAGAAAAATATAAATATATCTTGTTTGAACTTAATATCCAGAGTTGGTCATGATATTCTCACCATACGATTATAATCGTAACTTCAACATTTCCAAGGCACGTTTTTGCGTCATTATCTACAGTAGTCTTTTCGGCCATCAATCGAAATTGATCCAAGATTAGTTGCCTTTTTTTTCATTTATTCATGAACATAAACAATTAACCTTTCCTTTATTTTTATACTCTCGCAACCTGTTGCTACAACGGTTGTTTGTATCACCTAAAACTAATCGAGTTAGATATAGGGTTATGTATATATAAATGATACGTCCGTCTGTCCGACTGTCCGTCCGTGCAAGCTGTAACTTGAGTAAAAATTTAGATATCCTTATGAAACTTGGTAGACATGTTTCTTGGTACCGTGTGACGGTTGGTATTGCAGATGGGCGTAATCGGACCACTGCCACGCCCACAAAACGCATAACTAAGCTCTGCGATAAGATACAAGACTGTTATTTGGTACACAGGATCACATTAGGGAGGGGCATCTGCAGTTAAAAAATTTTTTTTTAAGTGGGCGTGGTCCCGCCTCTAATAGGCTTAATGTGCATATCTCCTAAACCGCTAATGCTATAACAACAAAACTGGAGGCAAATGTTTTTAGAACCTCTACCTACAGTGTGAAAATAATTGAAATCTATCTGAAAACTACTAAACGCGCGATAAATCAAGCACTAAACACGCCAGAGACATTAAATTTTATCTCTGGGATGGTATGAGATGAATTTATAGGAACCGCGTTCAAAATTAGACAGTGGGCGTGGCACAGCCCACTTTTAGGTGAAAACCCATATCTTGGGATCTGCTTAACCGATTTCAACCAAATTCGGTGCATAACCTTCTTCTCATATTTCTATGTTAAATTGCGAAAATGGGCTAAATCGAACTCCAACCACGCCTATTTCTCATATAACACCATTTTCAATTCCATCTGATTCTTTCACTTTCCACCATGCATATCAAGCAACAATGATTATATCAGGGTAAAACTTTACGTGAATAATACGTTTAATGTATGCCACCTTGTGACCAAAAATTTTCTAAATCGAACCAAAACTGTTCAAGCCCCTAAGTACTAAATATGTGGACCCCAGTGCCTATAGTTGACCTTCTACCGAAAATATCAGCCAATCCACAAAGAAATTTCAAACTCAATTTGACTTTGCGAGAGTATAAAATGTTCGGTTACATCCGAACTTAGTCCTTCCTTACTTGTCTTTATAAATATAATAATATTCAACGAGTTCAGGCACCTGGGGAATTACCCGGCTAACGAAGATATTAAGTGCTATTAAGAAAAGTTTACCAAAGTATTGAATTTAAGTGAATTTCGAGGATTTTATTGCAGGCTAACGATAAATTTAAGAAAATTTATTAGATTCATTGAGTTACATACAATTTCGTAGTCGGATATATCTCTGGCTTTAAGCCGCAGACTACCATTTTTCCAAATTTCTTTAAAGCAGGGAGTATTTCATGAAAAGTATCTTTTGCATATTTTTACCACATTCGCAAAATATATCTACCGAAAAAGTTGAATTCAATGTTCAAATAACGCGCTTTTGCTTATCAGCTGACACTTCCAGTGACACCTGCCACGCCAAATGGCCGCACATGTTGGTTTGGCTTGGCCGCGTGCACGTACAACAATATGTGGCACGTTGTTGGCCCTTCGGCGCATGGCAGGACATAAAAAAATATGGCAAAGTGGGGTAAAAGGGCTGAGATGGAACAAACAGATATAATTTAACACTGCCACACCGGAAAAAAACAATCAGGTTTTTCGACATTATCAGATTATTATTTTTTGTTGTAGTCGATTTATCTTTGTATGAAAACGTAAAACCTAGCATTGGCGATTGTGGAAATTACGTGTTATTCGTAAAATTAAATTTCCTTTTACCATATCGAGTATAATGAAATTTATTTCTCAAGTCTTTTACATATATGGGACTTACGATTCCATAAGTTTTTAAAACAATTTTCTCGAGTTTTTTTCGAGAAATGAAGAAGTTATTTTCTTTGCTCATTATCGAAGGAAATGTTTACACTTATTAAAAAGAATTGAGCTTTGTGTCACATAATTCCTCCATTAAAAATAATGAAATTATCGGAAAAGAATAGCGGAAGAATATAAGATGTAATCATAATCGACACAAACTTATTCGTCAGCCTTTCCGACCCACCTTCATTTGAAAATTATGTTAACAAGTAAGAAGGGGCTAAGTTCGGGTGCAACCGAACATTTCATACTCCGGCAACTTGCAAGGCTAAAAGTCAGGAATTTAAAATAGTGCTATATGGGAAATAGGCGTAGTTGTAATCCAGTTTCGCCCCTTTCCGCACTATAATGTTTTGCACCGAAGTTCGTTGAAATCAGTTAAGCCAATCCAAAGATATAAGTTTTCACCTAAAAGTAGGCGGTGCCACGACCACTGTCTAATTTTGAACACGGTTCCAATAAAGTAATCTCATACCATCCCAGAAATAATATTTAATGTCTCTGGCGTGTTTAGTGCTTAATTTATCGCGCTTTAAGTAGTTTTTAACAGTACCGTTATATGGACAGTGGGCGGGGTTGTCACCCGATTTCACCCGATTTCACCCATCTTCACACTGTCGATAGAAATGCCTAAATCATTTCTTCTCAGTAAATTTGTTATTCTAGCGTTCCGATTACGCCCATCTGCAATACAAACCGTCTTACGGTACCAAGAAGCATGTGTACCAAGTTTCATAAGGATATCTCAATTTTTACTCAAGTTACAGCTTGCACAGACGGACGGACAGACAGTCACCCGGATTTCAACTTGTCTTTTAATCCTGATTATTTATATATATACAACCGTATATCTAACTCGATTAGCTTTAGGTGATACAAACAACCGTGAGGTTCGTGAATATCAGTTATATGGAAGCTAAAGCAAGTTTTCGCCCAAGTTTATCCATTTTAGAAAAATAATACACTGTAATTAGAGAAATATGCTCCCTCAATTTCATTAAAATAACTACCACATTCGCCGATATATGTATGTGTTATACAGTCAACTGGAAGTTCGAAAATCCTTACATAAGGGTATATTATTATCAAGGAAACATTTCCCCTTCATCTCAATTATATATCTCACAGATTGACCGACATTTTCTGCAAAAAATCAGCCATATGCACTGGGGTATATATATTTAGCGCCTAAATTCTTAAAAACTTATAGTCCGATTTCGACAATTTTTGAGTGTGAAATGAAATACCTTAAGAGCACTATTTGTGTAAAGTTTTATCCGGATGAGCTTTCATCATTTGATATTGTTTTCTTTACCCTATAAGTAGTAGCTTGCACACAATATTGTCCATAAACCCATAAAACGGTGTTTACGGGGAAATAAAGTAAAATATTTCGAAAATCTCTGAGTTTGCAAGTATTGGCTAATCCTAAACTCCGAAGTTATTATTAAACTCAAGTTTGCGGCGAACCTGACAAGTTCATTTCTTTTCGCCATTGATAGCTCCCCAAATTTCGTATAGTAAACTAGTGTAGGCGAGTAGTGTTTAATCATAAATACCGAAACAATTTTAAACTCGAGTTTGGCAACTTGAAGATATTTTTAATTACGATATTAATAACACTTTTGGCTTTTTAAGAAGAACTAAAGTAATAATATCGTACTGAACTCTCTAAGTTTGCGAGTAGTGCCTAGTGCTAAAAACCGAAACTATTTTCAAACTCGGGTTTACTAAGGAACTATTAATGAAATTTTCTAAACTATCAACTGGGAAAAGTTTGAGTTGTTTATTAATATGTACTGAACACCAAAATTACTCCTATACACGAGTTTATGCGTCATTTTAAAGTTACTTATAATTTTGGTAGTAAAACATAAGTTTCAAGCCTTAACTCCATTAAATGCAGGAAAGAAATAAATTGTACAAAATCATTCCCATTCTGACACATATCGGCTCCAAGCGAATTAAAAATCAGTGAAAAGAATCTATGAATAGTAATGCAAATTCATTATTAATTTTGCCTGCGCAATCAGACTTAGCAATAAGTGTGGCATTCATTTGCATACAACTTCACTAACTTTTGCCTTTTACGTTTCCTGTTCCTTATCATTGATTTGGCTGGTTGCTGGTCATTCGCCAGCATACTGGCAGGTCAGCAGTAACGGACAAGTGAAAAAAAAAAACAGACAAATAAATTCACAAGCGAAACAAGGTCGCAGGCAAGTCCGAATTATCAGCACTAAAGTAAAATCGAATAAAACAGAAACTTTAACAATAACGGAGTTGGTGGCCATTGCCAACAACCACACGTCAGTGCCAAGAACCCTATGCCACAAGCAGACCCGAAAAATGGCACACTTTACTTCACCTGAAATCGTATTTAAGGCGCGCACCGCAGTTTAGTTAGGCAAATACATATGTATAGGCACTACAAAATTCCACTTCGAAGTAGGAAAAGTACAACAGTAAATGCAAATGGAAATGTTACAACAACCGCTCGTACTCGTGCCACATGTCAGCGCGTGATTTTCGTACATAAAAGTTCGCATTAAGTTGAGCACACCATTTTTCCGTGGTAGACCATGGTCCTAAGCCGAAGGACCTTGCCGCCAACAAACACCGATTCCTAGGTACCGTATATACCATGTACCGTATATACCATAAATTACGGCACATATGTACGTGTGTGGGCAACACCGGCTTGCGTCTCAGTATGTCGGATGATTCGGACGATAAGTAAGGTGGAAATCGCTTCGGATTTACCTGTTTCGTAGAAGCAGCTCCTGGTGTTACAGTTTCTTGCTGGTTTTTGTGAGCGGGTAGTGGGTGAGCGCCGTCGTCATTTTGCCACCGTATGCAAAGTTAACTTTTTAGTGTCATGCTAGTGCAGCCATTTCACCATGGTTTACATATGTTAAGCGCGTGCGCCGGTAACTTTTTACGAAATTAAATAGTTACGGCACGACGCAAGCAGGACTGACCTTAATATTCGAGAGTTATATGATTTTTAACGCAATTAAACTTTGAGCGCTGGCAGTGGCAACAAATTACATATGGAATTATATTTTTATAAATTGTCATAGAATTTAATAAATTAACTTCATTTTACCTTTGAGCGTAAACTATTTTTATGGCAATCTCTCTCTCTTTATACTCTTACTTTTTTTGAAATTCGTTTGATCGTGAAATCTTGAATGGAAAAAAGGAAAGATATTGTTTGCAACTACTATGAAAGTTCGACAAATCGTTTCGTTTATACAAAGTGTGGTACATTCTTGCCTATTTCGTTTTTGAATAAGATTAAGACGGTTTATTAATATAAGATATTGATTGTTATATAAATAACCAGGCTCATTGGACATTAAATGGCTTTTAGCCACTATGTTTTGAATAAGGTAAACTTTTGGTTGTGAAAGCTTTTTACTTAGTCAAGCTATACTCGTGACCTAGTCTGTTCCTAATACGAGGACCGTATTTTCAGTTAAATAATCGACGAGAGATCAATTTCAGAACTGTCGGTAGTGTTAGTATCCTTTCTAATGTATGTATAACCGAAGTGATTTGAGCGTTTTATACCATCTATTACTTTTCAGTATCTACTGCTTGATTTTCCAAATCTTATCAAGTTTATATTCTACATCGATACGACAAATTTTGTTCAGAGCAAATACACAAACTTTCTTACTTCGTCCTTTCTACACATAGCGGCGCCATATTTTTGCGCTACTGTTGATGGTCGAAAAGTTTTTTAATAAAAATATTAAATTTGCATATGTTTCATTGCCAGCGTCGCAGCAAGCACATTGATCTTCTCCCTGCCTTGCAATAATTTGCGGCAAAGGTGAGTGAAGAAAGTCTGAATGATGATTTCTATGTGGTGGCTTGACTGTGTTACCTGAGAGCACCCGACACCCAGTTAGAGTCCTGAATTCTGTCCTAGCCTGTACGGTATTTTGCTTGTGACGCAGAATTTCACGTGTGTGTGAGTTGTTTATGTAAGAAACAGGAAGCGGCACTGTCGAACTTTAAGTGCTTAGCTACGTAGCTGTGAATATTCTCCAACTCTATCCATACTACCGCCGTCAACAACTGCTTGTGGCATGCAACAAAAACACGTCTGACGAATTATACTTCATTTTACTTGGCGGAATTTGAGCTCAAGCAGTGCACATAAAGTGGAAGCTGTGGCTTGCGGCTGGCTGTATGTGTGGAGCCAAGTGGCTGCCAAGCAAAAGTTTGTTGGCACTTTGTTGTTGTTTCGTTATTGCCTCGTCCAAATTAACTTCGCTTAAAGTTTGTTCTTGTTTATTTTTAAAGATTGAAACTTACTCTCTTATGATTTTTCGCCATATATATTTTACTTTTCTCACTACTTTGGGAATTTATGTTGCTTCGGCATTGTTATTTTAAGTAGGCGTACGAAAACGGCATTAAATTATTGGACGTTATGAATACTGGAGCGTCGATGCTCACAGGTGTTGCTGTGTTGTTGTCTGGGTGGTAGTTAGCTTGTTTTGCGTAATCAAACATATTATAAATTCCATTTAAGGTATATGAAATTTCTTGAAAATTTGATTTTTTATTATTATTATAATTTCTTGGCAACTTTTTTTTGGCAGATATTGGTACCGTTGTAATTAACTGCCTGTGCAAAGTTCATAGAAAGCGCGGAAGTATTTTTTTGTTTACATCTAAAGTAATCCGTGCCATTGTTTTTTTTTTAGCAATAAAATCAAGAAGAAGTGAACGTTGGAAACGTCTTGTAGTAGAAAACAACCTTTGTACACTAACAGAAGAGACGCTTAGACTAAAACGCTGTGCGCAGGTTCACTTCTTCAAATTTATATGTAACTGAAAATATTTATTAAGCAATAAATTATATTTATATTAACACAAAGTAGTGCAAATAGACGTATGGCATTTATGTTCTATAAATTGCTAGCAGATCATTTCATTTGCCATCCCACTTGGAAGAAAGGGTACCTTATATAGACGATGAGATGTGAACACCGAACTTTTAATATTATTTATATTCAACTCCGCACTCGACCGGGGCTAATTGGGCGAGTGAGCCGCGCTACATTGTTTTCACGACATTGACTGCCATCCCGTGGCCAATGACTCTTTCCTTGTATATTATGTTGTAGTTGAGCAGAGAGGGTCGCCAATCACCACGCTACTTTTTATACTTTTACAACATGTTTCTACAGAGTATAATAGTTTTGTCCACCTTACGGTTGTGTGTATCACTTCAAACTAATCAAGTTAGTCCGTCCAACTGTCTGTGTGGCTTTGTACGCTGCAACTTGAGTAAAAATTAGTATATCGTAACGAAACTTTGTACACGTGTTACTTGGCAAAAAAGTGAGGATGAGCTCGCAGATGGACATAATCGGACCTCTGCCACGCCCACAAAACGCAGTTATTCGCAAACTTATAAAACTCCATAACTATATAATATACATAACACGATGCAAGTGAGCTTTATAGGAGAAGCTTTCAAAATTGGATGATGAGCGTGGCACCGCCCATATTTTGGTGAAAACATATATCTCGTGACCTACCCGACCGCGAGCTGCCCGATTTAACAAAATTGTAAAATCTATCTGATTCTTTCACTTTCCAGTGTACAAATCAAGAACGAATCGATGTATCCGGATAAAACTTTGCACAGATAGTGCACTTAAGATATTTCATCTCACACTCAAAAATTGTCGAAATATTTCTATAACTTTTTAAGGACATAGACGCCAAATATGTGGACTCCAGGGCGTATGGCTGACTTTTTGCCGAATCCGGTCAATCTGTGAGATATATAAATGAAATGATAATAATTCTGAAGGTATTTATCCGGCTTTGCTGCTGGAAGTTGCAAAATTTTAAAATGTTCGGTTACAACCGAACTCAGGTCTTCCTTACTTGTTTTTAATACTTATATTTTGCGTATCTTTCGAATGAAATGTCCGAATCGAATAATTCAATAAGTTAGATAAAGGTATCGAATCAGTCTTGAACATGAAGTAATTAATTTTGATAAGGATTAATACTAAAGTACAAATAAAGAGCTTTTACAGAGGCGGCATTTTAGTTATGTTTTTCTTCAATTAAGGAATACTTATTGTGACGTAACTGTAACAGTTAGACATATTCTGTCGTGAGATTTTTTGTTGATGATTATATGTTTTAAGGGACTAGTTCTCGTATATACAGACAGACAAGGGACTTGGCTAAATCGACTCAGCTTGTCACGCTGATCATTTATATGTATATTTTATATGATCTCCGAGGTTTTTTCGTGGCAAACCTAATATACCAAGTATAAAATTGAGGTTGAGGAATAAAATATCCCTTTTTGTGGGTAGACATTTTAGTAAGTATAAAATTAATATTTTTGATTAATATTTTATTGATATTAAATAATTTTACCATACAATATGTATATATTGATGCGCTCACCAAAAATATTTAATCAACACAAAGCTCTTACCTCAAATCTCATTTAAGTAATTTTTCAAATTACATACTAACAATATTGAACAACAAGACAACAACAACAATTTCTGCTCACTGATACTAAACAATGCCTACAACAAAGTACATTTGTTGCTGCTCTCCTTCGACACCTGTGTCACAGCGCTGTTCCCAACAATAACCACACTGCTGGTTCTGTCCAGTTGTTATTGCTGTTTTCGTGGTTGTTTTTGTGTTTACAAGAACATAATATTTGCCACAGTTGTTAGGTTGGCTGAGTATATAAATACACTCATTTACATATTTTAGGTTAAGTATCTACTTGCACTAAGCTTGCTGCTATTTTTTGTTGTTTTTCCTGGTTATACTACATTTCGCCATATGATTGTTGCATTAGCGCTTCACGCATCGATAGTTGGGGAGATTCGACGACTGTATACGTGTACTATGCAACTAAAAGCTGAAGTGCAGCGTAGAAATGAAAATGGAAAGATAATAATTTCGTAGAAGCGGGTCTATGAGGGTCAAATTTTTTGATATTTTTTTTTGACAAATGATATGTTCGAAACAAGTTTTGGTTCTTAAATGAAAAAATAATTATAAATATTAAGTGATAAGAAAAGTGTGTAGATAATTTACAGAGTTGCATATTTTAGCGTTATTTGAACGTGTAAATATCAGATATATGTATGTACATATGTACATATACTGTACCTTTTCTGGAAGATTGTTCCATCCAAACTCGTTATTTCTCTAGGAAATTTTTGTTTTACTCGATAAATTAAAGTTGGCTTATTTGTAATATGTACAATATCTATAAAAATATAACCGTTGAACTTTTCACCGAGAATAGGAAATGTAAAACAGTAGAACGTTCCACCTTGTGCGTCTAATTGTATGCACGTGCAATAACGAATTAAAAATTGAAGCATATAACACAGTGCCATCCCACCATTTACACACTTGTCATTATACTCTCGCAACCTGTTGCTACAGAGTATAATAGTTTTGTTCACCTAACGGTTGTTTGTATCACCTAAAATTAATCGAGTTAGATATAGGGTTATATATATATAAATGATCAGGATGAAGAGACGAGTTGAAATCCGGGTGACTGTCTGTCCGTCCGTCCGTCTGTCCGTCCGTCTGTCCGTCTGTCCGTCCGTCCGTGCAAGCTCTAACTTGAGTAAAAATTGAGATATCTTTATGAAACTTGGTAGACATGTTTCATGGTACCGTGAGACGGTTGGTATTGTAGATGGGCGTAATCGGACCACTGCCACGCCCACAAATCGCCATTAATCAAAAACAAATAACTTGCCATAACTAAGCTCCGCAATAAGATACAAGACTGTTATTTGGTACACAGGAACACATTAGGGAGGGGCATCTGCAGTTAAAAATTTTTTTTAAAAAGTGGGCGTGGTCCCGCCTCTAATAGGTTTAATGTGCATATCTCCTAAACCGCTAATGCTATAATAACAAAATTCACTGGAAGCAAATGTTTTTAGCACTTCTATTGACGGTGTGAAAATAGTTGAAATCGGGTGGCAACTCCGCCCACTCCCCATATAACGGTACTGTTAAAAACTACTAAAAGCGCGATAAATCAAGCACTAAACACGCCAGAGACATTAAATTTTATCTCTGAGATGGTATAAGATGACTTTATAGGAACCGCGTTCAAAATTAGACAGTGGGCGTGGCACAGCCCACTTTTAGGTGAAAACCCATATCTTGAGATCTGCTTAACCGATTTCAACCAAATTCGGTGCATAACGTTCTTTTCATGTTTCTATGTCATAGTGCGCAAATGGGCGAAATCGGATTACAGCCACGCCTATTTTCCATATGACACCATTTTAAATACCACTTGATTCTTTCACTTTCCACTATGCAAATCAAGCAACAATGATTATATCGGCGTAAAACTTTGCGTGAATAATACGTTTAAAGTATGCCACCTTGTGACCAAAAATTTTCTAAATCGAACCAAAACTGTTCAAGCCCCTAAGTACTAAATATGTGGACCCCAGTGCCTATAGTTGACCTTCTACCGAAAATATCAGTCAATCCACAAAGAAATCTCAAACGAATAGACCATTTGACTTTGCGAGAGTATAAAATGTTCGGTTACATCCGAACTTAGCCCTTCCTTACTTGTTTTTTGTTTGGATTCATGTCGTCGCTGTTTGTACTTCCTGTTTACCTGCATTTTTCCATTACAAATAACTATAATTTTCCTGAGTTGCTCATCACCTGGTTTTCAATATCACACATACAAGTATTTATATAATATAATATATGCAACTATGTTATTTTGTTCTTTGAACTGAAATATTGATTATAATGTTAGTTTAATTTTTTTAGAATTCGTCATAAACTCAGTATTGTTTTCGAAGAACCATCTGCTGTTAATATATGTACGAGTATATGTTAGTTTTATTCCGTGAATGAGTAATGTTTTTTTTTCTAAATAAGTAGTAGAAAGTAATGTTTATATGAGTAGTATTATATAGTTTGCACCAGTAAACACTGAAAAATACCAAAAACAATAAAGATAATATTTGGTGCTTTAAGACAAACATAACAAATGATAATACCGTTAAATATCTACTTTTTCTATTTATACTTCATTATATCATTTTCTGCTTCTCAAACTCCAAACTAAATACATAATAAAGAAAAAATTCCGCTTTTCCGACAGCTCGCACCTGTTTCTTGCCGCTTGTTTCGTATAAGTTCAAGAATATGTACTTTACGTGTTTTCATCGCTGAATTATACAGACCCATACACAAATATGTGTACGTTGCCCTACATTGTAGCATGAAACTAGTAACCCAAAGAATTAGTTTACGCCTAATATTTACTCACCAAAACTGTAATAGTTCGAAATGCATCAAAAAAGTTACGTTGACGAATCAATAAGAACGCGAAGAAACTGAGTAAAGTCGACATTAACATTATTCCTGGAGCATAAAAAGATTGCATGGAACTAGTATGATTCTACTATATTTCTGTTCAAAATCTGACTAGTTTTACTTCCGGTTTACACGAGTTTGCAACTAAATGTAGTAGTTCTCAACTACTTATTATATTATTTTATAAATACAAAATATACGAAGTAATTGATACCATGGTCTCGAAAGCAAAAGCTGTCCTCAGTTTTGTTAAACGTTGGTCTAAAGAATTTAGAGATCCGTATATTACTAAAATACTTTATACAACTTTGGTTAGACCTATATTGGAATATGGCTCTGTGGTATGGAACCCTAGCTACCAAATCCATTCTGACAAGTTAGAGTCGGTTCAAAAACAATTTTTACTTTTCGGCTTAGCGCATTTCCGATGGGATGCTAGGGTAAGTCTACCTCCATACACTTGTCGTTTAAAACTTATTAATCTACCTACACTTTCTAGTCGTAGGGAAATGCTTGGCATAATATTCTTAGTGAAACTTTTGAATGGAACTGTTTGCAGTTCTTTTCTCCTGTCTGCAATTAAATTTAATGTCCCGGTTCGCCTTTCGACTCAGTTTAGACCTTTACTGCTAAAATCCTGTAGATCAAATTTTGAACTAAACGAGCCATTCCGCCGTATATGTTATGATTTTAATTCTCATTCCAGCACATTTGACTTATCTGACTCACTTTTTAAAATTAAAAAGACTTTATTGTTTTCTCTTAATAAATGAAAATGTAACAATTTATTATATTGTAACTTTAGATCTTAGCTGTTGAAATTTTTGTTTCTGTAGCTGAGCAGTTTTAGATCTCAACACTTAAAAAACTCTCTTGCCTTTTCTGACTCGGCTAATTCCGCACGTATGCGGATTGCGCCCCTCGCGTCGGTTGGGCGGGAGGAGGGTAATCGTTGGGTTATTATTAATAAAAAATTTAGTTTCGATTAAAATTACGAATAATTTCCAACACTTTTTCTATTAATTTAGTAATGATAAGGTAAAATATTACAAAAAGCTAACAAAATTTTATAGCAGTTGCAAACCCTGATGATTTTCTCATTTTGTGTTTATGACGTCACAAATTAAGGTATGCTTCTATCGAACCCACTCCTAATGGGAAAAACTGTCGAATAGCTAGAATAGAATAAATAATACAGTGAGGGAGAGTGTGACTAAATGGGATAGAGGGTGGGAAAGAATGCAAAAGAAAGAGAGAGAGAGAGAAACAGATTTGTAAATCCCGGTACCCATTTCAGAGGTGATTTCGATTGTTTGTATATAAGAAGAAGAAGTATAATACTTCTTGTTGCATATTTGCCTGTTACATAAATATCTGGAGGTGACATTTTTAAAATCTTTTCAATTTCTCACCAACAAGCATTCAATACATAAGTACAAAGCATTGCGTGTTAGCTGAAAGGGACAACATTTGAACATTGCAATGGCAATCCTATTATGTTGAATAAATAAAGTCGCTTGTTTCCCTATTCACCTGTGGCGCTACACTTAACGTTTTATTTAACCCTCCCAAAGGACACGTATAAAAAAATTTAAAAACTTTACGCGAAATACATATATGTAAATATATTATTTGTCTATATAAGTATGTGTGTGTTCATATCTAAGCGACGCAGAAAAACACACTTGTTAGAATTTATTTAAGTTTTTCTCCAACCAGTGCAGAACTATAGAACTAAGAAGCAACACATCGAAAAGTGTCCCAGCAGTAATGGTTGGTTTTGACATTGAGTATATCTGGAAACAGATATACATACATATGTATGTACATGTGGGTGCCTGCTATATGCTAGGGTGTGGTTATCAGTCACATGCGTCTGGCGCGGCACATCGTCCTGCGGCACTGACAACCACATCGCATGGTGCGCTCATAAATATCGGCCGCAACAAGTTTGTCTCGAAAACAATCGCCAACGCACACATTTGTACACACAGAACTGGAAATGTGCGTACGTATCATGTGTGCGCTGACACTTCGTTGAAGGATTGCAGCCAGAGTGGTGAAACGACGTGTAAAGAAGCATGAAATCTTACAGCCAACAATGCGTACGTGTAGTTTTCTTCTTTCAATTTGAGCAGCTCTCCTCACTTCTCCCCACAAGCGTCCTGTTGGCAAAGGCCTACTGTATGTGAAGTCTTTGCTGTTGTAGTTTTTCTGCCACTTGCGCGTTCAGCAAGAAAATTACAGTTTTATTGGAATGGCAGGCCGAAATGTAGTGGAGGAAAATTCAAAATAAGCAAAAGGATTTGTTGAGTTGAAGGGGGAGAGTCTGGTGAGGAAAAATGATACTGAGGCAGCATTAATGTGCAAATTTTACGAAGTTCAACGTGGGTACCATATGCTTTTTTGTGCAAAGTGGACAAATAGTCAAGCGTAGTCGGACAAGGTTCAGAAAAACAAAAATAGTTTTATATGAGCTTTCTTCGTTCAACATGTAATTTGTACCCTCTACATTTCTGTGGTAGACATTACAGTTATGATAATCAATTGCATATATTATAGAGTTTCCTTTTTCAATCTGGTTAAGTAAAAGATCTCTACAAATCTGATTGATCTTATCTTCCTAATGTGGGTAATAACTTTTAAATTTTGGCTGATTTGCAGCGTTATTTTGCAACTAGGTTGGAACAAGACCTAAAACATAGTCGCGTTTCATAAGAGGGATATTTTAAAGATAGCTTTGCGTTGTTTCGGACGGTGAGCCACAATATGATGTTTAATGAGTACAGAACTACAGCGACAATGACTTAGTTTTAGTGTTGCAAGCATTGCAGTACAGCGCTGCTGGTATTGAATAAACTGGAAATAAACGTATCTATTATAAATTTATACCCTTTTATTGCTTATATGAGATGGAATAATATCACTAACGATTACTGACGAACCAAACCATATACATACATGCTTCTAATAAGTTAAGAATTCCTACCAGTAAGCTTTTGTGGTCTGGAAATAAGGGTTTCTGCTAGCGTTTATTTTCACTGAAGTTCATTTTAGCTAGCGTAAAGAGGCGAAAAAATATTCGAAAGCTTTTTCAATCACTTATTCTTGATACACATATTTTAAAACAACTTCAACATTAATTAAGCTTGTGAAATAGAAAGACTTATAAGCCAATAAAAAGAACGTGAGCTTAGGGTCTAAACTTTAGGCCGTCGAGTATATTTTTAGATTTTTTACAAGTTTTCTCTCTGCTTTTTTGTTTTTATGTGACCACGGCATGCATACATAATGGCGATTTCATTCACTTAATGACTCATTATCTCAAGTAACATTTAAGAACTTTGTTAAACAACTTAAAATAGTGGTAATACTTAATTCATGTAATAATAATAATTTCTGATGAAAAAGAATACGAATACTTTTAGTTCAAAACATATTTACGTTATCTGTGAAAGCGCTGAGTTTTGTACCCTCGATATTGCTTTGATATATAAACTTTACTATATTTTATGCTTTTTATGAACGAAATGCATTTATTTCATAATTATTTTATAACTTTCTACATTAAGAGTTCACACATTCTTAGTTATATGTATAACACACAATGCTCATTGTAGCATCCGCAAAGGTGCCACTCGCTCCATTATTGCTTGTTTTACAGTAGTCCAGAGCTTGCTTTGAGATGTTTTTTTTTCAGCAATACGTTTTAAATTATATATGTATAAAAATGCATGTGAAGGAATGTTAAATATATTTTTCCATTAATTTTGTAGCGAAGTTCATTTAACATGCACCGCAGATTTGCACCGTTGCCATCAGTACTAAGTTCACGAGAAACTGGCAATGTGGCACTGTGTGGCAATATTCATAAAAATAGCGATTTTTTCTTGCACAAATGTGCAACGAGCTACCACCGTCAGCAGCCAAAGCACTTGACACTTGTGAATGTGGGGGGCAGCAGTGGCACTTTGGCAACCGTGTTACCTGGAGCACTGAATGTGCAACACTCCAATTCTCAATTAAAATGGAATGCAATAAAATTTACATTTCGTAAAAATGTACCGCAGAGGAATAAAAATTTCTAACGAATATTTGAATTTTCACACGAACCAGCAACCCAAAGCGCTGCTGGCCAACGAACCAAAGAATCGGTGAATCGGTGGATATGTCGACTCGCAAACTGAGCGCAACAACTACAGCGATGCGCTGAAAACGGTGTGTGCCAAACAAATCACTTCTATTAGTATTTATTTTTACATTCCTGGAAGCATAGAAGAAAATGGTCTCAATGCCACAAGTGGTCGAGAGCTCTCTCCCTATTGGTACAAGTTTAAATAGTAATGCAAATATAATATGTACTTACGTTCATATGAATAATTTAATTTGAATTACTCTCGCTTGCATTGCTCCCACTCTCCCTCTTCAATTATTCTTTTGCTACTGCACACTTTTTGACTTTGCTTAGTAAAGCACAATTTTATTATTACACTTTGCTGGCAGAAACTCGCTTTTAACTGGCCACCACGCACTCGGCACAACACTAAATTGCAGCCAGGTGCGCAGTTGCAATTCTCAGTGTTTGTAAGTATTCAGGCCAAAGAGATAGGTTGTGGAGCATAAAACTGCCAAACTGATTGAAAATTGTTGTGGTCAAATCTGTGTGAATGTGTTGGTGTGGCATACACAAATGCTGCTACCAAATACATTTCAATTTCGAAAATTGTCATTTCGACCAAATGGGGTCGAACAGCTTCTAATGGCGGTTTCACTTTTTGCGAAGGATCTCAATACGGCCAAGTACAAAATGGGTCAATTATATAAAAAACAAGTACTCCAGCCTGTATGGTGCAGATGTAAGAGGTGTATGTTACGCATTGAGTTCGATCTATAACGTGCCTAACACCAAAATGTTGTTTTCAGAGAACAGAAGCATTTATACCGGGTACTGGCAGCATACACTTTTCTTTTCAAATAATCAAACAAAAAGAAGTCAAGGGATTCAAAATTGGACATTTAAGAGATCCTCAGTAAAACAGAAAGACTAAGATCATTGATGCCAGGAACACTTGAGTACATACAGAATGAGCCAACATCCGTCCAATTTTGCAATATATTAAGGCATTTTTGAGGGTTTCATAAAAAATGCACCAACACAATTATTTAAAATTTATCTTAACGGGCTTATTGTGTGATGCTTGGGATATCGATAATATTTTTATCTGTTAAGAAATGTCATTTTAAGTTTTAAGTTTAAAATTAAAATTTTGTAATATTAAAAGTTAACTTGACACCATACCATAAGTACTATAACCCTTATAATTGTATCTAATTAAGATTCGTGTAAAAGTCTTTAAAATAAAATCATATTCGAAGCCAATATTTTCATTGCCATGGAAGTAAATAAAAAGAATTTAATAATTTTTCACTCCCATTGTGAATTCCAATATTTATATTTTGAATATCTTTGAAAAGCACTTAACGCTAATAATACAGATTCACTGAGTCTCCAACTGACAGGGCCACAAAATATTATTACAAAAGCAAATATTTTCCTTTCCAATCTCTCTATACAACCACCGTGGAGTCCGTCATTTCTATTAAATATTTTTGCAAATCTTGTTCATGAATAAACAACGCTATACTGTTGAAATAAATATCGCGAAGAAGGCAGGAAAGAAGACATAAAAAGCAGATAAATAGCAGAGCGAGGTGGCGATAAACATTACAACATGCTGCTACACATGCACCCATAATAAAAGTTAGGCGGCAGACGAAGTGGGAATACCTTTAAGCGACCCTCAAATGTCCTCGGAAGAGTGACAAAATCGAATCATTAACAAGTTTACATATCCTGTCGACTGGGAATTTCTCTTCACATTTACATACAAATGTAGATATAAACGTATCTAATGTGGAGACATAAAATTTTTTTATATCAAAGTTTTGGATTTTCATTAATTTTGAAAATAAAATTTTTACTTCTCGAAACACTCAAAACTAACAAAACTCTTTCGAAAGCGATGAACACTTGACAGTTATGTGTTTTAACTGTGATTGTTGGGAAAACCAACAACAAGCAGTGGACTATAGGCTGAGCTAATAGCGTTAGGTAAAATGAAGGTTTTTACTCGGCAGGGGCAGTGTGGCAAGATGTCAACAAGACGCTGCTGGACGCCATATTTGCCACTTGAGTCACCAACCTTTTTCGTTGTTTACACTTGCAAATATTTGCTTTTATTGTTGTTGCTCTCAGCAAATTAATTTTCATTTTAATGTTATTTTTGCGCATTTCATTTGTGCAACAACGCTCACAAATTAGCCACATGCTGCTTAGGATGCTTGTGTGGTTGTGGTTTCTTATTTTTCAAGCGCTTTCCTTCATTGCTTTACTGTGTTGCGTATCACAGCGGTAATTTCATATACAGACAAGCATACTTTTAGGCGTTTTTGTGTTGCGTGGTAACTGCTGCCCGTTTGGCCGTTTCGTGTAATTTACATAAAAATTAAAGGTTACATTTTTTCTTCTTCTAAAGAATTTAATTACAATTACAATTAGCATTTGTTGGCAAGCAGGCGTAGGTATGTGTGTATGTGTATTGCGTGTAAACATGAGGCATTTAGGTTCTTTCTAAATTTCGTTCTATCATTATCATCTGCATTAATTAAGTATGGAATACTTTTAGGATTGCCCACTTGCGCACATTAAGGGCCACCTTGAAAGCAACTAAAACACCTGAGCACATACTGCATTTTTACTTAAGTTGGGCTTGCTTGGAGTAGATAGCGTTATTTTTTCTCAATTTGAGGGTTTATAAATTGGAGTCATTAGTATAAACTAATTTGCATATAAAATTGCAATTTCATGTTCAAATGATTGCTATAATGATTAAATTAAATACTTCTGCTGTTGCCTATTGCGGTGCAGATTTCGATATGTTCTCTAAACTGTGAACAAGTAATTGGAGTGGATGATTTTGGATTTCTTTCGAAACTTCTGTAGTATTATAATTATACCGTGCAATAGTTTTGCTGGGAATAACATATTTTTAGAAGCAAATTGATATCACTCATTGTTTGTTGCTGTTTTTAAGAAACACCAAATTATTTGTATGAAGTGACTATATTTTGGCGAACGGTAAAACGGCAGTTTAGTCGTCTTTCCTCTAACACCAATACCAAGAAACACTCGTTATTTCCTTGTTGGTTACCAAGGTGTCAATGCTTTCTACACCCATTACATCGATTGAAGAGTTCATAGTTTTTGGTCGAATGGTCGTATCTGTTTCGATTTCTGCTACATAGACTTACTACGGTCGCTGGAGTGGAAAGACTATACTTCACAAGATGTATCAAAAAAGTACAACTTACAATTTAATCTTATGATTTATTTTTTTAACATTTGGTTAGGTTCAGAAGTAGACAATTAGATAAAAGGTAGTTCTGTTGCTTATATCCAAGGTCAATTACTGATTTGACAAGCATATTTATAGGGTCCAACTCATTTCTGGATGGCGATATTTTTTGACTACAGAAATTTAATCCATGAAACTTATTTGGTATGCGAGATGGGTAGTGGTATTTATAGGATCACTCGTTTTGAGAATATCCAAATTACATCAGAAATAATACATGCACTTCAACAAGTCTTCGCTGCCATTGTTGGTTAGCTCTAAGCGGCAACGAGGACTTTGATGTGCTCGTGGCAATTCCGTATCTTCCTTAATTGGTTCACTTTTTCATTATTCCTGAACTTCGAATTTAATTTGATTAATTTTTACTTACTCCCAGAACAAATTTTCAAAGTTAAGACTTTTTTAAGTGCCTTAGACTTAAACCAATGATTGAATTACATTACTACAAGGACCGTTCCAAAGTAAACATGACTATTAAAAAAAATACAGAACAAATGGTTTTATCGGCAAAATCAATTAATTTTGTTCAAAATAGTCTCCCTCTGCTTTAATACAGCTTTTTGCACGGTCCAAAAGAATGTCGAACGAGTGTTTTAGCTCGTTGCTCGGTATGGCCGCCAGTATGCCGGTGCACGCCTTTTGAATGGCCTCCTCGTCTGCATAACGCTTTCCTTTTATCGGCAAATGCATTTTTCCGAAAAGGTAGAAGTCGCACGGTGCCATATCAGGTGAATACGTTAAAATCTGATTTTTGGTCAAATAATCGGCCACAAGCGTCGATCGATGTGACGGCGCATTATTGTGCAACAAACGCCAACTTCCATCTTCGCGATATTCGGGCCGAACACGTCGAATACGAATGCCAAAACTCCAAGGTAGAATACCGAATTAACGTTTTGGCCGGATGGAACAAATTCTTTGTGGACAATACCCGTGGAATCATAAAAACAAATCAGCATTATCTTCACTTTTGACTTCTCCAGGCGCGATTTTTTGGGTTTCGGCTCATCGTCATTTATGTCCTCACGACCACTTTGAATACGTTGAAACCACTCGTGCACTCTGCTACGGGATAGGCAATCATCGTCATAAACTCTTTTCATCAATTGAAACGTTTCGGTAAAAGTTTTACCAATTTTAAAACAAAATTTAATGTTGGCTCTTTGTTCGAAGCTCATTTTCGCACCGATGACAAAAACATACTGACACTTAAAACTCAATAACATCACTTCCAATAAATGTCATGAAATTTTTATTGTAAGTCGATAAAGGATAGCAAATTTTAACGCACTAGTCGACATATATATGGCGTTTACTTTGTTACTTTTTTACTGTTTACTTTTTACCGCATCTTGTATAAGATCCAATACTTTTTTTTCTTTTATTCATGCTCTAACAGCCTTCGGCAAGCAATCTCACTTTTAGTGTTTAAATGTGAAATTAGCTTAACTCGTTTTTAAATTTAATATTAAATTTTCACCATATGACCAGGCAATATCATATGTTCACGCTTGCAACCACAATTTTATTTATATTCAAGTCATCGTGTCAATCTATTGCCATTTTTTCTATACTTACTCAATTATGTCAATCTGGCGCACGGTTTGACACGCAACTGCTATATGTGTGTGTGAAAGTATCTTTTAATACTCATGTGTGGGTATGTGCGTGCTGAAGATTTCAATACCAAATTACATTTTCCATTCGAAAGCACGATAATTGCGAAACTGCCTAACACGAACATCGAACAGCTGAGGGAGTGTGTGTGTGGGAATAGGATGGTGCACAGAGGTGCCCATTGAAGCACTTTGCGGTTAAGTAACGCTGTCATTTACTATTTAGTTCTTTCTCTTTCATATGCTCTGCGCCCACACACACGCACATACTAAAATACAAGCGAGAGCACGCCATTAGCGGCAAGCAGTCTGTGCAGTTTGCAACAACAACCTAAGCCATATATGCATGTGTGTGTATTTGAGCGAAACTAAAAGCGAAAAACCGCAAGTGTAATTTAGATTTTGTCAAATGTAACTAATGTGTTTGCTGCGCCGCTCCTTTGCTTCACATTTGTATATATGCGCCTCAACTACGATATTTTTATCATACCGTAGGGCTGACACACTAACTGCCGTTACAGACCAAACAACCAACTGTTTAAATGTGGAGCTACGCCCGAGTGACTGACTGGCTGAGATCCGGGCCGTCTAACTTCTTTCGAAGTAAATCTGCCGCGCTCCGAGTGCCTCGAAGCCTTTGTGTGTTGGCCTGGTTGACTAGTTGCTCTTAGTGGGTTTGTTTATGGAAAAATGGCAAAATGTAATTAAATTAAATTATGAGTCACACCAAAGTAGTGGAACTTGTGGCAATGTGTATGTGAACGCAGACAAATTAAGCAAAAATGGCTACCGCCATAAAATGTCATTTAACCAAGTATTCTTGTATAATATACAAACACATTATATTCACTTAAAGTGACTCGGTATATCTGTATGTCAAGATTGCTGTATTTAGCGCTTTAGAATTTTACTTAATCTGCTTTAAACGGTAAAAATCGGCTTTCAAGAAGGTAATAAATAGTTGGCTGATATATGATTGATATTACATTATATAAATAACAAGTAAGGAAGTGCTAAGTTCGGATGTAACCAAACATTTTATACTCTCGAAAAGTCAAATGGTATACTTGTATGCGATTTCTTTGTGGATTGACTGATATTTTCGGTATGGGGTCCACATGTTTAGTACTTAGGAGCTTGAACAGTTTTGGTTCGATTTAGACAATTTTTGTCCACAAGGTGGCATACTTTAAACGCATTATTCACGCAAAGATCCCGTAAGAGAAATCCCCGATACAATCATTGTTGCTTGATTTGCATACTGGAAAGTAAAAGAATCAAATCGAATTTAAAATGGTGTTATATGGGAAATAGGCGTGGTTTTAATCCGATTTTCTCACTATAACATAGAGATATGAGAAGAATGTTATGTACCGAATTTGGTTGTAATTGGTTAAACAGATCTCAAGATATGGGTTTTCACCTAAAAGTGGGCTGTGTCACGCCCACTGTAAAATTTTGAACGCGGTTCTTATAAATTCATCTCATACCATCCCAGAGATAAAATTTAATGTCTCTACCGCGTTTAGTGCTTGATACTGCTGTAGGTAGAGGTTCTAAAAGCATTTGCTTCCAGTGAATTTTGTTATTATAGCATTAGCGGTTTAGGAGATATGCACATTAAACCTATTAGGAACGGGACCACGCCCACTTTAAAAAAAGTTGTAACTGCAGATGTCCCTCCCTAATGTGATCCTGTGCTCCAAATAACAGTCTTGTATCTTATTGCGGAGCTTAGTTATGGCAATTTATTTGTTTTTGATTAATGGCGTTTTGTGGGTGTGGCAGTGGTCCGATTACGCCCATCAGCAATACCAACCGTCTCACGATACCAAGAAACATGTCTACCAAGTTTCATAAAGATATCTCAATTTTTACTCAAGTTACAGCTTGCACGGACGGACGGACGCACAGACAGTCACCCGGATTTCAACTCGTCTCTTCATCCTGATCATTTATATATGCATAACCCTATATCTAACCCGATTAGTTTTACGTGATACAAACAACCTTTAGGTGAACAAAACTATTATATTATACGCTGTAGCAACAGGTTGGGAGAGTATAAAAACGGAGGCCTATTTATCGAAGAGCTTTCTTGGGTTCCAGAATTTTAAATTTTGCCAGATATTTGGTCGTTCTGCTCTTTGGGTTATGTATTATGGTGTTATACGGCAAACGAAGCATACTACAAATTTTTTTATGAGCACCTTCATAGCATGAGCACATTGAATCATAAATATTCCTTATGACATTATATTTTATACAATCACTATTTAAACCATGACTTCCCGCTTAGCAGAACTGGAGTTAACTCATTTGACACGAGATTAAAGTTCGTGACTGGACAGTATTTTCGAATTTAATCCGCGATTGAGTTGTTCGCCAAGGAATTAATAGTGTAGCTTTCAGTAGTATTTACTATATTTGTTAAACTTGTGGACAACTTCTCTTCTTCTTCATTGAAATTTTATATCTACTGATTTTTGAGTGTGGACAATAAATCCCAAATACTTTTAAAATATTTGAATCCACTTATGCTTGGTGTCAAGGTTGCTACATCTTCATCATAAGTGCATATTGATTATTTTCCAGATGCCAATACGTTCCTTTGAGATATTGCTTTATTCATATTCAACTTTTCTTTTTATAAATTTAAAGATTTAGTAGATTAACCAAAAAGTCAGGATTGGGCGTATTAGGCGATTCGGTGGAATTATGTAGACACTTCATCTGTTATCTTCATTTTTTTTATGAATGAAAGGTGATACTACTCCATATATTTTACAAATTTGTTACATAAATAACAATGGTTCTTGGTTTCTTCACCGAATATATTTTTATGGTCTTAGTCCTTGAAACCAGGACGCTTTCGTCAAAAATTAAATATTTTGTCATCACTAACACCATTTCCGAACACAATATCCTGCAGAGATGGATATACTGTTTGAAGGACGCAAGTTTCTTTCCTAAAACAGACTTCCCACTTCAATACACTTTTCAAAATCATTCAATTATTTTATATAGAACTTTCAAGAAAAACATAGAGTTTTAGATTTTAAACTATATTTACAATCAAGACCAAATGTGACCGGGACTGTTCAGTTTTAACTGCGCGCGCAAACCGAATCGATAAATATTTTTTCCCAGATTAGTACACTTTTTTTATGTTCGAGTGAAGCTTGATATTCATATATCAATTAGTATGTGTTTGGCAGCTGATTGCTTATGACGCAGTTTGTTAGACCGTAGAAAAAAATGTCTCAACGAGTTTGTTTGATTGTGTTTCCATTGGTTAGAAATATTGCAGAAGTGTTTTATGAAGTGTTATTTATCACGAACACAAGTAGGTATTTGAGCATGCTAAGTCATTGAAGACTTGCATCATGCCAGTGACCAGTCTATTATAAAGATAAAATTGTAAAAGCTAAAAAACAGGGCTTGAAAATTGGGGGCAGGATCTCAACATCTCTTATGGATCGACTGAAAAATTTTGGTTAATGTTTTGAGTATGAAGCATGTTAATGCTAGACTAGTACCAAAAGACCTCAATTTGCCGCCACAATCTAACATTATTGTGACTAACTATGGTTTGTATCTTTTTTCTGTTTTCGAACCTGAAAAAACCGCCTCGGGGTACGCGCCTTGAATCAATTGCCCCAATGTACCATATAAAAATGGTCTGGCAAGCTTCTGACGTCGTATGCAAATTGGCAGCACACACTAATTGACATATAAAGATCGAACTTCACACTAAAATAGAAAAGGTTGTACCAATCTAGGAAAAAATATTTATTCGTTCGTTTACGTGTGTTTAAATATGTTAGTCCGAGTCAAATTCAATCGTGAATGTATCATTTAAGACACTGAATTCAAATTTGCATTAACAAAACTGTGAGTTCTAAAAATTCTTAATAAATAGTAAATTTAGTACTACTTTGGTAAAATTTTAAATTCCTTAATTTAAGTAAACATACTCAACAAAATTTTTATAAATTCCAAATTCATTGGAGTAAAAGTTGCTGAAAAATAATAATTTTAAACTTCATACACTTCTCCATTTGGTCAATTCCCAAAGTTTAAAAGACGCTTTCAGTACAAAAAGCGCACAAATACTTTATCCTTGTGTCAAAAGCGTAACAGATGGAGAATAATTTTTGCAATTTTTCAAACTGTCGCAGGAAACATTTTTTTCTCTGGCCTCTTTGAGCCTTGACACTTGTGGCCAGAACAAGCATTAGCAAAAGTTATGGTGAAAATGTGTTCAGGCAAGGGTATTGTAAAATATTTACGTTATATGTAAGTCTCGAACTATACATGGATGTGTTTGTTTTTTCGTGTATATGCAACCGTACACAGTTGGTGACACAGGAGACACACGCTTATGCGTTGGCCGATAATTTTAGAAGTTTGAAATGAGTCCCTTGTGCACAATTAAAGTACACCACAAACAACAATAACAACAAACATGAAAACATATATATAAACATCTAAATGTTGTTAGCAAAACCAGCAACATATCGCACAATCAAAATATTTTGTAAACAACAAGAGGGGTGATATTAAATGCGTACACACCTACATACTTGTACATACATATACCTACATAGCTAAGTCTAAAATCATCATGGACCCTTTGCCATTATGTTCGCTTATCTAAATCACCCCTCATCACAAACATACATACACACACCACGCACACACATATATATAGATTTGCAAACACGCCCTTATGTTCCAAACAGCATAAGGGTCCAACTAGCGCCGTTAATAAAAGTCGAAATGTTTTAACACCTACAATTTGACTCTCTTCGAACACTCCGTTAGATAATAATTTTTAGTGTTCGTTTCCGTTCTTGGTGCTTTTATGCACTGCCGCTTCTGCAAATGTTCACAATTCTGTGCATTAGTTCACTCTTAGATAAAAGCGCGTTATGAGACACAAATTTTCTGCCTTCAGGCTTCAGATTTAAAGCTGAAAAGATAGCCTCGTGTGCCCTTCAACTGCCATTCACATGTCTGTCGCTCGTCCATTAATTAGTTTCTGTCAACACTGGCCAGCGCAGAGCCCTGGCCCCCTACCGGTGAACCCTCCAATGGCTCTTGTGCCGACTATGCCTGTGCATGTGTCGGCATAGAGCTTTAAATTCCACCTCCACTTTTTATAAAGCACATCAAATGTCCGTACAAAAACAACAAAATCAGCCTCTGTGTTTCCTTCTAACGCACTTATCATGTCTGATGAAGTTGCCGATTGAAATCAGTTGACATTTTTTGCGGCGCCTGCCCACAGTTTGTCGCTTTAATGCCTTTCACGCTTGTGGCGAATGTCTTTTTTACACTCGTTGCTTGTGCTTTTACGGGTGTGTGGTCAGTTGGTGTTAATGTAATGTCTGTTGTTGGTCAGATAATTATCATTTCGCCCCAAAAAGGTGAAATTGATTTGAATTGCTCAAAACTGAGGTTTATTGTTTTTTAGTAGCGGCTTTAAACATTAAATCAATTTGTAGTGGAGTGTTTGAAAAGCTTGACGGTTTAAATTAATTGGAAATAATTACCACTTGAAGAGTTAATACATATAACGTGCGCAACTAAGTTCCCGCTGTTTGTTAATAGATGGCTCCAGCAGGTAGTGGTAATCGATTTTGATATATCCAAAACGTGATAAACTTAACCTAGTCAATTTTTGCCAAATAATCGTGTTTTGCGGAGAAGTGTTGATTTTCTTCTTTCGGTCAAAGAAATCGGCGTCTGAAGCACATTGGGAACTCCAAAAAGTTTACGGAGGTGCTGCCCCAAGTGAAACAACGTGTTAAAAGCGTTCGAAGACTGTGAATTGGAGACGTTGCTTGTTGAGAATCCGTGTCAAACACAAGAAGGACTTTGTTTCAGAAGTGAGATACACCCGCCAAGCCATTTTAAAGCGACTATATGCGCTGGGGGAAAAAAGTGATTCTGCTGCATGACAAAGCTCAGCCTCACGTTGTTAAGCCCGGTAAAACCTACCTGGAAACGCTTAAATGGGAGATTAACATATTTTCCGTAATAGTATTCGAGCCTTGCCAGAAAGATGGGAAAAAGTTTGGACTAGCGATGGACTTTGAATATTTCATTTGTAACCATTTACTTGTAATAAAATTTCATTTTTAATTTAAAAAAACAGCGAGAACTTCGTTGCGCACTAAATAAAGCCTTAATTGTTTTCTATGTGTACTTATGTACCTACACACATATACAATACATATATGCTTATGAGGGTAATAGTAATTTTTTCCCTTTTGGGTATTTTTCTGAAAATAACACGAATATCGAATTTCAAGCTTTTAAAAGGTAAATTAAAAATATATATTTAAATAAATAATTTTTTTCTTCATTCAACTATAATAACCATGACAAAATAATCATAAACAGTTATTACGCTACGCTAACTTCGGTTGCGCCCTTCTCAAATAAAATATTCCTTACAAGAACTTGATTTTGATCGGTCAGTTGGATAACAGCTATATGCTAACTATAAAAATCCGATGTGAACAATTTCTTCGGAGATTGCACCGTGGATAATAATCCATGACAAATTTCTTCAAGATATCTCATCAAATGATATACAAGCACTTTATTCCGATCGGTTTTTTTGTATGGCAGCTGTATGCTTTACTGACAAATTTTATATTATTTTCTTCAATTGCAATTTTCGGTATGTGACAACTTTACTCCAAAATAATTTTAAATTGTAAACTTTTCAAAAAGCGTTCTTAAATATTCTATGTTTGGCAAGCATTGTGTTTTCATTCTTTTTTTCTTGACTAAAACTATTATACTGATTATAGAATAATTTTTTTTTATCTCCTGAACTTATATATTCCCCTCAGAGTTTGGTAGATTTTTTAATAAGTATAACCTCCTCTTATTTATTTCTATTTACATGTGCTCTTATAAATTCACCTACCTATAAAGGAGTACAATTATTTTCCAACCACATAACACGTGACGCACAGTGGTTTAATTAATACCTACCCAAAGCTCTCACTAAAATTTTAATATCTCAATTAATGTTGGGCAAAAATTTGAGTACATAGGCAAAAGCTTGCGGAAAGTTTTAAAATTATATGCGCATGCCTAGCTTGAGTACTTACAAATCGGCTTTTAAATGTCAAGTATTAAATTTCATTTGCCAAATTTTAAAAGTAATTTTTTAGAGAAATTTGAGATGTATTTAATGCATATGAATTCCTTAGAAGCCAAAGCAAATAAGTTTTTTTTTTTCTTTTATATATACATATATTATATATTGAAGTTAAGAATTTAGCTTTCTTGAGAATTTACAGTCCTATCAAAACATTTTAAATCGTTCAGAAGATTTTAAGAAGTCTGAGGTAGTGATTTTACTGAGCTAGAAATAAAGCGGTAGTATACCAATTTTCTTTATTTGATATATAAATCAACAAATATCTACAGAAGCATTGCTCTTCTTCAAATATAATACATACTTAATCAAACAAAAGAACAACAACACAACACATGTATAAAAAAGGCGGAGCCGAATGTGTCACAGAAGCTAAAGTTACATAAAATTATCAAAAAACAACAAAAAATATTTAACTTAATGTATTTTCAATTGCTATTTTTTATCGTAATGCTTTTTTGTGGTCTACAGCTATTGTTAAAATAATGTATGCACTTACATATATAAAACGAAATTATGTGCACATCATAAACGCTTGATTTTAACACATATGTATACATTACGAGTAAAGAGAGTAATAACTTCATTACTTATTTGTGGGGCGTCATATAATCTTGCTAGCTGCTGAAGCGCAAATATTTTCATTTATCATGAAAATTTAAATATTTATCACACTGACGCCATATTTTTTCTCAACAACTAATATATTTTTTATCAGCAGACATGAGTTATTCCAAATTTTTTTTTTGTTTTCGCAACTCGAAGTATAAATATTAATAGCGCGTAGCAGGCATTAAAGAATGTATATTGCCTTAAATCCCTATAAATACGCGCTACAATGTGGCTTATCGCGCTTCAAATTATGCTTTAATGTTTGTGTGCACAACTTCAATTCGGCGTGTACGTTTTCTAGCTGTACCAAATCACCATTTTATGCATCCTTGAAGTACGCATCACTTTTTATTTTTTTTTTTGGATTCTTCAGTTTTTCATCTCGTTGCATATCAAAATGGCATAATCAACGGTAAATAAATGTGTATAAGTGTATGTGAGTGTTCACATACGAAATTCTATTAAAACTGCTGATGGCATGTTTTACACCTCAGCGATTTATGCATATATGCTGGCGTCCAACAACCCACGTACACATACATTATATATCATGCGGGTGGTTGTGTGTGTAACCGGCGAGCTGAGTATTGCTGACATGATGGAGCGCACTTTACCCAGTCAAGCAGGAAAAAAGTATGCAATACAATCAATTTGTTATCCGCCAACAACGTTCGAACGGCGTTATGCTGTTGCTGTTGAGCGTTTGTGTTTTGCGTTATTCCCTTTACGAATATATTTATTCATGCAATACATACTTAAATTTATGCGCATGTTTGTAGTTGTAAGCGTGTACATAAGTAAGTGATTGCTTCGCTAGTAATTTTGTTTGTTTTCCCTTTGGCGCACACACACGCACATTCCATCTTCTTTCACCTATCCATTCTGCATCTTGAACTTTGCTAACGACGCCTTTGCACGTTCAATCAATTCGTTTAACGAAAATAAACACACACACGCATACATATGTACATGCATTGGATTACACATTCATGTATTTGCATTTATGTGTGTGGGTGTGTGCGTAGCACTGTAATTTCCCTGAGCTCTCTTCAGCCGCGTACTTTCTTGTTTCGCGCGTGGTTGCGGCGCTACAGAAAATAAATAATGCTCGAAACGCTGCCAATCAGCCGACCGGGTAGTGCTGTGGCTTCTACGCCAACCGGAAGTACTGGCGGCAACAAATGAACAAGGAACAAGTAAGGAAGGACTAAGTTCGGATGTAAGCGAACATTTTATACTCTCGCAAAGTCAAATAGTATACTAGTTTGAAATTTCTTTGTGGATTGACTGATATTTTCGGTAGAAGGTCAACTATAGGCACTGGAGTCCACATATTTGGTACTTAGGGGCTTGAACAGTTTTGGTTTGATTTAGACAATTTTAAGCCACAAGGCATTATTAACGCAAAGTTTTATCCCGATACAATCATTGTTGCCTGATTTGCATAGTGGAAAGTAAAAGAATCAAGTGGTATTTAAAATGGTGTCATATGGAAAATAGGCGTGGTTTTAATCTGATTTCGCCCATTTTCGCACTATGACATAGAAACATGAAAAGAACGCTACGCACCGAATTTGGTTCAAATCGGTTAAGAATATCCAAGGATATGGGTTTTCACCTAAAAGTGGGCTGTGCCACGCCCACTGTCTAATTTTGAACGCGGTTCCTCTAAAGTCATCTTATACTATCTCAAAGATAAAATTTAATGTCTCTGGCGTGTTTAGTGCTGGATTTATCGCGCTTTTAGTAGTTTTTAACAGTACCGTTATATGGAGAGTGGGCGGAGTTGCCACCCGATTTCAACTATTTTCACACCGTCAATAGAAGTGCTAAAAACATTTGCTTCTAGTGAATTTTGTTATTATAGCATTAGCGGTTTAGGAGATATGCACATTAAACCTATTAGAGGCGGGACCACGCCCACTTTTTAAAAAAAAGTTTTAACTGCAGATGCCCCTCCCTAATGTGATCCTGTGTACCAAATAACAGTCTTGTATCTTATTGCGGAGCTTAGTTATGGCAAGTTATTTCTTTTTGACTAATGGCGTTTTGTGGGCGTGGCAGTGGTCCGATTACGCCCATCTGCAATACCAACCGTCTCACGGTACCAAGAAACATGTCTACCAAGTTTCATAAAGATATCTCAATTTTTACTCAAGTTAGAGCTTGCACGGACGGACGGACGGACGGACGGACGGACGGACGGACAGACGGACGGACGGACAGACAGTCACCCGGATTTCAACTCGTCTCTTCATCCTGATCATTTATATATATATAACCCTATATCAAACTCGATTAGTTTTAGGTGATACAAACAACCGTTAGGTGAACAAAACTATTATACTCTGTAGCAACAGGTTGCGAGAGTATAAAAATATGGAGAAATTCACATAAGTGCATAAGCGCAAAATCGTACAAGAGAAATAAAATTAATAGACCAGTCGCACCTTCATCTCGTATTCATGGTCTGCTCCATCAATCAATTAATCGATTTTAAATTTGGTTAATAAAAGTCGACTGGAATGCCGGAAGTTACTATCCTGTGTGGTAGAATAGAGGTGGGTTTATGCGCTGCCCATGTATAAGTATGTATAACTATAAATAGTGGTTATAAACTTATATTAGCTCTGTATAGTATTTTTAATGTATGTCGCCTAGTCGGATCAGTATTAATCAGCAGGTAAGGAAGTCAGGAAAATGGTGGTTGTTAAGCAAATATGGATTTCATAAAAATATTTTTAATGAATATCTGACTACGCTCCTCAAATATTTCATAGTTTTTAGGTTTTATCAAATAAAACGATCTCATTTGTTTGCTGCAAGTTTGTGGTTTTTCTTCCTTAATTTAACCTCAAAAAGGTGAGCAACTAGATTCAGATCATTGCTATCGGTTTGCTAATCCAATTAGTTTATTCCTTTGTTATCTATAAAACCTTGGAAACTTGAAAGCTTGCTCATATTTTATATAATAATAATAATAATAATAATAACCCAAAGATTACCCTCCTCCATACGTGCGGAATTAGCCGAGTAAGAAAAGGCAAGAGAGTTTTTTAAGTGTTGAGATCTAAAACTGCTCAGCTACAGAAACAAAAATTTCAACAGCAAAGTTACAATATAATAAATTGTTACATTTTCATTTATTAAGAGAAAACAATAAAGTCTTTTTAATTTTGAAAAGTGAGTCAGATAAGTCAAATGTGCTGGAATGAGAATTAAAATCATGACATATAAGGCGGAATGGCTCGTTTAGTTCAAAATTTGATCCACAGGATTTTAGCAGTAAAGGTCTAAACTGCCTCGAAAGTAGAACCGGGATATTAAATTTAATTTCAGGCAGGAGAAAAGAACTGCAAACAGTTCCATTCAAAAGTTTCACTAAGAATATTATGCCAAGCATTTCCCTACGACTAGAAAGTGTAGGTAGATTAATAAGTTTTAAACGACAAGTGTATGGAGGTAGACTTACCCTAGAATCCCATCGGAAATGCGCTAAGGCGAAAAGTAAAAATTGTTTTTGAACCGACTCTAACTTGTCAGAATGGATTTGGTAGCTAGGGTTCCATACCACAGAGCCATATTCCAATATAGGTCTAACCAAAGTTGTATAAAGTGTTTTAGTAATATACGGATCTCTAAATTCTTTAGACCAACGTTTAACAAAACTGAGGACAGCTTTTGCTTTCAAGACCATGGTATCAATATGAAGACTCCCAAATCAACATAGTTTAAAACTTGCTCTAGAATATGGTGTTTTATTACATAAGAAGAGTTGTGCACAGATCTACGGGAAAAGCACATCGGCTTACATTTATTGAGATTCAATGGCAAATCATTTCTATCACACCATGCAACCAAATTGTTTAAGTCTGTTTGCAACAGACACCTTTCCTCAGTTGAAGTGTATGATTTAAAAAGCTTTACGTCGTCAGCGTATAATAAAATTTTTGAGAATTCTATTACTGAAGAGATATCGTTAATAAACAAAAAGAACAGAATCGGGCCAAGATGACTACCTTGCGGAACACCAGAAGAAACATTAATTGTATCTATAGGTGTATCCTCAAATATCACTCGTTATGTTCTATTATAAAGATAGGAAGATACCCATTGAAGGAATCTTGGCTGAAAGCCCAGCAGATCAAGTTTATGTATGAGAATCGAGATATTTACTTTATCGAAAGCTTTGCTAAAGTCTGTGTATATAACATCCGTATGCTTATGCTCCCTAAAACCCAATGATACATGGTTTACAAATTCAAGTAAGTTTGATATAGTCGAGTTCCCTTTACGAAATCCATGCTAAGATGAGGAAATTAACGGAGAAATCGAAAAGGTTATATGGTCAGTGATGATAGCTTCAAAAAGTTTAGGTATAACTGATAGTTTTGCGATACCTCTATAGTTTTCAATGTTGGATCTAAATCCACTTTTATGCAAGGGGATTATAAATGACTGTTTCCATATTGAAGGAAATATACCGTGTTTAAGAGAGGAATTAAATATCCTTGTCAAAGGCAAGTAAATATATTTGGCACTATTTTTTAGGAAACATAAGGGTATCATGTCTGGGCCATAACTAAAAGATGGTTTTAACTTATTTAAATTAAAAAGGACGTCTTCTTCAGAAATAATTGGAGCGTTAATTAAAGTATTCGAACACAGCACTTGCTGATAAGAAAAAATTTTGGAAGAATTATTACAGTAGTTTGACTTGAAAAATTCTGCAAACATATTGGATATAATATCATTGTCACTTGAAATGATAGATTTGTATTTCATTGCGGACGGAAATTTGGAAATCCCTCGTTTGGAGTTGACGAAATCATAAAACGATTTTGGGTTACTTACAATATTTTTTTTAACTTTATTTATGTAATTATTATAACATTTTTGGTTTAGGTCAAAATATTGTCGACGCAATAGAGAATATATAATAGCTAAGAAAAGTAAGGTAAAATCTGATTTATAGTTATTGCATGTTGGCAAATAGCAGAATCGTGCTGAAAAATGTTCGAAAAACTCTAATCTATGGACAGTATAAGATAACGGTCTAAACTTATTTGATCTCTTTGAAAAAACATTCTCAGATCCTTGGGATCCTTGAGGACAGAATATGATGGACACTTAAGTTTTTACTTCTTTAAAGCGTCCAAGATTATTTTGCTAGGCAACACTCATAAAAACCAGCTACCTAAAGGCATCTTTGTACATTTTTCGTTGATATAAATCGGTTTCATATATTTAAATGCTCCAGAATACGGTCCTTCTGTCGTTAGACTTCTTTTTCCTCACAGTGCTGCGGTTTCGAATAAGCATCAAAATTCTTTAAAAACAAGTGAGGAAATGCTAAGTTCGGGTGTGACGGAACATTTTATACTCTCGCAACTTGCAATGGAAATTACGTCAGGTGTTGGCAAAATTGTAGGAAGTATTGATCCGATTCAACCCATTTTTGACGCAAGCACATACTATTATCGAGAGTTTCATTTATTAATTTTATTATATGAATTTCAATTATATATTATATCTTACATATTGACCGATATTTTCGGTAAAAAGTCAACTATAGGCGTTGGTCTCCACATATTCAGTACCTAGGGGCTTGAACAGTTTTGGTTTGATTTAGACAATTTTTGGTCGCAAGGTGGCATATTTTAAACGCATTATTCACGCAAAGTTTTACCCCGATAGAGTTATGGTTCTTGATTTGCATACTGGAAAGTGAAAGAATCAGATGAATTTTAAAATGGTGTTATAGGAGAAGTAGCTGTGGGTCTATTCTGATTTCACCCATGGTTAAAATAATCCTATGTATTAAATTTGATTGAAATTGGTAAATTAGTAGTGCGTAATTTCACTTCACTACTTTTGCTCTCCCTTGTGTCATCGCGAATGTAAAATTTAATGTCTCTGACACATTTAGTTACTGATTTATCGCAGTTTTAGTAATTTTTAACAAAATCGTTATATTAAAAGTAGGCAGAGTTAATATCCGTTTTCATCCATTTGCAGACCGTCGAAGGAGAGTCATGTATTCTGTGCAAATTTGAGTCATATAGTTGCCCCTCCCCAATGCAATTCGATGTACTGAATAACAGCCTTGTATCTTATTGTGGTGCTTAGTTTTGGCACTTGATAAGTTTTCGATTAATAGCATTTTGTGGGCGTGGCAGTGGTCCAATTATGCCCATCTACATTACCAAACTTATGGTGCCAAGGAATATGCTTACCAAGTTTCATCCCGATATCTCAATTTTTTCTCAAGTTATCGTTTGCACGGACGGAGCAAAGACACACAGTTATCCGGATTTCAACTCGTCACGTCATATATACAGCCCTATCTCAATTAGTTTTAGGTGATACATACGAAAGTTAGGTTAATGAAACTATATACGAGATGCCATAAATACAAAAGAATAGTTTTGCTGGCTACTCTAGACGTCCGAAACGCCTTCAACAGCGCTAGATGGGCGGACATGATCGACGCTCTTGAAAAAAGCTTTAAAATCCCCAACTACCTCAGATCTGTGGTGCGGAGCTACCTCAGCAATAGATATCTGCTGTACCAAATAGAGAGGGATCACGACAGATAGCGGTTACGTCAGGAGCTGCACAAGGATCCATTTTAGGTCCAGACTTGTGGAACATCAACTACGACGGCATACTAAAGCTCGAAATGCCAGACGAATCGTACCTAATTGGCTACGCGGACGACATTGCAGCAGTAATTACAGCCCGAAACACAGAAGATGCGCGAAGAAAGCTAAACCAGGTCATTATACGGACACAAACATGGCTTGACTCACACAACCTCCAGCTCGCTACGGAGAAAACAGAACTACTACTGCTAACAAATAAACCTCTCGAAATAAGTATGCAAACGATTACGGACACTCTAAGGACACATAAAGCGGTGAACTACCTAGGCGTAAGACTGGACCCCAGATTAACTTTCTGGGTAAAAATCCAGCACGCCGCAGGAAAAGCAGCGAAAATCACCTCCCAACTCAGCAGCCCTCAGAGTTGCATCAGCTTACCGAACGGTGTCAGGTGATGCAATATTAGTCATAAGCGGAAATGCCTCAATTGACCTTCTGGCATGCGAAAGGAAAAAGCTGTGGGAGCTAAAGAAAATGTCTGAATACAACAAGAGCGAATTAGACCAAATAAAGAAAGACACGATATCAGCATGGCAACGAAGATGGGAGAATGAAAGTCGCGGCAGATGGACGGCCAGACTTAGAAGAGAGCTAAACTTATGGACAAGTCGTAAAGTTGGAGAAGTCGACTTTTACATAAAGCAGCTACTATTCGGTCATGGATACTTCAAAAAGTATCTCTACAGAATGGGAAAAGTCGAAGAGCCATGCCTATACAACGATTCGACTGAAGACGACGCTGAACACACATTCTTTAAATGTGAGCGATGGCAAAGGGAACGTACCGCCGTAGAAGACCTGGTCGGTCCAATAAGCGCAAACAACTTAAGCAGCGTCATGATGGAGAGCGAAGCTAACTGGGCTATTATCCAGAAATTCGCAGAAACTTTGCTACGCAGCAAAAAGCGGGACCTGGACGCAGGTGCGTAGATGTAAATCTCTCAATGAGGAAAATGGAACGCCACCCTGAAGTAATGCAAACGCGGTTCCAGGGTGGGCGACGGTTCCCTAGAGGGGGGGTTTTTAGTGGCCTGCAAGTGGCACATACCGTGGCTGTGACGACAGCACTGATGATGCGGAAGGCATTTTCCAACCCCCCAGCAAAAAAAAAAATAATAAAAATAAAATCACTATTATACTCTATAGCAATATGTGCAAAAGTATACAAGTTCCACAGTACACAACCAGAGGTTTCAATACTTTTGTTGTTATTTTATATTTTTTAAGTTATTCCAACATTAGAAAAATTTAGTCGGAGACATGAACTAGTACTTGGAAGCTTTCATACATATACACCGAATAATACACAGATATAGTAAGTTTGCCACGATGTTTGTAACACCAAATACAAAATGACAGAGACTCTATAAAGTATACATATATATTAACGATCAGCGTGATGAGCTAAGTCAATTTAGCCATGACTGTCTGTCTGACCGTCCGTCTATATATATACGAACTAGTCCCACTCCTAGATATCGATCCGAAATTTGGCGCACCGCTTAAGAAGCTACTCATTTGTTGGAACCGCTGTTATCGGATCACTATAGCATCAAGCTGCCATACAAACGGAACGATCGAAATAAAGTGCTCGTATGGAAAGCCTTTTCATTTTACGAGATATCTTCAAGAAATTTGGCAAGGATTATTGCCTAAGCCAATGATACAATCTCCAAAAAAATTGTTTCGATCAAGTCACTATAGCATGCAGGTGCCATACAAATTGACCGATCGAAGTTCATGTAAGGAATCCTTTGTATTTGTAAGGGGTATTATAGCTTCGGTGCAACCGAAGTTAACATTTTTTCTTGTTTAAATATTTTTTAATCTCAATTTAATAGCAAGTCGTATAAGTGTCAATCAGCACTTCGATGCAACAACCATAATACAAATATAAAAAACACAACTTTCAACATGCCGTCAAGCTGCAAATTCATAGTCTAAGTAAAAACTATCACGTACACCACACACCTTACAACAACAAAACATTGACTTGGCACCCAGTCATAATATATCCATGTTTCTGCGTGTATATGTTTATCACCAATGACCTCCACATACAAATTATGCGACTTACTTTCTACATGATTGTATGTGGAACGTGTATTTATATGCGGCACACAGAGAATTCTGGCGCAAATCCGCAAACTACTTTACTAAATTAAGCTCAAGAACGATTATCCTTTTATCCTTGACAACAACGTGAGCGAAACTAACTAATTTTGGCAAAATATATTTTTATCAAAGTGTGTATGTGCAATATTTGTGTGATATTTATGAAAGCTTTTGCGCGCACAACACATAAAGCGCTTTACAAACGTTTACACATAAACATATATATTTTAGGATGGGTAATAAAAGGATTTTTTTTTTTGATAGAAACATCTAAGAAAGTCTCTTCAAGTATGAGCTCTTAATTGTAATGGGAAAGTTGGAGGACTCCTCCTTACAGTTTTCTATCTTTTTCTTATTATCAGAAAAAAATGCATAGCGCGCTTCCACCTACTTGAACAAATATTTGCTTTTATAAATTTTTTATTAAATTGAATGTTCTGTAAAAAAGGTCTGAGTCGATTTTTCGTGAACCTAACTGTTTAAAAGACATTAACAGTTGAAGTTTGCATATTTTAAAACAAAGTTATTTTTTCTTTGGAATGTTTTAAAAGTATTGTGGAAAATTGGCTACTGGTCTGGTCTAAAGTCTGCTTTTTGTAGAGGAGTAATTTTTCTACAAAACTATTAGTATTCCGATTCATAATGATTATCATTCATTGATTTATAAAATTCATAAGAACAAAAATTTCGCCTTAAAATAATCAAACTTCAACCGTTAATATTGTATAAACGGTTTGGTTTACGAAATAATCGTAAAAGAGCATTAAATTTAAATTTTTTTATTTATTTTACCCTCACTAATACATACATATATACCTCACTAGTCAGCCGAGTAACCACTTCCTCTTCAGACATTCACATATTTGCTCTCGTTTATCTGCGCGCCCTCAGCTGCGACCCACTGTTTCAATCCAAACAGACAGTTATTTTGGCCGTTTATCCACTCAAATCACACACATGCACATAAGCAAACACATACATTTGTCGTTGGCGTTTGTTGCGAGAATTTATCACATCATTTTTCATTTTGGCACATTTTAACTAATTTGTACAACCGCTTGTGCAACGCCACATCCGGCTGCTGCCACCACATTCACTCTTAGATCACAACCACACTACCACTACTACACAAGTACTCAAGAACTCAAGTACATATATCAAAAGTACGAATTGTGTGCCACTAATTTCGACGCTCTTATACGAGCAAAGGAAAGCGTTTGCTAATGCCCAGAAGCCTCGCCTTTTCTATTAAGAAAATATTCACCAAATTATAGTGAAAATGTTATCAACGGCTTAACTGTATTCACATCCGGACACTTTGCACACACACCGTCATGCATACACATTTTGACCGCTTGTCCGTATCCACGAAAGCAATCAACTCAAGTAAAACTAAACTTTGATTTCAGTGGCCGTAAATCGTTTCTGATTCCTCTTAATTTCGCCCAACTACAGTGCTCGCCAAAAGTTACCTACAAATATGTATGTTCACATCGCCTTATACATATTAAAGCAGCTGATGGTGGCGGTAAGTGGGTGCGGTTTCCTGTTCATAAATTTCCAATTTTTCCTTATAAAATAAACACTCGCAGCGTCTCGCCAAGTCAAGTTTTTCGTCAAACATTTGCGCCCACTTTTTGGCGCACAAAATCAAAAATCAAGCAGTTCTGCTCTGTAGTGCTCAGCTATCTAATAAATGTGTATGTGTGAGTTTGGAGGTTTCTATGGTATTTAAGCCATTTCCAAATATTTTCTTATCTCTGCCATTTCCTACATTTTCATTTGTGGTTTGCTCTTTTCTATAATTGTATGTGTACTCGCGTATTTATTTTACTGTGTTTTCCCTTTTATCAGTTTTATGTGTTTTTTTAGTTGCAATTTCTGACCAATTGGTTAGCTGATTTGACTTTTATAATTCTATTTCCGCTTCCGGTTACTAAAGAAGCAAAATTTTCTAGAGGTCTCTTTAGCAAATATAGTTTGGTTTTTGCTCTTCTTGCTGTAGCAGTCTGCTCATTTGCACTTTCGGCTCCTTTGAAAAGCAATCCAATTCGCTAAGTTCTCTTATTACGAATGCTGGGCTTCAATAAATTCTACATGTCAGTTAAGCCCTGTTTAATTTCGCTAAAACGGCAAGATTTTTTGTGGAAAACTTAATAAAATTTGACGGATCGCATCGATTCTTTATAAACAGTATAAGCCTACTTTGTTATCCGACTTCTTTTCAAAAACTGCAAAGTATATGAGCTTGCTATAGAGGACACCCGTACCATAATTTGACTCCATTGTCCTTTTACGTTATAGCGCTGGATGTAACCTAACCCTATTCATATTTTACCATTTAGAGGTGATATTTGAACATTCTCGTAACAGTATTGAGTTGAAAGGTCTTGACAGGACTTAAAACCAAATCCGCTCCATTTCTGTAAGCCTAATTGCTGTTAAAACGATCATAATTAAAAATTTAAATCGAAAAAATCCATGAATCATGATATGCTTTTGCATTTAGTGTAAAGAGTTTTAGATGTATTTTGACCACTAAGATGGAAACCGGGTACTATTTGTTTGACGAGCAAACGGCTTCTGTAGAATTTACTCTTTGAATTATGTAAGCCCCAATAAAGACATATTTTATAACACGAAGTGATCACAAAAATTTCAATGATGAAAGTTATTCTAAAAATTAATTATAAATTAAATATTGCGCCACTGCGTGATAAACGTAACCTAGACATTTAGAAACAAACTGCGTTTCCACATTAGTGACTTTGTTTATGTGATATTTACTTTTGGTTATGCGAATATATCCGATTTTTCGCCAAATAATAGTTAGTTGCGGAGAAATATTGATTTTCTTCTTTGAGTCAAAAAAATCGGCGGCTAAAGCCCATAGGGAACTCCAAAAAGTTTACGGAGGTGTTGTCCCAAGTGAAAAAACGTGCCAAAAACCTTCGATGACGGTGAATTGGAGACGTTGCTCGATGAGAATCCGTGTGAAGCTCAAAAAGAACTTTCTTCAGCATTGTGAGTCAACCCCCAAACCCTTTCAAAACGACCACATGCAGTACTTCGAATAATTCATTTGTAACCATGTCCTTATAATTAAACTGAATTTAAAAAAAGGAGAGAACTTAGTAGCGCACCTAATATATAAATTAATATTTTCAACCACTGTATAGAACATTATTATTAATTTTAGATAAAAATATCATACTCCATACACATACCAAGAGCCTGACAACGTGTTCAAAGCCGAAAATATGCAACTCTTGTAACTAATCCCTTTTTAGGGAATTCAGCTTAGTTAGAATGTTTTACGAGAGCTTTCAAATAGCTTTTTCCAAACACAAAGCTCAAACTTTAGTAGTTCCTGTCAAACTAGGGTAATATATGGCTTACATTTTTATCCCATAGCATTAAAATAATAACATTTAGAGGGTATCGAATTAAGCAACAGTTAAGGAATTCACTATGAAATACATCCTAAAATATTCATTGATAACAATAGCAGCAGGGCGGCTGTCTCGGAATTTTAAATGTCGAACTGGCGTGTTTGTTGTGTACTCTTTTCTATTCCAACTGTCATTGTTCTTGTACTTTTTGTATTCAAGCTATCATTCACATCTTTTTAGAGTTCCCTTAAATAGTAACAACTTATTTAAGTTATTATACCTCAAACGTTATACCACAGAGCAGACAGAGAGCTAGAGTGGTTTCATCATCGTCAGAATTTAGTTTAACCACAAACAACTTTCCACAAAAAATAAAAATGACATCAGAGAGCTTTAATTTTAGTTACCGCAATTTGTTTGTAGCGAAAGTCTATATTTTGAGAAGTTACTTTAATATTTGTAATATCTGAACTTTAAATAATATTTTGTAATATTTATATTGCTTGGGTTATGTGTGTTTTGCTTCTTTGTAGATAATCACCAACGAGAAAAATATATGAAAGCTCTATCAATTTATTTAGTAAAATGTTGTAATAAAACATATCGAAACTATTTCAGCTAAACAAGTGTGATTTAGGATATAAAACTTGTGCATATATGTGTATGTCTAACTACTCGTATATGTGCACTTTGAAATGACAGTCAGTAATATCTTCAAGCTATATCTACAACCATAACTCTGTATGTTTAACCACATAAGAGAGTTGTTCACCATAAAACTGTCCATTCACTTAACCGTAATCATTCAGTTTAAGCAGACGTCGTCCATCGCTTGTCGGGCGTTGGCTGGGCGCAGTTGCAATTCTTATACCCGCTGTCCTTACTCGTTTGGAGCTTTAGAGGAAAACGTCTGGGTGTTCCAAATGTCCATTCATTCATTTATCTACTAGCATCGCTGGATATATAAACCATGCATATGTATGTATGCCTTTGAAGTGGTTGTCTCGACGTTGATTCTTAACTGCTGCTTACTTCAAGAACCATATTAGATTATCTTGTGGTTGGCTCTTTGTTGTTGCTAACTTCAAATATTACTTACATGCTGGTCTTCTGTTTCGTTTTCGACTTATTGAACAAATGTAATGCGTTGCGTCCTTGCATAGAATATTTTTCAATTTTTATAACCAACCATTCAACTTAGACATGATTGCTATTATTTTATTTAAGATTTTTATCTCTACTGAATTCGTGCTGTGACAACTGATGAATATGTGTGTATGTGTTTGTGTATTCCCACGTATTTGTGGCTGAATTATTGTTGTATGCTTCGTAAATTTAGAAAATGAAAATTATATTGTATAAATGCGCATGTGAAATATTAGCTCGTTCTTCCGGATCTAGTTGGGTATATATGTGTGTATAGTGCTTATATCGGGTGTCTGTTTCGAGGTATAGAACTTTAAGTTGGCATTACTGTTCAAGATGGCGACCGATTTAACAGCTTTCAAGTGATTTATTATCAGTTTGGTTTGCCAATTCATCATGAATAGACTCACGGCTGAACAACGCTTGCAAATAGTGTAATTTTATTTCGAAAATAATGGTTCTGTGCGGAATACGTAAAGCGGAATACGTTAAATTATGATGAAGCGCACTTTTGGTTCAATGGCTACGTCAACAAACAAAACTGCAGCATTTGAAGTGAAGCTAATCCTCAGTGTATGCCGAAACACGGTTATATCCAGATAAACTGACTGTTTGGTGCGCTTATGGGCTGGTGGAATCATTGGTTCGTACTTCTTCAAAAACGATGATGGACAGAACGTTACATCGGTATAGAGCCATGATTACTAACTTTTTCATTCCTGAATTGAACAAAAATTATTTCCAGGAGCTGTGGTTCCAAGAAGACGGCGCAACATGTCACACAGCTCGTGCCAGAATCGATTTATTGAAAAACACGTTTGGTGACCGCCTAATTTTACGTTTTGGACCTGTGAATTGGCCTCCAAGATCTTGTGATTTAACACCGCTAGACTACTTTCTGTGGGGTTATGTAAAGTCATTGGTCTATGTGCATAAGCCACAAACGCTTAACCATTTGGAAGACAACATTTGCCGTGTTATTGCCGATATACGTCCACAATTGTTGGAAAAAGTCATCGAAACTTGGACTCCAGATTGAACTACCGAGCCGGCCGTGGCGGTCACATGCCAGAAATCATTAATATTTAATGCCACAAGATTATCTTTCGGATAAATAAAATTCATGTCAATCGAATAATCCATCGTTGCTCTATTGCAATTCAAAGTTCTATAGTTCTAAAAAAACACCCGTTACACATTATTGCTTTTCGATTGGATAACCTGAGTTTTGATCGAAAAATATTTTCTATTGACTACAATGGTAGCATTTCAAAAATACTAGACGATTACAAACGTACAAGGTGCGTTCCAAAGTAAACAGTAAAAAAGTAACAAAGTAAACTCTAGTGGCGCCATCTACTTGTATATGTCGACTAGTGCGTTAGAATTTGCTATCCTTTATCGACTTCCAGTAAAAATTTCGTGACATTTCATCTATTGGAAGTGAAGTTATTGAGTTTTAAGTGTCAGTATGTTTTTGTCATCGGTGCGAAAATGAGCTTCGAACAAAGAGCCAACATTAATTTTTGTTTTAAAATTGGTAAAACTTTTACCGAAACGTTTCAATTGATGAAAAGAGTTTATGGCGATGATTGCCTATCCCGTAGCAGAGTGCACGAGTGGTTTCAACGTTTTTGAAGTGGTCGTGAGGACATAAATGACGATGAGCCGAAACCCAAAAAATCGCGCCTGGAGAAGTCAAAAGTGAAGACAATGCTGATTTGTTTTAATGATTCCAAGGGTATTGTCCACAAAGAATTTGTTCCATCCGGCCAAAACGTTAATTCGGTATTCTACCTTGGAGTTTTGGCATTCGTATTCGACGTGTTCGGCCCGAATATCGCGAAGGTGGAAGTTGGCGTTTGTTGCAAGATAATGCAATCACATTTTAACACTCAACCACTCCCCGTATTCACCTGATATGGCACCGTGCGACTTCTACCTTTTCGGAAAAATGCATTTGCCGATGAAAGGAAAGCGTTATGCAGACGAGGAGGCCATTCAAAAGGCTTGCCCGGCATACTGGCGGCCATACCGGGCAATGAGCTAAAACACTCGTTCGACATGCTTTTGGACCGTGCAAAAAGCTGTATTAAAGCAGAAGGAGACTATTTTGAATAAAAATAATTGATTTTGCCGATAAAACCATCTGTTCTGTCTTTTTTTTTAATTCTTGTTTACTTTGGAACGCTCCTTGTATTTACATAAAATACACACATAGGTGCATAAAAAGATGGATAAATATGCATGTTGACAATCCAGATGTCCTGATTTACTATTTGAATACAAATAAAAACAAGAAAAAACGTAAGCTTCGGTTACCTCGAACTATAATGCCTTTAGAAGAAGAACTTGATTTTGATCGGTCAGTTTGAATGGCAGCTATATGCTATAGTGGTCCGATATCGAGGATTCTCCGACCTTTCCCTCTGGGTGTTACAAACTTCGTGGAGAACTTAATATACCCTCAGCATGGTATAATAACCAGCCAATAATCATCATCTAAAGTATTGAGCACAATAATATTTAAAATATTATTAAAGTGAAGTTTGTATATCGATTCATATTATAAAGCATTTTAAACCGAAATAAAAAGTTTAACTGGCATTGAAAATAGAATTTGCAAAAATTGCAAGAGTGCGGGTGTTTAGCTACTTGGACCGAGCTGAAGGTTATTATAAATGGGAATATTAGTGTGGATGTATGGTATATAAGTAATGTAGATTGATATTCAAGACTATTTACAGACTTTAATGACAAAGCGTGTTTAGTAATGAACTTCATTAAGAATATTGATTTAGAAGCCATCTTGAATTTCAATATTACGTTTATGTATGGTATGTAGTAAACAGGTTAAATTGAAATGTTTTCAGCTGAAAATTAATGCTTTTAGGGGATGATATAGCTGTGAATATGTGAAAGTGAAGAGAATAAATGTCGCAGTTTACTTTTCTTGAAAATAAGGCTGTTAAACTTAAAAATGTTTTAATCAAGATCCTTTCGAAATCCGAAAATGATTTCAAGAATGTAAGAAATATTGGTAAAATCTTCGAAATCACCTCTCCGTAATAATTTTTAACAGTAGACTCTCAATTAATATTTGAAATTTCTAGGCTTATTTTAAGAATAAACGCACTTGGCACATATCACATAAACTGGTTCACTTACTGCAAAGAAATTTGTAGGTTAAGGTAGCGATCATACTTTTTTGACAAATTCATGTACTATAGTAACCCACAATTTACACGTTTTTTACACTTGGCAAAGGTGTAGCCAGATCCGTAGCATAACTGTCAGAGGATTTCTACTGCAAAATACTCTATTACTCTCTAGCTTTAGCTTATTCTTATTTTCAACTGATACTACTTGTACAATAAGTTACGAACAATTTAAAATGTAAGTCTAATATGACTATGAATCAAAGTTTATAGAAGAGAATACCCGGCCACTCTAATGTCAAAAAAATGAGAGTGCCCTGGTGAAGTAATTTTGGACCGAGATCTGGTTGGCCAATTCTAAGGAAATAAATATTTTAGCGATAGAAAGTAGTTGCCTCATGTAGCGTTTCGCTATTAATGAATCACTCATATTGACAAACTATTTAATCATTTTTTATCTTAATATATAAAATTACATGAGCACTACATTACATTAAATTTAAATTTATAGATTCAAAAGAAAAACGATGTATATTTGCACGTAAAAGCATATATATATGAAAAATGCGGCAAATTTTTGACTACAATTTTCTATTTCCTACATCGGACATACAATCCGAATTGGCATATACATAGTAAAGGTGATATGATCTAATCAGCCTATTACAGATCCTCTAAAGCCTGATCTACAGATCCTGGGAGGCCATTGGCTAGATTTATGTATTTTTCAAATACTAGTACAATCCTGGATTGGTAGTACCAAATCTTTTAAACTTTTTTATCTTCTGGATTTACTTAGTATTTAACTGAGCAATACGGCATTTGCATCTCGATAAAAAATAAACAAATAACAATAATTCTGCAGTTCTGTGCGGGGATAAAAAATGTCACGCCATATCACGCTCATCTCCATCCATCTCAATAAGTGGTAGATTTTTCTGGTTTGCTTTAGCGAAAAGTAAATAAACTTGACTTGACGTGCTAGTCGCAAAAATACAGTGGCAAGCGGATTTGGACATCTTATGCAAATTGATTGGGATTAGCTGTTTCAGGAGTCAAAGTCGTGAGCAATATATTCTAAATGTAATTTAATGTACTTAGAAGTATTTGGTTAAGCTATGGTGATATCCGCAATTCTGAAATTCTCTTTTTACTATGAGTGGCTTATTGGTTGGAGTATTATCAGTGAGTTACGCAGCAACAACACTGTGGTGTAACATTCAGTCACTAACCGATTACCTCTCCCACTGGCGTCAACCGTAATGCGGACTTTAGGAAATCGGTTCACTCATTAACATTGAAACTGAGCTTGATGAGCATGATAAAAAAAAAGCAAAGAGCAGAATAAATTAGACGGCGAACGGAAGAAGTCGTGCAAACAATTAATTAGTAATATCATTAACTTCAACTGGCGCCCAACGTGGGGCACATCGAACAACGACAATTTCCATAGTGAAAGCATAATCGGTGGAGCTCCAGTATCCTAACCCATAACTTCGTGGAATCCTATAGTTGAATTCTGCAACCCTTCCTCACATCGAATAAAAGGAAAATTCCAGCAACAATCAAGTCAACACTGTACGTGTGTCTGGCGAATTGACAAAGTATTTTAAAACTAAGTAAAACGAACGAGGATATTTATTTAACATTCAATTAAGAATTTTTGTAAGTTGGTCCTTAAAATTTGTAAAAGTGAAAAAAAACTTTGTTATACAGAATTTATTTATCAATTAATATTTTTACCGTGGAAATTTAACACGCGAGAATTTTTCTGGAACACGTGTTCATAAGATTATTGTGGCAAATATCGCGTAACCTAAAACTAATTTCAAACCTCTTTTTTAATCAAATTTTTGCATTTCTTTATCCTTTATCCTGATTAAAATTCAGCAATTAAAAACAAAAAATTTTCTGAAAATTTTGTAACCTGAAAAAGGTCTGGAGAATTTTTCTTTGGTGGCTCCCATGTGCTCATAAGTATCTCAATTAAAATATTACGTAACGTAAAACATTTAGAAATTTCATATATTCCTTTTTTTGTGTGCGCCTGACATAAGGGGTACCAAAATTAACATTTTAGTATTTTTCAAAAAAGGAGTTTTTGAATAAATTACCGCATTTAACTCAGACATTTTTTATAACTAAGTTCACATGTGCTTGTTAGTAGTGAAAGTGTATGTATATGCTTGTACTAAATTTAGATTTTTGTTTGAAAAGCATTCTGTTAGATATTTCGTACTTATACTGTACTTTTCCGTCCGCTGCAAGTAAAATGATTGTTACTAGGGAACAGGTATTAGAGATAGTTAGAACAACCAACGAACGAACAACGCAAGAATTGGTTAACAGAATTGAAGCAATTACGTTAGCTCTTGAACGTTTGCAGCCCCCAAATGTAGAACCTTATTTGCCAGTTTCGATTAACCCTGCGATCGCACCAGGTAACTCTAGTTTGGATTTGATTAAGTCCTTACCTGAATTTAGTGGTGAAGCTTCCTCTTAACCAGCATGGCGCTCTGCAGCCAATTTTGCCATTAGTTATTATAATGAGAGTTCAGAAAAATATTATGTGGCAATAGGCATTCTTAGGAATAAAATAACAGGTACCGCCAATTTGACACTCTCCTCCTTTAACACTGTGCTAAATTTCAAAGCAATAATTGCTAGACTCGACCAAACATACGCAGATAAACGTCCAATTTATGTCTTAGAAAATGAGATGAGTATTCTAAGGCAGGGTGACCTTTCCATCACGGATTATTACGATACGGTCGATAAACATTTAACACTCATAATTAATAAACAAATTATGACTCATGGGGAAAATAACGATATAATTGAAGCTCTTAACGAACGAGCAAGAGAAAATGCACTTCGCATTTTTATCTCTGGTCACCGTCGCCCTCTCTGCAATATCCTTTTTTCGTCACGACCAAAAGACCTTCCTACAGCGTTAGCTGTCACACAAGAGTTGGAAACAAATAACAAACGGTATAATTTCGCACATACATTTGCCATGGGAAACTCAACAACAGCAGAAGATAGCTTTCAAACGTCTTCGCGAACCATCTGGATCCTTCCAGAGACCTCAGTTTAAAACAACGAGTTAATCATATGCCCGAAGCGATGGCTACAGTGTATGACGAGTCCAGTTACGAGGGGCATAACGATCATTTTAACCTTTCGTACGCTAATAATGGGCACAATGATGAGCTCGAATATGACGGTAGTAATTGGAACGACGAGATCATTTTTTTAGATTGAATTCGCTCCTACCATTCATAACAAAAACCACAACAAATGGTCAGGAGCTGCGAATACTAATTGATACCGGAACTTCTAAAAATTACATTAAAGACCTTCCTTTCCTACAGGGAATTCAATTAATGGAAAAAAATTTAAACTCATTCGATGGTATAATCGGGTATGACTTCCTTAAACGCATTGAAGCCAGAATCGACATAGAATCAGGATATCTATATCATCGAAATGGTAAAATGCAACTTCAGCATCTGTATTGTAATCAAGTTAATTTGATAACAATTGCAGAAGAATCTGTTTCCGTAAATATTCGTACCCGATTCCGACAAATGATAAATAATAACATAAATGCGTTCGCGAATCCGAACCGAGCTTTACCTTAAAACACAAAAGTGGAAGGTACTATTCGCACTCTCACAGAGGAACCCATTTATAGTAAAAGCTATCCCTACCCAATGTCAGCTTCTGAATTTATTAACAATGAAATCAGTGCCCTCCTAAAGGATGGAATAATTCGCAAGTCCTGCTCTCCATACAACTCACCCATTCATGTCGTGACAAAGAAAGGTACCGACGAAAATGGAAAGCAGAAGTTGCGAATGGTAATTGATTTTAGAAAACTCAACGAGAAAACAATCCCTGATCGCTACCCTATACCTGACACTACTGTCATACTAGCGAACTTAGGCAAGTAACGCTACTTCACTACCCTATACTTGAAATCGGGCTTTCATCAAATTAACATGCGCGAAAGAGATAGGCAAAATACAGCATTCAATGTAAATAATGGCAAATACGAATTTTGTCGCTTGCCATTCGGCTTAAGGAATGCGCCAAGTATCTTTCAACGCGCAATAGATGATGTTCTGCGTGAAAATATTGGTAAAACATGTCATGTTTATATCGATGACATCATTATTTTTTCTCCCGATGCGGAATCACATTTAGTTCATGTCAATACCATTTTAAAAAAACTAGAAGCGTCAGGAATGAGGGTGTCGTCTGCAAAATCACAGTTTTTCAAAACGGAACTCGAGTTTCTGGGATTCTTAGTCTCGCAAAATGGGATAAAGACTTGTCCTAGTAAGATTAGGGATATTATTAATTACAAAACACCAGAGACGTTACGCGGTTTGCGCTCTTTCCTCGGCCTTGCAGGCTACTATCGTAGATTCGTCAAGGATTATGCCGCCATTGTTAAGCCTTTAACAAAATATTTACGAGGGGAAAATGGTCACGTCGGAACAAATACATCAAAAAAAATAAAAATCACTCTGGATCCCGAAGCTTTGTCTGCATTTGTTAAAATCAAGAAAATCCTTTAATCGGAAGAAGTCCTCTTACAATATCCTGACTATAATCAACCATTTGAATTAACGACCGACGCTTCGTCTAACGCTTTGGGTGCAGTGTTATCCCAACTTAATCGGCCCATAACAATGATTTCGCGTACTCTTTCCGTAACTGAACAAAATTTTGCTACAAATGAACGCGAAATGCTAGCTATAGTTTGGGCTTTAAAAACTCTCCGTCACTATCTATATGGTATTAAAAACATACAAATTTTTACCGACCATCAACCAAAAAATAATCCAAATACTAAAATGAAGAGATGGCGTGCCTTTGTTGAGGAGTTTTCACCAACCTTCCATTATAAGCCAGGAAGGAAAAACATAGTGGCTGATGCCCTTTCTAGGCAATTCATTAATAATCTTAGTGAATTGAGTGAAACAATACATAGCGAACAATCTCTCAGTTACGTAATTAAAACAATAAAGTCCCCAGTAAATCAATTCAAAACCCAGCTGATTTTGTCAAAAGGTGCAACTGTAAACAAACGTACAAAAATTCTTTTTCAAAAATTTTTCCGCCACACAATTAGTTTCGACACTATAGAAAACTTGTTATTATGTTTAAAAGATGTGATAAACCTAAATACGACTAACGCAATACATTGTGACCTCAACATTAGCAAAAATTCAAAATCCTTTAGTATCGTCTTATCCTGGAGTTAAATTTTTACATACGGAACTACTGGTAATAGATTTAACAAACAAAAACGATCAACTAGAAACGGTTGCCACTGAGCATAACCGCGCTCATTGTTGCTTGCAAGAGAATTTCAAGCAAATTTCAAGCGAGTATTACTTTCCCCACATTAAAAAGCTTTTAAAATATATAATTGTTAATTGTAAAATATGCTTGGAGAACAAGTACCAGCGTAAACCAATCAATTTAGCATTAGGAAAAACACAAATTCCCAATTATCCTGGAGAAATTTTGCATCTCGATATTTTTATAACAGGTAAACAACAATTTCTAACATGCATCGATAAGTTTTCAAAATATTGCATTGTCCCGATCTTCATTAGATATTAAGGATGCACTACTCGAAATGCTGTTAATATTCCAAAATACAAAGGTAATAGTTTCAGACAATGAAAAAGCTTTCCAATCCAATTTAATAAAAACCATCTTAAGAGATAATTTTTCAATTACGCAATTTTTTGTCCCAACACTGCATAGTCAAACCAACGGGCAAATCGAAAGGTTTCACTTAACTCTTATGGAGATAGCCCGTTGCATTAAAGAACAGCAACAGCTGAACGAAACTGTAGATCTCCTTCTTTTCGCGACACATAAATACAACCATTCCATACACTCTACAACAAATGCCAGGCCCATTGATATTTTTTATAACTGTTCACCTGAAAAACTATCCGAAGTCCGCGAAAGATTGGTTAAAACACAGGAAAAGACCTTAGAGCGGTATAATCAAAATAAAGGAATGAAAACTTATGAGCCTGGAGAAAAGGTTTTCTTGAAAAGAAACAAAAGATTGGAAAATAAATTTAGTAGAATTTTTATTGAAAAAACGATCGAAGGAGATTTAGGTACTACGGTTTTAATAGACGGAAAAAAAGTCCATAAAAGTAATCTCAGATGAGTATTTCAATTTTCCTTATATGTCTAACAGTAACATAAATTAACACACATGCAAATAAAGTCACAAGAACAATTAATAAATTTTTTTTCCTTTTCATCAATTTCAAATATTTACAACAACAACAATAAATAAAATCTGTAATAAATTAAGATAACTCTTTATCCTAAGTTTTTCGAGTTACATAAAAAAGAAACAAAAACCAAAATGTATTATTGTATGTTAAGTATTCAAACTGTAAAGCAATCTAAAATGTCATTGACACAAATTATAAATTATTTTTTATTACATTCGAAAATTTACACATATAAACCTTAAGTAGAAATTGTAATAAATTAACGTTTGTACTAAGCCATTCGAATTACACATAGATTTAAAATTAATTATTATATTGTTAAGATATTTAAATTGTAAAACCATGTAAATTATGCTCAATCATGCTAAACAAGCCGACAAAGTTGCAAACAAATCAAAATCAAAAGTTGCCGAACTTAAAAGTAAATAGACTTCCGCAACAGGGACGTTCCGGACTTAACAAGGAGGGTAGTTATGGTGATATGCGAAATTCTGAAATTCTCTTTTTACTATGAGTGGCTTATTGGTTGGAGTATTATCAGTGAGTTACGCAGCAACAACACTGTGGTGTAACATTGAGTCACTAACCGATTACCTCTCCCACTGGCGTCAACCGTAATGCGGACTTAAGGAAATCGGTTCACTCATTAACATTGAAACTGAGCTTGATGAGCATGATATAAAAAAAGCAAAGAGCAGAATAAATTAGACGGCGAACGGAAGAAGTCGTGCAAACAATTAATTAGTAATATCATTAACTTTAACTTATACTAGTGCTGCAAGTAAGTATGAATATATAAAATATTTATGTGTTATAGCAGTCAGTAATCTGATGTGCAAATTTTTAAAACAACTTATTCTTTCAATGTGTTTGGTGCATCAACTTGCACCAGCATAGTTGTTACTAGGCAACCAATGGTTGTATAATGCGTGACAACCGGTTAATTATGATTGGCATAGGCATAGGATATAGTAGTTAGTCGACATTTTTGATGTATTATGTAGTTTTATTATTCCTGGTTATATACCTATAATATACAGAAATGACTAAATCAAGAAAATTAGCTTAAACAGTCCTTCTCCGAAATATAAGCCCATGTTTGCTTTCTCTATTTTTTACTACAGTTACATCAGTAGCCATACGCAATATAAGATCATATATTAGATGTAGCAAAAAGAAATTCATTATTTTTGCATGAAATTGAGTGCTTAAATTATTACTTACCGTATCCAGCTTTATTCAAATGGTTTCAAACGGTTTTTTGTGCAATGCTTAGGTCCTGCACAATTGTAATCGGTGTTTGGACTCGCCGATTTCCATTATTTTATCGATTTTTTCGAAAATTGGTCTTCCAGAGAGTTGTGTATTTTTGACATGGAAATTACCGGAACGGATACGACGAAACCAAAATTGTGTACAATTGGCTGTTACAGTATCAGGACCATAAACTCTATTCACATTTTCAGCCACCCTGCTTACGTTTTCGCCATTATTGGAAAAATAATTTCTTTTTACTACACAAATATTTGGGCTAGCAAATACAATTATATAGCAGCCGTCTTACATAATAGGTGTAAAAACCTTGCTGCTCACATAAGATAGGAAAGGACGCACCGAATAATTAAAGGATTTCTTTAATTGCGATGATGCTATATCAAAAATATATTTTTGCTTAAACTAGATCTTTCATCAGAATACAAGTAGTTCGGAATACAAAAGCATTAGCAAATATTTTTTTATTAGAAAACTTAAAGTTTTTACCTAAGTCTTTTGAGATGTGGTGTTGGGCATAAGAGCTGTTTTTTTTAAATTATTATGGGAAAAACTTAATTCGAAATTGAAATCGAATTATGCGAAATACCTTAGCTGTAATTAAGGGTTTTATTAACTTGATCAGAAATAATCCGAATTGAAATAATATTACAAAACTGGCCAAATATTATTAGTGCTTGAGTTGCAACATAACAACATAAAAATTTTCTTTGTAGAAATAGATACTTCATAACTCATAGCCCATTGTGTGCGTATGTATGTACATTGGCCTGAACTGCTCTCTTGAATTTATGACTAACGGCATTTTACGCAATCACTTCATTCAACGAGACACATTGATACAAAAGGCGCAGGAAACGGAAATAATACACAAACGAATCAAAATAAAATAATATTAGCAGAAGCTGATGCTGGCAACAATAACAAGAAGCAAATTTACAAACTTCTGGTGCTCTTTGGCAACATTTCTGCGTCCTTCGTATGTCACATATCTCTTCATCAATGTCGGTACGCGCTTTATCTGAGCATTTGAGTTGTAAGAATTTCATGCATGCATATATTCAAAAATAAATTATTCGCAGCTTATCTGTGTCATGCGGGAGACGCAGCCTTCGATAACCACAACTTAAATGAAAGGAAAAAGAATGAAAACCAGAAAAATATGTAAAATTTTGCTCCTTTTAAATTGGGGACAAAAGAACTGTATTTTCTGCGTGACCGTAGTCAGTTAAGCGTGACAAGGATATGTTTGATTTCCCACATATTTTCTTTTTTTTATCATCTCTATTTGATTGTCTGACTGTGTCCACATAAGGTCCCTTAACTTTTAGTTTTTCGCTTAGATTTATTTATTTATTTTTCATATTTGAGTAAGCGGCATTTTCTTCATTCGTGTGTTAAGGGTTTGAGCACACATATTTATTTTTAAATTCGAATCTCAAAATAACTTCACCAAGTGATTAAGCACATTAGTAAATGCCCAGAGGTAAAGATTGGTTGTTTTATTTCCAAAAAAGTTGAATAAAAGGGTAAATAATGAATACAAATCAGCTCATATTCAAGCGATTTGAATCGAGATTTCTTTAATAACACAATAAAAAATACGAGTACAGCTTTGTATTTTTTAGTTCGGAGCAATATTAAATTATGACAATTGATTTTAACCCCTATTCAGTTGCACTTCAAATGTTGAGCACTACCAATTATAATAATATCTACAAAATTTCACTCCATTTCTTGCAGATGAAACACTGAGCGAACACGAAGGTAAATCGGTGGTGATACCCTGTCCGGTCAACAAAGCCAAATGCGGTGATCTGCACTCGATAAATTGGTTTAAGGGCGACGATCGCATTGCGGCGATGCTATTGGGGGACAGCAATGTGACGAGTGTATCAGACGAGTATGCGAACAGGTAATGTGAAATTAGTATCAAAATAATATATGTAATACATATAATATTTAAAAGCAACTAACAAAAAGATTTAAGTGGTTTTTGGTTTTACTCGGTTAATCATCATTTAAGGTGAGAAAATCTATTTACAAGTGTTCATGGCACTAATATCTCTTAGCCATTCTGAAAAGGTATAAAGTTGGTATTCTGAAAAGGTATAAAGTATAATCAGTGCCCAAAAATAAGAAAAGCTCTTTATAAAAACTTTAAGAAGTTATCATTATAGGTTTTAACTCTACAAATACAAATATTATTACTGCTGTGAAAAAATCTTGTGAAATTCTAGAAGCCGTAAAACGGAGCAGATGATCATATAATATAATACGTATCCTTAAACTTTAAAAACATCTTTTTAATTTTTGCTTAATATGAGTTATAAATAGGATGCATCATCTATTTTTTATTGAATAATTTTTCGATCGATTCGAACGAAATCCATACATTTGATACAGACGTTTGCCTCACTAGTTTTTCAATCGTTTGCTGTACAATTAACAATACAACAAGAGCCTACTGTAGTCACATCTGAATGTCTTGGTGGTCAGTTAGGCTCAGTGTAAGCCATCCAAGCAACCTGAAAACAAACTTAAATCATCATGACACAAAGTGACAATACTTTCTCTCTTATTAAGAGACTTTCAGCGAACTGCATTCGCATTCTTTATTACGCCTATTTGTCTTCTATAATTACCACAAAACAATAAAAAACGTTAACTTCGGTTGCACCGAAGCTATAATACTAAAAAATTCCTTACAAGAACTTGATTTTGATCGGTCAGTTTGTATGGCAGCTGTATGATATTGTGACTCGATATGAAAAAGGAAAGTGGTTGCACCATTTTCTTAGCCAATAATACATGCCAAATTTCTTGAAGGAAGATTTTATTTTCTTATTTAATAATAATAAGTAGAAATATTTTGCAGTTTTGTAATATTTTCCTTTTTTGCAAAAGTTTGATGCGCATATAATTATTTGTATAAGGTATCACTTCAAACAAAAATACTTTCCAGACAAATGAGCAGCTCCGTGGGGAGAAAAGGACATGTGCAAAATTGCAGATCGATATCTCAAAAACTCAGGGACTTCGATTCAGCTGATCACGGTTTATGGTGTCATGGTACATTTCTTTCTGGGTGACCTCGTGGCAAACTTAATGTATTAAAAAGAGGCATACTTTGGGCGAATTACTCTTGCACTGCAAAATCTTATAGAATAAAATGTGTTCCTCTTTGACTTCTTTTAGGCAACTTATAATATTTGAATGACTTTATTTGTCTTGGACTGAAATCTATATAAACATTTTCATGACATTAAAAATATTTACTTTTCTTTTTGTAGAGTCACAGTCGAGCAAAATCCATTTAGATTAGTAATAAAGGACCTAAAAATAGCTGATGAGGATATCTATCTTTGTGATACAACATTTCTTATACCAATCGAAACGTGTGATAATTTCAACGGTTATCGTGTCGAGTTGAATGTCTTAGGTAAGTTAAATAATTTCCACTCTTCCAAACTTTTTTCGTCATTTGTATTGTTCATAATATTATATTTAACTACCTATATTGTATAAATTTATTTCATGAAAAATCTTAGTTTTTTGCACTGATTGCATTTCGCATGTCCAAAAATTTTGTTTCTTTTTAATTAAGTTGCGAAATTTGATGATTCTCTCATGCAACATACTTGTACTTTATGCTTTATTTAATATATTTTAACTTGTTATATATTATTTTTTGTCATTTTTTCTCTTATCTGTTTTTATTTGCATATATATTAATAAAGCAATGATATTGCCACGTCCATTAAAAATATTAAACATTTGTAAAATATTTGTAATTTTTCTCGCATGTATTTTGCACTTTGCATGGCAACTGCTGTATGAGTTATTGATTTTTGCATAGAGTTGTAATTAGATGTAGGATTACCGTTCTTTGTTATACCCTACTTAAACTAACACACATGCGATATGAAAAAATGCTCGGTTTTTCATATTTTTATAGTAATTTGCACATTAACGAAGTAAACCCTTCTAAAACAAAGATTAATATTGTTTAATGAATTAAACTAAATGTCATATGTTTTGATAAATGTAACCCTGAAACATAGGTATAAGATATAGTTGCTATAAACTTTACAGTGTAGCGAATCGAACAAACTGTGCAAACGGACCTACAGCGTTTGCGTTGCAACCATGCGTTAGCATATCCTCCGACGAATGCGCAAATGGTTTCGTTTCTCACTTTAATGAAGATATGCCTTCTTTTGCGACAAAAAATTTTAGTACCTTACGATTTATAATATAAAAACGTTTATAATTTAATTCATGTTTTATCATTCATGTTTGAATTATATATGACTATAATTTGTCATTCGATTAATGGCTCGTCAATGGGACAATTGGCATAAAGTCTGTAAAAAAAGTTTGGTAACATTAAAGAAAGCAGTTTAATCATATAAATGAGGTATCCGTGTATTCTCTTGCATCGTTGTACCATACTTTCTTGTTGTAAAATTTTTGACAATAGAGCAGGCATCAAAATAAAGAGAACAGAGAAATGGCGCGTATACAAGACTGAATAACAGATTCATCAACGCTTTTCGTAAAAGCTCGTAAGACTGATTATTTCAGCGAGAGAGATGCCACGCTATATTAAATTCAGTCAGTGCTTCTGTTGAACGATCTCAATTTAATATACTCAATTAGCAAAAAGGGACTTGTGCCAATCTACCTTAAAAATAGTCCAATCAACAAAGTATTTCCCTTGATTTTAATTAATGGTACAGTTTACTGTTATTTCGCCTATCAGAGGCAAATTTTTTACGTTTTGAATCCCATTGCCGAAAAAACTGTAAACTTTTGCAATGAACATTTAAAAAACCCGCCTTTTTTGTGCAATTATTATACACACTCCATCATTTGTCTTAACTCCAAAAAAAAACTTCGGTGTTTGTCAATAGAACCTCACAAAAACATAAATTAATGAAAAATGCTCAACGCGAGTGCTCATTTTGGCTCAAGAGGCAACCCAATAATTCGTTCATTTATTTTATTCTGCGCGCAGTTATTACCTACTAACGCAATTAAAATGGTTTTATGCTTTGTTATATTCTCCAATAATGTGCGTAACACAAAAACTTATCAAATTTGATTGTGATCACTGCGTTACATACATTTTTAATATTTTAGCACAATCTTCATGGCTCAATAAAACTAGTGAATGCTCTTTCATTGCCGATTTTTTGTTACTATACATACATCCTTCACTAACTCTCTGTCCGCTTTTCATGCGCCTTAAATTTATTAATCATAAAACTTTGAAAGCAATTTTATTTTTTAAATAATATTTTTTTGTATTTCATAATTCATTAAACAAAAACAAAATATCATGCGATTTTTTTAACTGATTGTACTTTTGATAAACCCCATTCCCACCGCTCTCTTCTACTACTACTCGTACTCGTTCTACTACTACTACTACAAAAACCAAATCAAAACCGCTCGTCAACATCATCATCATGGATTTGTATATGCAAAATGCAAATGTAATGTTTTATATATACGCAAAATAAATTATATATACATATATGCCTGTATCATACTAAATAATCAAAAACAAAAAAATAATACAACAAATAAAAAAACATGCGCCATTAACACCCGCCCAACCAAATTAAATCGAATCAAATCAATGAATGTCAAATTGAAATGTGTGCACACAACATAACCTTAAAATCGTTTACTTTGTGATTTTCCTTTACATTTGATAATGTTACTGCTAAAAACTCACACGAAAAATTAAATCAATATGCAAATTAACCGTTTTTTCAAAAACAAATACGTAGAAAATATTGGTAAATTACTAAACAAAAATAATTTTGATAAAATTCACAATTTTTTATATAGTTCAAATGGAATAACTAGTTTATTGTTTATTGTTTAGTTGTTTTTGTTTCGTTCCATTTTAATTTCATTTGGCACTTGCAGTTTCGTTTTATGCTTCCGATTTTGACTTTTAAATTTGATTTGAGAGAGAATTATAAATATTATTTAAAATTATTCAAGTTTTAGTACAAAAGCTATTTTGTTTAAAATATTTATTAATTTAAAAAATGTATGTCATTTAAAAAGCTATTTTGCTTTAAAAAACAATGTTATTCATTTCTTATATTTTATAAATCAAATTCCGTAAGATTTACTCAATCATTAATTTTGCCTCTACAAACTCACGAATTTTTCTTTAATGTATCAACACAATAAATGAACTACTACTACAACAACAACTACCGCAAATATCAAACCTTAAAACACTTGCTGTATTGTCAACGCAACGACAAACACAACACCACTACATTCATATGAATGTATCTGTCTTACTCCAACTTACAACACACACACAACCTGATAACCGTTAAACTTTGTATTTGTAACATCTACACAACACCCAAACGACGAATGCATCACCTACACACACATCCACACACACGCATCCATATGAACACCCAACACCGTGGCGATTGGCGTAATTTGTGTATACGACTATTTGGTTGTTGTTGTTGACTGAGCAGTGCCACCAACGGAGGTTGTAATTCTGGATGAAAAAGGTGATTGCATCGAGAATGGTTCCATCATTGGACCCATGCAGGAACGTCAAACATTGAAAGTGTCATGTGTCGTACAGAATACACGACCGCAACCACAGGTCGGCTGGTGGCGAGGAAATAAGCGACTATTGACGCGTAAGTACTTTAACATTTTTACACTACTTTATTTTTATAAACGCTAACAATTAACAATATACTGAGAATACATAAAGTTGGTTCTAATGTTCAGGGACTTAAGCAAATATGTAAATAGAAGGGCTTCGTATAACATAATTTCTAATTCTTGTAGAAAACTGTAGGTATTTTATGTTAACTAATGTATGTTAGTTATGTAGTCGGAAGTGAAATTTCTTCTTTTACAACCGCAACCAAAGTTAACGTTTTTTTTGTTTTTTGTTTTTATTGCTTTTAGTTTCAGTTGCAAAATCTCACTTTTTTAAGATTTTCAAACCGCGGGTGCCCTACCGTAATGTGATTCGTTGTGCCAAATTTGAGCTCAGTTTCTTAATTTACGGTTTAGTTATGGCACTTCATACGTTTTCGATGAAGGGCGTTTTGTGGGCGTCCTTACAATTTTCGAAGGAACATGTATACCAAGTTTTACCAAGATATCTTAATTTTTACTCAAGCTATCGCTTGCACAGACGGACCGACGGACAGACAGACAGACAGTCTATAGATGATCCTATATCTAACGTGATTATTATTAGGTGATACAAACAACTGTTAGGCGAACAAAACTATTATACTACTCAAAGAGTATAAAAATTTAAAACGCAGCTCTATTTGAGTTGATTATAAATCAGACACGATGCACATTCAAATTTATATTATTTTTCTATGTCTCTGTACGTGTATTTGTTTTTGGGACTTTTATGTGCTGCACCAACTTGTGGTGGTGTAGGTCAACCACTTGAGCTGACACTTAAGGCTAATCTCAGTCAAAAGTCCTGCTGAAACATTACGTAGGACAGAAATTTACGACCAAACACGCCCCGCATAAACCCAGGAAACTTCGGTGGCAGACTTAACACTTTGAATATACAGTTTGCTTCACACATTTCTACTCTACTTATTGCACCGACACATGCGGCTTCATTCGAGCAAGACGAATGCGTGTCTGCTATGAAATTTATTGGCGAACGAAAAAAAATGGGTGAGCGCATAAAAAACTTGTGGATTCAAGCAGCGTCTCATCAGACAAGGCTCAGTAGAGGTTGGCATGCAGAGAGGTGCAAAGAGAAAAAAAACGAAATAAAAGCTTGCCAGAGTGAAAGGATCGCACTAAGTCCACTTTTAAAGATGAACAGTGGTGCGCACTAGGTATGAACAACCGTTAAAAGGCATCAAATGCTCAGCAATAGTTCACACACATTCTGTTACGGTCGAGTGTTGTTGTAAAATCACTGAAAATGTTGCTAATAAAATTTTTTTTATTGGCATGCATAAAAAAGCAATCGCATTAAATTTCGTAGCTTACTCGCTGGCGTAACATAAAAATCGCGCTTACTCTTCTTGGATGTCCTTTTATGCTCCCTTCGCACTGCTGGTAACCTTCTTAACGATGATTGTGCCACCAAATTAATTGGTTGTTTTAGGAAGTAAGCAAAGATAGTAAAATAGAAAGAACCTCTTAATGGAAGGTGCAAAGAATCCGAACAAAAGTGTAATGCAAAGCACGTTAGCCACCGCTTGACCTGACATACACTCTACAACACTCAGCCAGATCCTTCTGTTCGGTATACTCGTATATACTTATAGCAAAAATTAATGCGAAGAGACAAGCCATTACTTAAACGGAATTCCGGACAAAATTTTTACGAAGCAAAAACAAAAAACCTGATCAAAAGCAAATTCCATTCGAGCGTATAACTTAGCATGCTTCTTGGTGCAATTTCTTGCATAAAACGAGCTTCTTCTTAAATCTCCTACACTTTTTATATCTTTGCGAAGTTTCTGATTTCGCTAACAATTTCCGGCGAGTTATATGTTTTTGTCGAAAGACAACCACTCTACCTATATTTTTTTCAACGACACAAATCTCAAAAGATATTCATTATTTTCTGTTGGCCATTTACTCAATTTAGGGGTGTGCTTCGCATTTATACATTTATCAGCGCTTTCACAAAGTATAATCTCTTTTTGCTCACTTTTTAACCGTTATCTAAATTCGTCCTTTTCTACGTGCGACCTTTTAAGTGATTTGCTCAATTAGATTTTAATCCGTTCATACATCCGTCTTAATTGTTGTTGCTGTAGTTAAAGTGTCTTGTATACGTCACTTTGACGCGAGTGTTAATGAAGGCAGCTGCAAGAGTTGGAAAATAGGAGAAGTGTAATAGAAAAGTTACTTAAGTTGATAAAAGGTTTGATTGCAGTATTTATTTATAATATCTGTTTTCGGCCTGAAAACTTTCAGAACAATATTCAGAAACATTCTTCAGTGGGATTTCTAAAAAAACGAAATTGGCCTGACCTCGAAACCTTAGAGGAAGGCGTTTTATGATCTAGGCGAGCATAATTTTCAGTAGATACAAATCCACTCTTTCGAATCAAATCAGTGTTCAATTCAGGAAGTGAAACTTCGTGTGTAACTCGAGTTAGACAATTTAGTTTTTTAAAAAACGTTACTCAGTTAGATTAAATTATAACTACTATCTCTTAAAAAATATATCTGGTCTCTCTGATTATCTAACCCCAATTCTTTTATTTTTCGAATTAACTTCATTCCAAATGACTTTCAGCGAATACATCTGTACTCTTTCGAATCCAACCAAATATTTAAATATCATCCTTTGTTTCAGCCTTTAAAGTTTGAAATATTCACTAATGTTTTTTATTCTAAAATCCCTCTGAAGGTTTTATAAGAAAGAAGAACTTATTTCTTCTGAAAAGGTGCCTCGTGAGAATGTGTTTCCATACGCTACTCTATTTAGTTTTCATTTAAAATCAGTTACAACCATCATGACCTCTTTGTTTCACTAATAGATAAGCTAGTAGCTCCGACCCCAACTGGTATTTGAAAATATAAAATGCTTCCTTTATTTCGGAATCATAAGCCTGATATAATTTCACGTATCACAAGTGTCTGGGTTGACAGAGATAGCTATAGGAAGTGCTATTATTAATAAATGTCAATATAGCATCTTAAGATAACATCAAATTTTCCGACGTTTTCAGCCATATCGGATCAGCCTATTTCCAGTTAATGCTATTTTATATAAATTTCTTATTTATTCTTCATAGATTCCGCTTCCTATGTTGAGACGGATGGTCTGTTCACTGCCACGCTGGAGTTGAATTTGGAGTTGTCACGTGATGATCTGGCGAGAGATATTGAATGTCGTGTCGAATCTGCAGCACTGCCAAAAAAGCTCATCAATAAGTTTCGTGTCGATTTACAAGGTAATTACAGAAAAAATATTGCCCTCACCGCCATGTTAAGTTTTTTAGAAATATTTGTTAGAAAAACTATTTTATAAAACTTTTTAATGGGAAAATTTGTGTACATTTATTAGTATTTTTAGCAGGGTTGCTTGGAAATTTATCATTAATTATTAAAATGTAACATTTTCGTAAAATGTAATTTTCGTAATCGATAAGTAAAAGGTGCGTTCCAAAGTAAACAGGAATTTTAAAAAAAAGACAGAACAAATGGTTTTATTGGCAAAATCAATTATCCAAAAGCATGTCGAACGAGTGTTTTAACTCGTTGCCCGGTATGGCCGCCAGTATGCCGGTGCAAGCCTTTTTCTTTGTTCGAAGCTCATTTTCGCACCGATGACAAAAACATACTGACACTTAAAACTCAATAACTTCACTTCCAATACATGAAATGTCATGAAATTTTTACTGGTAGTCGGTAAAGGATAGCAGATTCTAACGCACTGGTCGACATATAGATGGTGCTAGAGTTTACTTTGTTACTTTTTTACTGTTTACTTTGGAACGCACCTTGTATACATGTATTGAAATACTTGAAATTATAACTTAATGAAGTTAAATACCTAAGAATAATAAGGTACGGTTTACATAGAGACATACATAAATATTCCGACATCCTGTGTAATTGTGAAAGTGTAAGAGCAAAATTAATGAACGTCACATTTAAGAGACCGAGGGTCACTTAATTAAGAAATTGAGCCGGAGGAAAAATAAAACTCGCGCACACTACAATATGCAAAACCACTTAATTATAACAAAAAATGTGACTATATCCGTCTAAGTAAATAAAAAAGTTTTAAAAATGGCGCGAGGAAATTAGAGCTATAGCATTAAATACTTAAGTGTAATTGGACAAAGGCAAAATAGTAAAAATAACAAAATAAAACTAAGCTGGCAGTAAAATTGATTGATGGCTTCTCTCATTGTATGGAATTGAATGGAACTGACAGTGGGCGCGGGTGTGAACAACATGCCACAGGAAGCCACTGTCAACGTTCTATGCTGGGCATTACACTCACCTTCGTCCTTTCCCAGTATTCGCACATGCTTCTGGCGCTATTTGAAAAGGGTACCTAAAAGTTAGATGCCATCTAAATTGCTGTTATTAATTATGTATGTACAAAAACAATACCGATGCAATAAAAAAGGAAATGGAAGTTATTTGTGCGCTAAAAGCCCTGTATCAAGTGTGGTGTGGGTGTGGTGAATGCTTACGGTGACACAATGGCATAATTGCCAACAATGCCGAGCGTTTATTTATCAATTTTTCATTGCTACGTGGCCGTTTTTCACCTGGCTGACTATTCTCTAATGCAATTTTAGAATTCCTTAGTTCATGCGCTTTATTGATCCTGATTTACTTATTGTTCCTTTTTATGTCATTTGCAGTGCGTCCGACGAGTATATCCATCAATGGTGTGGAACATCATACGGTGCAGGGCAGCAAAGTGGTGCTGACATGTGATGTAAGTGTTGTAGTTTGTATTTTTATTTTTTTTAAGGAACTAAACACTAAGATATGTAAAGAAAGTTATTCTGTTCTAGGAACTTCTTTTCAACGGAATTACTAACCCTCACATCATCTTTGAATAAACAAATAAAATTTGATCATACTTGATAATTTCTTCTAATATATATATGCGGACATTCACACCCACAAATAGGCAGCTTTTTCTACAATTCGGTTTAAAAACAGTGTATTTTTATTGAAATTATATAAGAACTAATATTAGGCAATTCACAAGCTTCGTCTTATGTCTTATGTCGTATTTCAATAGCTTAAAAAGTACGACAGTTGTGTGCACCCCTTATTTGTTGTATGTCATATTATGTAATATTTCTACACTTCACCAGCTGGTAATAAAAAATTAAGAATACAAAAATGCCACGGAAAAGTGACAAAAATAAAATTAAAGCTTCTTTATGTTGAAACAGCGGCATTTTGGTTCACATTGCAACCACAGAAACAACAAAATATTTTTATATTTTATTTTTCTTTAACTTAATTTACCTGAATATCGTGGCTTCCTTCCATATTATTAAAAAAATTGATGAAATTTATTTAATTTAATAATTTTAGACACTTAAACGTCAACAATTAAAAAAGTAAACAGATACAGCTAATAGAATAGCACACTCAAAAAACATACCTCGCCGTGTTGTATTTGTCGTATTTCAATTTTGTTATGGGAAACAACAACAGTGTTGATATGACAGTCATAAAAAAATAAGACAATACGACGATATGACATAATATGACACCTTGTGAATACCCTATATATGTAATAGTACATCGTAATTGAACCCTATAGAATTTGTTTTGGACCCTATGAAATTTACATTGAACCGAAAAATTGGAATTTAATATATAAGATGTACATATTTGAAGATTATCAAAGAATGAAGTAATTTCTTACAAGATAAACGACTAGGAGAACCCAATGTGGAAATCACATTTGAAGGTCAAGAAAGGATAAATCAATGCCTTACAAGATGGCCGACTGGAAGAACCTAACCGAAAAATTTTGATAACTCAATGCATCCGTTTTTTCCGTACTAACTCGCCTGTATTCTCCAACATTTTCCACGAACAGTCGAAATATATGTTACAGTCCCTTTAATTATCCAGTTAGAAATTGCTCCTTATTTAACCTTTTGACAAGCAATAACAATCGAGATAATTTTCAAAATAACACAGAAGGAAAATTTTACAATAAAGAGTGTGAAATTATGCACATTAAGCAGTTATACGGGCATGTGAGTTTTTAAAAAAATACCGATATGACTTCAAATCCGACGCAATATTTTTGAAGATCTATAACGTTCTCTAAAATTCTTTGGCGTTTTACTTACATACCATTCTCAACTTCAGATTAATGTTACATATTAAATTATTTTACTGTATTAAATCGAAATCTACTTTATCCCACATTCAATTTCCAAAAAATATATTTTAACCTAGCCTAAAAAAATTGGAAATTTTTAAACATATATATGAATTAGTATTTTTGTTCAGATTATTTTTAATTGGCTTAAGTTAAGATTATTTTCGTTTAAATATTAGTGTTATTAATTTGGGCGGTTGAAATTATTTAAGTGCTTTAGAGAAATTTGAGAACTCTGCGATCTAAATAACCGCTAAATTCGAGTTAATATTTACTATATCTCTTCTGAGAAATTTTACATCTATTGCCTTAAATATTGTTGTTGGGCTTCACTTTTTAATCACTAACCGAGCCCTTCCTAAAAACGCTTCCCTACATGCAAGCTGACAAATAGCTTGCTCGTAACTACTACCTATATATGCATATATGGTATGTATGGACATGGTGTAAGAGCACACCATGCCGCACGAGTTCAAAAGCCGTGGGGTAATTGCCAATAATTAACTGTCAATTATTACTTTGATTTTTCTTCATGAAAATTTTAACAAGCATAAATGAAAATGTCGGAGTGAGCGTATAACGCTACGTAAAATTACTGAGGATGTATACACATGTACATATGTATGTATAGCTATTAATATATGTCAGTGTATCGACAAATTAATACTTTAATAGAATTAACAACGTTTAAACTTTTTACAATAAAGCTTTTGCAAACACTTACTAACAGTTCTAAGCTCTATGGCAAGGTAGTGATTTTTGAATAGCAAAATTGATATTACTTAGTGTTTGAAGGGTGGTAAAAATGGATTAGTAATAGATGTCTTCGATCCGCCAAACATTAGAGAGTATTCAAGCGAATAACCAATTTAAGCCATCCAAGCAGACAGAAATTACTGTGTAACCTTTTCGTCTGGGTTGGCTAAGCGTTGTCTTTTTTTGATGAAGAAATTCTTCTTTCCACGTTTAATAACATTTTGTAAACCCTTGACTTAGAGCAGCGACTTTAGTCTTTCAACTTTCAACTTATGTCTTTCAATGAAATTTTATTCTGAATCAAAACTTAAATTACTTAAATAAAAAAAATTCAAAGTCAGGTATGACAATTATATCATATTTGAGCCAATCACAGAAGACAAAACTTGTTTAATATCTGTAAAACGAAAAGTTTATACAATTTTAATGAGGCAACTGCATACTCTCATCTATCGAAGCTTTCTTCCGATAGTAGAGCAGCGATATTAGCCTTGAGTTCGCTGACTGTGTATTTCATGAATACACTATTTTGGATGTCTGTCACAGCGGTATTGCAGGAAACTGTAAGACTAATGAGCTTTCTAAAACAGTTCTTTAGTCTCAATAACCTGAAATGGAAATGGGTAGAAGTTGCGTTGGCTTTTTGTGATTCACTACTGAACTATTGGGCCTTAGATCAGCTCAAGCGTCAACTATCAGCAGATATGCAGTCGCAAGGTCCTTCTGGCCTAATTTAATTAGTAAGAGCGCTAGGGAACTCTTCGCTTTAAGCAAGGTCACCTCTCAATGATTGTAGGAGTTCTAATTGGACACTGTTCGATCAGGATTCATGCAGTATGTACATTTTACCAGATTGAACATCTTACTTAATGCCAGCTGCATTAGTTGTTTGGAAGAAGAAGAGATAGAATCATCTCAACACGTCCTCGAAAGTCCCGCTTTTGCCAGATCAAGTCAAAAACACCTTGGATCTCATACATTTAGATATCGAGGTGAAATAGCAGAAATAGAAATAAAACACCTAAGCAGATTGGTGAAAGGTTCATAGCGTTTTTTCCGATAGATAGCTAATATCCAACTACAGTAGTTCACAAAGGGTTGTACATAACAGTCTAAGTGCGATCCATAGCATGTAGATCATACGAGCGGACCCACTCATTCACTTACATTTATGTCAATAGCCAAAAATAAGAGTTAGGTGCCAGCTCTAGCAGCTTACTGCATGTCACTTTGGCTCCTTTCGTGTAAATTATTTAGAGTGGTGGAAATATTAAGAAAAAAACTGAATGAAAATAATGGAATGGAAGTAAAGTAACACATCAAACAACCTTGAAGAAACCAAGTAGAAAAAATATTTCAGTTCCACCCTGTTTAACTGATAGCCACGTAAAATGATGCACGAATGCATCAAAGTAAAAATGAACACATGTATATCATTCAATACATACCTGTATGTCAAAAAGTCTACTCTTTTCATGTACACATGGCCGTATATTCCTTTCGCACTCACGCTCACACATACACATAAATAACGGCATAATAGTTATTTGCTCCATAAATGTGTATTGTTCCCTGGCTTTCGTGTCAAGTTATATGCGACAAATTGCTATTTATTGTAATTTTAATGGCTTTTTGTAAAATTCGTTACAACACGTGGCATTTTGCTTTCATACGGTTATTTAGATCAGTGAATAATAGGCGCTTAATTGATAGTTTATTGTTCTTGGCTCAGCTTCTACAACGGAAAATTTAATTATTAAAAATAAGTCAAAGGCAAATGCTCTTGTGCGTGTGTATTGGCGTTGAAAATTGTGTTAATTGATTTTACTTTCAATCAGTGGTAATCAATTTGCAGCCAATGGCACAAGGACAAGTTATCATTTTTGCTGTGAACTTAATTATTGTAGAATTTCTGAAGAAATATGTGCTTATTTTCTCTGTAAGTTATAGAAGGAAAATGCGGCATAATTGATACCGACTTACTTTGGTAAGTTTGTTCAGTGATATTTCACACATGAATCTCCTTCAAAAGAGTTTAATTTTAAAGATAATTGTATATAAATTTAGATATATTCCGTCTTTTGTGAGTATAAGGTTAGGTTACAAGTTATTTTTGCTCGAATAATTTAAGAAGCTGAAACTGGATATAGATATACCGAAACCATACCGATCTGATCCAAATGTTTATACATAAAAAATCACGAAACTAATTTTAGTAGTTATTGTTGTTGCCAAAGTGGCATAAAATATTCCGCTGTCGATCAATAAAATACTGCTCTCGTGTTTTAGTGATTAGCAATATCAAAACTTCCACTGTGTTGCTGATATGCCAGTAGGCTAGATTTAGTTTCCCGAAGGGTCCAAATCCTAGAGAAGAAAATCGCTAGTTGACAGATAATAACTACTAAAAAGACCTTTCATGATGATACGACTGAATATTTAGCCTGCATCTAGCCACTATCCAGTGACATAATATAGTCTAAATTTTATTTCAACTGCCATTGAATAAAAATGCTAATCTTTTGTTTTATATGTACGCATTTCGGGCAATATTTTTCATAACTCGGCGAGATATCGTTAAGTTATCGGGCATTACATTTTAAATGAAAAGGTGTTTCAATCAACATATTTCAAATAAGTTCACTAAGTATTCAAATGGTACACAAATTCAACACACTTATTAGTGTTCAAAATTTATTTACCTTTTGATAATATGAAAAACCAATTGTAATGTTTAACCTCTAACACACTTGGATTAATATAATATTATAATGTTTAATTTTAATGAAGCAAGGCATTGGTGGTGACCAGTTCACAATTTTTAATCCCCTCCGGGCCGCTCTTTGAATATTTGTGGTATAAATTCGGTGACAAATAAATTAACGTAAAGAACTTCATGAGAACATCAGAATTGTCTGGCAGATTTGGCATTAGCTAATTAGAATATCTTTGAAATCTTGTTATATAATGCTTTTACTTTATTTTAGGGCTATAAAACCATACTAAATTATTATACTACCGACGGGAGACACTTTGGTATTATATAAAGCCGAGCAACGCCTATTATTTCCGTTTATGACGTGACGAACCAATAAATTTTTCTATCAAATGTACTTCAAAAATAATAAGGGGAGACAACTGTCGTAATATCTATTTTAATAGTTCATTAATTAGACTTCTAGTCTGACCCGAGTGTCGTGAGATACAATGCTATCAAACTGTCACATCGAGAGTTTTCTACAACTCTTCGTTGAGAGTTCCTCGATAGAGAAATAGATTACTCCTGAGTTTGTTTCTAAATAATTTCATGATAAAATGAAATGAGATTTTAATGGATTGGTTAAGATGTGCCCGAATGGGATGAAAAATTATCGTCACGGCTATTAAAAGGAAAATATTATAATTAATTATTTAGTTACGGTTTTGCTTTTTAATTTCATATACTTCTTTTAAAATACTTTCAGATTCATGGCGCTCGGCCAGCAGTGAATTTGACGTGGTTCAATTCCTCTACAGTCATTAGTCCCGAAGAAAATGATTTAACCGAAATTAGAACAAAGGCGGTAAGTGAATTAAAGAATTTAACATAAAACTAATTATGAATTGGTTTAAAAAGCTTGCTCAGAAATTTCTTATAAAAAATGCCGAATTAAATGTATTATAACCCCATTTTCTAAGCTGACGTCGATGTTTTTCATAACTTCTTTCATACATATTTGTCCTTTCATAACGCAAATCGTCAGTTCGAGAAGGACGACGGCACGTATCACACGCAGTCGGAGCTTATCTTCAACGCGACACGCTTCGAGAATGACATGATTTTCCGGTGCGATGCGGACAACGTGGTACTGCAGATAAACCGGGAAAAACCATTCACATCATCGTTGACGCTAGAAGTTCTGTGTAAGTTGCACGCAAACGAAAACTACAAAATCAACAACAACAAGAAAATAAGTCCAAACAAATGTTACATAAAACCATTCTCGTGCTTTTTTACATTTCCTATATATAGATCCACCAGTGGTTAAGGTTAGCCCACCCGAGATTACGGTAAACACTAGCGACACTGTGCTGCTCAACTGCGAATATGTTGCAAATCCAGCGTCGCTGACGCAAGTCATGTGGTAAGTGGAAAATTATATTTTATTTGAAAACAAAAATAATTTTAAAAATGGAACTACTCACACAGACACATTTATTTACTTTTAATTTTTAATTGTCTTAAGTCATTTGTTTGCACAACAAAAATAAAAAAATTTAATTGCAATGAAGTCCATTAATGGGTAGCAAATGACAGCGATTACCCGCTGTTGCGCAAATTCACAATGCAACAACTACACAAATACCATAGACAAATAGTTGCAAAATCACACTGCTTTTAAAGTAAAAGCCAGCGCTGGAGTCGTATCCAATGAGGGACAATGCCACACTCCGCACGAGGACAAATATCGATACAGTAAAGTGCAAGCCAATTTAACTAAATTTCCAAATGTAAATAAAAAACTAATTAAAAGCAAATACAAAGGCAACGTTCGCAGGAAGGCATTGTGAAAGCGCAGAAATAGCAGTGCAAATAAAGCAAATGGCAAATCGAAGCGCAAAGCGAATGTCGACAATAAACGCACACAAAGGCACTGTAGCAGGGTTGCATACATTGGTTTGACGATCGAAATTGCGTAAATGCACTAATGCAGCCGCCAATAGCTTGTGCAAACAGCTCTACAACTGAACAATGTTTGTCAGCATCGTAGGGCTGACCAAGCAGCGCACAGCGGGGAACTTGTGTAGTGACAGTCACACAAGAAGTACACTTATAATATGGGCGTGCAATGTGGCATTTTAGGAATCGAGTTGGAATATTCGTGACAAATACCTACCAATACTCTGTTAATGCATAAGCTGAACTCAGCTTAAATCATGAGTATTTATATAAATAGGGTGAACTAAATTTACTACGAGAAAGCGTTGCTATTTTCGAACACCATTTCACACAAATCGGTAAAAATATTTTCAGTAGTTCATTTAGTATTGTTCCGAACGTTCTATGATTTACAGACTAAAGCTTTTGAGGCATTGAAATCGTTCGAATATATAGGTTAAGGAAATCGACTTTTGGGCAAAACTTATTTGTTATTTAACATAGTTGTCATCGACGGAACTACAAAATTTTTGTAGTGTGATTGAACTTTTGTTCCGTACAAGCCTTAGTATTGAGGATTAAAGCTAAACTTATTTTCAAAGTTTTCAACTTTCTGGTCTTATGATCTGATGATAGATGATCGGAGTTCATTATATAAGGGATATGAGGTTAAGACCAAGGTATAGACCAATTCCATTCATATTGAGTGGTAAGCCACATAGGTTCACAGTGGTAAGCCACATAGGTTCAGTGGTAAGCCACATAAGGTTCCTACCTTGTCCATTTAACTTCAGCAAAAGATAACATATTTTGACCAATCTGTACGGTTTAAAGTCAGGTGGAAATTCTATTTTATATGGATGTTCGAAAATCGTGGTATTAGTTATATGGAGGCTAGGTCAAGGTTTCAACCGATTTTATCTATTTTGGGCGCAAAGATACATTGTTATTAGTAAACCAAGTACTCTTGTTTTCACTGAGATAACTATTGGCCGACATATACAAGTATATGTATAAGAGGGGCTTTCATCCGATTCGACCGATTTTTGACATGCAGACATACCGCAATCTGGAAAGAATTTCCTCCGAATTTCAATAACATATCTCATAGATTGTCCCATATTTTCGATAAAAAGTTCACACTGGGGTCCATATATCAGGCTGCTTGAAAAGTTTTAATCCGATTTTGATAACTTTCGGTCATATTCTGGCACCCTCTAAAGGCAGTATTGATGCAAATATCTAACCCAACACATTCATTTGTGCTTAATTTGTATACTGGAAAGTGAAAAAATCAGATGGAATTTAAAATTGTGTTATATGGGAAATAGGCGGGGTTTTGTCTGATTTCGGCTATTTTCATACTGTAATGTAGAGATTTCAGGGATATATTGCATACTGAATTTGATTTGAAATCAGTCGACTAATTCCCGAGATATGGATTTTCCCTTAAACGTGGGCGAGGCCACTCCCATTGGTCACATTCGACACAGTCTCCTCCTATAAACCTTCTTGTACCATCTCTGGTGTAAAATTGTATGTCTCTGAAGCAATTACTTGTAGTTATGGATTTATCGGGCTCTTAATAGTATATATTTAACGAAACCGTAATATGGGGAGAGGGCGGGGTTATACTCCGATTTCATTCATTTTACCCCTGTTGGCATGGGCTTTTGAAGAATTTGTTTTAGTTAATTTGGTTATTATAACTTTATTGGTTCGGAAGATATGAACATTGAGCTTATCAGAAGGCGAGACCATACCCATTGCTACTATGATTTCCTGTGCCAATTTACAGTTTTATATGTTCATTAGTACTTAATTATGGTATTTTACAGGTTTTCGTTTAATAACGTTTTGTGCTCCACTTTTGCCCGGGAACACGTGTACCAAGTTTCATTAAGATATCTTAATATTTACTCAAGTTACAGCTTGAACAGACAGATGGACGGACAGACAGTCATTTGGATTTCAATTCGTATCGTCATCCTGATCACTTATATATATATAACCCTATATCTTACTCGATAATTTTTAGGTGATACAAAGTTAGGTGAATAAAACTGTTACACTCTGTATCAACATGTTGCAAGAGTAAAAAATCTTAACTTTTTCTTCTAAAATGTCTTCGTCCCAAATGGGAAGATATTAAATTGCATAGAAGCCACTGAACGTGTGATGCACTTGTAAACAACAATCAAATGCTCTAATCGGAAGATGGGAATGTTTATCAACTTGTCGAAAAAATCTAGCCAATAACTATTTTTTGAGAACCATAATTTTTTTTTTCAAATCAAACCTTAATCACAGCATGAAATTCACTGAATTTAAATTTATATTGATATAAGTCTGGAAGAATATTTTGGAGTAAGTGAAAAAGCTCTTAGTCTGTCAGTTATATTGTATTAGTATAGTTAATTATGCTATATGATGATATCGCAATATCTCTCCTTGATAACAATTATATTTTAAACTCACTCTCACTTTTATTTATTTTTATCATATAATATGCTTGAGCCTGAAAATAATGCTTGCATTGCTGGATAACATCCACGTTAATTCACAATTTGTTAAAGAAAATCGCCCTTCCAACTAACAGAGGTGCAAGTGCCGATCTATAATTAATACATATGTATATATAACAAAGCTTCTTCTTCTAGATCTGAATAATGTAAATAGTCTCTGCTAGCAAAATAATCTAAAATTCCAAAAATTAATCATTTCTATATATCCAAATATCCTATAGTACGAAAAACGTGCCGAAAGATAATTAGTCCTTGTAATCGCCACACATGTGACTGCCACACATAGACTTTTCGTGACCGAAAAAAAGCACACAAACACACATTCATAAATGTATGCAAAGAACTACTCAATTACCAATAAGGCTAACTGTTAGATTTATGCACACACACATCCATGTAAGTGAATGCATTCATATGTCGTATGTTGTGAAATGCGTTGCATGTTGCACATACATATATTACATTCAAAGAGATGTATTTACGTAGTTGCGGCGCGTCAATGCCTGCAGCAGACCAAAATAAGATATTCAAAGATATCTATTCTAGATCTAGAAAACAAGCGACACCGACACAGGGCGCTTAAGAGGCGCAAGTGAAAAGTAGTTGGAGCGCACACATGCTTTTCTTTCTCGCTTCTGCAGTGTTCCAGCTGTCAGCTTGAGTGCAATTCTTCATTTCGGTATTTTCTCTATTTCAAGCGCCAATTCATAAGTCAAGTCCTGAGGGCGCATCCTTCCTGCTGTTCCTCTAACACAACTGTACTGCCTGCCACAAAAGCAGCGAGATGAAAAGATAGGAGCTTGATTGAAGCACAACTACAACAGCGACATATGTAACAACAAGTAAATATGCATCTTGCCACTGTGGCAGCAGCAGCGCAACGACTTCGCACGCTGATTGTACGCTTGCTTGCTTGGCTGCATCGCCAGTTGGTGTGACTTCATATATGTTGCATGTTTTTATGGTTATTCCTCTTCGCTGCACTCAGCAATGTGGCAGGAGAGCAATGCAATGTTTTGTTGTGTTGATGTTCGGCTTGTTTACAGTTGACAGTTCGGCTAACTAGCAAGTGTAGCATGCAACTTCAACTGTAACAAAAACAAGCCACTTTTGCAATAGTTCAAAGCAAGTGTATGTGCTTACTTGCGAAGCTTTGTGGTAAATATGCGCAGATTTATGCACATGTGCCACTCTGTGCCTGCATGCACTTGCGACGTTAGAATGTTGCATAAATTGCAATTGCCACAAAAGCGCAAATTCTGTATTCAAAAAGCATAAAATTCAACAACTGCAGCATGAACAACAACAATAACAACACGTTTAGCTCATAACAAACTTTCGAATAAGCAAGCAAGGTTGCATCTACAACACCCACTACTTCATCGGCACCCTGGCACTCTGCGCTTTCGGTGGCAATAAACAAACAGATTCTGTAGCTGCCACTTGGATTGCAGCAATTTCATTGTGAGATTACTTATACTCTAACTCTGAGCATGCAAGCATGTGTGTAATTGACTGGTTGGCCCCCCTTTGCGCGAACATCTCTTATTGTTGCCACTGCAATCTTGCACCAAAATGTATGATACCAGCACACCAACTGGTCATGTGTGTGTCTGTATGTTTTTAGGTGACATGCGATTTCTTTACATGGCATCGACGGCACAAATATGTCACAGGCATTCTCTTCACATGGCTTTAGTTGTCGCTCAACAAATTCAGCCACCTCACCAGCATCAGTTGCCGCTACCATTCACACTCTTTCTGCACCCCTCCAAAGTGTAACGCACTTGCCTCGTCGACTACTCTGAGAATGCGTAAGAGGTCATATTTGGAAAAACAATAACAGTGTTTGATATAACGACTTTTCAGTTAAGGATCTGAATTACTTGACGGTTGCTAGTGCGGCTCGGATTTCGAAGCTGCAAACATACTTGTACATACATACATACATTTGTAAGATTTTGTGTCGCTACAACGAGCAGCAGATGCTATTTCAACTGTTAACCGTTGAACTCGCGTTGACATACCCATATGCCACGAACGTCGACAAATTTTAAGGAGATACAGTGAATTAAAAAAGTATTAGTAGTAGTAAGGACCCCTCGCCGTTTTTTATATTTCACAAATTGCGAATACATATGCAGACGTTCTAATAAAAAAATAATATTACTTTTGAGTTTATCTATAAATATTACTTAACGATAGTCTTCGATTCGTCAAGTGTTGGAGAGTGGTGAATCGAACAAACTATACTAGCTGTTCAAATAGACTAAAACGTCTTGTGTTCCTATTCATACACAACTGTGACGCGTAGTAGTAGAGCTCATTTATTTATTAAAATCTATAAAAAAAAAGTTTGTAGTTTTCTGGTAGCAATATTACTAAAACGATCTCATTTTTTCTGTCGATTTCAACTCGCTAACATATTTCCTGACAAAAGAGCAATGACAAAGATAGTGAGCAGAAAAATGTTTAATCGAAGGCAGCTACGAAGAACTAAGTTTTTAACAAAAGAATGGACCGGGTCAAATTTGATCAGATGGGATCGTTTTGTAAAATATCGCACCAAATCTGCCCCAAAATATTCAAATGAACTTAGCTTTGACGAAAAGAATATACGAGGAAAGAAATTGATGTACAACACGTTGATTTTTATCACATGATAGATAGAGAAGATAATATTCAAAGGTCGAGCCACTTCCTTACATACTGACTTAGACAAACTGATTTAGTTGCATTCGCCTAATTTGAACAACATAGGTTCGTCCCTTTTAGTCTAGTAGACAAGGTTTACTTCTTAACACCAGCTTTATAATGGGTAAACTCAGCACGTTTGCTTCACTGTTATGGATAATATTTCAAGCTATCACATCACGAAAGTGCTCCAATTTTTTTTTTCTTGATGCATAGTGAAGAGTGAATAGTTTTTCAAAAAAAGTATGCCGTAAGCCCTTGGCTGGATAAAACCCTTCTCCGTTCCTGTTACGCAAGCCCGACTGCCAAAAAAATACTGTTCGTGCTTCGGGGTTATGTTAGCCCTACTGATTTTTCAAATATCGTCAGTTTTCTTCTCAATTGCATAGAATCTTCATTTCGTCACCCACTTTTGTTTCTAAAGCTGAGTTTTAGTAGACTTTCCTACAGTAAATTTCAACTTCGCCTGGGTATTACCTGGCGTTTGAGCATTCACAGGAAATCAATTTAATGTTTTTTCCAATCAAGACAACTATATACTTCTTTTATGAACGACCTTTTGGGACCTTAAGCTATAAAAGAACATATATACATTCTATTGTAACAAAAGTTGGCATATAATTTCTATCTAGTAAACCTTCCTAAAAATTTTTCACATCTCAACACATATTTTACACACTGTACTGTTACATAGTTGCCACCGAAGCAGTCTCGTTCACTATTCTACTAATCATATCCGCCATAGTTTTTCCCAGCAACAGACTGTGTCTCTTAATTTCTTTAAACTATTTTGTTCTACAATGTGTCATAAGCATTACCACTTTCACATGCACCTATTGTTTATGCGTGCAATTTCGTTTACCATCCACACTTCAGCAGCAGCACATATCATATACCGTTTTCCGCGTTTATTCTTTCTTCATTCTTTCACATTTGCGCGACCACTTCAGCGACTACTGCTATGCTGCAGCAGACAAATACATTCCCAGTTATTCACTGACCCCAAAAGTTTATTCGCTGTAACATCTGCGACGCTTGCGTCGTTTGTGTGTGCGTCAGCACAAGGTGAGTGCATTGGAATTAAGAGCGCGGAGACAGCACTTGCACCGACTTCACTTCTATGCATTCTCATGCAGATGTGATTCTCCTTCTGGATCCACCTTCGAATTCATGAGTGCTCCTGACACAATCCTCGAGTGTCACGCGCTTTTATCGAAATTTTAATACAATTTTAAAAATGTTCGCTCGTTGGCCCACCGATCCACATCCTGACACGTTGCAAGTGAACTTGTCACGCGGTTGTTTTGATTAAAACGCATAAATTGTCAACTGAGAGCAAGTGTATGTACAGTCAACCCTCTTACAACGCGGTACTCTCAAAACGCGGTTTCCACATAACGCGAAGCTGAAAATGCGACAGCCCTCCTATAACGCGGTACTCTCAGAACCCGGTTTCCGTCAACAGCATCCCACAAGTTCCTTCCATGTAGCCTAAGAATGTTTAGCTAAGCTGTTTAGTTCGTTAGGACCGTTAGAAAAACGAATGGGTGCCAAATAACGATTTAGAAGATGTCAAAAAAGGTCTAAATTTGGCAAAAGAATTAGAACACCATTTCATTGAAAGTGATCATTCAACGGTGAGTACCGCAAAGTTTAAAAGATAGTTAAGAAATTGCTTAGCTCCCTATAGAGAGGTTTTAGTAGAGTTAGAAAAAAACAGCTACAATCGAAAGCCTGCGCTTCGAATTAGCTCGGTTTGTACGGTTAAATCCGAGTTCCTTGTAGCACGATTTCCATACTACGCGGTACGCACTCACCGCGTTATAGGAGGGTTGACTGTATGTAACACAGCACCTTAGTAAATAACTATCGGGCTATTCTTGATATGAAATCAATTTTGGTAAATTGATGGAAAAATTACTGACGTCGATTGCGATCGAAGAATGAAATACTATGGTATTAACTTTGAAATACTGGTTTAAATTACATACTTATCGTATATTGTTTTGCTGGACTTGTACCGTGATCTTTTAAATGATTTTGATCGCATCTACTATTTTTTTGGCGAACATAATGCTCGATTCAAATAGATATAATATAATAGGAACCATGCAGCTAATTTTTAGTAGGCTTATTCAATAGAAGTTATGAAAGTTGTTTAATTTCACTTTTAGTAGAATGTTCATCAGTTCCAACCGGCAAACTTACTTTCAAACACTTTTCACCATTAATACTCGTTCCTCCGGCTTCAAAGAAGTTGAGTCCAATTGTTGGAGTGTCTGAATCCATCGCCTCAACTTACAGACCTGATATTTATAAATATTTTGATATTAAACTACATAGCGAGATAAGTTAAATAACCGCAAAATATAAACGACATTCTATGGAAATGACATATGACTTAATCTTTCAAAGACACACCTATATTCACTTTTTAAAACCCTCATTAAATGCCATAAACTGCGGTCGCAAGTGCAATCCAATTAAAAATCGGAATTAATTGTAAATCCGTAGCCATAGCCATTAAAATTCATTACTCGCAATTAAGCAATTTTAAGTCAAGCAATTACGCTTATAGAAGAATAACGCCATTCGTACCACGAAGACCTTAAATTTTGTTGCGAAACGACGTCGTGTAATATTTTAAAGTGCGAAGCGCTTCGCGTACATATTGACTCTTTGAGTTGCCTGGTAACTCATTTTTCTTTGTTCATGCTATATGCATATATCTCGTATATATTGTACATATATACACATCTACGAGTATAGCGATAAAATTTCATATTCAAAACGTAGTCTGAGATGCACACAGCTGGACCTTTCCATGGGCAACCAGCCATCCTATCGCATTGAGGCCAACTGCGCTCGAGCGTTCTTAACTTTTCCGACATGTTGGCTTATTGCGCCTTTTGGCATTGTTGTTACGCCCGATAATTACAATAAAATTAATTACGCCCTACAGTTGGTCGAATACCGTTGCCGACAGAATACGACGCGCAGATTTATAGCGTGCGACGCATTGCTTGTTTCTCAATTCCCTGCAATTGTTGTTTTAACTGTATGCGTTTGTGTGAGTGTGTGCTCGGACAATTGTGCTTGGGCAGGTGATGCAAAATACTCTTAAAAAGTGCACAAAAATATTATCTTTCGCTACCTTCGCGCGACGTCCGCAGGCAATGGAGTCATTGCAATTATTTTTTGCACTCCAATTGCATATTGCTTAAAATTCTGTCTTATTCCCTAGCCAAACCTGTTGCAAAAGGGTATGTCAGCTTTGTTCATAAAAATTGTTTATAAAAAATTTTCAAAATTCTCGGAATTACTTATTTAGTTGGGTACAGTATCCAAATTGCGCAAGCACAGAGATTGAACATGTCATTGAGATAGGTAGGCAGAAAAAATGTTGAAACACAGTCCACAATCATAATTATGTGCTATATATATAGGGGTAAATTTGTTATTGCAAAACAAAATTTTTTTTTTATTGAAGGTTTAATCGAGAGTAGTTTTGCTAGCTTATGAAAACATTGACGACAGGTTTAAGACCTACTCTTGGTTTGCACGATATTTGTCTTTAAAACCTGTGTTAGTAATGGAGAGCTTGTAGGATAATGGGCAATAAACCGTCCAAAAAAGGGGCAGCCATTTGACATAGCCAAATCCTTGTGGGAAGATTATGTGGCATGACGCACTAACCAACTAATTGGGAAGGTCAAATAATGGTAGAGTGAAAGATTGCGGCCTGCATCATTAAAAACGAAACTAACTGTCACTCTTTTTAATAGTTGTAACACCTTTATTTCAAACCGACGTCACGAAGTAATATGTTTTACTGTCAAACATATCTAAAAATTTAAAGGGACGAAATTTTCATAATCTCTATTTCTATTATATTATCAAAATACAATATATAAATAAGAATTTTTGGAACATAATCCGAAAGCTACGTTCAATCCTTTAACCTTACCTATCTGACATGTAACTACTCTCCTGCTTACTTCCTTCCGCATCTCTTTTAGCGGTATATGCTTTTGTTTCTGGTAAATTTAAATAAATAAATTTTATGGCACACCTTCTGTCAAAAATGTATCGCCACAATTGGCAAAATAACCACAATTAAGAGCAACAGAATAATGCACAGTATATATGCGTATAAACTACAATATACTAACGACATATTTTTCGTTCTGATATTACGGGAATTGATAAAGATTTAATACTCAGATCCGCAATTTTGTTGCAAACCATATCTTCGAGTTACAAGAATAACTGAGCAAAATTTGGAGACTATGCTCTTGAAAAGGCAAATCAGGTTGTTGGCAAATATCCCTGGTTTTAATTCCCTCCAACGGTGCATAAAATTTTACTTCCTGGTTTTGAATATATATAATATATTTCTTGGTTCCGATTAGAGAGCTTTCTGAGGAAGTTAGCAGGCAAGAATTAAAGATATTAAAAGGTTACGATTACAATGTGCACGGAAAGTTCCACAAGTCGCTTCAAATGCAGATTTAATGAACCAATTGCTTTAAGGCTGATCACTTTATTACTAGCCTACAAAAACGAGTTTATAATCAGAAGTCAACGCTACTAAAGTCAATTATGGATTTACTTGATGAACCAATATAAAAATTACTTGTAAAATTTTCGTCGTTTTCCAATTATAATATATGAATGTTATTCTTGTTTTTTTTTTTTGTTATCACTACATTTATGAGTACCACCAATCAATGCGAATATTCTTGAAAGTGTGTATTTTACTTTTGTATTGTATTATTATTAGTAAAACCACCCCAATTTTCCCCTAAAATACTAAATATAAAAAGTTAATCGATCCGTTAGTGACTGTTAATATGGGAGCTATAGGATATAGTCGTACGATGTGCCCAATTTTTTTATAATATACCTATATATGATATTTTTATATTGTAGATTTTTGATAAAATTTTCAAAAGGATATCTCATAAAAAAGTATTTATGATCGCGGCTCTCATACAAGCGAAACTACTGGGCAATGTATTAAATTTTCGTACATGCAAAGAGAAGACAGGTGAGCAATGCTCACACACATGCAACATTTTTAAATATTTTGCACAAATTCAATTCCATCGTAAATATACTCGAATTTTCATTAAATTTATGCGGTGTCGGTTTACTTTTAGCAATTCGCAACAACATTACAGGCTGCTACCAGCTTCCTTTCCACCTAGAAGTATGCAACGCGGCACAATTGATACTCGTTAGTTTGCACAGTAAGGAGTGGCTATTGGATATTGAGAGTTTGCGCGGCCAGATATCAAAATTGCGAGGAATGAGTAAAAAATTGCCCATAAAACGCTGCAACAAACGCCACAAACTATTTAAGCCCACTGGGAAACGGCGTACGGTTTCATGCAAAGCAAATATTCCATTTTCGTTATGCTTTTGCTTTTCTGATGAGCATAAATTGAATACAACCCACGATTATCGTCTACGTTACGCTTCAATAGTTAATGCCTCGCTTAATTAATTTTAAATCGCTTCCAAGTAAATGACTTTCCATCCTACAATTGAATTAATCGAAAGCGCTGGGTGTACTTGTCTAAGCTTCGACACATTCCAGCAAATGATTTAACCCCAACCAAGACACATTGTTTATCATCGGGCGTATGCAGGACCATTCAATGCAAACATGCAGTCGGCAGGTTGTCGGGTGTAATCCTAGTTATGTTTCAACTTCATTGTCCTTCATTCAATTCATGTGGCACCCATTTTCCACTATTTGGGAAATTTCCCATAACTTTCAAACGGTCTGAAATTGTTTGTGCCATTTACTTTTGACTCAAAGCGTCATCTTCATCCAATATTGCTTGCAGTTCGGCGTCTTCAAACTTTTTTGGTCGTCTTCAACGTACTTCATTTCTCACATCAAAATCGTTATATCTGAACCACTGAAACCATATTTTGCATTTTGTTTCTGATATAGCATTATCACCATATGCCGCGACAAGCACTTTTCTTCAGATGGAAACTAAATATTATCCGATTGTACAGTTTATATGGCAGTTATATGCTATAGTGGTCCGATAGCGGCCATTTCGATAAATAATCAGATTCTTACTGAGAAAAGGATAGGTGCAAAATACAGACAGACGGACAAAACGGGTCCTTCTGGGTGTTACAAACGTCGTGGCTGGGTATAAAAATTAAGGCTCGTTCACAACAAATGTTCCCTACCAAAATATTTGTATATTAACGCTCACTTCATATATATAAGGTTTACTTTCTTTTTTCATGCTTCGACTTCGGTTTAAGGCCACTCGGCTGTCTTTCGATTTGTCTTTGTGGCGAAATGAAGGAGTCATATCCCTGATACTGCTCAGATTCATCAATTCCTTGTCATTTTTGGTCTGCGTGGCATCCACAGAGCCTTTTCAACTATCGATACGCAGATGCCGCAGTTACCTCGCCCATTTCATTTTATGGTCTGCTTTTGACACTTTTATATAATTTTTGTTCATAACGGCATTTTCTAGACGTCCACCTTCGTCTTTGGGATTTCATCCAAACACGAAACTTTACGCAATTCACACAAAAACTTTCATCTTTTGGTGGTGATAGGGCCACTGCTTTAACTATTTCGCGTTTCTATCTATATTGTGCCAGGTTTTTTGGGACCGCTCTAAAATTCAGTAAACTCTCAGGGTTTTATTACATATATTGGTACTAAACAATTTGCAAAAATTTTAAGAATTTTAGGCAGAAATCTGAATATCAGTAAAAATATCAGTTTTGCCAAGCTGTTTTCTGTTTAAAGCACCCCCACCCATAAAAGTTAAGTGCAATTTAGCTTCTTGGTTCACACAAATGCACATACCTATATTAGGAAATACACTTAGCAAGTAACTATCTACACCTATTGTAGCCTTCGTAACACAAAATACTTTTTCTTCGTTTTGCATCCAATTCTAGGTATCGCAACGGTGATTTAGTCAATGTCAACGACACGGAACGATACGAGGGTGGCAATTCCGAGAACGTTGCACTGGTTATACGCTCCACCGACAAGGAGGATGTCGGCAACTACACCTGTCAACTATCAAATGTTATCGGCAAGGGCATATCCGAGCAGCAAATCGACCTAGATGTACAGTGTAAGTGTCGAAAGTGTCATGCTGCATAGATACATACAGTTATATATACAATGTTTATATGTTTATTGCTCCGTGACAGTATTCACGTACCAAATATATCCGAAAATCTGCTCTCCCATCTCTTCTCGCCGAAATAAACTTTTCCTTAATTTTGTTGTTATTATTATCTATAAGTGTTTCACTGTTATTGTTATTATTGCATAAGTGCTATTGTCATTGTCAGTTACCCATGTTGTATTAACGGTTCACGTAAACGTCGCTAATGTCCTTAACCGATGTCCTCTTTTCTTTCAGCTTTATCACTCGCATATTATATGAATCTGTTTGTACATATCTGTAGACAGCACTAATGTGCTTGCGTTCATATTTATTTCAGTTGTGCCAATTGTAGAAGTGCTGATGATACCCGAGGGTCCCGTTAAGGAGAGTGACGAGTCGAATGTTACACTCTACTGCAACATCTTAGAAGCTAATCCGGCATTGCTGACAAAAGTGCGTTGGTATGCCAATTCGACGTTGCTCAAAGAGCTGCCCGATTGTGAGGAGACAAAGGTAAGTACAGGACACTTGTATAAGTTGTGAAGGTGTTGCAGGTTGAGAATAGTTCACTTCGAAATATGCCACTTTAATATTTAATATATTTTGATTTTTTTAACCCGAATTTTCAGGAGGACTTATGCCACATTGATCCAAGTAAATTGCTGTTGGAGAGCATTGGACGTGGCTTCTTCTACAATTACTCTTGTGAAGGCTACAATGCCGCCGGTTGGGGACCACGTAGCGAAGATAAAGAGTTAATGGTGAGTGGAACTAAATGCAATATTTAATATTTTATTTCTTTTGAACTAGACCGGCTAGCGAATTTTGTAATATCTTCATGATGATCCATTTTTCTTTGCAGTTATATTTTCCACAAACAATTTAAACCATTTAGTAAAACTCCCTCATTTTCTATTACACTCACAGGTACACTACGAGCCAGGTCCAGCCATGCTCACCCACTTTCCGTTGATTGCGGTGAAGAAGAAGAGTGTGACATTTTCGTGCTCTGTCGACGACCCTGGATATCCAGAATCGAATAGGTCTGTAAAGCAGCATGACAAAGCCTCCACATTTGCATCCTCATTCAATTCCATTAATCCCATAACCAAATTGTCAACTACGTTAACAACCAAATCACAAACATCACATGCTTCTACCAAAGCTTTGTCCACACCCCATACGGGTGATCAATTCCATATACATTTCCATACCGTACAAGTGTTACAACCTTCTGAGGCTGAGGCAGCTTATGAGGCGTTGATACGACAAAATTCACCATTGCTTGACAAACACCAACAACAACACAGCAATCAAACAATACAAAAAGAAACGCATACACTAATTGGTCTGAACAGTCATACACCCTTATGTACATTACTCACACTCACCACATTCTCACCAAAATCACAAATTCTAACACTCTACAATGTGGCAAAACCGTATGCGGTGGACAACACTTCATCACAATTATCATCATCTTCAACATCAAAAACATCGACATCAACCCCATACGATTCATCTACAATATTTACCGACATCAATTCATCACTACAAAAACAACAACTCTCATTATATCGAAAAATGGGCTCCTTTACTTATCGTGCACAAATGTTAATGCATCCACATAGATTCCGTTGGCAGCGCGGTGGACTTGGACCCTTGCAGGATATCGTTACCAAAGATTGGACTGTGGAGCCGGTGGGTTTGGATAGTCGCACCAACTACTCTTGCTATGCTTACAATGAGGGAGGCAAGGGCTCCATGGCTAGCGTTAATCTAGAAGTGCATGCACCACCATTCTTCATCAAGAATCTAGTGCCATATACGGGGATGTTGCACACATCGCGCACGGCAAATCTAACATGTCGCATCGAATGTGTGCCACGCTGTGAAATCACATGGTTGAAGGGCACCGAGCCCATTGAAAAGAACGACACGCGGTACTTCATCAAGGAGAAATATGTGGACGCGTCACCAGCAACGGGCGACTTTGAGAGCATGCTTTCAGTGTTGGTAAGTAGAGAAATAATTTGCAATGAAGTAACTTTGTGAGTTTGTTATAATTGTGAAATGATATAAAAGAATTATATTTATAATAATAAAGTTATCTTAACAAATATTTGCTTGACCTTGTTGTGTGAGTTGGGATTATATTCGCAACTAGAGAGAGAGAGAGAGAGAGAGAGAGAGAGAGAGAGAGAGAGAGAGAGAGAGAGAGAGAGAGAGAGAATCTTGCACTGATGATCGACTATTTTATAATATTTGAAGACAGAATTCCCTCTCCTACAAACTACTCCTAAAAAATGCATAACAAATTTAATTATAGACTTGAATTTCGCTAAAGGAACGAAAAAATCGACAAGTAACAATGACTTTTAGCCTTTTCCATTACAATTTTTATCAGTGAGAGTGCCTTGGTGTAATTTCTTTCTAAATACAAACCATATAAGATCTTAAAATAAAATATTTTTCTAAATACTCTATAACTTAATTTAATTATTCTCTTTTTCTCCTACTCACGAACCCTTAGCACTTTAACATGTCAAATTGGCCCAATCAAAAGTTCGACATCGAATCAGATAGCGCAAACTACACTTGTGTATCTACAGGAAACACCGTTGGACCCGGCATCAAAAGCGCCACTTACTTTTCTATAGAATGTGAGTTCTAATAAGAATTATAAGCAAATATCTAAGGTTTGACAAATTGAGGGAGTTAAAGGCTACAACAAATATGTGAATACAATAGATCAAACCTTTGAAGAGCAAAATACCCATAAATATTAAATACTTGTATCATTGCATAATAATTTTGCATAACACCCTTACATATTCTTAACTGATTTCCATTTGCTCCATTTTGTAATCCTCTTCTTTTACTTTCTCCCTAACAGATGCGCCGGAGAACTCAACCGTTTCGGAGGAGAAGGTTTCCGTGCAAGAGGGCACTATACCCGGACGTGTCATTTGCAATGCCAAAGCTAATCCGAGTAGGTATCCATTGCACATTACAAATATGTATATCTCTTTTATATCCGGCAGTTATACAAATAATTCGCACGAACGCACGTCGTGTCAGCTCGATTGTTATTGTGTTATACTGTATTGACGCTTGTTGTAAATGTCAAGTTTAAAATGTCAGCAATTTCTGTCAGCGTTGACATAAATGATAAGAGTGACATGACAACACACAGCAGCCTCAATTTCTGCCTTAGTCTTAGCAGTCCAACTCACACACACTTAGCCAGTGGACTATGAGACGCGCCGGTGGAGCTTATTGACTGGCGTGCGGTTTCAAGTAGTGCAACGTTCCCGTTATATTATGCGCTTATGTCAGCAGCGCGTCAAGGCGTTTGCGAAATCTCGAGGTTGAGTCATGTGGAAATTGACATTTCTGAAGGGTCCCTATGCGTGCTGTTGGGAGTCTTAAGCACGCTTCAAAACATTTTTGTAAACACTTGCAGCAAAACGTAAATCAACAGGATTTAAATATGTGGCAATATGCGAAACACATACACTTACACGTTAGTGAAGGTTGCCTTCCCGACATTTATACTAATCAATGTTGGCAGCCCGATTATTTAGGGAATTACAACTATTTTTTTAAACTGGGCACAGATTCTAGTTAGGAAGTATATATCATTCAACTTGCCACAGTTGATACTTATGGCTGACATGGCTTTACTTCAGACATTTGCTTTGACAGATAAGTTTGATGGGTATTTTTGTATGAGTTTGACCACATCGAGGCAAAGCAAAGCAAAATATTGGACAACTCTCATCGAAAGCAAGCGCTTGTTCTGACATATCCATTGTTTTTTTCCATTCGTTGCTAAATTATGAGTTGTCAAGCAACACGAGGAAAGTTGTATGCGAATTGGCCTTTAACGTTTCATGTAAATTTTTCACATCTGTCTACAAAAAACTCTTCTTCAATTCAGAATTTTGAAGACGTTTTACTGTGACTTCAGGTTATCAGGGTAAAAGAGTTTTAATACTAAGCCTCCATCATCTTGCTTCACTTTCTTTTGAGTTTGTCATGTTTTAAATTTACAGTCCCCGAGAGAGGCCGACACAGAGTCTCTTTGTAGTGTCACTCACTTCTGTTTGCATAATTCTTGTTTGCAAAAGTTGTCCAAAGATTCGTATAAGCTGATTGAATATCAATAAGATCGTAATACTAAAAAAAATGATGATCACACCAGTAAATAATTTTATTGACCAACGAAAGCGCTCGAAGTAAAGCAAATACAATCTCTACAATATCTTCTTCTCCCGATGTTCGTTAAGGGAATTAGTCTTTCAAAACGAAGCTGAGTCATAATATTTGCAAAAATAATTAAGTTTTAAAAACATAGGGTTTGATAAAAACATATATATTTTAAATCCTGCCATAAGTTCCGTTACAAGTACAAGTATTTATAACAATTTAACTACAATACATATTTTAAGTTAATTTTCTTTAATAAGTTAATTTGGTTTTTACTTCTTGATGCAACAATTTTGTGAGAAGTATCTCCTGATCACTCTCGATTCAGTTTCATTAAAAGTCTCGAACTTAATGGTTTATCTTTATTTTACCTTCGCACCTAAAGAAAGTATACCCTCAATAAATTTCAACTTATGCTTTTCAGACAAAATTGTGTATTCTATAAATTATTACAAAATGAATGAATTTCGGATATATTCACTTTATTTAATTTGCTGATTTTATAATTAACTACTCAACAGTAGTACCTATTTGCGTTCAAAAGGGGACAATTGTAAATGCAAATGATATTTCCCTCAAAGTTTCCAGGAGATTCATCCTGGCCTGGCCACATATTTATATATTCTATGTGAGAACAAGCAATTAGCTTAGCTTATCTTACCTATAATTTCCACGCTTGCCATTCAAACGCCAGTTTTGGTTTACTCATAACAATAAGTGGTTTACTAGCGGAAAAGTATAAATCTTTTCTTTGTCAATTAAAAGCAAGGTAAGCTACTGGAAATCCACTACCATAAATTACTATAATTCCCACATATCAATTTGCAAAGCACAAAATCCATTCGAATACACATGTTATTCAATTTGATTTTTCAATTGCAGGCGCTCACTACAGTTGGTACTTCAACAATACAAAACTGGGACAGGATCAGGCGTTAATCATCAACAAACCAATGACACGCAATGACTCCGGCGTCTACACATGTGTTGCCTCCAATAAGCACGGCAAGAGCCCAGCCGAAACAATCATCGATGTACAATGTAAGTAGAAACACTCCTCTCCTTTTTCTTCAACTTTGTCGATAGAATACGCATTACAACTATTACAACTTATAATATAGAAAATGGACGGTTTTGAAATTACAACCGTTATAAAATTGTCCCATGTCATTTCTAAGCGACCTTTCTCTCTAGAATTACAATTGCAAAAAAATGTAGCGCTTTAAAATATCTGAAATTATATTCAGTCAAGAGGTGGAGCTGTTAACGCAGCGGGATTCGTATTACAAAGGCACATAAATATGATATTTGAAAGTGTCCTTTTATGCGCTTTGTTTGGCGGCTTGTCAAACTAGTGTTTGAAATTGTCCGAATAATTTTACGAATTTTTATGATTATTTCCATTATGATACTTTCACTTTGAGCGCAGTGCATTTTATCGAGCATTTTATTGAAACCTTTTTCGACAATTGTTGCCAAGTCACAGCCACAAAATGTTTGTGTCCTTTGTAATGTCACACATTCATATACATATTATTGCCCGTCGCGTTTTCTAATATTTCTATTATTTGCGTTCGCTCACAATTGTTTGTCCCCATTCGTTTTATGAAGAATTATTCGGCAAAAAAATATGCGGTAACGGTTCGAAACCATAAATTTTTGCATTCTAACCACACTAACTCTCCTGCTAAGTTTGCTGTGGTGTGCGGTGTGGGGAGTGTTTCGGATTTTGCAGCTGGTCACGCTATGATAAGCCTATTTAATATTGATTATTGAAAAGTTTCAACACCATTCACATACCGTTAATACTATTTATGCTGAGTTCGGCTGTTTTGTCGCATTAAATGGCCGCTATTCAATTGAAATTGACCGGAAATATCACCAAACGGCTCCGCATTGTCCTTTTGACCTTTCGGCGTCAACTATGTGTTGGAATTAAACTTTCGAAACAAATTCAATTATGTGACCAAGAAGAGGTGCTGCAATGCATTTTATATTCTATATTTCAGCTTGCGGTAACAGAGCATATTAGGTTTTATGTCAAAATAGCTTTTTAGAATTGCAAGCAATAAAAACATAATAAATGAAATGTCAATGTAACAGTTTGCATCTTACAAGTACAAATGAATTTTATACAATTTGCGATTTAATACTTTATATGAAGTGTTGTTAGGAGTTCTATAAAATGATATCCTTTTGATTATACTAATTTCTCTCAAAACACCTACCATGGATTAAAAGTCGAATAACTGAACTGTATTACGAATGTTATAGGATCCGGATATTAAAGCCTAACACTAGATAAAATCCTGTCACATTTCTGCTTGAAAGTAGTGTAGCCAGTTTGGGGTTCTATAGTTAGGTTAGATTTTAGGATTGATCCTGATCGATAGATCTTACTTGGATAGCTGTTAATCCTTTGTGTTATCAATAAACTCCTAAAAATTAATCACCAGTTTATCATAGATCGTTGAAGCGTTTTGTGACTACCATAACATTTTTAAGACGGGTAATATCAAGCCCAGCCACTTCGCTAGGTTCACCAAAGGTGTGTCTACCAAGATATTTCAATCTCAGTCTAGTAAAAGTCGGGAAATAGAGGAGAAATCGGAGTGAATGCTCCGATCTCCGAAGATAGCTGCACTTCGGAGCTGCACTTCGCCCCCCACCAGACAGCGCCCCATTAAACATTATTGGCATAATAGAGTCTCATAAAGCCAGAACATTTTTGATAAAAGCACCATGACTTCCCAGTTGTTCCTCTACAGCAGTTTAAAGCGACCGATGCCTTTCTCACTGTCTTCTCATTGTTTGGCTTCCAAGAGAGCTTTCCATCAGGGAGAAGCTCTAAGTACTTCGCCCTGCCCACCGGTTGAAGAATAGAGCCTCCCAACGATGGGAAAGTAACCTCAGGAATTTAGTATCTCCTATAAAACTAGCTCAGTTTTATTTAGATTCGATCCTTAAATTGCTTCAGTAGGAAGGGCACTTGGATCCAGAGCAAAGCGAAAAAGACGCCAACTTGCGGAGCCCTTATTTACTTTCTGGGTTCTATCGAGAAAGTTAGACATTTTTAGACTGATTCTATCAATGACTGAATCTTCCTCTTTTTAACACAACTCATCATTCTCAAGCAGTGTTTAGATTTCTCAAATCACTGACTAAAGTAAGATTATCAGAACGCTAATTCTACAGTTTTTTTGTGAGGATAAAACGTTGGAAAATGCGTTTTTCGAAGGAGAGAGTATTTTTTATTATATTAACCCTCAGACTAGAAGTTATAAGAATCTTGAATCTTTAGTTTTTTCTTAAACTAGCTTTAAGACAATTTTAGAAGAAACTGAAGAAAAATTATCGCTATTATATCATAATAGTACTGCGCCAAATGTTTTACTTGCCTTCTTTCGCATTTGTCAAATTGATTGCACTAAAGTCAAAACACCACGATAACACATGAATATATTTTTAACTGATTTCCATAAAATTAATTACGTGATAAGGTCAAACAAAAATATCTAAATTATGCAGCACTGACTTTCTGTTTTTTTCTCTTCGTTTTCCATGAACCCTTCGGCGGCCATGCGGACATTTCGGACTTCTGATGACAACCAAACAACATGTTGATGTTACGCTGTATGCTTATTTTTTTGCTGTTACCAATACTGTCGATATTTCTGTTGCTGACTTTTTTGCCGTTTGGATTTTTGGCATTGCTGATTGCATGTCTGCCTGCAGTTAAGCCACGTTGCGATATTGAAAGGCACGAGATCGATGACCAGGATACACTAATTTGCACAGCATTCGGAAATCCTGTAGAGGTAAGCACACAAGCATGCAAAAACAACACACATCTAACTGTAGATAGTTGGTAGCGTATAACCACATACTGGGGTATTTGCGAAATATACTCATACACACTCATATATATACAAATTGAGGGGTTCGGAGTTCCTCTTTCGCAAAACGAGAATGCACCCGAAAGTTCGGTGTATGTGCGTGTCACTGCAACCCAGTTCTTCGTAACTTTCAATGTTACCAGGGCGGGCGCTGCATATACCAACAGATCAACAAACACGCCGTAAAGTATGCAATGCATACAATTTTTTGATTTTGTTTTTGCTTTTTCTGGTTAACGATGCTGATTGCTGCGTAAAAGCGGCAGCTAGCAGCTCAGTGACTGCCGTAGTATAGTTGAACTTCGCATAGTTTGAGTTCGAAGCGCTCGGAAATCGGATATTTGTGTGCGCATGAGGGCACTGATGTGGGCGGCGAAAGTGCTGGCTAGGGAAAACGGCGCGCTTCGCACCCTTGTGCTGTTACTATGTATATGCATGCTTACATATATGTCGGTGCATGTGTGGGGTTTCATGTGGCTTATCGGTTGAATGCTTGTACGCCTGAATAGCGGACCCCACCTTCCGCCTGACTCTCGCTGCTAGCGCTGATGTGTGCTTTAACTGGCATGTTATTGCAACAGTTGCCCGAGTTGGTATTTAAGTTGTTGTTGTTTATTGGTTTTTTGCTGTTGCCAGTGCTATTGTTGATGTTGTTGCAATAGCAATAAAACGATAGCATTTCATTTGCAAGCACTAACGCGCGACTGCTATTTCAGGAACACTCAAAATATATACCAACGGACGGACATATACATACAGATATGAGCTGTGCGATTATGCAAGGACTTGTTCGAAGCTTTAAGAACACGCATACATATATATGAAGTGTTTTGCTGTTTGCATAAAATCGTAATGTCTAGAATCGGCTGCATTTCAGTCTTCCAGTGTTGCCTTTACAGCGTCCTTCTTATGCATCCTGTTGATGTGTATGTACATGCACTGGGTCACCTATAAGTGTTTGCATATTTAAAAAGTATTTGTTCTATTTTGACTTACCTTGGTATATGTGGAGCTACTTGAGCCTTCGCACAGAGTAATAATGCACAAGAAGTGTAAACCGGAAGGTTCATGTCATATTTATCAAGTAGGAAATACAATGTGTGCCTGTGCGTTATTGAAATCTAAAAGCTAAAGTGACGTAAGTCCCGTTGGAGATTTTCTTTGGTCATTTGTGAATGACGAAAAATAGTAAAAGTTGTTCAAATATTTCGAAGGTACTGCCACGCTTTTCTTTAAAAAGCGTGTAAAAGCTCCCATTTTCAAAGCTTATTATATATCACTTCAATTACAAAGTCCGACCAAATTGACTAACTTGTCGTAGTCTTTGTTCCATCAATTCTCAAGTAGTCTCATGATGTAATTTCGGAAACTAACATATTTCTGATGATTTCTTTGATTCTTTATTCTATAAAGTGAATTTATATTCCAATAATTTATTGACGTGCTTTACGGAGGTTAGTGTGGCGTTGGTGCCTCAATGGCTAAGTGTTCGACATTGTAAAACTAAAAGAAGCAACAGCCTTAGCAATAGATAGTCTGAATAATTTCATATTCCTTTTATTACAATCACCGTGGCTTTATTCTAATTTAGATATTTTCAAGGTTCTGTGAATATTCCCACAAACTAATAATATTTATACCCTGAACAGGGTATATTAAGTTTGCCTCGAAGTTTGTATCATCCAGAAGGAAACGTCGGTGAATCTATAAAATATATATATAAATGATCAGACTCAGTCCAGTCGATTAAGCCATGTCCGTCCGTCTGTCTGTATTTACGCGAACTAGTTCCTCAGTTTTTGAAATATCGATCTGAAATTTTTCATCCGTCCATTTCTCACCAAGAAGCTGATCACCTGTCGGAACCGCTTCGCTGCAACCGAAGTTAACGTTTCTTTTTTTTATTTTGAATGCCTTTATATTTATTTTCAAAACCCTTAGCTCGTATATATTTCATAATATATTTTGATCTTTGGGCGCATGTACATTAACGACATATGAGGAATGATTCAAAAGTAGCAAGTTAAAAATGGTACATAAAGGAACATTTACCATTTAAGTGCTAACAGACCAGGTTATCCAAACTCATTATTTGACTTTTATATCGCATTCGCCAGTAAATTTGTTTGTCAACAGCTGTTTAAACCAATTCTCCATGTGATACGCAACGGATTTATATCAAATAGGATTGTACATGCATAAATGGTACATATATTTAACTGTATTTGTCATTTGTAAGTGTGTGTATATTATTTTAATTGACTTCCTTGTCTGCAAGGAATTGCTTGGACATACATTGCTGACATGCATACAATTGCATAAAAATATTTGTGTTTTTCGCACGGCTTACTCTTAATCAAACAATCGAGTATTTATAACCCGTGCCACAAAAAGCGGCATGTACAATGCAAATAGTAGTAAAAAGCTCGGCGAGAACAGCGACAAAAAAATTTAAATGTAAATTTGGTATTGCTTACACACGCACGCATACACTTGTAATCATCCGAATGTTATTGGTATATTTGCTTGTTTGCATTTATATTTCTATTTATTATTATTATTGTTGTTGCACGTTTTTTCGTTGCAGGCTGATTTTTCATGGTCAATTAAAGCGGAAAATGACAGCGCCGAATGGCTGGGCAGTGGCGAGCGGCAGGGTTTTACAGACAAGAGTTTTTATGTGTTGGACGATGACTATGCGATTGCTCGAACTTACCGTTGCGTTGCGAACAACACCGTCGGCCCGGGCTCATTCTGTGAAATCGAAGTGGCCGGTAAGTAACGGATGCGAAGGATAGGCAGTCAATATCTGCAATCAGTATGTGTTGCTCATACGTACATATATTTTATATATCTGTAATACTTGTACATATGTAAATAATATTGTACCATGTATACGGTATTGTGGCCGCTTAATATATGGGATTCAGAAGTTGGTTTGTGGGCGTACAGCAATTACTTTTGTGGTAAGGGTGTTACGCGTTTACCACCATAAATGTCGCATTAAATACTTTGTGCTGCTTGCAGAAATAAGATGTGCGGAAATTATGGTGTACTCACACATGAAGGTTATATGAGGAGGTTGAGATTTCCTAAATTTATACTTTTTTGCAGTAATCTTAGCATTTAATATCATATTTTGTTGACATATCTTGTGGATGTGGTCTTTTATTACACTTTTAAAAGGAGTTCCTTAGGACAATTGTGTACAAATAAAGAAATCATTTGATTCTCAGCTTGATACCGTTTCTAAATTTTGGTTTATTTTAATATATATTATATTACAGTTTGGGATATGCTATGATTAGCTATCTTTCACTTCACTTTCTAGAATTTTGCTTAAAAAATGGTAAAGTATCGCTCATCATATGAAGAATAAGGCACTCGGTCACCCAAATTCACAGTTGTAATATCAACCATGATAAGCTCTCTCTCTAAGATGATTTTTATTCGCTACCTTTCCTGTAGTTAGCAGTCGTTATTCTTCGTTATACTTTTACTCTATTCACAACATTAAAAATTGGTTTTCTTAATATGTGTCTCCCAAGTAAATATATAGAGTGATCCAATTAGAGGTTCCCTACTTAAAAAAAAAACATAAAATTCATATTAAATACGGAATGTTTATTATCATTCAAAAGAACATTATTTGGCATTTATATTTTGAAGCATATCTTTTTCAATTGTTGTCCATCCATTGAGTCCAATTTTCCATAACTGGTTCGAGCATTTCGACTGGTAACTGGCGAATGACAGTGATGTTTTGCTCCAAGGCCTGAATCGAAGCGGGATTGTCATATTTACATATCCCTACAGGAAAAAGTCTAACGGTGTGATATCACATGATCTTGGTGGCCAATCGACCAGCCCAAAACGTTAAATTATCTGCTCACGGAAGTGTTCTCTCAATAAATCCATGATTGATGTGCTGTGTGGGAAGTGGCGCCGTCTTGTTGAAACCAAATGTCGCCGAGATCACGAGATTCAATTTTAGGCATCAAATAGTCGGTTATCGTGGCGCGATAACGGTCGCCATTGACGGTTACGTTATCACCGGCATCATTTTTAAAGAAATATGGACCGATGATTCCACTGGCCCACAAACCACACCAAACTGTTGTTTTTTTCATGATGAAATGGCAGCTCTATAATCTATTACGTAATCATTGAGTCAGAAATGGGCCAAAATTTGACTCGAAAACGTCGGATCTTCTTGGAACTTTTCAAGAGCCGGTCGAGCGAAGCGATGTCTCTTGGAAGGATCAAGCGGCTTCAGTTCTTGTAAAAACTGTATTTTGTACAATTTCAATTTAAAATCTCGACGTAATGCTCCAAGTCGTTCCGTACGTCAATCCGAGTTGCTGGATCGGCGACGAATCGACTCTCCACGGTCTTCTTGTACACTCTCAGCTTCGGTCGCTATATTTTCTTCACTGCGTGCTCTACGTGGTCTATTCGGTCGAATATTATCCAATAATGAATGCTGGGTCTCAAGATGGGTGATGGTGTTGCAATTAGTACGCTCATAAGTTGAGCGAAGCGCGCGAAAGACATTCTTTACTGAACGTCAATTTTCGTAGTAAGGTTGAACGATTTGTAAACGTTGATTAGGCGTAAGTCTTTCCATGATGAACTGCCAAATAATACTAAATAAAAGTGCCATAAAAGCTTGACACGACTTACGCCCGATCTGTAAAAAAAAGCTTTAAAAAAAGTATTTCAACTTGGATCACCCGTTATGTTGCTAACTATAGGGCAGATACAAAATTTTTTAATATCAAATGTTTTTTACACTTGCAACATGTTGCTACAGCGTTTAATAGTTTTGATCACTTAACAATTGTTTGTATCACGTAAGCCTATTCGAAATAGATATAGGGTTATATATATAAAGACAAGGATGATGAGTAAAGTTAAAATCCGAGTGACTGTCTATCTGTCCGCCTGTCGGTCTGTCCATCCGTCTATTCGTCTGCCTGTCCGTCCGTGCAAGCGATAACTTGAGTAAAAATTGAGATATCTTAATGACGCGTGTTTCTTGGCAATAAAGTGAGGACGAGTTCGTAGATGGGCGTAATCGGACCACTTCCACGCCCATAAAACGAAATATGCCGAAAACCCATAAATTGCCGTAACTAAGCCTCAATTTAGAATAAAAAACCGTAATTTGGTACAACGAATCGGCACCTGTGGTTTGAAAATTTTTATATAGGGGGAGTTATAGGAGCCGATGTCAAAATTGGACAATGGGGGTGTCACCGCCCACATTTAGATGTAATCCATCAATTTCAACCAAATTTGATACCTAAGATTACTTTGACATTTACATGTAACAGTACAAAATTGATCGAATTTGGACAGTAACCACGCCTACTTCCCATACAACACAAGTTTAAATTCCATCTGATTTTTTCACTTTCCATTGTACAAGTCAAGCACTAATTAATATATCGGGATACAAATTTGCACGAATATTACCTTTACGGTATGCCATCTTTGCCCATAACTGTTCAAGCTCCAGATACCGGAAATGTGGACCTTATCCACTGTCTGTGAAATATAATTCGTGGATAAAATTATTATCATAATAATATACTCTTGCGTCAAAAATGTCTTGAATCAGATCAATATTTGCCTTAGCTCCAATGTACCTAATATAAAATTTTTGAACTTCCAGTGGACCTTATAACATATCACATATATCGGCCAATGTGGGAGATATTTTAATGTAATTAAGAGAGCGTGTTTTAAATAACAGTACCAGTAATTTATTTTGCTTAAAATGCATAAAATCGGGCGAGAACTTGCCTTAGACCCTATATAACTGATATTCACGATTTACTGTTCACGACTGACTTTACTTGGTTGTTTGTATTTATATATATTTATAAAATACCCAAACTGAGTTCTTCCTTACTTGTTATGACCATGTTTGGCCTAACACATAAAATCGTTTGTGGCATTGTCTCAAGCAGCACTTATAATTTAGAAACTCTGAGAAAAATATATGAGAAAAATCTTAAAGAAATGTGGAATTAATTTTTACAACAAAGTGTGCTTCACTGGCAGGAATTTAGGAATTTAAATGTAAACATTTCTGATACTTTTTTCAAATCATAGATGCCGAACAACTAATGCTTAGAATGTTGCCGTTGATAGAATTATCAAGATGTGTGAACAAAACTTTAGGCATAGAATAGAAATTTAACAAAATATTATATATATATCTTTTATTTCGATTAGCAAAAAAAAAAATTCATTTTGTTGAGTAATGATGGAGAATTTTAGATTACGAAACATTTGCCACCAGTTTCCCAATTTTGAACTACTTTATTACTAACACCGCCATGAAATCACTTTTAATCACAGTACAGTTCTTAAGGAATAACTGGAACAAAGTCTAAGTCAAAGCTAAGCTTCCATCGGTAAAGTAAATGAGCTCATCTTGGGAAACATCCGAGCATTACAATTGTACGTGCTCGGCATTCCGCACACACCAAGCTTATTTACAGTTATTGCTTTTAAATACTTGCTCCATTGCAATGCATTTTCACCATTCGTGTTTTACAACAACAATAAAAGCTATTATAGTGAAAATATGTCCTCTAATATATTTGTGTAAATGTAGTTTCAAAAGAAGCTGCCACCCGTTCGCCGTCAACTGCATCGATTGGCACTGATTACCATCAATATTTGTTTCAGGTGGCACCATCGCCACGCTGGACGCGGTCACTCGCGTTTAACAGTCAAGAGCTATGCCAAAGGTTCCGCATTACTGCCAACAACAGCATTGCAACAAATGAATGTTTCAGTGAGTGAAATGGAAATATCGAGCAAATGAGGTTAATATAAGTCGGATGGTGGTTGAAAATGCAACAGTAAAACTGACGAAATACTGTACTGCTTATATATAAATAAACAATAACTAAGCTTTATTTGCGCTAAACCAAACTGGCACCAGAGGGAAATCGCTAACACACAAGCCAGTTAGTGTTGCAATGCCGATGAATTGATTGCCCGATCTACATTCGGATATGCCGACATTAGCAATTAAGGAATTTTTCGGATTTTTATTATGCAGCTGACGTATCACAACTATGGAGTTAATAATCTTCCCACCAACTTGGCAACGAACCGCGTTATGTACCCTATCCCTCTAACCGAATGTATCCAGTGTTGGTCAACAACGCTGCACTTATTTCGAAATTCTTTGTATTTGTACCGCAGCGGAAACGGAAATTGGATTTGTTTTGTTACACCACTCCCCACCAACTCACTGCCAGTCTCTCAGTGCTTCTTCTATGTCGATTTGAGCTTTGTTTAACATTTCCTCTACGGTGAATCAATTTCTTAAAAGCGCATTTTTTAAGCCGATTAAATTGCAATATTCTAACCAGATTTGAGCTTAACTCTAACCCATTCTGGTTTGGCGACTTAGCGCAGAGAAAATGTGGCGAAGAAAAAGTGCAAGGAAGAGTGTATGGAGAGTGCTCTGTAAATACAATGGTGCTTGTGATGGCTGCAAATGGTGAATTAATCGTCTAAATTTTCATTTTTATTAGTTTTTGTTAGTGGAATCGTGGGGACAGCATTTCAACAGCTGTAGCTGGCACTTTAAGCGGATTAAGAAACAAGTTCAAAACGTTTTTTTATTTTTATAATTTGCATTTGAATTTTTATTCATATTCTTATTTAATTTAATTTTCTCTTTATCATTACATTTTTTATCAAATGATATTTGGTGATTTTTATGATTTCTTCTCTTTAAAACAGCGGGTTCACCACTATATGTCTGGTGGCAAGGTAATAATAATTTACATTTAAATAATTCATTTGGTGTTAGTTGTTTGTTCCTTTCTCCTTGTCAGCTTCGAGTTTTTGGCGTTATTTTTATTTGGCCGTCCCCCCCTACACATGTGTTGTGATATAAACTGGGCTGTTTAGACAGATTACTCAAGACAATCTAAAAATAATTTCTGTGCTATTTCAGCTGTTGATTCAGAACTGCTGTAGATTTATTCAATTCATCTTAACTTTTTAATTTTTTTGTTTTGTCTCATACCAACTAATACAAACTTATTAAACATTCAATAATATTGATCAATATGAGTATATGATGTGGTTAAGGGTATGAGTAGGTTTCAAATTTCACAATGGCAGCAATCTATCATCTATATTCAAAGAGTCTAGAAGAGTATCTGAACTTGAAATTTAATTTAAATGCATTAATGCTTTAAAATTAATCTACTTATTGTGAGGTGATACCTAACTACTAATCTGACAAAAAAAAGTCTATTACATTGGAGGCTAAATGCAAAAGTGGCTATACACGAAATGTATCATTACGAAATTACGAATTGTAGTTATGAACTAATAAAAGAAAAGCAATTTACATACAACTTTTTTGTGCGCTTACACTGCAATAAGTTTCACACACAGTATATCGCAAAGATATGTACACATCTTGTATTTTATAAAATTAAAGACTGTATTTAATTAATTTATCGATATTTCTATCTCTTTACTGCTATTATCTCTTCTTCATCACTCATAAAAAATTTGTAAACATTTTCCAAACAATGCTTCATTGAAATTGCAAACGTAAAAAACAACATATAACTGCTAACTACAACTGCTACTAACAAACAGTGCGCCCAAAAAGTAAGTAGACATAAATACGCTATGATCCGCTATAATTACTTGCAAGCAATTACCGTTCATTAAATACTGTAGTTGCTTAAATATATTTATGTATATAAATATTTATGTATATATATGTTTATATGTTTATAAAGATCTATAGTTATGTAATATTATATTTGTAATTTTGTACGAAAATTTGTATCTAATTTACAAAACTAGTATTATTTTTTCGCACTATTTTTTGTGTATTTATGTCCCATTTTTTATTCTCTCCTATAATATTAGGCACATGAAAATTCACTTTTGTTCGCCTGAAACATTTTCATAGTAATTTACAGTTTTATTTATGTTTACGTTTTTGTTGTAATGCGAACCATTACAGAAATATATGAGCCGTATATGGCATATCTTTACTTGTCAGAAATGAGTAAAAAGAAATTAGCAATAATGGAGTATATAGTAAAAAAAATTGTGCTATTAATCATTAATGAATGTATGCTAGTAGTGATTTCGGTATATTTTGCTCTTTCAACTAAGAATATCCGCATTTCTCTGTGAGTGCAGACAATTTTTAAACAACTGATATTTAAAAGAAAATTTAACCTAGAAAACTAGTTTGAAACGAGGTTTGACAAAAAATAAAAATTGTTTTGAAACGGACTCTAACACTAATTTATCGCTTTAATCGTTTACGAATGTGAATGATTTGTCCAAAACAACATAAAGTTCTACCACAGTAGAATCGGATTATAATATATTATATTTCAGAAATATTGGACCAAAAGAGATTTAATAATAAATCGATTAAACCGAGGCACACTACACATTTCCGAAGATTCAAAAATATGCTCTTGATACAATAAGGGTATTTGTGTAAATTTTCATTAAATCAAATCTGTTAATTTTCAAAGTATTTTAGGAACTCAAGCCGAGATTAACTCTATTAATGAACCCTTAGGAACTTCATAAACTTTAAAATTTTGATATAGGTATATTTTATTCTAAAACATAGAAATAAAATATATAACTAAAAAAATAAACAATTCAATAAGAATGCAAGCAAATAAAGTTAGAAAGATGAAAGGTTTTATTCTGTATAATTGTCCTATATAAATCTTTTCTAAATCTGTGATGGCTTCTCCTCCCGCCTTGTATAAATAATTTAACTAGTTTTTAGATGTCCTGAAATATCTGAGAAGCTATTAGTTAAAAGCTATTCAAACCGTGAACCTTCTAGTTAAAGTTATGAACTTCTCAAGCAATCATATTGACAGAGAAAAGATCATAACTTAGCGTTAGATTTATTTCAGCAGGGGAAAATTAAAGTAACCAAATTGAAATTGCTAACATCTTCTACCTGTGCGCAATGAAATGAATGTTCACGAATTCACTGACACATCTTTAGCCTTTACTGTGTATCAATAACTCTATGTCCAGACCATCTATGCGACGTAAAGTATGCAATTAATATTTATCAGCTTCTAGACACATTTACCCAGTTACAATTGTCACCTACGTGTGTTTATATATATGTATATGTATACGCATTTCGCCTACAATTACTTTGGAAAGCTCCCTGATAGAATAGATAGTGGATTGGAGGGGCATACAATTCATTTGTGTAATAAGCTCTTGAGTATGTAGCTTTTGTAGACAAGTAAATATTCAGTGAATTTCACTTTAAGCTGCTTGCGATTGCTGTAAAAAATATGATAATAATTTAGGAAATAGTTGAAATAAGTTTCTCTCTGCCACTATGCGGTTCTGAATGAATTTTATACTCATATATACTTGTATGCACATGTAATGTACGTTCAATATCTTTTGATATTTTCCTACTGGATAACTTCTTAAGAAAAATCTTATTTTTTTCAAAAATTCACCACACAAGTTTTAAGAATGAATATCTAATCTCACATAACACTTTTGTTTGTATAATTTGGATGCAATATTTATATGAAAAGATAGAAGATAGAATATAAATTCAAATTTTTTTAACTCGCTGGTTTTGTACTTTCTAATGTACTGCGTGATTGCAGCAACAGCATATAGGTCATACACGAATATGAGTATAAATCTACCATTCCTAAATTACTTTAGTATTGTATATATATGTATGTAAGGAGATTCATTAAATTTGTATACTCTTGCAACAAATTGCTACCATGTACAAGTAAAGTAGTTTTGTTCACATAACGGTTGTTTGTTTCACCCAAAACTAATCGAGTTAGATATAGGGCTTTACTCGTATATATATAAATTATCGGAATGACGAATAGAGTTGATATACGGGTGAGTGGATGTCCGTTCCTCCCTCCGTCCGTGCAAGCTGTAACATGAATACAAGTTGAGATATCGAAATGAAACTTTGTACACGTGTTCCTTGGCAAAAAAAAGGACGAGTTCGTAGATAAGCGTAATCGGACCACAAAACTCCATTGATTGAAAACATATAAAATTCCATAACTAAACACTAAATTAAGATATAAAGCTTTAATTTGGAGCAGGGGATTCCAACAGTAAGGGGCACCAGCGGCCTAAAAGTGTTTTAAAAGTGGGCATGACCCCGCCAAATATATCGCTCAGGGCAAAACCCTTAAGAACCCCTACCGATAGGGTGAAAATTGATGAAATCTCATATAACCCCGCCTTCTCCCCATTTTTAAGGGATATCTCCATATCTTGGGACTTACGCGACTTATTTAAACTATATTGAGTACTTAACATTTCAGTGTGAACATATAAAGATTTTCGTACTTCCAGTTGACTCTATACCACATACATATATCGGCAATGTATCTTTGTGCCTCAAATGGATAAAATCGACCCACAAGTTGCAAGAGTACTAAACGTCCGGTTACACCCGAACCTAGCTCTTCTTTACATGTTTTATATATGTGTTCTATATTTAGTATATACTGTATTTGTTTGAACAATTTATTTTGTTTTAAATACTGAAAAATTACGAGAAAAGACATTTTATAAAAAATTTAGAAATAATAACAAAAATCACAGGTAAAAATGAATCGATGGTTTTAACGGCCTATTATCCCTTCTTTTTGTTTTTATTCTTCGTCATTAACTGGGAGACGTTTTAAATGTTTTATATATATATTTTTAAGGTTTATTAAGAATATTTGTTTTTAATTTTTGTACATAGTCTCACATAAATAAACAGAAGGATAACATTAATTATATTATAAAATTGATGGTGACAAAATTGCTGTTTTCTTCCGTGACTTATATGTTCAACTTTTAAATGCAGTTTATCCACGTTTTCTTCCAGCACTTTACCCATCACATTACCATTTACAAGTTTATTCGTTGGTCTTAATTTACAATTTAATTTTACATAAGAAGAAGAGAATAATCACTAAATAGTTTTTGCATTTTCTCACCCAAACCCACAGAACAACTAGTATGGTGGCAACGTTGGGATAAAACGACGCTCATCATATTGGTAGCCTCGATATTGGCGCTACTTTTGGCCGTGATAATTATCTGTTGCATCATCATTTGCATATGCCGCCGACGCAGACGTCAAGATAAATGTGAGTACAAGCAAGCATATAATTTTATGAGTATTAAGAAGGAGAATACGATTAATATACAGAAAATAAATTTTTATTTAGAATATTTTAAAGAATACGAAAATATCTAAGCAAATTTGAAGTAGTATTCGAATTTTTTTTAAACTAATATCATTATATTTATTTAAATATTGTTATTTAACACAAGACACAATTTACTTATTTTATTTAAAAAAATTTATTTTATTTTTCACAAAGAAATCTAATAAATATAATTAAAAAACAAACATATTTAACAAACTATTATATATTTTTTTTTTATTAGAAAACCAAAACTATTTGTGTAATTTACTCAGCAAATTTAATTTGCTTATCATCTCTTCTTTTCGAGATATCTAATTCATTTACTTGTAGTTCATCATATTTATTTTGCGTTTTCTTACGGCTTTTTGTGTGTGCATTTCTATGCATGAAGAAATAGTCGTTAGCTCATAATTTTACAATATTTATCTTTTGATTTAACTTCAAAGCAATCAATTACTGTTTCTAAATTGCATTTCTTCTTTTATACTTTTTTTACTTTACTTCAAAAAACTGTATTTAATTGGCAAAAAATTCAAAATTTTGCAAAAAAAATTCAATAAACAAATTTCAAAAATTTCTCACAGGAAATTTCCACTTTTAAACTCGTTCCTCATTAAATTCTTTCAACTGGCCAACGAATATACGGCCAACTACAATCCATGCCAATAAGCCCTGCAATTGTTTATTTATTTAATCATAATTAATAATAACACACCCTCACACGACACATGTGCTGGCTATTCTTTATTTACCATCCCTCCAGCGTCCACTTTCTAATGCATGGCAAATAATTCAATTGTGTGCGATTCCATTACATTGCGCCTGCAGCTATGCTCCGGATTTGTTTGAATTTATGTTTATACCGTAAACACATATATTTTCGCTCGCTTATTTACATGCATTTGCTTAATATAATATAATTTGTAAGTGTGTGCATTTGAGGCAAAAAATAAGAGTTAATAAAAAAATTTGAAAAAAAACGTAAATCAACATGCATTCCACTAATGAATTATTGTACTTAAGCAAGAAACTAATTAAATTATATGGCAATGCTGTTATTATGAATTATTTATTTTACTTTTTATGTTATATATAACCAGTTTGTTTGAGAATAATTTATGTCGATGCATGGTGTTACAAAATAAAAAAAATAAAAACAATTTTCTTTTTGGTAGAAAAGCTGTGGACCAGAATAAAACGAATTTACTTAGTTGATGATGAGGTATATAGGGTTATGTAATTAGTTTATGATAACATGACTGGTAATAACTCATCTTTTTTATTGGAAATTGGAAAATGTCTTTCCGATATAAAAAAATACTTGCGAAATTATAATTTCCGCTAAAGTCCCTAAATTGTTTTAACAAAAGAGCTTTACAAGGTCAATTAGAAATAACTGTGCGCTGGATATTCTTCTCCAGACTACAGCGGCTATTTATAATACTTTTGAATGCACTTTGGTACGAAGAATAACTTAATCTGTTATATATTATTAAATGATCTGAAATTTTATTTACACCAGCAAACGCAATAAGCATAAGGCGCCAAAAGTTCACAGAGAAAAACTTTTTGCTTACTATTAGTTAAACATTTTCATAAAATTTCAAATCATTTTCTCTAACTCTTTCTACTTGCTTTTGTGGAGTGTACTAGCTATGCTGTTTGAAAGGATTATTTGGTTATTAATGATAAACAGAAACACTTCCTATAGGGCAAAAGAAAAGGACACTAACCCCACCTTTCAAAGTTCAAAACTGGACTCATACAAAATGGTACTATATTCTAACGCTCTGTAACTGCGAACTTAAAAAACATATAGCCTTCTGGTATATTCTTAATATTAATCTTATCAAAAATTTTTTTTATATCCTGAACATGGTATATCATCATTAGTTTTCAACGATATTTGTAACCCCAAAAGAAAATGTCGGAGACCACCCTACAAAGTATACATATTATATATGAGTCATTCCATCGATAATTTACGTTTAAAATTTTTTTTGTACAACAAATTTTTTATTTTGTGTCCTGTGAAGCAAAATAGTGGGATTTGTTTTTTATTTCGACTCAATATAATAGATTTTGGTGTTATCAATTTTCAAAATTTAAACGCTCGAAAAATTTGCGTATACGAAGAAATGCTTTTAATTATAAAAATGTAGTATATAATTCAAGCCTTTATATAATTATTACTGTGAGGCTATAGTTAAAATTTCAAAGTCAAATAAATGCAGTTTCGAAAAAACGCGTTTAAAGGTTTCCGTAAGTTATAGTTTTCACAATTGCGGATCGATAAGAAAAAGATTTTTTTTAAATAATATTTTTAGGACAGCAAATTATACCTTAAAACACACAGCGAGTTCCAGCTTAACTTTAACTAGTTTACTTCTTACAAATTTTTAAATATCATATTTTGTATAACACCCTGTGACTACAACTTTTAATACGACAGGTATTTGCATTATGAATTTGTGTAAATTTTGTGTAAATTAACCATATTTATTTGCTTAATTAATTTTGACAAGCTACTTAACTGCAAATTTATGTTCTCTCTTTTCTTCTTATATTTTGCACTTTTATGTGTTTTGTGCGTCAACAAAAACTAAACAAAAACAACATACACCGAACTGATGAAAACTGTATTATGCAATAACATTAAATGCAACAACACTTACCACAAAAAAACACTAACATTGTCATAACTGCATATACACACATACATACATGCCTATTGTGCGAAAATAAATCGGTTTAAAATTTATGTCTATGATAAAATCAACAAATGCACAATGAAATATTACAAATCGTGCATTGAATGCAAAATTGCCTGGAAAATTGGTAAACAATGCGAAATTCATACGAAACTCAAACATGGAAACCGAAAATTATTTATTACCGAAAAACATAAATAAATAAATACAACAACGCACACTCACACAATTATATTTATTAACATAAACAAAAAAACACACTTTACACAAATACACGGAACCTTACAAAAAATGCCTGAAAAAAACAAAAATGATTGAATTCTATTTATTTGTATGCTTAAATGCTTTCAAAAATGTTTTTGTTGCTTTTGCTGGGCAAACATAACGAACGCATCGCATTTGCTTGGAATGGCTTGAATGAAAATTAATTACTTATATGTATGTGTTAACTGAAATGCATCGAACTATGCGTACGTATTTTATTTGTCTTCACTGTACTGCCTGTGGTCGTTGTTGTTGGCTTTTGGTGTTAATTACGTTGCCAAAATAAAATTAACACCAAATATATTTAATTGCATGGCAACTCTTTTGTGCATACACATAACACAATACAACAACATTAAATAAAAAAAACTAAAACGCATACAAACAAAACAATGTGAAATCAATAAACACTTTCTGCTTTTGGCCATTAACTAATTTGCTGCGACTATGCACACAAACACATGTGGCATATAATGAACTCGATTCCAAACAAAATCATCCATCACTATCACGACAATCAACCGTCATTTATTTACGCAATTATATAATTATTCCACACACAAATGCACACGCGCGCATTTGGATTAAATTTATTATTCGTCACAAAAATTAACTAATCGTTGTGCAATCAAAATTTAAATGGAAATATTTATTGGCAAATTGTGACTGCAATTATACGCGCGCATGTACTCACACCAACACATACACACACACACACGAATGCAACTACCAATACTTGTGCTGTCGATTCAACAATGCATTGTCATTCATACTCGCACAATAACCACAACAACAACTAAAACACTGTGCTGAAAAAAAACATATTCAAATACAATTTGAAATCGAATTTGAACATGAATTATACGCAAACCCCTAAAAAAGATCGCACCGATGTCTCCATCAGCGCCACGCACAGGTAAGCTTTAAAAAGAGAACTAATTAATAAAATCACTAGAATTTAACCAAATTCGCCAAGTAAAAAGTATTCTCTAAACTATTTTCATGTTTTACGTAGTGTTTTTTTGTTGTTTTCTTTTTTTCTTTAGTTATTCCGACCCCTTTCGAAAAGTATTAAACAAAGAAGTGAAAATAGTAAAATAAATAGTACTGGAAGTAATTTAATAAAATTTCGCCTGAGAAAAAACAAAAAAGAAAAATTATCAGCTGAAAGACCTGTCACTTCACACATGTCAACAAAATATTACAATTTAACAGGTCCTCCAATGTTTGAAGTACCATGCATACAGAACTGTCCCTTCGGTTGCTAAGCACGCATTACTTACGGAATATGTAGTTCATATTTCCCATACCTGAGTACCATAATGCTGTTTTCGACTGCTCCCTGCTCAATATCTTAGCTGCACCGACATGGCTAGCCATTTCGTTGAATGTCTATCGATTTCGCTAATAACTAATTTAATATCCATAGAGTCCATCATTTGGGATGACTTATGATGAACTGTTTGACGCTCATAAATTGTTCTAAAGTGCCTTTAAAAGTTGCGTTAAAGAAACTTTTTTTTTTTTAATTTAATTACCCCATGTTGTTCAAACGCTTTATTAATTTTGTTGATGAAATTTTTCTTTTCTGGATATGACGATGAAAACTCATCCTGATAACTCCGAGGACGGTCGATCAGACTTAGGAGTCAAATGATAGAGCCCTGAGCCATTGTCACATTTCGACACAAAAAATTGGGTTTATTACGTTTGAACAATTGCAAACTCTACGACTCCGAACCTTTTTCCGTTGACACGAATATCTTCCAAAAATATGCAAATAGACATAAAGTGGTGCGAAAAAGAGCTTTTGGAATCCTAACCTCAAAGAAATATATCGCCTTTAATTGAAAAACTAAAATTTTTCTTTTCAATGGAAGGTTCGAACTTCTACTCAATATGCTAGTTTTCTATTACTTCGGTATAAGTCACAAATATACATTCGGTTAAAATACGATCTCAACCGGTTACACTTGCATATATCCGTTCTCCCGATTGCCAACAGTTTGCCAAATTCTATTATTTATTTATTTAATTTAATATTTTAATTTATATGTGTTATTCAACTAAATTGTTGTAAAATTTTAATGCAAATTCACCTTAATTATTGTTAAAAATAATTAATTTATTTGATGCTATTAATTTTAATTAATTTTTGTTTTTCTTTTTCGTTGCATATTTATGATGCGTGCACCATTTTTTACGCCACAAAAACTGTAACATTTACAACACTAATATTTGGTTGCTTGTGTCAAATAAATGTTGTTGTTGCCACAATTTTCTTTTAAATAAATGCTTTTCATAAACTAAAATATATAAAAATAAAAAAAAAATCATCGCCACATCAACTGCATCTAAACATCTACTCGTCGTCACACACACACATACTCACATTAAATCAATCACAATTTTATCACACGAAACGGATAAACAGCGTACTTTCGTATCAATCGAATGCACCGCAAGTGGGCGTGGTTGCGCCGGAACTTGCGGCAGTCTGTCCGCAACAAGTGACTACAGGTTGTCTAATACCTAATTTAGCCGCACAAGAATTATCACAACTACCCGGACCGAAGTTACCACCCAAGTCACCTCCACCCAAACCCCCCACCAAACCTACATCCGCACCTACATACAAACCAACAATTGTCGCAACACCCAGTCGAACGCCCAGCCTACGTGTGCGACATGCTGCACAAGCACCGAAATCACCGCCGCGCTGGCCGTTGCGTCCCGGTGTCATGGTACATGTCAGCAGTGATACCAAACAAAATCTGGAAACTAATCGTATGACACTGCGACCGCACACACTGACAACACAACTATCGAATTTGACAGCGGTGACATCTGTGACAGCGGCTGAGCGTAGCACTGTTTCAAGCGACACACTAAATGCATCTGGCTTCTCAGCGGCCACCACACAGACAACACTGCTCAATTCATCCACACAAACGGGGAATTCTGTCACCACTAATGACGCGTCTATAGATGTGGTTCACAATGGCGACGACGCTGCTCTTGGACTTGACAATGCCAAGCAAACGTCAACGCTTGGTCGTTTTAGCGTGAAACGCGCGGCTGGCGTGGGTAGCGATGAGCCCAGCGCCAGTGCTTTCACACAGACTTTGCCACATAAATTTGGCAATTCAGCGCAACTGCCGACGATGGCTTACACCAGCCACGAAGTTCAACTGAATAATCAGATTTTTGTAGTGCACATACCGCAACCACAAGCAGAGAGCGAATGCATACCGTGCGTTGGCGCGCTTGCAGAGGACACATCAACTACTGCGAATACGATTGAAACGGAAGCTACGGTGCAGTTGGAAGTTGACAGCACAGAGCGTAGTGGTGAAGGCGCAGAGGTCTGCGGCAGCATGCAAAAACGGGTTGGCGCGCGGCGCTTAGGTCGCGTGGAAAAGTTTTTGACAGGTATCTTCAAGCGACGCGGTGCCGGCGTTGATATGACGCGCGACAGCCAGCGCAGTCATGTCGGCCTGCTTGGCGGTATGTGGCAGGCGCGCGCGGGCGTGCTGTGGCAACGCCGTGCGGACGGCACAGAAACGTCGGAAAAGACGCTATTCGCCCCAGCGCACCGTCTGAAGGGCATTCGTTGCAGCGGTAGTGGTAATGAATGAAGTCTCACTTCTTTGTATTTAAGTTTTCAGTTGATTTGCGAATATTTTCATTTTGCTTTGTATTCTTATCGGGTATCTGTTTTTTAATTTTTGTATGGCTTGATTAAACACACTCATCACTCAACAACAACAACATAAATCCACAACAAACGCACTCACCACTTGTAGTCACGTATAAAAAGTCGCCAGTACGCACTTTGCCAGGTGAAAATGCTGTCGCCACGTGTAGCCGTAGCGGTAATTGTAACAACAATAGCAACAACAATAATAATAATAGCATCAGCAATCACACTTGCATGCCGCTTAGTACTGTTGCGACCGCAAACGCTAGTGCTGCTGAGTTTAATGTAAACACCACCGCACCAACCGCTTCTAATATAACTACTACAGTCAAACCAACAGTCACAGTCGCAGCGACAGCACTGCCACTACAATCGCCTCCAGCTATGCGGCCGCTTATGCAGCCACCAGCCAACAGTCCCCGATCACCTGCCTCTGTGACATTTCAAATGCCTTCATACGACAAGACGGCAGCGAACATTCCAAGCATAGCGACGGCCACCAGCGGCGCGAATGGGATCGCCAGCGGAAGCAACAGCAACAGCAGCAATACTACAACGCCAACATGTGGACCACTGCAACAGCTACACCATGGCATATTGAAGAGTCTTACGCCACCGCCACGGCCACCCCCGCCTTTCAAAGCGGCGCCGCCGCCCTTGCAGAAACGCAATGTGGCAAATGTGACGCCGACAAAGGTAGAGCGTGTACAAAGTAAGAACATATTCATAACATGTACACATCCACTCATATATCATATTTATTTCATGCACATACATCATACACACCTATATACTCGCATTTATTTACCTAAAATTCAATATTTGCATACTTTTGCTAAAAACAATTGTGTTTTTCTTATGAATACATTTATTTACATAAGTATTTGAGGTTATGTGTGTTGTGCGTACTGTAACCGAGTAAGTTCGTCGTGCCACAAGTTCGTTTACAGAAATGTTAGTATTTTTCTCGTTATAAAGCAAATGCCGCTTAGTTTAAGAACAATTTGGATCGCTGCAGTTTCAGCTTAATCTGAGAACTCCAATAATTAATTAAGAAGTAATTTAAGAACCAATGAAACCTCTCTCTTTGTATGAAATTTATAATTTTAAATACTGCTGCCAATTTTGCCCTTATCATTCTTAATCATTAATCCAATAAAAGAGAGCTAATGTTTTCTCTTCATATTATTAGAAAGTTACCTTACGACATCATCTCGGCCAACGGCGTTATGTTCTTTGTTATTCAATAAGTTTTTGTTCTCATGGAGAGAGGGAGAGAAAATGCAAGTCAATACAGATCAGGGATAGTATTAGATAATTTTCAATTGTGCCGATTTAAGTGAAGAAAATGTGCGAAAATGTAGCTGAGAGTGCCAAAATTAATCAAGTTCGAATAAATTTTCTATAAAAAAATTTTATTTCAAACAATTTATTAACATAAACATCGAATAAAGCCTTAAGTCTGAATTAAGGCGGCACATGTCTTGGGTAAGCTAATTAGTTTTGACATTTCGTTTTAATTAAATTTTGTAAATTTTGCCCCGAAGAATAAAGTAATTTGCTTCAAGTAAATAGACACAGAAAGGTCGTTAAAAAAAATAATGAGAGACAGTTGAATGTATACATTGCTTGCTTGAAACGATGTCGAGGTTCTAAACAACCGAAATCTCTTTTCAGCTTTAGGCTATTGTCGGCTTTTGATGTGACTTCTACACATTCTTTTGTCAAATTCGACATCGTTGAAAACCAATATTGGCCAAATAAAGCAGATATATGAAAGCAGTAATATGAAAATAGGACACTTCGAAAAGCTTGAATAAGCTTCAACTTTCACAGAGAACGCAGTTACGACTTTCATAAGTAAGGTTAAGCGTTAATCACTTTCAACGCGGAACAGTCATTTATTATTGATTTCTTTTAAACGAAAGCTTCTTAGCAGCCACGATACTTCATACATATCATAGCAATATCAAACTTCCAAATATCTATAAATAATCACATTTAATAAGCATATCTTTTCATAGCACAATTATTAATTCGACCTTTAATTTAAAAACAAGGAAATAAAAAGCTTAATATAAGCGTTTTAAGTACAAGGTGCAATTCAAAAGTTTCAGGACTTTTATTAAAAAACGAATATTATTTGTTTTTTTTTTTAAATTTATTGGTCGCCTTCAAAATAGTCTCCTTCCGCCTGAATACAACGTTTTGCACGTTCAAGAAGGTTACCGAATGACTTTTTTAGGTCATTTGTCGGTATAGCGTTGAGGATGGCGGTCGTCGCCTTTTGGATGGCTTTCATGGCCAAATGTAGTTTTTCGAACAAATAAAAATCGCAGAGTGCCATATCAGGCGAATAGGGTGGATGGTTGATGATATGAATGCGATTTTTGGTCAAATTGAATGTTGAATTCTGAGGTCTTTTTCATGTTGTTTCAAAGTGTGCGGAACAAATCGAGCACAAACATTTCTGAGACCCAAATTTTCCGTCAAAATACGATAAATCGACGCTGCGGATATTGATAATTCCGATTCCATATATTTAAGCGTTAATTTCGGCTCTTTTTAAATTAATTCACGCACAATTTCCGTGTTTTTTTCGTTCACAACATCTGGCCGGCCCGAACGTTCGTCGTCTTCCAAGTCCTCCCGTCCCTCTTGGAAACGTTTAAACCACTCGTGAATACGGCTACGGGATAGACAATCATCGCCATAAACTTGTTTCATCATTTGATGAGTTTTGGTAAAAGTTTCACCAAGTTTAAAACAAAACTTAATGTTGGTTCTTTGTTCCATGCTCATTTTCCGACCGACACTACAAATGTAATGTCACATGTAGCGCGATATCTCAGTTGTTATACAAGTCAGCTGTTATATAAATTTTATACGACAACACTGAAGAATACATAATTGAGGGATAACAATTTCAGACAGATGGCACCACTAGAAGCCCCGTTGTTTAAAAAGTCCTGGAACTTTTGAATTGTACCTTGTAAATCAGCTTTAACGAGGTTCATAGATTAGATAATCTTTTCATAGTCAAAGTAGAGACACCGAATAATGATCGTTTAGTGCGTTCTTTTAAGTGAAAGCTTAAGGAAAGTTTTCCTCTCATTCTTAATTCATTTGAATTTCATACATTGCATAGCAATATCAGCTTGAAAACAATCAAAATTTCACATTTATTAAGTAAACTATTTCTTAACACAAACTTCAATTTCGAACTAACTTAAAATCTTCCAATTTCAATATTATTATACATAATTAAGTAATACTGAATGTTTCATCGTGTGAAGTCCTTATTTAACAACTGTTCACAAGTAAGCAATTTTTACTTAATAAAATATGATTTTTTTTATGCTAATTCACTTGATTTTTCGTCATTGTTATCAATGTTGTGACATTTTATTTGCCCCCTAACATTTAATGCTTCAGTTTATGGCCAGTCCTGCCAATTAATGTTTTTGACTTTTAATGTCGCGCTATAATATTTTTTGCCTGTCATTTTTGTTACCTATAAATGTCGCGCATGCCACTTTATGTTTTAAATCTTGTATCATATTTCCCTAAATGGTTCACACTTTAGTGAAGTAATATATATTTTTATATTTTATATATTTTTTATAACACTTTGAAATTGTGATTACACATAGTTATACATATATTTTTTTAAGTTTATGTAATTCTAATTTAAGTTAACTTTAAGATTTTTTTAAACCAATTAAATTTTTTTTTTAATATCTTCAAGCCCTATTACCCTATAAATCCAGTCAAATTAAATTTTTAATTTAATTAAAAAAAATTTTTTTTTTAATTTCATTTCCAATTTTTTAACCGTCTGCGTTCATCTTTTATTTTATGAAAATGACAAATCTGCTGCGACCAAAATTATACTACGAATTCGAATAAACAAATGCAACACTATAAATGCGTATTAATACGACGAACGTTTGCAAAAAATCTTGTAATAAATAAAAAAAATACCATAAATAATAGTACAAGACAAGTCATCTTCACTGGGGGATCCATTGACGGAACCTGGCGAGTATGAGAATCTACCATTTCATGGTCTGCAAACGGCTCCTAACAAGGTACTTGTATATTAAACATTTCAATATATAAAATTAATTATAATGACGTAAATAATGTTCATCACATGACATTACATCACATCACATGATAGAGAATTATATATTATCACATCATCACAACATCAAATCGCTCTTAAGCACAAACCGCACACGCGTTACACTAACGTAAATCACGAACATCACATACATACAAACATATGTGGCAAACCTGTCACGTTAGCCGATTTATAGGTCGTAGAAACCTTTTCTTTTTTTCAGATATGAATTTAAAAACTCATTAGTTGTATCGATGTAAACTGTTGCTTATTTTTCATATGCTAAATTGTAGCACATTTGCCAGAAAAACACACGAAATTCTCGTATAAATACGTGTTTGACTATAAAACTGAGTAAAAATTAGTATTTGTTTATTCTGAATAAGCTGTTCTGTTGTGAAATGTATTTGTTGTAATGCATCTGTTTACATTTGGTATATTAATATATAATTTTTTGCTATATTATTTATTAAACTCATGTTTGCACCATATTTCTCATAATTTCATACTTTCTAGTTTTAATTAGAGAAAATCAAGAATTTGGTTTCATTTCTGAAAAAATGTGATTTTTGCCATTTTTGCGAATTATTTGTGAGTGCTTTATATTTTTTTGTGCTATGATGTATTTAATATTCAAGCTCACATTTTGTATATATTTCTATCTGTACTTTTTCCTTCAGTAGTATTAAGACTATAATTAATTTATTATTTTATATTTGGGCACTAGAACTACTTAAAGTTCTTCCACTATTTATTAGTTATTTGTTTATTCTCTAACTGTTTAAGTATTTTTAAACTTATTTAAAGCTGATTTTTGGGGTATATACAACTTTATATATATTTTTTTAAAACTTAACACATATTGTAAATATTAAAATTAATTTAATGGATATTATGCTCCATCCATGTTTTAGCCTTTACTTTTAATTTGTGATTTAGCAATAAATATCCTTGTGAGTACTATAACCCAAGAGGTTAAGTAAGATTAATTGTGTCTAACTTCGAGAGTTTATAATTTATTAGATATTACATATAAAACTTAAAAGCTGTGCTATTTAATGACTCATTCAATCATGAATAGATATTAGAAACCAGTGGTTGCAACGTCAATGACTTGAAGCTTAATACTGCCTTAGAGTACCCAAAAATACTAGCTGTCATCGATTCGCCAATCATTTGAGAGTATTGGCTTAAGTTAACAGTTTTTGTTTAATAACAAGATTTCTATTGTCATTTTGACACTTATTTCATATTTGAGCCATTTACAATAGTAACAAGAAAAAACGTTAACTTCGGCTGCACCGAAGCTATAATACCCTTCACATACACAAAAATTCCTTACATGCACTTTGATTGGTCAGTTTGTATGGCAGTTACTTATATACTATAATGAGAGGGTCTGAACCACTTTTCATTGATTACACCACTGCCTTAGATAATAATTCATGACAAATGGACGGCTAAATTGGCACGTCATGCTGATCATTTATATATGTGAAATATATATTTTATAGGCATTTCCTTTCGAGTGCTACAAACTTCGTGCAAAAACTTATATACCCTGTTCAGGGTGTAAAAACGTAAAATCTGTAACAGAAATCTGGATAGCTCTTAAAGAAGCGATCACACTACTTTAACAAGATATTCGCATAGTGCTTTGAATCGAACTCAGTTCACTAAAGTTGTTGTTGCTTTTAAATGTAAATTTTTTTTTACAAGAGAGCAAGGCCAAAAAAACGAGAAGAGAATTGGGGAATCGATAATACCTCTTCTTGATTTTTTCTTCATGAGATTTTTATGTAAAAAACCAGTTTATGATTTATTCTGAATTCATAATTTATGTCTTTAGGGGTAGGATCTGTAGTTACTCCTTTATTGACTCCTCTATGTCACTAGGCATAAACATTAACTGTTATTAGTTCAAAATACTAATAGTAAAAACGTTCTCTCTTTGAGTCTATTTAAGAATCATATTATAGTTCCGAAATTAGTCTGTGCAATTATGAAGTATTATATCGCTTTTTAAGCGTTTTGATTTCCAAATATTTCATAGTATATATACTTGTATAACATATAAATCAAAAAACTCAATTGCCTTACACTACCGATGAATACTATGCAGAAAATTTCTACCGATTATCGAGTCTATTTGACTTAGCAGTGAGGAATCACAGGTAGATTAGACGTAACGCTGATTCTGTTGCTTTAGTATTACATATGAACAAACATCTTACTACGTGACATGATCGCTTTATTCGCGAGCAACACCTTCTCTAGATACTTACTTTTAAGGCGTTGGTATTGGTCCATGTTTTAAAGTATATCGTCTGATGAGTTGTTTATGATGATGATATTATTGTATACATATTGTCTCAACCTAAGGGACGCCACAGAATTCATTACTCAATAAAACCGTTGCTGTTACCGTTAATAAAGACAATTTCAAACCACAGCCCTGTGGCCACTTTTCCCAAAACCTATCTTAAAAATAGCTGATGCAATGTTCAGTTAATACGCAGTTCATTTCATAAGCTCCTTAAGGCCAACAGCATTGGTATCATAAATTATATAGGGATTTTAAGAATCCCCAAATATTCTAAAATTATTTACAGTACCTTTCAAGGATTAACGACAATCAATTCATCTTATGCAGTAATAGAACTCCACTTCAAACTGTAAATTCACTTCCATTAAACTTTCATCTTCCATTACAATTATATTATTTTATATAGAAAACCACTAAATTAATGTATCTAGGTTTTAATGTTTAATTGTTGTTAATTTTTATACACCAATCACCATAAATTTCTAACATTCTTTTTTTTATTAAGAGAATTTATTTAAATTTCTTAGCAAAATATTACAGTTCTTCACAATCCTAAATTTTAGCGCTGTAACTAGTTCTCAATTTATATGCTAACATAACTGGCTAATAATACTCGAAATTCAATGCATAACAAAAACTAATCCAAAGCATTCGTCTGATTTCATTTCGCTCTCCCGTATGTAACACGCCTCCGCTTCCATAAATGTAATGCAAAACGGAAACAAACAACAACTAAAAACATGCAATCAACCGACTAAATCCCCACTAACCACCAACACCCTGCATACGCCTTCCTGTATATTTCCGACCGCACACACTCGCAGTTCTCTACGACTCTTACAAATTTTAATAACAACACCAATGTGGTGCGCGTTGCTCCACGACCCAAGAGACTCAATGGAAATATTGGCCCGCAACAGCACCAGCTGCAGCAACAGTACGAGCAGGACCAGTACGACCAGCAATTTCAATATCATCAACACCAACAGCATCATCAACAACAACATCAATACAATACCATGCAATATGTCGGTGCCGGTGGACGAGTGATAACAACGAATCCCCAACACCAGCAATCGCACACAATGAATTCCCACAACAAAAGTATGCTGTCTCTTCATCAACAACATCAGCAGCAGCATATGCCGATATCAACTGCCGACGGCACCAGCGGCAGCGTCAGCGGCGGTATGATTGGGGCAGGCAATACAGATCCTGGTGGCAGCGGTTATATGAACGGCAATGTCGGCGGCGGCGGTGCACCCCATCAAATTACATACAATCTGAATAATTGCTTTCCGAAAAGCTACACAGAATATTATCACCAGCAGCAACAGCAAAAACATAAAAATGGCGCCTCGAATAACACTTCCAGTGCTCAATTTTTTAATGGCTTCGAACATGAATACCCCAGCTACACGGTGGTTGAACGCAACACCGCTGCTGCTAGCGCCACCGATATGGGCGGCATAGGTGGTCAAAGTCCGCGCGCTGGTTCAGCACCCACCCCAGCTGCAGTCAGCACCAACCCCTTCTTGGCTATCAACAATTTTAAAAAATATGACACCAGCGGTTACACGACGGATAATGTGTATCAGCCGCACATACTGAACATAACTGGCAGTAGTTCGATGCAGCGCAGTGGCAAGCGGAAACCCATGCTAGATGCCAAAATAGAGGATAAGAAATTCTACTCGCTGAAATTTACCGGTGTTGGCGGTAAGAACAAGGCACCGCATGTGGTCCACAAGTCGCCGGCGAGTGGTTTGTTGAACGCGTCCATGATTTGGCACGGTGGCAGCAGCAACAGTGGCAAATGTAAGCGACATCATTCTTTTGCTGGTGGTAGCATTGGCGATATTGATTCCGCCGGCCCGGGCGTCCAACACAACACCCACCAAGTGAAATCTTCGGCTTTAATGCGCTTCTACGACCCGCCCGCCTATGAGAACTTGGCTGGTGACAACACGGCCGCAGTGCAGGTACACGAGTGCGCCGTAGAGGCGCATTCATCGCCTGCCGCTGGTGGTATGACTGGCACGGCCACCATATTGCTACATCCGCAGCCTACGGCTAGCGGCAGCGGCGTAAGCAGCAGTCATGCAACGGCTGGACAAACGGGCCACAAGAAAAAACATCACCATCGCCAACACCAGCAGAAGGATGATTTCAATTTGATCGAACCGGAACGTCTGAGCATCTATCGGAGCGATTCGGGCATTTCGAACAGTTCATATGAGTGCGTTACGTCGGGGCCACCACCGCCGGGTAGCACGCTCACCGCAAGTGCTCTGAATGGCACACCGCCACCAAAAACACCAAAAGGTAACAAATTAGCGAAACACCCGTCCACTGTTAGTAGCGGACCCAGCACTGGCAGTTTCGTCAATGGCGCTAATTGTAAGAAGTCCGTTCGTCAACTTGGCGGCAGTAAGTGCAACATTGCGAACGCTACAGCTAGCGGTACCTCGCTGCCCGTTTATATGAATGTGGATGGTCAGCATGTAAGCACGTTCGAACGCTCATGTTCGCCCAGTTCTAACTTAGTCAATTCCTCGTATGAGTCGGCTTCGTCTTCACAAAATGACGGCCATGGCGGTCATGGCTCAACAGATCCGACGTCCATGTCCTCATGCAACTCGTTGCAAAGTAGCGGTACCGGTACTCTAATTGGCGTGGCCCCGCTAATGAAAACGGGTGCAGGCCTAACGGCTCCCCATTCTGGTCTGCATCAAAAACCCGCCGAAATTACAACGCCGGAGGAGTACGAACAATACCAGCTGGGTCACCACCGCCACTCTGCCTCCTCGCTTAGTGTAGCAAGCACGGTGAGTGCCAGTGGAACGCGTCGTTGTAAAAAACAACAAATCATGTTAGCGCCAGCGGTATCTGTTACAGGAAACGAGGTTTGTATCTTTGTTGTACTAATGCTTTAGCTTTTGTTTGAAATAGATCTGTGAATCTGTATCTAAAAAATATTATTATTATTATTATTTAATTATTTTGATATTTACGTACATTTTACAAAAATTACATATTTTTCTAATAATTAAACTATGAATACATAGTTATAACAAACGTTTTTTGCTAGGTATTATCTCATTGGTCCTGTATAGTTCTTCATCTGTTTATAGACAGCTCTTCATATATATAAAGAAAAGAGAATGTTAGATCGATGGTTTCTTGCTTTAAGTATGTTGTCCTTGTTGTCACAGATACAGTCGATCTGCGACGAGCTTTGATCTTCGGACATGGACAACGGCTTCCTTTTGCTACTGAGTTTAACTGTTGTTTGCATTACCCAAAATATTTGAGTTCAACAAAGATATATATATATATATATATTGTATAGAAATGATCAAGATGACGACACGAGTTGAATTTCGAGTAACTGTCCGTCCGTGCAGTGATAACTTGAATAAAAATTTGGATATTGTTATGAAACGTCGTACACATGTTACTTGGCACCCCAGTAGGGGTGGCATTGCAGATAGATAGAATCGTTCCCAGAAAACGCCATTAATCGAAAATCTATAAAGTGCCATAATCCAGCCTTCTAATAGGTTTAATGTACATATCTTTTTAACCACTAAAACTAAAATAAGCAACTTCGCTCAAGACAAATCTTTTTGACACCCCCACTGAAAGTGTGGGAATGGATGAAATTATATTATAACTCCCCATATAACAGTTTTTTTTAAATACTGAATGCGTCAGAGACATGCAGATTTGGCACAACGAATCTAACTAAAGAAAAGCACCTGTGGTTTGAAAATCTTGAAAAAGTGGGTCCCACCCACTATTAAGTTTAATGAATATATCTCATATCATTCTTACAATATTCGTACGTTACGGTGCGAAAATTGGCAAAATCGGACTAAAACCACGCCTAATTTCCATGTAAAACAATTTTAAATTACATCTGATTCTTTCACTTTCCAGTATACAAATTAACAACAAATGAATATATTGTGAAAAACTTTGCACGAATAGTTCGTTTAAGATGCTCACAAAACTGTACGAGCCCCCCCTTACTTGATTAGTATTAGCTTTGGATTTGCATTTAACTGTTTCAACAAATATGCAAGGTCAAGTAAATCTCGCCTTAATTCAAAATTCAAGAGAAACAATAGTAAACAGTAAAATATTGTAATTATTGCATTATGGGTGTAAAATATATAAAATAAATAAAGTTTATTTAAAACACTTTTATTACAGTTTGTTATGATTGTATAAAATTTTTTTATTTACTTAATTTGTTATTTGTTTTTCCATTCCATATTTCGTTGTTTATTTGCGCAAATCTTCAACATCATCTTTAATACTGGTTCTTGCAACACCTGCCGATTCATATGCTTTTTACGACCTTATATTCGTACACAAATATATATGCGCGTTTTTTAATGTGTTGCATGCTACAATTAAACTGACAATTATGTGTTTGCTTGAAACCCCAATAATCCTAAAATACTAACTAACAGCATTATGTTATTGGCGTGACTAATCCATTTCTAGCAAGCGAACGCGATGTCACAGCGACCGGCTGCGCTACCAACGCCACCTCCTCCGCCGACGGGTACAGTTCCCCCGGCAGAGATAAGAAACTACGACGAAAGACTATCAGCGACCCCTACGCACATATCCGTTATATCAGCTACAGCAGAAGCGCCGCCAACAACAACAGCAACAACGGCGCAGCCGACTGCCAAGCACATGCCCACAATTATCGGGCCAAATGTGCGAACAATGCGCTCGAGGCAGCAACAACAGCAGCAGCAGCACATCATCAGCAACAGAAAGTTAAATTACAACAACAACATGGCAACAACAATAGCTGCAAACATCAACAATCATTGCTAATCCCGCGAAAATTGCGCAACAACAACAAAGAACACGGCAACAACGACGATGAGGATGTTGATGAGCACAACAACAAGGATGTTGCAATGTTCCAGCAGCCACGAAGCAGATTAGTACCTTTAGGTGGTAATGCTGATGAGAGAAATATTGTTGATGTTACTAAGAAGACTGCCACTACAGAAGACCGCACGTGTGTCGAGAATGTTGCTGGTGGGGCTGATGTCAGCGCGGAAGCAATGCTGCCATATATCGACGATGTTCAAAGTGCAGAAACAACAACAGCCACATACGCCGCACACGGCGATTATCTACCACGTCGACCAGTTAAATTGCCGCTACGCAAATATCATACTTTCCACTTTCAGCCTTCGCAAACGGTGGCTGGCACACTACGTCACTGCCAATTTCAGCAATTACGTATTCAAATGCAACACAAACAACCACTACAACACTACAAGCTACCCGCACAACAAGCAGATAATGCCGAGCTTACGACTCCCGGCCAATCTCCAACTACCATTATTGCCGAAACTGCCGCCGCAGCACGTCCAACTAGACGCTATGCAACCGAAGGTGGACCACTCGTTTTCCGGCCGCTCTCCTGGCACGAGCAGTGCACCTTCAAGCCAATATCATCCCCAGTTGACGCTGCTGAAGCGCCAGTCGTCCACCCCATGATAACAGAAATACCGTTAGAGAAAAGACGCTCAGAGGAGGAAAAAGAACAGCCGGAATTGAGCGAAGAACTTTTAGACGATATCAAACAAATCACTAGAAGTGTACAATTACCACATGTAAGCCTTAATCCTGCCGCTTCGCTGGAGGCGCTCGAAGCACTTACCAAACACCATCCCGAGTTAATTTATGTCACCAAACCGGGCACACGTCAGAATCTGCACAAGCAACTTGCTCTGCCGGAACAGTGGAAGAACCAACTGGACGTTGAAAATTACCCAACCGCTAGCCAAACCTCTTCACAGGACTACACCGCAGCGCGAAGTGATAGTAACACTAAAGTGGACGAAGTCGCCGCAAATGCTACGCTTGACGCTCAGTGCGACGAAGAGGAAGATCTAGGTTATTCTTTCTGCGAGGACGACAATGAAGATGAAGGCATTGAGGAACTAGTAGGCGAGGGTGTTGAAAGCAGAGAAATTGAAAGTGCTGAGGAGCAGCGCACAATCATTCATACGTCGGAGTCGCCACGTGTGGTACTCTCTGCGGGGCGCAATGGTGGTCACGTGAAATACATGCTGCGGCAAAGCTACCGCGAAGTGCATATTTAGTTGCCACAAGCAACGTGCCCTTTCTGATATTCTAAAGTTGGATTACAAAGCGCCGCCAACCAGCCAACATTAATAACTGTAAATAAATACCAAAAATTCCAATTTAGTTTAAAGTGCATATTGTTCTGCTCTGGCAACAAGCGCCCATGCAAATAAATTAAATCGAGTAAGTACGTGCATTAAGTTCTAGTTATGTGTAATTACTTAGTTGTAACTGCATATATATACATACCCAGCTGTAGGTAAATGACTGTCGACATGTTAAGTTTGTTGGTACTTTTCTATCCAAATACAGATAAATAAAAATAAAATCAAATACAATTAAGGTTTAGTCTTAACATAAAACCAAATTAATCTAGTATACGTACATGTACGTGTATTTAAAATATTTATGGTATGTATAATTATTGTGTAAAATATTAATGTTGCCACATTATTTGTACACAACCTAGGCAAAAAAGTTCATTAAAATTGGATTTTTTGTAGAATCAAAAGTGCACATGCATACTTAAATGTGTACTTTTGTATACGCAAGCTACAGTTTCATATAATTTTAATAGAAGAAGCCACAACTTAGTCAATAAAATACCCTTATTTACTTAACAAATTAAATATTAAAATATTTATTTATTTACATAAATTAAAACATTAAAATACTTTAAGATCAATTGTTGGTACATTAATTTTACATAGTTAACTATTTATTTCCTTATCGTCTAGCCAATTATCAATTTTTATAAGCAAATGCCTTGAACTCAGTATACTTTATGAAATTAAATAATAATTTTTCACTAAAATTAATACTTTATGAATTCACTTATCGTAAGTCAATCTGAAAGAAAACGTTTCAGTTCAAAAATAACAATAATAATTTATTTACAATTATCGAAAAATATTCAAATAGGTTCAACTACCGTTATTTACATATTTAATTTTTTACTATATTTTTTATTTTAATTCTTTAAACTAATTTAATTTTTATCAAAAATACCAAAAATGTAACTTTTTATGAATCCTTTTTATGAATTCTTGTATTTCTATAAGTTATTTTGTTAAATTTTTGAGTACATAAATTATGCTACATAAAAAACGTAACAATTATTTAAACCAAAAATTTAAGTATTTTAAATGCAAAATCCAATCTAGTAAATTCCCAAATAAATTTTATAATTCAAATTTTCTAGTATTTTAATTTAATGATTTAAATTGTTTTACAATTCTTCTTTTACAAATAAAACCATAGTATATATATAAAGTAATTTTTTAATGTCCATTATTTACAGACACAAACATATTCGTATTTACTGTTCTACTAATTATTTGAAATAAAAATATCTACCAAATCAAACTCTGCTACTGAAGCAATTCCACAGTTATACAAAATTAAACCCTAGAAAACCTAAATAAGGTCAGACGAAGTTTCAAATATCTATTTCACTGTTCTTGAAACATAATTTTATAACGTCGATTTTGATTAGGGGTAATTACTTTCGTTAGCATTGGTATATACTTGTACTTTCGCTAGTTAGGTTATGTTATAAATATTGGTATAGACCTTGTCTTAAGGGGGTGTTCTAGTGTAGAGACATGAATTTTAGGTAATTAATATTTTTACAGTCGAATTTTTTTATCAGTTATTTATTAATGTTACAAGAGTACAGAAAAAAATTTAAAAAACAACCAAGTAAGGAAGTTCTAAGTATTGGTACAACCGAGCATTTTATACTCTCGCAACTTGCAAAGTTCCCAGCCCGGGAAATTACTTTAGGTGTTGGCAAAATTTTATATTAAAGGAAGTACTGATCCGATGCAACCCATTTTTGACACAAAAATATACCATCATCGAGAGTTTCATTTATTTATTTTATCATATGAAGTTCAATTATATATCTTAACTGATATATTCGGTAAAAAGTCAACTATAGGCACTGGGGTCCACATATTCAGTACCTAGAGGCTTGAACAGTTTTAGTTCGATTTAGACAATTTTTGGTCACAAGGTGGCATACTTTAAACGCATTATTCAAGTTCTAAACCGCTAAAGTTATCGTTGCTTGATTTGCATAGTGAAAAGTAAAAGAATCAGATGGAATTTAAAATGGTGTTATAATGGAAATAGGCGTTGTTGTAATCCAATTTTGGCCATTTTCGCACTATAACATAAAACTATAAGAGGAATGTTATGCACCGAATTTGGTTAGAATCAGTTAGGCAGATCCCAAGATATGCGTTTTCACCTAAAAAAGGGCTGTGCCACGCCCACTGTCTAATTTTGAACGCGGTTCCTATAAATTCATCTCACAGCTTTTAACAGTACCGTTATGTGAGGAGTGGGCGGGGTTGACACCCAATTTCATTCATTTTCACACTGTCGATAGAGGTAAAAAAAATGTGTTCTCAGTGAAGTTTGTTATTATAGCTTTACCAATTTAGGAGTTATGCACATTAAACCTATTAGGGAGGGGGACTAGGTTCACTTTTTAAAAAAATATTAAGTTTCAGATGCCCCTCTCTAATGTGAACCTGTATACCAAATAACAGTCTTGTATCCTATTGTGGAGCTTAATTATGGAAATTTATCTGTTTTTCATTAATGGCGTTTTGTGGGCGTGGCAGTGGTCCGATTACACCCATCTGCAATATCAACCGTCAAAAGGTACCAAGAAATATGTGTACCAAGTTTCATTTGGACGGACGGACAGGCAGTCACCCGGATTTCAACTCGTATCTTCATCCTGAACATTTATATATATATATATATATATAAACCTATATCTAACTCCATTCGTTTTAGGTGATACAAACAAGTAAATAATTTAAAATGTTTGCAGCTGATGAAGTGGGGGTCTCAAAAAATTGGCGCATGACCATGCCCATGATTTCAACCCTCACTTCGAATTCCATGACTCCGAAAACCCCCAGATACGAAGTTTAAGCAAAAACGCTACACAAAAAACAAGGTTTACAATGTTTCATTGATACTTAAATCACTTTGTAGACCTTGAAACTTCAACTGCGTGTAACGAAAAACTGAGACGAATCAGTCTATTACTTTCTTCGGATCAAATGATCAGGACAATCTCCTCTTTCCGAAAATTTTTATCTAATCACTGCGGAAAAATGCATGTTGTACTGTGTTATTCAAAAAGTCACTATTTTGCATACAAAAGCTCTCTATGTGCAAAAGCTTTACCTTAATGTTTAGAGAAATTGTTTTATATACTATTATAAATTGTTCGAAATATTTTTGTCGGGACGGTATAAGTATAATAACTTCATAATTGACAATATCAAAGAGTAGCCTTAAAAGCCCATTTCTATGGTAAAAAACATGAGAGGTTTTGATGAAGAAAATTAAAAATTAAACCCTTTACAAAACCATCTATATTTGTAAAATCGCTTACAGTCCTTTAATTTTTTTTTTATTGTATTAAAAACGGTAATATACCAATACAGTACAATTATAATATTAATGAGTTAGTTCACAAGCTTTAAGCTTTAAATTAGAGAATTTGTTCAAAAATTATTAAATGAAGATTCGTGAGAAGAAAGATACTTAAGTATGTTTAAGGAAACAACTATTAAAATTTTAATTTTTAAATTCGATTTCCCTTACCACTCAACAATGGCAAAAATTCATATTTTTCACGCAGATATTTCAGCATAAGATTTCTGTTGCTCACTTGATTTGCCATATACATATAAATGTGACCAATCAACGGAAGATTACATTTGCGAACACTTTTACAAACAATTTCATGCATACACACTTTCGCAACCACAAAATCACATTAATGTTATGAAACTTTATATTTTGTTTAAAAAAACCAGAGAATAAAAAAATAAAAGATTAGAAAATACTGAATATTTTTTTATCTTCGTGTCTCATTGTAGCAAATGTCCGATTTTGAAGATCCCTATAAAGGCAGTAACACGTACATTTTCTAACCCAAAGACGAAAACTATTTTTACAACAAACAATACAAAAATACAAAAAATTAAACATTGATCTTGTACAACAATATATTTCATAACAATGTACATAATTGTCTTTTTACTACAAATATACGTGTTTGACTGTAAACTAAGGTGCATTCAAATGTTGAGATAATTTTGGAAAGGTAAATCGAAATGAAACATTTATTAGCTTGCAAATCATGTTAACAGTAAAAAAAATCAGTAGAATTTCTTTTTTATTGCATTAAAAAGTTTTGGTAACTCTAATTTCATTTAAATCCTCGTTTATTTTTCTGTCGTGAGCTCGCTGTTTTGTATTTTTATTTACTCGTATGTACAGTTATACATACTCTATAAAATTTTTTGTTTAATATGCTTTTTGAGATTTATAATATTATTTGTTGTAATTCAGTTATATTTCGAGATTTATATTCTTATTTAAAAAAAAAAAAAATCAAATTCTTGATGTTTTTCTTGTGCATATCTTTTCGGTCTCATATTTCACCAATCATATTCATAACCTTTCGTTGAATACTTTCACCACTCATCCCATTGCTCATATCTACATTTGTTGCATTTTAACTAATCGTATGATAAACATGATATAATATTTACAATTATTTTGTATTTAGTTAAATTGGATTAACAAAATATCATTCTATGTTCTTAAAAGTGCACTGCACGACAGAAAAATAAATGACTTGCGAAAGCTTTCAACTTAACTACAAACATTTCGAATATAAGTAAAATTTGCCAATACTAACAGAAACACAGCGCTTCGTTTGTTTTTAATGCAGTTTTCAGTTTCACTTGATGTTTGTTATTGAGTGAGAGCTTTATATAATATATAAGCATTACATTTTTTCTTAATGAGAACTGATCAAAATGCTTTTCCGCGACAAAGCAGAAATGTTCAACAAATTTTAGGCCAAACTTTCTCTCCAAGGTTTTTCCTCTAAAGTTCAAGCTTAGACCCGTTATTAATTGTGATCACTCTGAATATAAATTTGCAATATTTCCATTTGTTAATCGTATATAAAATGGTCAATTTAATGCTTCAAAGATAGAACTCGACTTTCCGTCAAGATTTCTAATGAAAATATAATTTTTTGGACAAATAACAATTGATAGAAGAATTGTTTTATGGGCCTGCCTTCACATATATAATTTCTGGATTTTCTTAGTATACTTGAGGCAATACTACTTCGGAGCTGTTTGCCTATAATAACTGTTAAAACTAACAAGCTTGCAGAAACTGTGAATGCCAATTAAATTTTCTGCTAACAAACTAAACACCACAGAAAATCAAATGACATGTCGAAAAATAAATTCTACAATGATAAAAATAAATAATTTTCCTCACAAAATCCTACACTTTAGCCCTTGAGTGCTGCGGAGTTCGATGATGAGCTAATCTATGCTGATTTAGAGAGTCAACACTATGGACCGATCAACTACAAGGCCGCCTCAATTTATGCGCTAGTGAAAAAGGATAAGAAAAACGGTGCTTTGAATGAGGTGAAAAACTGAGAAATTTGAGAGGCAAAAATTGTACACAAAGCCTTTACAACAAAGGGGAAGTGTGCAAAGCGCAAGCGTGGTATACTTACATACATATATGCTCCTTCGCACGTGCTCCATTTAGTCCCTACTTTTTTTTTGCTCAAATAGTGTATTTTAATTTCTATTTTCGTAGCAATGAGTTACTAAATGAAACTAATTACTTAACAGGTAAAAAAGTAATAATTTTTTTGTTGGCTTTATTTTTGTAAAATATGTCGGAAATTGTCAAGTGTGAGCTTCTTTTCTAGAACTAATCTAAAAAATAGTTGAAAATAAATAAATTGACAAAAAGATTATATGAAACTACATAGTGTACTTATTAATAAATAAACAAATAGTAAACGAATTTCATACTTTTTAAAGCAACTAAACCTAATGTAAGACTAAACTAATGATAATTATATATATATATATATACATATATACCAAAAAAATTTATAATGTTGTTGTTTTTATTGTAAATCAAACTAGTTTAAGTAAATTTCAAAAGAATAAAATTTAAACACAAACCAGCATGCAAGTATATATGTAGATGTTTGGGTACAACATCATCCATTGATACACGGACATGTTTTTGTAAAAATACTTAACATAAAATTAGATACACATGGCCAAATTCAACAACTCAAAATATAAATACTACCCCCTACATAAACCTTTATTCACACCACTTCTACAGTGTCCTTCATTCTCCCGCTACTCTAACCGACTAATTCAAACAGCAACAAGGACACAATTAAATATATACTATATAGTATAAGATACAAGAAAATATAAAAACAAAAATTTACCAAATTTGTACGCAAACTTGCTTCTCCATAGGCATTAAGGATCACCACCACGAAATTTTAGTGTGGAATTGAGTGAGCGCTCTTAAACTCTGCGCTCAATTTCGTAATGTGCTTGATTTGAAGCGAATAAAATTAGACAACTTAGTCGCAAGGTCCTAAAATCCTAATCTGTATGTAAATTTATGCTCGCATTAACAATAAAAATACGTTTATTATGAAGCGAAAGGAATTTTTCTACTCAAGATCAACTTGCGAACAAATATTAATATACACACATACATATTTACATACATATATGAAATGTAGCTACTAAATATAATAGGCAAATTAATAAATAACAACTATCACAGCACTCATAGTTTTGTACATACACAAATAACCTAAACAAAAATTAAAATTAATAAGAATCACCATTGCAATTGTATGCATCTACTGCATAACAGTAAATAGGCTAAGAAATTCGTAACGGGGGAGTAAAAAATTAAAAGTACAGATACTAAAAACCATTAATGATATGTGTAATTAATAAAATGAAGGTTCAAAATTTAATGCAGAAAAGTGAATTTAACATTAGTAAACAAAATATCAATTTGTATATTATTATAATTGTTATAAAATGTATATAAATTTAATTAGTTTTTTCTCACTTAATTGAAACAGAGAAAATATTTTTAAAATTTTACAAATATATATTTAAATAATTTAAATTATTTTTATTTTTATTTTAAAACCAAAAAAATCTCTTGAAATCACAGAGTAAGCTATGAATTTATGCATTTATGAAATGTTAGTATCACAGCAAATGGAAATAAATACAATTTATTAAAGCGTAATGTTTAATAAATTAATCAATAAAATATAGACTTTATTAAAGTAGTCAATGAATTGCAATTTGTAGCTATTGCAATGGTAAATCAATATGCGGATTATGGTTTTCGATTATGTGACATGATTAAACACGATTATTAGGCTGACGATATTCATAACAAATTTAGCCTTCAGTATATAAAAGTGAATACAAATAAATGATGAAAATAAAAGAAAAAACAAAATTTAAACACAAATTTATTTTATTTCAAAACACATATGTACATATCATATGTTATATGGAGGAATTTAATGGAACTATGGAGGTAAGTTGTGGAAAGAACATTCTTTAAACTTAGGGCACACAATTTTCTGGATGTTAAATGTAGTATTAGTTTAAGGTACATACAAGTAATACAAAACGAATGGGGGCAAAAATATTAGTAATTGTCGAATAGTAACAATTATTTTAAAGCATCTAGGGCACTCCCTGTTAGGGATGCTTTCAGATTAAATTATGTGCACACTGCTAATTATATTACATATAAAGTAAAGTATCTCAAGAAATCTAGTGAATTTTTACTTGAGATTCCTTATTTATTTTAAAACATTGCAGGAACTCTTTGACGATTTTTGAACTATGAAATCACTGGTATATAAAAGAGTCTAGCAGCACTCATTAATGGTTTATATAAATGTAAACTAAGTAACTTAGTTTATGCATAAACTAAAAATGAGCTATATATTTACGTAATGTGAACAATGTAGAAGATACGGGTACAATGAGAAATCTTTGATCTTGAGTTCTGGAAATACCGAAACCTACCGTGCAAATTGTACAAATTGGTAAAAATTAACAAGAAAAAATGTTAACTTCGGTTGGACGGAAACTATATTACCCTTCACAAGGGAAAAAGGTTTCTTATAAGATCATGCTATAGTGACGCGATCTGAAAAATGTCCAAGTAGCTCCGTTGCTTTAATAATGAAAAAGTTTTCCATACAAGCACTTCATTCCGATCATTCATGCATGACATCTATATGCTTTAGTGGTCCGATCTGAATTTCTTCGGAAATTATATTATGTTGTACAATAATCCATGCCAAATTTCTTAAAAATATCTCGTCAAATGAAAAAGCTCTCCATACCAACAGTTGATTCCGATTGTTCAATTTATATGCAAGCTATATGCTATAGTGGTCTGATATCGGTGTTTCCAATAAATGAGCAACTTCTTGGGGAGAAAAGAACGTGAGCGTGGTAAACTTAATATACCCTGTTCATTGTATAAATATTGTCCGATCGAGTAATTTCTCATATGTTCCACACAATAGGTTGTAAACAAAATTGATGTAATTATAATATTAATTTATTTCTGTACAACAACAAAATCAGTGTTGGTTGATCGATACATATATCTCTTCAATGTCTGACAGATAATAAGCCTCCAAAAAAGTAAAAACAAAAACATTTCAATTAATTTTTATATGATTTGCTGAATTTCAAGGCTGAATTGACAAATTATCGTAATCTAAACTTGCGGTTTACTTACAATTAGAAGGAAGAACTTCTGCAAGAGAATACGTTTTAAAGTTGAAGATTAACTTTTTTAGTCTACCATAATTTTTATCATATGTACTATATGATTCCATGTTTATTTAGTTTATACTACAAGTATATGGAACCATAGAATATATGCGTAAGAGGAAGAAATATATTTATCTTGTATCTAAGAAATTTATGAATGTATTATTTATCCATAACTTACACAAATCTTCCATAAATTGGGATCATAGTCAAAAAATAATTTCGAAGACTAGCTACATGAAAATGATCAGGTCAAGTGATCTTTGCCCCGCTCGGGTGTAATCGAACATTTTGTACTCTTACAACTTGGAAGGATCAAAGCAGAGGAAAAACCTGTACTTGTGGCAAGACTTTATAATGAAAAATATTGCGAAAGAATTCAGCATTCATTATTAGATGAAATCTTGAATGGATTACGTGATATTTTTAAGAAAATATGACTACTTAATTTAATTCAAGTATCACACATTTTGGCCAACCTGAACGGTTTATAGTCAGCTGAAAAGTTGCAAATCACTATATAAATAGTATATGGGGGGCAAAAAAAAGTATAAGCTTGTATAGTATCCTTTGACATTATTAAAGTATACTCGAGATAATATTGAAAATCGATTTTATAAATAAATAAGTCAACACTGACTAACATATCCGGCATAAGGTTTGTAAAAATAACAAATATAATTTTATGTACATTCCATATGTAGTATATGGGATTTGAATATTGGGTATTTCGTACACTAAATTCACATTTTTTCTGCGTTAGACTATACATATTATAACTAATATTATACGTTCATTTACGTTTTCTAACGATATCGTACATATTTACCGATATATACGGAGTAAAGTCAACCGGATGTTTGAAAGTCCTGATATTAGTTATATGGAGGTAATTTCGGTAAAAGTCCACCATCGACACTCTGGTCCACATCTTCGTATATGGGAGGTTGAACAGTTATGTCCTGATTTTGACAACTTTTCGGCTTCAGATGGCCTATCTTGAAGGCACTCTTTTTGTAAAGTTTTATGTTAATATATTCATTAATAGTGCTTTATTTGTATACTGGAAAGTCCAAAAAATAGATAAAATTTAAATTTGTGTTATATGGGAAATAGGCGTGGTTGCGATTTCGCATTTTTATACTGTGATATATGCATGTCAGGATAGGGTTGCTTACCAAATTTGGTTGTAATCAGTCAAGTAGATCCCGATATATGGGTATGGTGGGCGGTGCCGCACCCATTGTCCAATTTTGACACCTGCTCCTATAAAGCCTTTTTGTGTCATCCTAGTAGCAAAATTCAAATTATTTAACGAGTTATCGCACTTTTAGTAGTTTTAATCAAAACCATTATATGTGGAGTGGGGGGTTCTTACCCGATTTCACGTATTTGCACACACACAGAGGGTGGGGCCACGCACAATTTTTAAAAAATTTTAAAGCTGCAGACGGCCCTCCCTAATGCGATTCGTTACACTAAATAACAGTCTTGTGTCTTGTTATGGAGCTTAGTTAAGGCAAATTATTAATTTTCGATTAATTCGTCTCCAATACTAACATTCTTACAGTGCACGGAAACAAATCCGCAGAGTTTGGAATTTTAATGGTACTATTCCTTTTCAGCAATTATTATCCAGTTCAAAAGCCAAGAATTACACATAGCAACGTCTATGAAATGGTAAAAACCTCGTATATAACATATATAACATACCAAAGCAAACAAATGTATAAAAGTGGGATAGGTTGACCAAGCAATACGTATCAATTGAACGTCCCAATGTCGTAGCAGAATATATTCGACATATAGAGGCTGTCGTCATTTTAGACTAATAAGCTTTGGTATGTTATATATGTTATATACGAGGTTTTTACCATTTCATAGACGTTGCTATGTGTAATTCTTGGCTTTTGAACTGGATAATAATTGCTGAAAAGGAATAGTACCATTAAAATTCCAAACTCTGCGGATTTGTTTCCGTGCACTGTAAGAATGTTAGTATTGGAGACGAATTAATCGAAAATTAATAATTTGCCTTAACTAAGCTCCATAACAAGACACAAGACTGTTATTTATGGGCTTACTCGCTTCTCTCTGCACGGAATATAAATTAGTTTGATCCCTGAAAATATTTATAATATTGTTAGTAAGCAGATACGAAAATACCGTATTCAAACAAAGTATCTCAGGCTGTAACTTATTAAATCCAGGATAAGTTGTTGGTCGGCGTACAAGTTCAAGTATTTGAATTTCCTAGTAATATTGGTCCTCGATACTCGATTACTTGTACATTTCCGTTGAGGGGCTTCCAATTACTAGGTACAGCGGAGGATTTAGATCTGTTGCAGTACCAATGGTTTCAGCATTAGCGGACGTTGTCATAATCGCTTGGTACGATGTTACATTTCGTATCGGCAATATCGTCATCATCAGAAACAACAAGTACATTATTTTAGTATCTTTTCCAGGTTGCTGGCAGTCAAATTATAATTTGCATAGCGCATTGTGATTCTGAACAAGAAACTCTCGTAATTGAAAATAACATTTAAAAATTAACTACAATAAAATACACGTTGTTGCATATGTCCAACAAAACAAAATAAATAAAAAAGAATATAAAAAAGCACAAATTTGCTAACAGATTTGATAACAAAATCTTACTAATTATTAATATATATACACTTACCTTTTACTCACAATATTTTATATAGGACAGGAAGAGCTAAGTTCAGGTGTAACTGAATATTTTATACTCTCACAATTTCAAAAGATCAAAGGCAGAGAAATACTTAAGGGTGTTGGCTATTTTTTACATACATTATTCGAAGAAGCCGTTTGGCTTACAATCAAATTTGGTATTTTATTAACGTCAACATACCTTGTCCGTATGTGAGCAGAGACAAAGCTATCAGGAGTAGACTCTGCTACGCAATGATAAAAATTTTCAAGGATGTAGTTAAAGAATGTATAGTTTTAGAATTTTCATGTTAGGACTTTTTCATATAGCTTCCCTGTGTCTTAAAGCGACCTTCACAGCAATTCATCTGCTGGCTAAATCTACGACTTTATGTGCAAAATGACATTGAGTGCTATTATTGGTGTGGTCCGTACTGCGGCGTAGATGCTGATAGAGCCGCCTTTAGGCTTGATCACGGTTTTTTAGAGCCAAAACACATTAGATGAAAGATCCGTTCTTTTCAATAGATACTCTACAGCAGTATAAGGCAACAGATGCTTTTCTTTCTCTTTGTTTATATTTGGGCCTTCGTTAAAGTTCCAGGTGATTCATCCTATCAACACGTTGAAGGCTTAAATCTTCGAATGAGGGGATAAGGACATATGGGGTTATATACGCTTCTATTCAAGTTCTGTTAAGCACCCCAACCTGCTGAGTAACCCCTATTGATCTTTCGTAATGCAAGTGTACTTTCCCAAACGCGCCGGATCATCTCCGCTTCCATAATTATGGCTCAAAAAAGGCTGTACATAATACAATAATTTTACAAACAATGCTGTCGCTTCTTTAGAAATATAAGGGAAACATGTTTCCTTGCAGTCTATATGTTTGTCGTATAAGCAAAAAGAAAGTACAATATAATATAAATACATGAACATAGCATACCAAATTCTAATTATTAATAATTTTTATAAAAATTATATAATTTCTCAGCAGTGGTATTCGTTAAGGCAGTTCCTTTTGCTGGTAAAACTTAGGTGATTATTTCATTTTACGTATAAGTTAATCTTCTCGATTCTCATACCTTTTGCTTGGTGTTTTTTCATGCTGCGAGCTAATTTTCTCTTGACGCCTGTCTTTCAAACCGATCGATGAAAATAATGATAAGGAGGAAGAAGAAATATCAAGGAAATGGTAACGACTACAAGTGGCTAGACTTCGCCAAGAGAAGTTTTACTTGAAGCAAGTGAGGAAGAACTAAATTCGTGGACAGAATCCCAGATAACACGTGTACCAAGTTTTATGACGATAATTCAAATTATCACTTGCTCTGACAGACGGAACTCGTCTCGTGATCCTGAATATTTTGATATTTGTGTATAACTCTTTATCTATCTCGTGTATATTTAAAAGACATTAGATAAACATGGGAGAGTAAAAAATATATCTAAGCAGTTTATTTTTAAAACAGGATATATGGAAGAAATTTTGCTTGTTTTTCTAAATTCAAATTTTTCCAAAACCGGCTACCCATTTCAATTGCCCATAATTGTAATTCTTGGATGAATGAGTCAATAAAATTACTATCGTCGATTTGTGGAGTTTGTGATTGCAATTTTGTTGTTTCAATTTTATTTAATTCTGAAACTATTCCTAAATTAGATTTTCTGCTTATGTTCAAAACTGCATTTCGCATTGCTGGCACAATTTTAACCGAAATAAGAAATTTCGCAAAACACCAGAAACATCAGAAACATAGGAAGCAATGGACCAAATGAAATCAATAACAAATTCACATAAATACTTATGTATGTGTGTATGTATACAAAACGGAAACAATCGAATGTCAAATGAATGCGCCGACAAAAAGTTACAAACGCAAACAAATTATTGTACCTATATATAGTATGTGTGTATGTGTTTATGTAAACTTGCCTGCTCCCGTGTACAAATGAGTTTATCCAAGCAAACCATGTTGAGTGTCGACTTTGGCGGGAAATGAAAGCACAAAACGGAAATAATTTTGGAATTTCCATACCTTGAAAGCGGAAATGACTCTGCAACTGCTGCCAACAAGCGAGCTGGTTTATTGCATGCGGCTGTGAGCGCAGATGGCAAGGCAGCACCGTGTCGTCTGCGTGAGCTTTTGAGCGCCTGAATTCGCCACGCTCTTTCAAAACAGCCCTTTTTTGTGCGCTTTGCGAAATTTAGCGGCAATTTTAACAAACTATATCATACATTTGTATTTCTAAATCATTGGTGAATAAATTGTGCTAATTTCGTTGTGACCCAATTTCTTTTGGCAGTGCCCACGTTAATTGAAAAGAAATGGTTTAATTTTTCAACGGAAGTAGATTTCATATTTCTGCTGACAAATTATTCGCAGTCGAATTTGGAAAAGCCGTTTTAGAGCATGATTACAAAGTTCCATACAAAATATAAATAAAAAGTAAAGAATTTGTTGATAGTGATAACTTACGCAATAAAGGGTCTACCAAAAAGAACGATGTGATAGTAGAAAATATCAGCCAAACAAATAATAAAAGGACAAATATATGCGCCCCATAATCGCAAGCACTATACCTCCTAATCAGCTTCGAGAAGAACACTTAGTCAAGTAAACCAATTTGTTTCTGTAATTCAGTAAACAAATACTTATACACAATATTTACAATACAGGCGACTATTTATTATTTCTACCAATTATAAAGTGCAATAACTGACCTCCTTAAGATCTTCAAGATCTAGTAATTTAATTCGGAGATTGTGCCGAAAATGGGTAAATTTGGGTCAATATTTTCCCTAGCCCCCCTATACCTAATAAAAGTTATTGCGTCAAAATTATAAATGCTAAAATTAACATAAAGTCTAAATTTATTTAAAATACCAAACGTGAATTATAATATTAAAGATTTGAATTCATTAAAATTATAAAGGCTAGTTTATATAAAATACTTACCCTAATAATACTTTTTAAAACACTCACCATAATATTTTACCATAATTTAACGAAATGAATAATACTTACCCTTTTTTGTAAATACATACTTACGTCACAACTATTTTACGCCGGTAGCTTAAGAGTTAAGCTAAGTGATTTATGAACTGTGATAAGGAATTCAATTGTATTAACACCGCAATCGCGGTCGCACAGACAATTGATTGGTTTTTAGACTTTTTTTTTGCGCTGGTCGACTATGAACGCATTACCCTCACCTTCGCCTCGTAATTGAGACAATCTTGGGACTATAAAAGGTGACTACCTTTCTCGGAGGTGTATAGCGGCTCTGAGTGGGGACCCATTTACAATGAATACTAACTATAACACAACTCAGGAAGAGGAAGAAGTCACGTCGAAACCGACCTCTGCTAAAGGGGACGGTTCCTAGGGGGGGACACCTTCACCTAGGCGGACGAAATCGTCCCATGTAAAGGGTGTGGTCAGTGATTTCGGGGGTGATTAGCTTACCGTTGCTCGGGTCGGTAAGGAAGACAGAGTCGGTAGGAATCTGCCCACCGAAACTTTGGGCAGGGTGGAAGTGCGAGTCGGAATCGCCAGCACTAGCAGAGGAACCTCTGCTAAGTTCATGGGATGCACGGGGTCCTCAGGAAACGCCAAGGACCGCAGCTGAAAAGCTGAAGTCCGATCCTCGGTTGGCTGCCAATATTTTGGAACTGTACATTGGCAAGCAGGCTGATCAAAAATCTGGTCAGTATGTTAGCACCCTTGATTGGACCAAAAGGGTGCTAAGCGACATAAACGACGGAAGAGTAGGGCCGAGCGAGCCCCACGCAGGAATCCTTACTCGGTAAGAAGCCTCGGGTCGAAGCCGCACCGATGTTTAGCTCAATCGCTAAACTCATCAGCTTAGTAGCCATCTCCCATGATGAGTGAAAGCGGGTAGCGGCTGCTATCTCCGCTGTCTTTATAAAGGTGGCCTAGATGTGAAAGTGCCGGGTGACACCTCGGTATGCTTATTAGGTGTGCCGACGAACGGTCGGAATTCATTTATAAGGAGGCGGTAGCCAGGGTAGAAAGGAGCAAGGCTCGAGGCAGTAGCCAATCGGATCTCCCGATGCGGCTTCGGGCCCATGTCTGGCTTCTGGCCGAACTTTCTACCCCGTCCGAAATCGAAGATATGTTGCGTTACTTCAATCCATCTCTTCCCATTCAGCACTGGAGGGGTGTCTGACTGAAGGAAACCGAAAAGTCATATGGGAATGCGCTGGTACTCCTAAACAAGGAGTCCCTCGCTTTTCTCAGTAATGCAAAGGGCGCCATAAGCTATGGCTTCGAGACGGTGGTTCTTAGGATACTCCCAACAGAAGCCAGTGCAAATGGCCCGCTACCTTCAGCTGGGGCGGAAGAGAGTGGGAAAGAGACCCACCCGAAAGTGGATATCGACTCTCAGTTTTAATTGGCTTGGATGCCAAATCATCGCACACTCTGGGGGAGCTCGGTCATTAACGCAAGGTTTGAGGCACTTTTTGATTTTATATGTGGTATAGACCTTTCTATTTGCAATAGGGGAAACTGTCCTACTTTTGTGATAGCTAAAAGGGCAGAAGTATTTGACATTAAGCTAGCCCCTAGAGATAGTGCTCTCTTGATCTCGGAATGGAGAGTTCTAGACGACCATTATTTCGCCGATCATAAATATATTGGTTTTAGCATGGACGCCGCGCGCCCGTATCTCAAAAAGTTTCGATCAGAGATTCCAGCTCTGTTAGTAGAACTACTCTTGAAAGCTTCTGTCCTCTGAGAACTTCGAAAAGAAAAGAGAAACCCCCTTGGGGGACTTTGGAGCTAACGAAGAGCAGATCTTCGAGCAGAAGACTCTTCAACAAAGTATGCAAAAGTGGCGCTAATGGCGACTGGGCGTTGTACAAGGCCAGCCTGGCCATTTACAAGTCCGAGTTGAAGAAAGCCAAGACAGCCTCGTGAAGAGCCTTCTGCGGCAGTGTAATGGGTTGTCATGAGTCCTCACGGCTTAGGCGCATTCTTGCCTTTTGCAACTACTCCATTGGGGTATCTGAGAAATGCAGATAGTAGTTGGAAAACGAGCAGCGAGGAGTCGCTAAAGCTTCTCCTGGATGCTCATTTTCCGCTAAATCGCTCTGCTGAAGAAGTGCAACTGAGAGAGCTTCAGAAGGGCTGTACAGCCTTCTTCGACATTCTAGCGGAACGGCACCTTATGAGCTTTGAAATTATTTAACCCCTTCAAGTCGCCAGGTCCTGATAGCACCTTTCTTGACATCGAGGGGCCTACAATCAGATGTGGCCAAAGGCAGTGGTTAAAGCCCTGGAAAAGTTTGAGGTGGAATCGAACCTGAAGCCCCTCATATCTAGTCTTCTTTGCGACAGAACTGTCGTAGCGGAGTGGGGTACTGCCAAGACAACCAGAAAGATTATTAGGGGAACTCCGCAGGGAGGGGTACTGTCCCCACAGCTATGGATATTAGTGGTAAACGACCTACTTATAGAACTGGAGGAACGAGGCTGTCGGGCGATAGCCTATGCTGATAATGTGGTTCTTATGGTTAATGGAAAATTCCTAAATACCCTCTACGAGCTTACCGAAAGGTACCCAAACGTATCAAACTGGGTGAATAGAAGCGGCCTAGCCGTGGATAAAGTGAAATACCTAGGGCGTATCTTTGAAAGAAAGCTTTCCTGGAGTCCAAAGCTTCAGGCTAACGGACCAGTGTAGCGTTTTTCAGGCGGAAGTGGCTGCTATCAATGTGGCAGGAGGAGTACTGCTACGAAGTGCAGCTTCGTTTAGAGAAGTGAGCATTCACTCCGATAGCAGAGCGGCAATACTAGCTCTAAGTGTGCCAACCGTGCAATCAAAGCTAGTCAAGGAGTGTGTGTCTTCACTAGAAATAACATCAGACTACTTCAATATCAGGCTCGTTTGGGTGCCTGGTCACAACGGAATCGCTGGCAACTGCAAAGCCGATGAGTTAGACAGGGGGGGCACCCTTGCCCCGCTCATATCGCATGGGATCGAGTAGGATCTCCACTAACGTCTTGCGTTCTGGCTTTAGACCAAAGGACCTCCCACGCACTCAGCAGACGGTGGTCGACGACCAACTCCTGTGCGACTGCGAGATCCTTCTGGTCGAGAGTGGATCGTAAGAGATCGGGGGAGTTTTCACTGGGCAATGTCCAATGGGAACTCATGCGGTACAGCTTAGAATACTACCCGATGCTAGTAGTCAAAGTTGTATGGAGGAGGGTGAGGTGAAAACATCCCGGCAGTTTCTCCTCCACTGTCCGGCTTTTGCTACGCTGAGACGGAAACATCTCGGCAATCACACTTTCGGTGGACCAGAAGACTTGACCGAAACGAATATTGACCGTCTCAATAAATTTGTTATAGGCACAAGGCGCTTTGTCGACATGTAAGGGTCTTTTGATCCAGCTTATAGAAGTTTTAGGTACCACAACGAACCGACGTTTAAGCTGTCTTAGTGTGATCCTTCTTAGGATGGACCTTCTAACCTAATAACCTAAAGGCCTAAAAGTCGAAGTGTATGCAACTTCTCATTAAACTTCCGTTTTTCGGCTGAGCTGAATAATACCTACTATATTCCGGACCCATTCCACTTATTTCGTTTGTTTTACATTCGAAGGGGTTCTTTATGTGCCGGGTGTAGAACTAGTGTACATCGCACTATCAACGAAGGAGGAGGCCGAAAATACCATAGATAAAGCATGCAACAACGATATTACTAATTATTAATATTGTATTTTTAAAAACAATGAGACACCAAATCCGAGGAAATAATATGTTTGCTGAACAACTGTTTCGCACAATAGGGTCAAACTGTTGAATGATGAATGAGTTGGACCCAGTGTGCGTTTACGGTTGGCAGTTGAGCTAATTAATTGGCACAACGACGCCTTATCATTGTTGCATAACAGCAGCGTTCCGAAAATGTATTGTTGCTGAGAAGCTTCGCAAGAGATGTACATATGTATTGTATGTATATTAGAAAAGTCTGTGTATAGCTGTAGCTTAGAACAATGAAGTTTGAGACGTTGATAGTTAATCGACTCGACTCGACTGCTATGTTCATGAGCTTCAGTTAAAAGCTTCGAGAAATATCGTTTGCTCTGACCTGCATTCGTCACTTAATCGATTTATTACAATATTTGAAGGGTATATTGCTCACAAATCACTATAATTAATACTCTTTGAACACTGGTATTACATAATACAGATGCAGATTTGTTGTATTAGTAGGTAGGTATGTATATAAGGTTTTCTTTTCGAGGTAAGGAACTACAATTGGATTTACACACAGGGAAAAAGACATGAGGTTGTCAATATTATGGCTTTAGTAGCCCGTGCTATATGATATTTATTGTTTGTTTTTCGGTTTAATGGCCACTACCATTGCGTCTTATGATGTCTATTCTCTCGAATTTGTACCTGAACCTTACATCGTCAATGACTTTCCAGATTTGGTTTACACATGGCCAATGATATTTGGTTGATTTGCACCACTGACTTGACGTACATCTACAAAAACTAGTCTAACCGTAGCAAACAAAAGACCTAGCTTGGAAATTCATTTTCAGTATTTTAAAATATTTAGTCGTCGTAAGCCTTTGCAATCAAACATATGTATTAACTTGGACAGCTGCGTTGACTGCTATTATTATTCCCAAACCTCCAAAAAACACCTTATGTATATTGTGTATACAATAAGAGTTTGCAATGGCAGTTGTATTGGAAATTATTTCAATTTGCTTGCTTTCAATGTTTAATAACAAACAAGCATTAAGCTGGTCCAAATTTTCTCAATATTTCACTTCACTTTACTCAAATACTCAATAGTTAGTGATTCTCAAGCATGGCCTAAATTTCAAGTAAGCATATATATGTAAAAGTTACAAAAGGAAACATTCTGGAAAGTTTTACAAATTAAAAATTTGTCTATTTTTTCAACATCATTCCATTTTGGTAGTTTGTTACTATGACATATATTTAAGTATTCCAGTTTTAGATGTATTATGGTTAGATATAATGGTAGAACTGGTCTAAAATGTTTAAAACAAAACCTAATAGTATTGAAGAAAGCCGCTATACCACTTTAATGAAGTATGCGTAGACTTTCCATCAGTTCAATTCGATTAGTTTAATGTTCCATGTAGATTTTTTTTACAAGATACAATTCCGTAAACATAGCGAGCAAAAAATGCAGAATCGAAGACAACTGTAGTCTCTGAGCATATAGCGCTCCTAAAAGTATGCTTAATAAGCAAGGCCTATTTTCGGTACCACCTTTATGGTGGTTACGACGTCAAGGCATCGACTTTTAAATGCAATTATTAGTTAATAAAATCCAGTCACCTCTTGAAATATTGATTTCAATATTTCAAAATTGGCCACTCCTATATATCACCATATATATATACATACAGGCATAAATACATACATTTATAACAACCTTTAGGCAATGCCACACACTTATTCTTCCCTTGACACTATTTATTTGTCCAAGCATTAATCGTTCTCTCAGCGACCTAATTTGTAACTATAGGCATACCCGCATTTCCAAGGCGAATTATGAATTATGTGCGAAAGTTAGTAGAGTTATTGCACGCACGATAATTGAAAGTGGTCGGCGTGAGTCTTCTAAGTCAATGTATGGGCATGCGGTTTGCGGTTCCTTGACTTTCCACAGTGGCCGCTTGTGACGTTCTACAGTTATTTCCTGCAGTCACAGCGCTTGAGAAATTACTGCGATCAGGCGAGAGACATTTGAATGAGACGAACGCAGCAGAAGTTCCACGACAAAATAATAGAAACACTGCATATCCAATAACAAAAACTTATGCATCGAATTGGAATGTGCTTTTCGCAATTTGTGTTAAAAACCTTGCAGGATAAAATAGAAAGTATTTCGCCAAGTTCAAAATCATGAGTTAAATAGATAAATTTTTAAGATTTGTTGATTTTATTTCAACTGATATTACAAATTACACTGTCTCTTGGCATATCACATTTCAAAAACCCGTAGCTATGTGGTAGGGAAGTAGGGAAACATATTAAATACAAAATAATTGTCTACATCTGTAAGTAACTAAGGCAAGACTAAGTAAGAGTTTGCATATATATTTTTAATTTCAATATTCGGAAGCTCAAGCTAGTCACACATCCCGCTCTAGAAAAATATTTACATGCCGATTATATGTATAAATGTTTCTCGTATCCAATTACAGTGCATTCAAAAAATAACGTTTTCTGTTTTCAAAGTGCAAGTAGGGTTTACTGGAAAAAATCTTGCAATTAACGAAAATACATTGTTTTGTTATAGCAGACGTTTATTCAATACTTGCTCCAACCTCAATTTCTTCTTGCAGTATCCAATCATGGTTATTTTTGTCGTAAAGCATTTCAGCTGCAACAGTAAACCCTTTTTATACAGTTTTATCTTTCTAACGGCGTTAAGGTTTTCTGTAAAGCACCTAAAAAACCCGAATCCATCAGCCGAAAAGCGTCCATAAACATGCACCTTTTGAATGTGCTTAACACTCCTGTGAACAAATGTTTGCCTTTTCTGAGCCAAACACGTCTCAAGGGGTTGAGTTTAATATTACACTGCTCCGATCACGATTGATGTTTTTCTGTGCCCAATGTAACCTGTTTTCAATGTATATTTTTGAAAGTAATGGTTTTTGAAATCTCCCGTTTTGTATTTAGAAATACACATATGTATCTGATCCCTTTTTAAACGAAAATTTATTAGCTTCTCTTACGCTGAGCATTGGTTTCTCCTCAAAAAGGAGAACAATTGTTTTGTCCTTAATCTTAGATGTTACGAGATTTCTCCCCCTTCCTGACTTGTCATCTTCTTTTCTAGTTTCTCTACAAAGGTCAGACCATCTCTTCAAACATGTACAACAATGTATTTAAATACTTTGCAGTTTTTTAATAGTACGATATAGATAGATCCTTTAGGATGCGTCGTTTGAAAGACTGCTTCAAAACATTTCTTATATTGAGCACTCATTTTTCTTATTTCACGCCACAACGTGACACATTAAGAGATCGAAAAAAACTGACAGAATTGAAAATGTGTTAATTTGGAAAAAAAAAAATAAAAAACAGGTTTCCGCGAAATCGCGGAAAGGAAGAGCGTATTGTAAACGTAATTATTAAGACAAGATTGTGACTTGCTACACTATGAGAAAAGCGAAATATCTAAATTTCATAGTAGTCGTCTTCAGCTTCTTTCGTTTACTAACTAATATATTTTTATAGCCCAAAATTTAAATTGCATACCCTATAAGTTAACAAAGAATTCGACAGAAATTCTGGATAGGGTCTACAAATTTGGAACCTAGGGGCTTAAATAGTTTTGTTCCGATTTGAACGATTTTTGGTCATAAGGTGGCACACCTCAAAGGCACTATTCGTGCAAAGTTTTATTTGGATACATTGATTGGTTTTTATTTGTATACTGGAAAGTGAAAGAATCCGATCGAATTTTAAATTGTGTTATATGGAAAGTAGGCGTGGATTTTGCCAGATTTCACCCATTTTCGCACTATGATGTAGGAATATCAGGATAACATTATCTACCCAATTTTGTTTAAATCGGTCAAGAGTTATGGATTTTCAGCTAAATGTGGGCGGCCCATCGTCCAAATTTGACATTGTCTCCTATAAGGCCCTCTTTTATTATTATTTGGTGTAAAATTTTTGATTGAGTTCTTGGCATTACCCTCCATGCGAAATTACGCTCGAAAAAGCATAATAAGATGAAAAGAAGTTATACAAATAAATTATCAAGCCGGTATGATTACATGGTGAAGACGTGAAAAATCTCCTCTTAAACACAATTTAATTAGTAGTTGAATATTAAGGAATTACGAAATCGTGTGTTATCTTTGTAAGTTATTCAACTCAAACTGCTCGTTAGTTTTAAAACTGTTGCAGTGCTATCGAATACTGTTATTGTTTCAAAAAGGTTTGTAATAAAAAAAAAGCAAAGAAAAACAGATATTGGTGGTTTCGAAAATTAGCAATTTTTTAGAGAGAAATGCACGTGTGCATAATTTTAGGTTGATATTTCAAGAACTGAAATGGTTTTATATACGATAATTATAAAATATTATCAATGTTTTAGTTGTAGTTTCTTACAGAATTCATAATACAGTTAGTTTTTTGAGTTTATGAAGGTTCCAACTTTTAGATTTTAAGATACTTAATTTCTGTGGTCTTACATATATATTTCTATGGGTATAATAAAGAAAGTCCTAAACTGTTTACCATGCTACCCGACATTTTGTCTTGTTATGTTGTTATAAGGTAATAACGGTAAAATCAAATCCAAATCCCCCCAAATAAACTAAGATCTAAAACCCTGAAAGTCGAATATGAAAGGCTCTGAGAGTAAACTTTGGTTTAGTCAACTATAGACTTTAATCAATAAAAGCTCATTAAAGATATTATAAATATTTGTAAGCCCGCTGGATGAAAGATTTTCTATATCTGGGCATAATTACTTTAAAGGAAATACAATATTTATTGTAAACATAAAAATTACTTTTACAATTTTACATTTAAAGCTGAACGTTGCCAAATTCTAGTAACCTTCTTGTTGAACTGTTACATGATTACTTGTCGCATTAGATTGCCTGCAGCGCGACGCGAATTCACGGAAATTATTCCAATGCAACGGCGATTCTGACACGCCCATAGCGAAGCACACGCATACATATTAGCGCCACTTTCGGTGGGCGTATGCGTGAGCTATTCACTCGCTGGTGGGCGTTGCACCAGACATCCTCGGCACATGGCTAGAGACGTCCCGAAATGCCGCCTGGAACATACAACACATACTGAGCTTCCCTGCAAGAAACTGCTGATGGGTTCATCAATACACTCACATTTATTATGTCAGTACTGACAGTCAAATGAACAGTAAAATTATTGTCAATGCTTACGGTTTTTCCAAAAGCAAATTCTGTATACGTCGAAAAGAGGCAGCATACATTTCCATAGAAGTTTCGGTAAGTTGTAAATAGGTATTTCTGTAACTGTATTTCGTGCTACTGTGCAATGAATATTTTAGTTTTATTAAAAATAAATAAATAACTAATTAATTTTCAAATATATATGTATATTATTATAACTATATTTTATTAAAAGTTTTGAATTTATTAAAGAAACAAACGTTATATTATCTACTGCGCAAAATAAATTTTCACTTGTGATAGATTTACAGTCATAACTGACAAATTGCAGCTTTGATGGATTTATAGTCTCAGAAAAAGACATGGGAGTTAATCAATTTCGAATACCCATGTGTTAAAGAAAGATGCAAACTCACATACATACGTTCGTTTACATCAGTTTTTGCACAAGGTTCTTCAGAAAATGATAGGCACAAGGTTCTTCAGAAAATGATAGAAACTTTGTTTTGCGCGCTGACAAAATTTTTTCAGCTGTGACTGTCATATTATCGGTCAGATGACTGTCACTGTTCTTATAGGGTTACGTCAGCTTCCCACACACATACACACCTATAAGCTAGAGTCCGTTAATGTGCATATGGGGAGACTTAATTATACCACATTCTACTGCTCTGCTGTGTATGTGGTGCTGCTGTTGCCGCATGAGTCGTTCATCACTGGAAACAATAGTAATTTTTGGCGTCTATCAGCTGTGCGAACGCCTCGGTCACACCGCCGCTGCCGCTGACTTATGTGTTTGGGAAGCACGGAGCATTGCAGTGGCATGCAACACGCCATGTGCATATAAACACAACATTATTTGCAACCACAACAGCCACATTTATAGCAAACTAAACCAAGACACGTTATGGTCTCTGACATTTCGCCATGGAAACGAATAACGGAAATGAAGTAAATAAAAGTAATTGTTAAGGGACTGTGTCATTTCGGCGCGGAGAGAAAGCGCTGCTATTTCATTGACTTTTCGAAGATTTAGATGAATGAAAGTTTGAGTAGAAAACGTATATTTAAACTACTTTAAGCTGTGGCGAAAAATTTCATTACAATATACATCTTTTTTGCATCGATTTATTTCGAAGGAAGATTTTTATGGATTTTCTCCAAAAAAGCCTCAGGGAAGGTCGTAAAGTCATCGGAAACTTGCCTCATGCGAGTCGCCCATTCAACTCTGTTAATGACGATATCATCGAAAAACTTAAAGAAACAGTGCTTGAAAATCATCAGATAGATAAAAAAATGCTTAACATCTTATGGATCGACTTAACACAAATTGGTTAAAGTTTTGTGTTTGAAGAGTGCTAGATTCCTACCAAAAGACCTGAATCTTTTGCAAATTTTGAGGACTCTATATTCATCAAACGCATCATTACTGGTGACTTAACAAGGGTTTATAAATTTAACGTCGAAACTGTACAACAATCTAGCGAAGGTCGCTCCGAAAATGAGCCGAAACCAATAATAACAAAATTCGCTAAAGGCACTAAAGGCCTTCCCCTTCGAGGCAAATAATAAGTCTTTAGAAAAACTAATTTTGTTAGAAAATGGTTTAAGCATTGGAGTACCTGTACTGGCGTACAAGTTCTTTATTTTGAAGACGATAATGAAGATTTGTAATAAAATACGTGGAATTTTTGATTTAAGATTCTAAATGAAATTTCGCCCATCAAGGGATTTACATAGAAGAATATCAAAAGTTGCAAAAAGATTGAAGCTCTTATATTCTTGCAACATATCTTAAAGAGAATATGGGTTTCAAATACTGTATTTATACTTCTATTCCTCCTATTCGGAGAAATCTCATATCCTAGCAGTCACTCGATCAATTCGTGCCAAACGTAATTCTGAATATATCTATATATCACAGTCTGAATATGGGATGCATTCAAACTACAATCATTCTTAAATGTGGTGGCTATCTATTCCAAATAGAATGGTTTGGGTTATTCTAGTTGACTTTCTACCGGATATCAATAAAAAATTTTAGAATATTTCGGTATTAAAAATTAGTGAAAGAACTATCCAATTTTGCATGAAAGCTATCTATGTTTAGCATTTTTATACTCCGTAGTAACATAAACTTAGTCTTAGTGTAATAAATCCTTTTTAATGAATTATAATTACTGGTGTGTGGGTGCATGTTCAGCAGTATGGCCATGCCGTTATTTTGTCTTTCTTTTAAATCCATTACACTTTGCAACAAAGTAATCAGCTAACATGTAAACGCCCATATGTGGCCCAAAGCGCTTTATCATACGAACCCACACACACACGAATCTACATAACTGTATAACTTGCCCCGCAATTGTCATGCACCCCATTCCAATTACATTGCAACAAAACTGTCAATTTCCAATTTATTGCGCACAATACATTAATAACATATCCGAGCAACAGCGTCGAACACAAGCGGGTGACGCAAATAATCTGCGACCATTAAGTAATAATTCACTTCCGCCATAAATTGACATGATGCTGTTTCTCTCTCTATCCGCCTTTATGCTACATAACGAGACCACCAGTTCACTGGCTGGTATTGTGGCGCTTAACTTCTTCAGAGCTTACATCTTCAGTCATTTCGTAGAGCTTCCAGGAAAATCTGTTGCGATTTAAGTACTGTTCTACTTTTCACAGCTTTTTTGTACAATATCTCGACTGTCATGTCCTTCGGTTTTGGTCGGTAGTACTTTGTTCATTAAAGTATTCGAGCATTTACTCATTTCAACTTAAATTTCTCTTGTCTTTTCTGCTTCTGTGATTAAATTAAATCGCTTGTATCAATAAATACAACAAAAAATAGACTGTAATTTTGTTGTATTTATTGACTTTTCGTTGACGTTTCTTGGAAAAGAAATTCGCTGTGGTTGGCGGCCTACAATCACCCTATGTGTCATTTATGGAGCTCTATGTAGACGATAAAGATGGTTTGTGCGTGACGATTTGAGTTTCAGGCAAAGATTTGACAATTGCAGCTGAAACATAGACCCTAGGCAATTTCAACCCTTCAACAGCACCCTCTTGAGTAAACACTGTGATAAGAACACACTGCTTTAGAAGGTATACCTAAAACCTTTAATACTTAGAATATAAAATAATCAATTAAATTCTTCATCAAACGTCATTCGCCTCACCCTACCACACTTTACCTTTATCTCTCACTTCACTTACATTTAATGAACGCACACTCAGGGAATTTAGGTGCGCATTTAATTTATGGGTGTCGTCATTGGTTTTTACCGGATTTAGTTAGAACAGATTTTGTTTTAATTAAACTCACGTATGTAAAGCCACAAAAAAACCTACTTTACGCTGATTCTCTTTTGATGCTGGCTAAATTAAATTAATTTTGTTGCCACATTTATAGAGCCAAGCGAACTGAATGGCACAACAACCGCAGAAAATGCAACAACAAACGCACAAAAATTACATCAACGCACTTTTGAGGAGTAAATAAATTGATTAGACGAAATGATTGGTCAATTGAACGAAATAAATGCAGTGCAACGGGTGGTTCTTATAGTGATTGATATTTGCCTGTGTCGAAAGACCAGAATGCCATGGAAGTTAATTTGCCTACGACCAATTCCACTATACGGCAAAACCAACTTTTTTCTAGCTATTGGACCAAGCCAATTTTTTTCGAGAGATTGATCGGTCAATTTGTATGGTACCTAGATATACTCGTATGCTATAGTGATTTGATCTAAACAATTTGTTCGGAGATTGTATCATTACCTTAGACTATAATCTACTATATATATAACTTAATGAAGATATTTCGCCAAATACAAAAAAAAAAAGTTGTCTATATAAGAATTTTAATCGGTCAGTTTGCATGGCAGATTTTAAGAGAGAAAGAAAATGTGCAAATTTTTAGATCGATATCTTAAAAGTTGAGGGACTAGTTTGCGTATATATAAACGGACGGGCATGGCTAAATCGACTCAGATGCTCACACTGAACATTTATATACATTTTACTTGTATAGGGCCTCTGACGTTTCCATCTGAATGTTATAAATTTCGTGGCATATACCCTGATTAGGGTATACTTGTATATATAAATAAATATATGTATACGTATATTTATACTCTCGCAACTTGTTGCTACTATGTATAATAGTTTTGTTCACCTAACGGTTGTTTGTATCACCTAAAACTAATAGAGTTAGATATAGGGTTATGTATATATAAATGATCAGGATGAAGAGACGAGTTGAATTCCGGGTGACTGCCTGTCCGTCCGTGCGTCCGTCTGTGCAAGGTGCAACTTCAGTAAAAATTTAGATATCTTTATTAAACTTGATACACATGTTTCTTGCTACCGTAAGACGGTTGGTATTGCAGATGGGCGTAATCGGACCACTGCTACGCCCACAAAACGCTATTAATCAAAAACAAATAAATTGCCATAAATAAGCTCCCCATAAGATACAAGACTGTTATTTAGTATAAAGGATCACATCTGCAGAGCATCTGCAGTTGAAATTTTTTGTTTAAAGTGGGCGTGGTTCTGACCCCTAATAGGTTTAATGTGCATATCTCCTAAACCACTTAAGCTACAATATAATAACGAAATTCACTGGGAACAAATGTTTTTAGCATCTCTATTAACAGTGTGAAAATTAATGAAATCGGGTGACAACCCCGCCCATATAAAGGTACTGTTAATAACTACTAAAAGCGCGATAAATCAAGCACTAAACAAGCCAGAGACATTAAATTTTATCTCTGGGATAATACAAGATGATTTTTATTAGAACCACGTTCAAAATTAGATAGTGGGCGTGGTACCGCCCCATATCTTGTGATCTGCTTAACCGATTTCAACCAAATTCGGTACATAATATTCTTCTTATATTTCTATATTATAGTACGAAATCGGATTAAAACCACGCCTATTTCCCATATAACATCATTTTAAATTCAATCTGATTTTTTCAGTTTCCAGTATGCAAATCAAGCAACAATGATTATACCAAAAATTATCTAAATTGACCAAAACTGTTCAAGCCCCTAGGTACTGAATATGTGGACCCCAGTGCCTATAGTTGACTTTTTACCGAAAATATCGGTCAACATAGAACAAGGAGGCAAGATCCACAAAGAAATCTAAAACGAGTATACCGTTTGACTTTGCGAGAGTATAAAATGTTCGGTTACATCCGAACTTAGCCCTTCCTTACTTGTTTTTTATTAATTTTGTTTTCTTCACCTTTTATAGTATCTCTCATATAAGCTTCACCAAAATATTTTGTCGATATTTTTAGAAGAAGGCTGACTTCGAAAAATGAAGAAATTACTTTTTTACTTATGACCCAATCTCTGGAAAAAAATCTTGTTTGGTCCAATACCCAGCTATATGTTGTACAGTGTTATATGTAGCGGTGAATGATATTCATTTTAAGAATGTTCATCAAGCGACTATATATGGTAAGGCAGATAAGAAGAGAGAACTACTTCCAGCTACTTGAACTCCCAGCGATCCAGATCTATTTCTCTCTCTCTAGCCTGACATCGACATAATTCTGGATGAGTCTAAAACCGAATCAACGGAATTGTAAAACTGACGATGATGACATCAACTAGGCAATTAATCTTATATGTACAGTCACAAGGTCCTTTTAGTAAATTACAAAAGATCTAAATAGGTTCATAGTGACATCAGCAAAGTTCGCCTTTCTTTACTTGTAGAGGGCTTAACAGGCAATTGTCCAATAGGTTAAAAAGCGTGATCAATGCCATTTGTTAAAGTTGTTTATAAGAAAACGAGGTAAAATTATTTCAAAATTATCTTTTTGACTGTCGCGCATTTGGAGGAGCCAGAAACAAATAAGGTTTAAGACCTTCAGCTTTTCAGTCTGTTTTAGACTTACACTTTGTAGGAAAGCAAATCTGGTTTAAACAGGAATAATCACATTAATAGAAATCACTTTAATGAGGTATGGTCAAACTCACTAGTACATAGTATTATAATAATTTCAACTGGATAATTTAATGTTGCTTTCACTTGTAATTTTTGTAGAAGAGAGCCGAGATGATTTAATTCGAGTAACTGGCATCAATTTGCATGCTCTCGACTAAATTTTTTTCAAGATAATGATCTCTGAGCATACAAGTATAATAGCTCTCGATACATACGTGCTGGTACTTCGATGAATGTAAAACTTTTGACTGCGGGGGTAAAATACTAGAACCCCGGCAATAATTACATTGAAAAATAACTATCACGAACAAAATATACAGTACTATTAGGCACCACCCTATGATGTATAAACAAATAAATGGTACATATGTGGGTGTTATTCAATTATGTTTATTATGTTTTCTTTACATAGTGTATAAAAGCTGTTATATACAACAATATATCATTAAGCACTTGCAATTGCTTAGGTATTAAGCAGTGTAAATCTGACCAATAAATTTTATTTATCAACAAATCAAGCAGTAAATGTTTTTCACTTATTGTTGTTGTTATTGTATCTGTATCTGTGTTATTGTATTGTATTGCCACAGAGGAAGTGTAGGGTGTAATTTGTGAACATAAACTTCCGGTTGTTTACACTTTCACACATACATGCGCACAGATAACAAAAGCGACGACACAAACAATGTGAGAAAAGTATCTATACTTACATACTTATGATGTATATGATACTTGTATATGCTATAAATTGAATTAATTGAACGAAGAGCACATATGTACATACATACGCTTCAAAATTGTGAGGCAAATTATAGGGGTGGATTTTCACTACGGCTAGCTAAGGGTGCACATGTCACAATATTGACTCGAATTATTTTGGACTAGATGTATGGTTATCACAGATTCTATGCCCTCTAAATGCCGATAAATATACATTTCATTTCTGAAAAGTAATAGCAGTTTCAGTACTAATTAAAAATAAGCGATTTCGAAAATTTTTGGCCATAAGATTAAGATTGGTGTAGAGTTTTATCCCGATATACTCATTGGTGTCTGTTACTGGAAGTGTATACTGGAAGTAAAAAAATAAGACGGAATCTAAAGTTGTGTTTTCATAGTACCAAGTTCGATTGAAATTGGTCAAGTAGTTCCTGAGATTTGGTATTTCACGTAAAGGTAAAAACGGTGACACGGCCATTGTCCAATTTTTACACCTGCTCCTATTAAGCTCTTCTCTCTTGGGTGCCAAGAAATAAATGTAACAAGTTCATCAAGTGTCATCGAGATATTTCAATTTCTAATTAATTTATCGCCAGATAAAACCAGACGTAAGGTCATAAGACAATAAAGCATAGAATTGCATGGCGTAATAAAAAAATATGTACTCATATCAATATCGCAAAGTCGTTAAGAAGTCGTCTGCATCTGACAAAATTCTGGTCGTACGAAGATATGCCATTCCATTGTGAGCATTTTAGTGCATACGTACAAGTCTATTGAACAACTTCTGATGTCTGATTACAACTGCTATTGTTCAATTGTGCTTTGTTTAATTATTCGACAATAACAAGGAATTTTGTGGGAAAAAAATAGCGGTTTTTTGTTTTAAAATTACAACAAAAATTTTGAAGCTTCGGAAATGCAGAGTGCTTAAGAAGGCCTCTTCTCCCATTTATCGTGTTTGTCTTGATTTTAACCAACGCATTTGTGAGCACCTTCTACTTATAGTTTGGATCAATATTTATTCTAATAGTGACAGTCGGACTATGCACAAAAAGAAAGCCTTGAACCAGATTACTATGAGCTCAAAAAATAATGTTTTTCCCTTGCACAATCAATTCGCGGAATATTGTTTTTATTTTTCTGCAAATTACCACATGTCGAGTACAATTCTTTCAGTGTATGCAACTTTTTGAAGCCTCAAACCAGCTTCCGGCCACACATTATTGAATGCTCACTCACTGGAAATGTCCTTGGTATTAACACGAGAGCTATTACCGGCCTTCTGGATAAACGCCACTCTTACTTGTCTCCAAGGCTTGGGAATGTGGCCTAAACAACACAGATCGTCCGCTGAAGTTGTGCAGGTATGATAACAGCAATCACATTACATATCATCATTTCGTAGTATACTGTGAAAATAAGTGAAATGTTAAACTTGAGATAACATGCTTTTAAGTGGATTTGTTCTAAATTGGATAAAAAGCAGGACAATTTAACCATCTCACAATCTACTTAATCCATTTGGACAGCATAAGCTGAGGTAAATATGTTACAACGAAGATAATTATGTAATACTTGTATAACAAATCGATAATTATACTGATTTCAACGCCGTTTTATTTTATGATATATATATATATCAATATTTAAATAATATCGGTTAAATTTCTTGAAAATCGCTTAAAATATTTCCATTCTTTACCACAAATTGAGGAAACCCGTCTATGCCTTTCCCGAGATCTCAATTAAATTTTTTTTCTGTTTTGCTTTATACCATATTTAATGCTGAAAGAGTTAGATATATTGTGAACATTTGAGGGATGTGTTACAGCCAACATACTGTCTTTTTCAAATGCATTCAAACGGTCTATATCGAAACTGTTGGCATATGAAATATGTTAATTAACTTGAGTAAGGATAGCTGTCGCTCCGTCAGGCGTTAGAAAGTAGCGAGTAGAACAAACTAAACCAACCGTTCACACAGATTGATATCACTTTTGGTACAGCCTTACGCTAACATGTACTCATCCATGTCTGACATTTTTTATAAACAAATACTTAATTAAATATATTATTTCGAGTCTTCTCTCTTGTATTGAATTCACCTGGATAACTTTGCTATTACTTTCGCCTAACAATGATGGATGAAACCGGTTCACACTCCAGTCGGCTTGTTTATAATGTTAGCGTTGTAATATAATATGTTGACTATTTCTTCCAAGCATGTTCTTATGCAACATTTTTACAATAATGCTGATATTATGCATTATTTGATACTCCTTTAACTTGTAATAATTGCGTTCAATTACGCCTAGAGCACTTTTTAACTAGATTTTAAATTGTTCTATAACTTTAATATAAATTTACCAAAATAAGTGGTCCAAAAGTAATACATACCTGTGCAATTATCGCAATTTATTTATTTGAGAGTTTACCTATTTACGTCTTCTTAATTACTAGATACCTTGGAAGCGGGATGTAAAAGCATCAATTTCTCTTTAAACTGAATATTTGCATTTCTTTTAAATGAATTGCAGTTTATCAATGTATAATATACATAAGACCACTTTGTCATTTATACACCACCATAAAGGTCTTCATAGCACACCATAAAACAATATCGGTGTGTGGGTAAACATATCCAATACTCGGATCTAAACAAACACCGCAAACGATTGGAAGAACTTGAGGCAGATAGGTTTTCTTCTCTTTCTTACACAGAATGGCTACAAGCAGGAATACGAAATCCACCGCAAACGCAACAAGAGGACACGCAGACAAAAGCACAATCAAGCGCACGCACACACACATATACGAGCGTCTTAAACACGAATGAGATTAATTGCATTTGGCGAGACAATTAAAAACAGATCCGCTCATTTGAACTCGTGTCATTCGCTTTTATTGTGGGCGGGTGGACGGGTGCACGGCGATGCCACAAACTGTTTGGTTGGCGTCGGGGAGGGAAAGAAAATGTCGTATAATGTTGGTTTGCTAATATTGTTGCTCTGTTATCTTTGTATTGTGGTGCGTATATGTGGCCAGAAGTGTTGTTTATTTCTTTATTTCTTTCTCTTGCACAGCATTTGTTTGTGCAAGCCACTCAGTGCTTTTGCTGTTTTCATTTCACTACTTTCATTTAGCTGCTGCTCACATATACGAAGGCGGTCCGATAATGACCCAGTTTCATCACGCGTTACTGTAACTATCGCAAGATAAATTTAGTGTCGTTTAGCAAATTTTCGTAGACGGTTATTGGTAAAATTTCATGCGAATCGAACTTGTAGTTTTGTGTTGACAGCGTATAGAGAAGGCCGTTTCCGCTAATTTAAAAGATATAGAGCAAAATCGGTCGCTGATGCGATTCTTATATTATTCGAATAGGGTGGCTCTTCTTCTTTGAATGCGACAAAAATTAGTTTACCGAGCTTCAACGCGGTCAAGCAACCGTTTTGGGGAATAACGCCCAGTTGTCTCGACCTACGTAGGATAAGGTGACAAAAGTTCACAACCTCGTATTGGCACCCGCGAAATCACTTCACAGCAGTGTTTAAAAATACGGTAGTTTACACAGTAACTATTCAAAACAGTAGACTTCACCGGCCACCGTTTTCTTGGATCCAGGGCTCTACTACGCCAATTTATTGGGCCTATTCGATGCCAAACTGTAGAAAAAACGGCCCCACTTGGTGAAAAAACAGGTGCACTTCTACCATGACCTTGAATTGGCTAACACCTCCCAGCCAAATAGGCAACGAACCGCTGTCCTTCCATCGTATTTACCAGATTAGGCTCCATACTAATTTTTTTGTATCCAAACGTTTATATCTACGCTGCAACCTTCCAGAAATCATATTTTTCAGACAGATTAAACAAGTTGGAGAACAGCTGGGTCAATCGTATCGAAAGATTAAAAAACTACGCTGAGAAATGAGTTATACCTTTATTTTTAGCTTTAGTTATTGGACCACTCTCGTACATATTCTATTGCTTTTATGTGTTTGTGGTTGTGCGTTCACTTTTATTTCCTTCCGGCTGCACCATTAGTTAGCTATAGGTTGGTGAAGGTCCAAACCAATAGCACAAACAATGAAAACCTTTAAATAATCAGAAACAGAAAAGAGAGCTAGGAAGATTGAAACGGAGACAACGGTACTATTAGAAACGCCGCTGGTATTTCGATTGTACATGTTTTGCTGCTAAATGCAAAGATTTGTCGTTATTCGAGTGGAGCGAACGGCCGGCTCTAATGCCTAAGATTGATGTCCTTTGGGGTAATCGTTTAAAATCTTAGGGAGAAGAGATCGCTGCAGGAGTTTACTTTACTTTGTTAGTGTTATTTGTAAGCCGGCATTTATAATTTGTTTAAGTATCGATTCATTACTGATTTCTTCTGATCACTATATGATTTCCATGGTCAGCGGCCTACTTTTGGTGCCACACACACGCATACACATATTCACGCAGTCCAATCCATTTTCGGCTTATTTTATTTTCTGCAAGCCATTCTGTATCGTCGTGTGCGCGCTTTTGTTTTTTGTTTACAATTAAATTTCAATTTCGGGTACACCATGTCGTATACTTAATTTTTAACATTGATGTAGTAATTTTAATTTGCCATTGTGTTAAAATGTGTAAAACCGTTGTATTATTCCTGTCGTACATCAGCAATGCTCTTTTAACACATCAGCAACGACAATGGCAATGACAAGCAACAGCAACAATAACAACAACACCAGAAACATAGGTACATAACATCAGATGTAGCATGTTGCGGCGGCAATCGGTTTCTGTTGTTATTTTGTTGCTGTTGTTATTCTTGTTTTTTTTTTCTGACAACAACAATGAATTTTCATTAAAACGATGCGCCGAGGGATTGGCAAGTGCTTGCATAGACGTAGCCAGCCAGTGCTGATGTTTATTAATTACCGTTAAATATACAAAATGAAGTGTGGAGTCGCGTACAGGCGAATATAATTTGCTTATTTAAGCGATATTCAATTCGAGGTAACAATGTGAATTCTCCACTTGTTAAGAAGTTTGAACAGTGATTTAACGCATTTCAAGTGTAGTAGCTAAAGTATAGGCATAACACTTAGAATATAAGTAGTTATTTGGTTTGCAAATCTTAAGAGATAAATTTTATTGTCGTACGCACTTATTTGTAAAATATTGCCACTTTTCAAAAAAACCACAATCAAGAAGTGAGTAAAAAATAAACAATTTTCAAATTGCACTATTGTCATGAAATATATAAATTAACGTTCTGGTTTTATTTTTATTAATTTCTTTTATAAAACCGCTTCTAAAATTTTTCAAAATGGCACCTGTCCTGTTGTTTAGAGATTCAGCAACATTCTGAAAACATTTTAGGGACCGCCTCTTCGTCGGTCCTTCTCTTCATCACCGCCATCGTCTTTGCAAATATTTCTTTCTGTCACGACAGGTATATGGTGAAATAAAACGCATATAAATTAATGTTACGACCAGAAGTTTTAAATCGCGCGATTTTGGAGGCTCACGACGCGAGAAAATGCGCTCACCAAAATCTTCCTCCATTAAATTGATTGTGTCGATGGCTGTATAATATGTAGCGCCGTCTTGTTGAGCCGAAGGTCGTCTACACTAACATCCTAATATTCAGGCGCGAAAAAGTAATGGCTTCATTTTTAAGAAATATGGACCAATGCTTCCCTCTTTCCATAGAGCAAACCAAACAGTGACTTTTTGAGGATGAAACGCCGGCTTCAAAATGACTTGCGGCTTACCATCTCACCAAATGCGTCATCTATCTATCTATTCAATACAATGTAAGCTTCGGCCCGCTCCAACTGCACTATTATTTTGGTAATAAATTTTCACTATTTGCAAAAGTTGTTCCGGAGTAAGTCTGATGATTGTGAAATGGCAAAACAAACTGAGTATAAATCAAGTACCCCAAAAAAAGGATTGCTTCATTAATAACAAGCCTAAAAAAGATCCGTGATAAGCATACCATACGCAAACATTTTATTTAATCGTACCTCTACTCCAATGGTTGGTACATCAGTCCGGTATAAAGATACTAACGGGATCCATACATAGGTTTAGTATTTCCCATATTAATACGCTATCAGGGCACATTTACACTCCTCAAGAAATCTCTGGAAAATTTGCAGAGACCTGGTCTTCCGATACAAACTTTCCTACTGCATTTAACGCAATAAAAAACGAATTGAAAATTAAACCTATTTTAACTCATCAATTTTTCCAGATGCACTTCACATTGAAGTCGATATTACTCCTAACGTGTTCGAAACCACACTTTTGACCCTAAAAGGAAAAACACCCGGTGCAGACATAATACCGTACCCCAAATTAAAAAACATATCATACTCTCTTAAAGAAAGACTTCCCAACCTCTATAATAAGATACTTAATAATAGTATATATCCTCAGCCATGGAAAGTTTCCCCAATCATTCCCATTCTTATACCTAATAATCCTTCTTCCTATATTGCAAATTACAGGCCCATTTCCCTCTTACTCTGTATGTCCAAGACACTAGAGAAAATCATTTCTTCCAGACTAATGTGATATGCGAAAGTAAATGGACTCATAAGCCCGCACCAATTCGGCTTCCAAAAAGGGTTAGGAGTAATAGACCCCCTTCTAAAATTTGAACATTTAGCTTCCACTAACTTGGCAGACCGTAATCACGTTTCAGTACTAAGCTATAATCTAGAAAAAGCATTCGATAGGGTTGGAGCTCACATAGTACTCAGTGAACTTAAGCGCTGGAAAATCGGAACCAAAATGTTTAACATTGTAAAATCCTTCTTGTATAATCGAAAATTCATCGTATGTGCCAATAACTGCAATCCAACTTTCTTCATCATAGCCTTTAACAAAGTCAGCTTCATAATTAGCTCCAACCCACACTCTCAACATTTTATCTACGCAGACGACGTCTTGATCTTAAGTTCATCATATATTTTTGAAAATTCTAAATGATGTCAACAAATGGTCCGAAATTTCCGGTGTAAAGATTTCTTTAAACAAAAGCTCCACATTTCATATTTGTAGAAAACATAATTGTTCCTGCCCCACCCTTTCCTTTTTAAATACTCAAATTCCCCATACTCATAATTTATAAATACTAGGTATAATATTTGACAAAACTCTTTCTTATGAAGAACATTGTAAATATATTCGATTGAATTCATTTCTAAGACTAAATATTGTACATCAAAAAATTGTTTGTTTGACCCAAATATTCTTATTAATATCACAAGAGCCTTATTGTTATCAAAAATTTACTATGAACTTGCAATATACAGACACTGTGCCAAAACCCATATCAAACTTTTAAAGCAATTTTATTAGAATCCGGATTACCAGATATTCTGCAAAGGACCACACATAACACAGTGTTGCTCATTCCAAAATTGCTCCTATGTAGAAACGAGTTGACACTTAATAACGTAAATAGTACCCTCTAATGTTCCCGCAGATACAACCTTTATGCGTTGTCTCACTATTTCCAAATTACGAGCCCTACATTGGTTGAACCCCCACTAACTCCGCCTTCCTTGATATTATCGTCATGTACAAAGGAACTATTTTAGGTTATTTTTTGCCTCTAGCAATGGAAATAAAACCATTATTTGCAGCAAATCCACAATAGAGGCCATTTTTAACCAATCAAACTATTCCCCTTTAATCACAAAAATAAAAAACCTTATTTATCAATACAACAACATAATCAAAATTATGTGGATACCAGGTCATGCAGGAATTCAAGGCAACGAAATGGCTGACAAACTAGCGAAAGAAGCAAACAAAGAATCTCTACATACCTCTCCATACTTTACCACAAAAGATATTAAGAACTATGTTAAACAACACAACACCGACTGTTGTCTAAACGATTATAGATACAGCAATCATCACTATAAACTCTCAAACCCATCTGGACAAAAACCTCAGTTTTCTAATACCATCACCTGTAAGAATATAAAAGCATATATACGCATCAGGATTTGACATGCACTTGCCACCCATTGACATCTCTTGAATGGTACAAACAAACCCATATGTCCTTCTTGTGGTTCAGAAGACTTCACAATACCTCATATCCTCGATAGCTACCCTCACTTACAACAACACAGATCCTTGATATTTGGCGACAACAAACCCTCTGACTAACTCAATCGGACAGATGACAATAACATTAACCTTTTTGTAAAATACTTTCAAATCTGCAACGATGTATTACCTACACATAATCGAGTTAGATATTGGGTTATGGTTATATAAATGATCGGGATGACGAGACGTGTTAAATTTCGGGTGACTGTCTGTCTATCCGTCCGTATGTCTGTCCTTCCGTCCGTACAAGCGATAACTTGAGAAAAAATTTAGATATTATGGTGAAACTTGGTACACACATTCCTTGGCAGCCAATCGTACTGGAAAATGAAAGAATCAAATAGAGTTTAAAATTGTGCTATAGGGGAAGTAGGCGTGGTTGCAATCCGATTGCGCCCATTTTCACAATGTAAAATAAGATAATATTTTATCGAATTTGGTTGAAATTGGTCGAGTAGGTCCGGAGATGTAATGTGATTTCACCTAAATGTGAGCGGTGACACCGTCTTCTTTAAAGCTCTCTAACATCAACGGGTGTTAAATTTAATATCTTTGGCGCATTTATTTAAAAAAGAAAACGTTTAGTAGTTTTTAACAAAATCGTTAGATGGGGAAGGGTTATAATCCAATTGTGAATTCGGTTATTATAGCTTTATTAGTTTGGGAGATATGTACATTAAACCTAGCAGAGAGCGGGCCACGCACATATTTTTTAAACTTTTAGCTCACAGATGCCTCTTGCTTCTTCAATCCTCTGCCTCATACTACAGATTTATATCTTAATTTATGGCCTTTTATAGGTTTTCGGTTAATGACGTTGTTTTGGGGTGGCTGTGGTCCGATTACGTGCATCTACAAACTCGTCCGCACTTTTTTGCCAAGGAACACATGTACCAAATTTCAGTAAGATACGGACAGGCAGACAGTCTCTCGGATTTCAACGCGTCTCGCCATCTTAACTCGATTTTTTTTTAGGTGATACACACAACCATTAGGTAAACAAAACTGTTATACTTTGTACCAACATGTTGCAAGAGTATAATAATGTCAACGAGCAAGGCGGCTATGATCCATGTATATCGAAATAACTTGTGGGGCTGCCGGATCACTGTATAGAGTTAACGTAGCGAATTAGCGCGCAGGATCGGTGTCGAATAGCGCGTCGAATTGCCGAGTAAATGTCTACACATTCAAAAGTATCTACTTAGATGTAAGCGAATTGTATACTAGAGGTGATCATCCAATGCCTCTTGATACTACACTAGGTGTGGTGTTCTCGGATGTTGAGTGTGGTGGTTTACTTTATACATTTCCAGTGAAATTACATATCCCGAGACCGGCTCGACCGAGTTCAACCAAAATTGTATGTAACATTCTTTAAGTATTCCTATGTCAGTGCGAAAGTGGAGGAAATCGGACAACGCCTACTTCCCATATAACACAATTTTAAATTCCATCTGATTCTTTCACTTTCCACTATGCAAATGAAGCAACAATGATTGTATTGGGGTAAAACTTTGCGTTAATAATGCGTTTAGAGTGTGCCACCATGTGACCAAAAATTGTCTAAATCGAACCAAAACTATTCAAGTCCCTAGCTACTGAATATGTGGACCCCAGTGTCGATAGTTGACTTTTTACCGAAAATATCGGTCAATGTGTAAGACATATAATTAAAATTCATATAATTAAATAAATAAATGAAACTCTCGACAATAGTATGTTTTTGTGTCCAAAATGGATTTAATCGGATCAAGCTTCCTATAGCCCCCATATACCTAATAAAAGATTTTTGAACTTTCAGGAGACTTTATACCGCAATGTGAAAATGAGAGCTCCCATATTAGTTACATCAGGATTATCGAACATTCGTCTGACTTTACTCCATTTGTTTGGTGATGGTATGTGAGGTACCTTAATGAAACAGTGGGAGCATTTTATTAGCCTGTGGCATGTTAGTAGTATGTGGTGTTGGCGAAAATTGATAAAATCGGGTTAATACCAACCTCAACTTCCATATACTACTTATAATGCTTTTCGTTATTCTAACCAGTTTTATGCCGAATATGTCGGCCAGTGAGTATTAATATTTTTTTTCTCAAACGAGTATACCATTTGACTTTGCGAGAGTACTAAATGCTCGGTTACATCCGAACTTAGCCCTTCCTTACTTGTTTAATGTAAAGTTTCTGAGCTTTGATTCTTGCAAGTTGCAGGAGTATAAAATGTTTGGTTACACACGAACTTAGCCCTTACTTACGTGTTTTTATGTAGTTTTATATCAGTTTTACGAAGTAAAAATTTGAAATCGAAAAATTACATTAAAACTGAATGCGTCGCCTCTAGGTATTATATATATATTATTTATTTTGTTTTGGCAAAAAATTTTCTTTTTAAAATCTACAGATTTTACCACAAGCTAAGCAAACAAAAAAATTTTGTTTTCGCTCCACCCTAACATACATAATTGAAAATTTCAAGTTCCGATTGGTTTTATAGCGTGTATATTAGCAGAAATAGGTGAACGTATACTCCTGGGTATACTATAGTTTAATGTCGAAAATGTGTGAAATCGGTCTAGGAATTAACCTAGCTCCAATATACAACATATAATGATTTTCGTGGAAACATGTTCTCAAATATACTTGAATCAGTCCAGACCTTTTCCTAGCAAATAATAAAATTTTGTGTTAATCAATGTGCAATGAAATTAAGTAGCCTCTTTGGGTTGAGTTTATATCAATTTATATATTAATATATATATTTGGAACACGAAGCAAAACATAATAATGAAGCTAAGGGTGTCCCTGACCTATATTAAGTATACGTTAATAAGATACCAAACCTGATTGTAATCCATTTATGGATTTGGCGAACAGTGAATTTTTAATTCTTACTTCTTTCAACATAAAACGGTAGAGGAATGGTTTTTAAATCAAAGGTTTTATAGAAAATTGGCGCTAACTAATATAGAGCAATTAAATATCTAATGCTATTAATAATCAATGAAATGCGTTTAAAATTGAAAGAAAGTTAAATCTTCCGATTGGAAAACGAATATTGCGCCTTCAAAATACCTTTACCTACTGAAAAAGTAGACAGGGTGGATGGATGAATTTTGCTGACCAGAGAAAAAGTAGTTTAGATTACTTGTAGCTGTTAACCTCGGTTATTACTGGCATGATCATAGAATATAGAATCGCGTGTTAAAGTTTTGTTAGCAATCAATGAATATTTTAAATTAAACATTAGTTGTTTAGACAGCAGCGAAACTAAGCCAATTTTTGTTATTCCAAAATACACATAGTTTACATGCTAATTAAAAATCACTTAAGGTGAACATCCTCCTGAAGTCAAACAACCAAGCTTTTTCATGAGAGACAAACAACCTTATATGTGAGCTTAAATTTATGGAAAGCAATATAGTGCTGTCTAAGTCTGGCTTGGAGGTTTGTATGTTGCTGGTATATGTAAGTAAAGGACTTGCGCTGAGACGTTGGTTCCATAAATCAATGCTCAATTAAGCATACGTTTTCTACGCTTGTTCGCAGAAGTTGTGCTTCTAAATAATTCTTATACATCACTAAAAGTAAAAAGAAAATTTATGCGTGCGTGTATGTAGGCGAGATCCTATAAAAATGGTGAATATTTCATGCATGAGTGATAAAAGTACTGGAGTACTGTCCTATGCTGGTATCATATATGTACATATTCTAATACTCCATAATATAAGAGTTCTCTATAGAGTACCTGCGGAGTTTACTCTCGTTACTGCTCTTAAATCACAACTCCATGGAGTAGTTGCGTGAAATTACTTTTCAAATTACTATTTGTATTTAAATTAAAGTTTTATGAAATGGCACTTTAAATTTATGCTAGTAATCCCAACTGTTCTACTTCTCTAACAAGCCAGCAACAAGGATCGTGTATCAAAAAGCTGGTGTAGAGATAAGATAGGTCCTCTGTTGCATTTCGGGGACTACTGTAATGTATACCCATTTAAAAGCGGTACAATATTGATTGTAGGGGAATCACGCAGATAAGGATATGGACATGACTAAAAGAAAGTGGTAACCAAAATCAAATGCTCTGCAATTAAAAATACATTTCTTACCGAACAAACTTTCCATACGCACAAAGTGAGTAATAAAGCAGCAATAATAGAAATATTCGGCAGACGGACAATGTGTGGCTCGCTTTTATACTAAACGACAAAGTAGCGAGCACTTCAGATTGGCGGAGAGCGGACCAAGTTCTTAAATGCTGAATATGTTTGGACGTATGTATGTGTGTGTGCACTGGGTCTTGGGGTGGGTACACAATCGACGTTCTGCAAGAAAGTTTCAAATCAATTTTCCTGGATGTTATAAGTTTTCAACAATTGCAAGTGCATTTCCATTATTATAACAATAAGGAAGAGCAATGCGGCAGCAACAACAATTCATGGTAGTCGTGCGCGCAACTTATTTACAGTCCGCGTCCCACTCAATTCACTTTGTATGCCATTTGCTCAACCCAAACAATTTTGTCGCGCAAATATACTACACGAACATATGTATATTGAATATGGTTGGAAGCGTGTATGTGTGCATGTAGATGTACGTGTAAATAGCAAGTGGAGTGAGTTCCTCATGCAACTCTTTGTTAAAAGTTATAGCTGCACTTAAAGTTAGAAATAAGAAAGTGTCAACTCAAAACTGCAACTGCAACATCGGTGGTAGAGGCCGCAACAGCTGGAAGACGAGGAACTTCTGTTAAATAAATATTTTATGATTGTAATATTTATGGCTATAACAATTTTCGATTTATATTTAATTAGTTTTTGTATCAACTATAATTGGTTCCATATAAAAAGGTTAGGGTTAGAATTTAAATATGTTAAACTGACTTACACTCTTAATAAGATCACCAATCCAAATGTTGTAACGGGTGTTTTTGTTAGAGGTATATAACTTTGACAGCTACAAACAAAGCTTGAAACTTCAAAGCTACACCTATGTTGCAAGCCATATCCCCGGATTACATGATTAATTCATCAAAATTTGGAGACTATGCTCTTGAAACAGCAAAGTCGCTGGTTGGAAAGTATACCTGGTTTTATTTACCAGCATTTCGGTTTATAAAATTTTACTTTAGGCTTCTGAAGCCATAAGACATTCCTCGAATGAGCATCGCTTAATGAACACGTTGCTTTTAAGCTCTTATCCTTTTATTACTGGGCAACGAAAACTTGCTTAAAACTACAAATCAACGCTACCAAAGCTAACTGAAGATTTACTTGATGAGATAATATGAAAATTATTTATAAAATTTTTGTTCGTTTTCCTATTATATTGGTAAAGTAAAAATTTTCGGTTTTTTATTGATTTTTCAAAAGATGATAACTTTGTGTACATTTGTCCGATTTAAGTCAAATATGCGCCGTTTTGTTCGTAAACTTGTTGCAAACGAGATGCCATTATACCCCTCTCGTAGAAGACTCCGTCCCTATTGCCAAAAAACTCGGAGAGCCAATTTTAACAGGCTTCTCTTGAGGCTAACTTCTCACCATTAAGCGCGTTCGCCATGGACAGAAAAAGATGGTAATCACTTGGTGCCAGGTCCGGACTATAAGGTGGGTGCATTAAATCGAACTACTAATGTCTATAATTCCAACTTAATAAGTCTTCCTGCTAGACAATTGATAGTATAATACAAGTTGGTCTCATGGCGGAAAGAATTTTGGGGTCCATGCTCAATCAGTTCAACAAAATATTGAGATAATAAAGAAGGTAACATCTTTCGTGTCACCATCATTATCGTTACAATGTATCTGCCATGCAATTAATCAGTCTGGTAGAGTTTGCTAATAAAAGTGCCTTATCGCTTACATGCGATGCTTAGTGCAGACTATTTTCTGTGTCAAAATATCTGAAAACTCAAGCTTAGAATAAGCATTTTTCCATTCGAACCGGTTTCTTTTGTAATTATTATAATTTATTCATGTTGGATGAACAGCGTTGGATTTTACGAGGGACCAACTCACTCCGCTATTTGATTTTTATCGCCAACTCGACTTTGATGCAGTTTTTGGTTACTAATGAGACTGCCTGTACTCGATAAGAATCTAGCCACTATTAAAACGGTGAAGATTTTGGAAAACACTTTTCTTATTAATTTCCCGCTAAGAAAATTTAAAATTTTCTAAAAATCGGGAAGTTATTGGTTTCACCCCATTTTGCAAAAATCGAGTTCTCAACAGATCTCGACGTTCTGAGGGTCGAGGAAGCTTCCCCGAACATTTCTACGATGATGTCCGTATGTCTGTATGTATGTGTGTGTGTGGGGATGTATGTAAACCTCTTATAACTTTTAAACGGCTCAACCGATTTGAATAAACTAAACGGCATTCCAAAGGGTTTCATTGCACTTGAATCCCAATCGGACCAGTAGATTTCGAGAAATCTCAAAAATAAAATAAATAAATTTTGAAAAATCGTTTTTTTTTTTCGAATTTCCAAACGACTCGAAGAGCTCAAAAGCAGTGAAAACGCGAAATTTGAACGATAACGTATGAAATTCGCGTGAAGTTGCAGGGATGGCCCTTGAGGCCAACCGTTTTCCACATTTTTTTTTTTGTCACCACACCCATGAGCATCGCAAACACGCTCACAGCATGAAGCTTTTACTGCACAAACTTTGACTACTTACGATGGCAAGCAATATCACGGCAGTACGTCGAAAGACGCCAAGCCAACAAGGGCTTGCAATGCATACACATAAGAGTCTTAATTACAGCACTACAACGACAGCAAGCAGACACGTTGTCATTGGTAATAAAAGCAAAATGACAAGAGAGTACGGATAGTTAAGAAGTGGTTTGTAATGGCAGTCATCAGTAGCAACAATTAATCATAACGGCTTTTTAATCCTTCATTTGTCGACACTAATGCCAAACAAGCAGCCAACTAGTCGGCCAGATAGTCTGTCGAGAAGCTACCGAAACTTCTTGTAAACTGCGAAAACAATAAAAAACACATTGAGCACATTGAAAGTGCTCGACTGCAGTCAAGGTTGTGGGGATACTTAAGTTTGCTCGTTCGCCCTAAGACGACGTAATCGTGTTATTATTTTGAATTACTTTGTCGCCTTCAGTGCGAACTTAAGCAAAAGTCATATTTGAAAATAAGTTGTGGGAAGTTGAGAAATAATATTCGCTGCGAGACGCAAAAAGGCGAGAAATATCTGTAAATTAAAAGAATATGGTACTAACATTATTATAAGATCCGAGCTATAATTTCTATTTTTTTATACTTATATTTTTCATTCTTATACCGCTATAAGAAAAAATTATGCCTTCATTGTAGTTCATATTCTGGAAATTTTGAAATATAATTGATTTTACAAAGGATCGTTCGGTCTTCTGCTGGAAAAGAGTGATTCTACTGTATCTCTACGGGAGAGGGTTTGGTCGAATTTCGTAATTGATAAACTATAGATTTTCAATGATGGAGAGTATCCCAGTAGTGGTATTTATGTTTAAGGTTGTTAATATTTTACAAAATTATCATGGATTACACTTACAATACATTAAATTGTCAAAATAAAGAGCACTTGCAAAGTGCATTTTAATTTCCCGTTCTACCATATAGAGAGCAATAAGAGATATAAACTCATAATTTTAGACTTAAGTCAGACTTTCTGACTTATTCTAAATTCCGACCAAAAGCTTCCATGGAACAGCGCTATCACATGATTTCAATAAATTAGCTTAAAGTAATTATACAAAGCCTTTATGCGCAATATAATAAAGTATATAACTAATTACAAGCATTTCTGGGCCCTAAAAACTTGTACGAGATTTATTACGTACTCATATTCCTCTGTAGATATATTCCACCTATATAAATAATATAATGGGTAATAAAATCTTTGATAAATACACATACACGTATACACATTTTGTATTTTCTTTTGAATAAAACAACATCCAACAACAAAAGGACTTGCTCGATATGGCTCCATCATTTTCGATTCTATTCAAGAAATTTGTATATAAAAATACAAAAGCAACGAATAAATGCCAACCGCAAATATATGGTAAAAGCTCTTAACGAAAATGAATGTATATGCAATTGGAAGTACCGTTACTGTACAAAATTACATTTCGCTGGCATCAATGGTCTTGATTATTTCCACGCCTTTTTATCTGTTGCAATCTCTTGTTGCTGTTAGTTTATTGTTTCGTAAGCACTTAGCATTAAATTATCAGCAATTGTGCGAAGAACGAACTTACTCTTTTGTATATTTTAGCGGTGAAAGGATAAGTAATGCTAAGAGGGCTGCAAAATCAAAACAATAATAACGGCTAATGCGCTTTGCAACAGCTTAGTGGATTTTGAATAGTTGTAAGCGTGTGAAAATAGCCGCCTGGTGGGAATAAAGAAATAAAACAGTTCTTTTTGGCAAGCTCAATGATAATTTTTCTGTATTCTAGTACAAAAAGAACAAAATTTATCTGTGTCTCATTACCAAAAGATCGATGGAAAGTTTAGTTCAGACAGTTAGTGTTAAACTGTCTTAAGATTATTATAAATACTTGAAAAAAGTTGAATAAGTAACCGAATTTCATCTGTATGATGGGGATGAAAACATTATTAACCTTATCTATGCGATATTTATTTTGTTCGATAGAAAAAACAAGAAAAAACGTCAGTTTCACTGAAGCTGAGTATAATAGCTTCGCAAATACAAAATATTTTTTACAGGAACTTGATTTTTATAAGTCACTTTGTAAGGCAGCTATATGTAATAGTTATCCGATCTGAACAATTTCTTTGGACATTGCACGGTTGCCTTGAACAATAATACATACCGAATTTCGTGAAAATATTTTGTCAAAAGTTTTTTGTAGAAGTTTCTCATACAAGGACTTGATTCGATCGTTCAGTTTGTATGGCAGTCAAATGTTATAGTGGTCCGATCTAAACAAAGTCTTCGGAGCTTGCACCATTGTTTTAGTCAAAATCACTTGTCAAATTTTTTGAAGATATCTGATCACATGAAAAGGGTTTAAATACAAGCACTTTATTCCGATCAAACAGTTTGTATGATGGCAAACTCGAAACCTGAGGGAGTAGTTTGTGTATACAAGTATATAGACAGACAGACGGACATGGCTAAATCGACTCAGCTCATCAGGCTGATCATTTATATACATATGTATATTTTTAGAATATCCGACTTTTTCTTCTGGGTGTTACAAACTTCGTTGCAAATTTAATATACCCTATTCAGGATATAAAAACGCCGGTATAATATATTCAGAGCACAGTTTCGACTTCATTTTCAAAAACCCACGTTTCGTCAGTGGTAATCATGCGTTTCATGAAAATAGGTTTCTCAGTTACGTTGTCAAGCATCTGGTTAGCAAGCAGTACCAATCGTCATGTTAAAATCAAACTATCACAATATAAAAAATGGTTTGCGCGTGCATGGACCAGACCACAAAAATTTTATGAAATAGATGTATATGTATATCCATCCATACGCTAGGCACTGTCTAGATGACTTTTAGCGACGAGTTCAGAAATCCAAAATGTTCAGTTACAGTACTAAATACATTAGCTAATTAAGTAATAAAAAAAGTCTACAAATAAACCTAAGCGCGGACAAAAGAGCAGAATCCGCACATAAACAACATAATGGCTCCCAAAATTAAAATATTAGTTTTACAATTTAATTTAACTCTTAATAATTACACCGATCATTTCCCACCGACTGGCCAGAGTAGGGAGCGTATTAAGTTATGGGGGAGCAGAATAACTATGTAGATTATAATGAAATTCCCGCATAAATTTACTTCGGAGTCCAAATTACCAAACCATATCATTGTAATATATTTCCATCTCTAACTAAATTCTTAGAAAGTCACTAAATTGTTTTGACCATCACTTAACAAACACAAGAGTACCTTTAGGCTAGTTAACTATGACGGTAGTGTTAAACTTTATTTAAGAAATATGAAAGTTAAATGTTCTGCTACTTCGACCATGCAATTATTGGTAGCTATCAAATCAGTTAAACCCTAATAAGCGCTAATTTGATTTGGAGACCTTTTTACCATTTATAAAAAATTTCCAAACTGTCAGTGATATTAAAAAATTTAGGTCTATTTATTTTTTGGAAAAATGATAATCAAAATATCACTTTTTATTCTAACCGCGGATAGACAACAATACAAAAAGGTGATAATCAAAATATTACTTACATAAATGATCAGCATGATGAACTGAGTCGATTTAGCAATGTCTGTCTGTATAATCGTCCTAAATTTTGTTAACGCCTTCTCTTCTCCCCAATAAACTGATATTGCTTGTAGCTGTCTTAGCAGGATCGACCAAAATCAAGTTTATGTGAAAAACTTTTTTAATTGACAAGATATCTCCACGAAATTTGGCATAGATTAGCATATAATTCAAACAAACCGTCAGGGATAAAGATCTTCATAAAATATTTTTTTTTTCTAATTAAGTAAGCTAAATTCAATTAGAAGGTTGTTAATATTAGACAACGTGGGTAAGAAGAACTAGCAAAACGTTTTCCGTTGGATGCAACCTGTTGACCAGTTACGTTTTCAGATTTAGTTACACAAATAGGTAACGTTTTACTTGCTTTTGCCCAGTTATGTGCATTTCTCAAGCTGTGGTATTATCAGAAGAAATTTTGACCAAGACTTAAGGCATTTGCTTTATATAGAACCAGACATGTCAGCTTATTTGCCTAAAGTTCTGTGTACAACTCGGCACCACAAGGTACCAGTGTTAATTATACGTATTGATAAAATTGCTGATATTTTGGGTCTTCCCCTTAAAATTTTTATTTCGTAAAAACTGTTTGATAAGTGTTCTAAAAGTTGTGGAGAGTCCTCTTTCTGGCCAATTAAAAGTTTTCAACTTAAAAAAAAATTTTTTTGGTCATTATTGGAGTTTTAAAAAAAGTCTTATACGACAATATGCTTCCTTAAGCGTTAAAATAAATTTTGAGTCAAAAACCGTCGAATTCGGTAATTTTTATATAAATGTGAAGAGTTTAAACCAAAAAACCTCGAACTCGAGATGTTGTAATTTTTTTCCAAAAATTTTCTTTTTTTAATATCTACAAATTTTACCCTCAGGCTAAGCAAAAAAAAAAAGTTAACATACTTGTCAAAGTAGCACCGAATAAATTTTCAAGAAGCGGCTATAAAATAATAATTTAAGATTTTTGCTCTGGAGCTTCATTAATTGCACGCAAATTTTGTTCGGCGCTCATGAATTGGGTCATGCGACGCCAACATTAGTTAAGCTAATCCTGTCATCTGCCAAAGGAACGTGTAAAATTAGTTACGCCTATGGTGTTTAAAGCAACGCGAATAGAAAGTTTCCACAAGCAGCCAACAAGCTATCACAACACAATAAAGTTTAATGAACTTTCTAAAGGATTTTCCGGCCGCATCGCACTAACACACTACACTCGGGCGCAGAAATAGTGCAAGACGTGGCTTCACGACGTGCTTCACTTCACTTTCTTGATACCATTCCCAGCCCCCACTCTATTCCGCTGCCATAATGTGCTCCACTTAGATGCGATGGATGTGTATGCGTAGTTGTGTTCTAGACGGCCGCTTTTGAAACTGTTTGGTAGGCGCGCAGCCTCTGCTATCTTGGATTTTTATTTTATTTTTGCCTTTACTTGCGTCTATACTTCGCAAGTTGTTGCTGTTGTTTGTTCTGTTTTCGATTTGATTTATGCGAAATTACTAAGTCAAGGCACGCAATCAGTCCAAACGAGGCGACCAACTGAGCTACATACATGGGACCGTTTTCAGGCCAAGCGAATGCTCAAGCTAGCCCGCATTTTTCTACACCGTCGAGTCGGCTGTCAGTTGTGGAGGCATCCTTCTAAAGTCATAAAGTGAATGGAGTTTACTAATGTATAAAGCCAGATATAATGACGATGCCACTTTAAGTTACAATGGTTAATTCCCTAGTTTTTCCATGATTTCCCTTTTAGTCTTCAATCGCATTTGTGAGTTTCTAAGTAGGTGATGTAGATAGGTCCAATATTTCAGTATTTGTTATAACTTTTAGTATCGAAAATCGAGAAAATATTCTCGTCCTCTGCTTTTATTTCAATTAAATTGTTTAATAGTTTTGTGATTTCAACTGGAAGTTATAAAGGTTAAGTATTTCTAATGCTATATTGAAAGCTAATCGTTAAGAAAATGGAACGAGTAACCAAACAAAAGGTGGACTTAGAAATATATATAAAATAAAAAATATATTTATGATTTTTTCAGAACAACTTATTGATTCCATCCATTTCATTATTCCGTGATGTCTTCTCATCTGGCATGTCACTTGTTGTGAGGTTTTAGGATAAAAGAGTTTCTTAAGGTACTGTAAATTTTAAGGAACTCAGTGATGACCTTAGAACACTCGAGGCTGATGTTAAGCTCAGCTTAGGAGAGCTGCAATCATTTACTTATTAATATCGAAATCTCCTTATACAGTATTTCTAAGTATAAACAAGACTCTGAGGAGAAGCCCTTTCAGGTTGAAAAGAAAATGCACTTTAAGTCACGATATTACCAATACGTATTTAGACAGCAGGGGGTTTCCTGAGGTCAACAAGATGCATCACATATTGCAAGGCATACTAATACGAGTTATAAATAACCCATGAATATTCTTACGATTTTCTTCGTAGCTTTAGAAGGGAAGAATGAATCTGTGGTCGTCACAAATAGTTTTAGCAAAGTTAGAAAAACCACAAGACTTATGTATCTAGCCGCATATTTCAAATATTAGACTTAGTAGGCTCAGCAAAATGGTAACATGTTGCAAGTGTAGATAACTCAGCGGATCTTGGGACAAGAAGGCTGCCAACAACTTCACCTTATCAGCACTACACTCTGGTGGAACGTTCCTACGAGGCTACAGAATCACAAGAATTCTGGCCTCCCGCTCGTAATAAAATAGCTCCTGAAAGTCGGAAAATTTAAAATTTTCATATCACTTTAGACGAGGATAATAAATTAAACCGATTTTCATCATTCCCTAAAGCACTAAGAGTAACCATATTTATTTTTAATTTTTAATCCCAACATCGGGATTAAAAAATAAAAATTGTATAATGAACATGTCAAGGTCAGTCTTTTCGCTATTTCTGTCGGGAGAAAGACAACCTCTCCAAAATGCAAGCTCCCTTATCGTTTAAATAGATTTTTTGACACTAGCCTACTCCAACCTTACTTACATTCCTTATTATTCCTGAGAAATTACTGTTCAATTATTTATTTATAATTTATCTACACCAATATACATTACATATACATTACATGGTGAGCATCGTTTGATGCAACAAATGGTTCGACAAGAATTTTATGTACCGCGACTAAAGCCACAAATCAAAACTTTGTATGTCTTACAACAAAGGCTCTACACCTCGAGATATGTTCGGATCTGAAAACTGCATTCTCTCAGCAATTGAACGCATTGTCGGACGACGCGGATTTCCATTAAAAATTATGAGCGACAATGGGAAAAACTTTGTCGGAGCTCAAAGAGCCACAAAAAAAGAGTTTGGATATTTTCTCATAGGAGCTTCACTTCTCGTCATACCTAAGGCAGAAGGAGACTCGCTCTCTGTAATAAACCGATGGGGAAAATGAAGATTCTTCATCATGAATTTAGCTATAGACGGAAGGAAGATTACCTTAAAGATCTTCATAAGAGAAATCGGTGGAGAACGATCCAAAAGGAATCTTCATACGGGACGAAAATTATTGAACGTCCCTTGAGAATCAGATGGTCATATGAGACTTGCCGATGTACGAACGCAAAAGGCATACCTATTTATTCGGCCACTGGTAAAACTCACCACGGTCATTGCACGACATGCTTGGCAGACGATCACGCCACGTACGAATGCACATCAGACGGTTTGCAGATCATTCGCCGATCCCGGCGACAAGCGACGAAGGGTCCATCGCACCAAACCAACCGAAGCAATGCGCCATCTTACCAGCATCATCGACAACATCGTCGCTCAACGGGTTTGAGTGCCGAAGTGAGTACGCTCCAACACTGCGGACTCACCTGCTTAGCACATCACACATACGACATCATGCATACGTCATCGCACACAACTACCGTACTTTTGAGAAAACGTATCCACTTAATATTATTAAAATGTCACATATTTTCCCCGAATTTTAATAAATATATATCACAGATTTTCCGATAATTTTGGCAAAAAGTTAGCCATACGCACTGGGTCCACATATTCGGTATGTGGGGGCGTGAACAGTTATCGTCCGATTTTGACACTTTTTGAGCTCGAGATGACTTACCTAAATTAAATTACCTATTTGTGCAAAGTTTTATCAGTATATATTTACTGACGCCTGATTTATGTACTGAAAAGTAAAAGAATCATATGGTATTTAAAAATTTGCTATATGGAAAGTAGGCGTGGTTGTATTCTGAATGCGTCCGTTTTCACAATGTAATATAATTTGCATTTGGGTGAGGTTGGTCCAGTAAGTCCGGGGATATGTGATTTTCCCTAAATGTAGACGGTGCCACGCCTATCTCATTTTGACTGCGGATTCTATAAAGCCATCTTGGGTGTAAAATTTAGTGTGTCTGGTACATTTAGTTGTTTAGTTATCGCGCTTTTAGTAGTACTAGGGTCCCCAGTGGTCGAAATTCGGCCAATAGAAAATACAATTTATTAACAATGAGTATAGTATTAAAATTTAATTAAAAAATGTAAACAAAATCGAAAGAAATTTGTTGAAAACAATTTACAAAAATAAATTTTTTTTCAAATTAAATTTTATAATTCATTCTCGTGCAAAATCATTTGTTCTGTTTCTGGGTTTGGTTTAATTCTTCCTTGAATGAACAATCGAACCAAATCGACCAATTTGAATTTGTCGTAATACTTGTATGTGGTCACGTATGCACCTGCGAAAGGATGCCAAAATAATTAGTATAAAATATTGATAAATGGTTTGAATAAAATACTGATGAAATCTCGAACCGATGCTTCATTTTGAAATCTTTTCAGCAAAGAAATTATCTTGTCTTCTGTTGCGTACATTTTTCAAAAATTTCGTAGAACAGCACCTGCTTTTGAAGATATTCAACATTTTGCGTTAATCCTTCAATTGATTGTCAAACAAATTCCTATCCTTTGCCATCACGAATTAATTACATTTCGTGTTCTACTTAATTGGATATTTCCTCTATTTCTTTGTCTCTGTACTCTCCCTGTAAGCGTTTACGATAAGGCATGATGAAATACAAGGCGCGTTCCAAAGTAAACAGTAAAAAAGGAACAAAGTAAAATCTAGTAGCGCCAATGTATATGTCGACTAATGCGTTAGAATCTGCTATCCCTTATCGACTTCCAGTAAAAAATTTTGGACCGTGCAAAAGCCTGTATTAAAGCAGAAGGAGACTATTTTGAATAAAATTATTTGATTTTGCCAATAAAACCATTTCTTCTGTCTTTTTTTTAAAAGTCCTGTTTACTTTGGAATGTACCTTGTAGATAAATGTATGCGCATCGACGACACTACACTTCCAAAAACCATTTAATTAATTGAATGAATGACTTATTAGCAATAACTATCGCCTACCGAACATACAAATTATGTGTTTTGTTTTTTGTTTAAAAATTTAAAGTAAATAAAACAAGAAAAACGTTAACTTTGGTTGCACCGAAACTATAATACCCTTTACAAATACAAAGATTACTTAGAAGAATTCGTTCATTTTGTATGCCAATCCGTGCCAATTTTGTGAAGATACCTCGTCAAATGAAAGAGTTTTCCATACAAGCACTTGATTCCTATCATTCAGTTTGTATGGCAGCTATATGCTATAGTCATCCGATTTAAACATTTTCTTCGGAGAATACATTGTTGCCTTAGACAATAACGACGAACCAAATTTCGTTCTTCATACAAGCAATTGATTCCGATCATTCAATTTGTATGACGGCTGATTGTTCAGGTTGTATCGGCCATTCCGACAAATGAGCAGCTTCTTAGGGAGAAAACAGTGTGTGTGCAAAATTTCAGATCAATATCTGAAAAACTGAGAAATTAGTTTGCGTATATATAGACAGATAGACAGACAGACGGACATCAACTCAGCTCATCATGCTGATCTTTTACGTAAGTATATATTTTATAGAATCTCCGACGTTTCCTTCTGGGTGTTACCAACTTATAAAAAAAAAACTCATCAATAATAAAGGAGGTTATGGGATATCGTCAAAACACAGGAGGAATTTATCTCTCGTATTGAAGTCCTGTTGATGTCGATTCAACCAACTAATTAACCTTGGAAACAAATGGTAAAAAATTTAACTATCAAGCAATGCACTGGGGCTTTACTTAAAAAATTCTAACTCAAAAAAATTAAATGAACGTGGCTTATTCATTCTCGTTAAAATATGCAACAAATCAACAGCATGCTATAAAAACGGGAAGAATTCAATCACTTCCTATTTCGTTGTTGTTGTTGATATTGTCGATTCAACCAACTACATAAAATTGACCTTGGAATTTTTTTTTTCAAAAAATTAGCTGTGACATATACACTTGAAATTAATGTAAACATTTCTAACTCACCAAAATAAAACGCATGGTATCGTGATGTTTTGCTCCAAGGCCTGGATCGAAGCAGAATTGTCTGCATATAATTTAGACTTCACACATTCCTACCGGAAAATGTCTAACGGTGTGATATCACACGATCTAGATGGCCTATCGACCTGCTCAAAACGTGAAATTATCTGCTAACCGAAGTGTTCTATTGATAAAACCATTGAAAAATGCGATTTGTGGGAAGCGGTGCCGTCTTGTTGAAACCAAATGTCGCCGAGATGACGAGCTTTAATTTGAGGCAACAAATAGTCGGTTATCATAGACGGTTACGTTCTCACCGGCATGATTTTTGAAAAAATATGGACCCATGATTTCACCGGCAAACTGTTGTTTTTTCTGGATGAAATGGCAGCTCTAGAATCTCTTCAGGTTGATTTTCGTCTCAAACCCATTGAGCCAGAAATGGACCTCATCGCTTTGGAATGTCGAGAGGCTTCATTTCTTGCCCAAGCTGTAGTCGTTTCATACGTCAGTCCAAACTGCTGCGAACGGCGCCGAATCGACTCCCCACGGTCTTTGTGTACACTGACTTGCACTCTCAGCTACGGCCGCTAAATTTTCTTCACTGCGTCCTGGACGTGGTCTATTCGGTCGAATATTATCCAATAATGAATGCTGGGTTCCAAGATGGAGAATGGGGTTGCGAATAGTACGCTCAGTAGGTTGGCTATGTTGACCATAAGTTGAACGAAGCACGCGAAACACATTCTTTACAGAACGTGGATTTTCCTAATGAAGTTGAACAATTTGTTTATGTTGCTCAAGCGTAAGTCTTTCCATGATGAAATGCCAAACAATGTTGAACAAAACTAAAATGACAGCTTGACACGACTTATGCGTAATCTGTCAAAAAAAGGTTATTGAAAAAAGTACTTCTACTCTTTAATAAAACAGTTATATGGGGAGAGGGGAGGGGTATAATCTTATCAATTTGATTTTTGTAGCTTGTAGAGGTTTAGGAGATATGTACATATCATCGTATGTACCTATTAATTAATTATGCCATTTTATAGGTTTTCGATTAATTGTTCGTTTTGTGGACGTGGCAGTGGTCCGATTACGCACATCAACGTACTCATCCTCATTTTTTCCCAAGGAAGACATGTACCAAATTTCATTAAGATATCTTAATTTTTACTGAAGTTATATCTTGCATAGATTTTTATACTTTATATATGTCTATACCTAAGTTCATTATTTTTAGGTGATACAAACAACCGTAAGGTAAACAAAACAATTATACTCTGTATCAACATGTTGCAAGAGTATAAAAACGTCAACTTCTGTTGCAATGAAACTATAAAAGCATTCAGAATGGGTATAAAAAGATCTTTATCTTGAATTTGATCTGTCAGTTGAAGCTATATGCTATCCATTCCAAATTTCGTGAAGATAAATTTTCAAATAAAAAATTGTTCTATACACGGACTTAAGTTTGATCTGTTAATTGTATAGCAGCTATAGATAAGCTAGAGTGAACCCAACTGAACAATTTCTTCGGAATTTGTAGCGTTGCCTGGTGATATAATTAATGCCAAATTTTGTGAGCACACTTTGTCGAAAAAAAATTTCCATACATACACTCGTGTTTGTTCGGTTAGTTTATATGGGAGTTATGTTCTCTAGTGAGTCAATATAGGCGGTTCCGTCACACGAGCAGCTTCTTGGTGAGAATAGGACGTGTGCAAAACTTCAGATCGATATCTGAAAAACTGAGGAACTTGTTCACGTATATATAGACGGACAGACGGATATGGCTAAATCGACTCAACTCCTCAACCTGATCATTTTTATATACATTTTATAGGGTCTCCGACGTTTCCACCTAGGTGTTACAAACATAGTGGCAAACTTAATATACCCTGTTCAGGGTATAAATATTGCAAGCGTAAACATACAAATGCACTACAAAAGGAATGTGAAAGTTCTAATTATTAAGCACTTCTTTTATTACTGAAATGCATGAAGAGAGTTTCAACAATCAGCCTTCACTTTAATATCACATAAATTTAAAATAAATGTATCATATACAGGTTGGTTGAAAAGTTTCTGCGCTCGAAATGAAAAAATCCTGTTTTTGGTACGAAATATATTTTTTTATTCAATATAATCTTAACTTCCATACATAATAGCCGTCTATGGCTGTAATAGCTTCTTCATTAGACGATACACGCTTTTCACGAAGGAATTGTTTCAGGTTTATGAAGTGGTAGTAGTCTCTAGGCGCCAAATCTGGAGAATGCGTTGGATGCTCAAGCAATTTAATTCGTTGAGTTTTTTCACTGTGAAAACACCTTTGTGAGGAGGTGCATTGTCTTGATGAAAAATTATTTTTTTGTACTGCAAGCCAGGTCTTTTCTCACGAATTTCTTCATCCAGCTGGTCCAACGAGCTGCAGTCCACTGATCATGGTGGTAGATCCAAGTCTCATCCATAGTTATAAAACGACACAAGAAATCGGTTTTATTCTGCTTAAAACGCTACAAATTTTTCCGTGGAATTTGTATTCGATCCAGTTTTTGTTGAATTGTTAACGTGCAATTTCACGTCAAATTTGGATCTTCACTAGCAATGATGTGAACATGCTCAATGATTTCTAGTGTGGGTGTGGTTCTTGGTCGTCCTTCGAGTGGATCGTATTCATGCCTAGTACGACTACGTTCAAATTCACCAGCGCAAAATTCAACGGTTTTGAAGATGAGGACTCCTTATACACTTCTAATAATTGTTCATAAATTTCCTTGGCTTTTAAACCTTTCTAATCACTGTGCGATATTAAATTTCTCCCATATTAAAAAAATACTCTGACACGTCAACTTCAAATGGCTTGTAAACAGAGAATTAATTGACCGAATGACTTGTAACTTTGTCTGTGTTCTCATGACAGATGTACCAATTTCAAAAAATAAATTTAGAGCTTGTAGTACTATTTGTTGGTGACAACAGAAACTTTTCAACCAACCTGTATTAGTAGATGTAAGTAAGCCACATATCTCATTTTTGGACATGTTATGAAGTAGTTAGATAATGGCTATTATTTTAAGCTTTCATACTTTCTCAATGTGCAGCAAAATCTCGTTTTCTTCCATTTTCAATTATGTTTTTATTACTTTGGAACCACCTACCGTAATATAAGTAGAATATTTATGTATATGCTCTTCTTTTTTTCAAGTTCTTCTGATATAATACAATAATATTGTGAACATGTCCCACAAGCAATTAACGAAATTAGTGGAATTATACAATTCTGCATGCGTTAATTAGAAACTCATCTGGAACTGATATTGGGCAAACCTATTGTGTAATTTATAAAAATATACTTAGTTTATTAAAAAACTGTATACCTCTGATTCTCACTTACTGAATTATAGCCAAAACATTGAGAGTCGATGGCGAGAGTAGAGGCGAATCAGTTGCTCATTTCACCGAATGCGAATTGAACAAAGCAGTGCAAGTCCATAGTGTAGTTGTTTGTACATTAATTTATTGTTAATCAGAGCACAAAACAATGTAAAATAGCCAACAATATTCGAGCAACACATCGACAAATACGTACACTTGTAACACAATGAGTTAAAACTTTTGTTTATCGAAACCTTGCTAAGTATTGTAGTATTCCCAGTCTTGAGCCTAAAATTAAATGTATGTTATTGGCAATGCATGTCTTTGCACACCCAAACCAAGGTAATGATAATTAAATATATAAATGTGCAATTATTAACACGTATGTAAATATGTGAATAACTATAAAAGCCGTGTTTTGTTCGCAGGTGGATATCTCGACACTTCTACTGCTACTCAATAATTGTGTTTGCCTTACCCTTTTTGTACAGAGACGCCAATACCAATAAAGTTTTAAATAATACTTAGAAAATTTTCACTATTTCATATCCGTAATACTCGTAATGGAACCTCTGCTCCAAAAAAACATCGTTTTACATTATTAGTTGACTAAACAAAAAAAAAACGTTAACTTCGGCTGCACCGAAGCCTTCTTTACCTTGATTTTGATCGATCAGTCTATACAATAATCCATTCTAAATTTCTTGGAGATATCTCGTCAAATAAAAAAGCTAGTCAAAACTACAAGCAGTTGATTCCGATGGTGATAAAAGGACGTGTGCAAAATTTCTGGTCGATATTTCACAAACTAAGAGAGTAGTTTACATATATACAAACGGACAGACAGACGAACATGTCTTATTTGACGCTTGACGCGAATTACAACAGACTGTGACCTCACTGTCGATACCTCTTCCAGTGTCTCATACCGTGGGGACCCCAAATGCCGAAAGCGTAATTTTGCCAATGCGGGAAAAGTGCACAAGAGATGCTCCATTCCATATCCTGTAGTCTTCTCGATCTATCAGCCCCATTCTGCGGGCGTGTGCCGCCAAACAGTGACCAGTGAGTATTCCGATCATGTTCCTAGAGTCCCTTTTATCGAGTGGCAGTATAATTTTATACATTTCCGTTCTACCGATGACTTTTGCAGTTTTGTACCCAAGTAGATTGTTCCATCGCATTTTAATTTTCCTTATAATGCTTCTGTCGTCGTATAGATAATGCATGGGTTTTCTAATGTTGATCACGTTTTCGGGTGTTAGCCGTAAACCACTCTTGGCAATCTCGTCCACTATCTCAATGCCCTCGATAACTTTGTGACCTGGCACCCAGAAGAAGTTAAGTCGCTTGCTTCTGGCGACACTTTCCATTGCTGCCCTGTTTCCCAAACATTTCTGACCGATATGCGATACAAGGTTACTGCCTTGATTGCTGCTTGGCCGTCGATTTTGCTCCGCAGTTTTCAGCGAAGAGGTCTATAGGTGACAGGTTTAGCACTAGTTCAAGAGCCGCTGTTGGATTGGTTCTTAAAGTTCCTGTTATGCGCAGCGCAGTGAGCATCTAAACCCTTTCCATCGGCTTTCGGTAGGTGGATTTCCGTACCACCATACTACTGCACCATAGAGCAGAATTGGTCTTACAATAACTGTGTAGCACCAGCACATGAGAGAAGAAGAAAGCCCCCAGGTTGTGCGGAGCATACAAGCCATTGCCAGCCTTTCTCACTCTTTCTTCCATATTATGCTTCAACAGCAGTTTACTGTCCAAGACTACCCCAAGGTACTTGGTGTGGTCCTTGCGAGAGAGTTGTGTCCTATTTATAGAAGGGAGCCTCCACGGAGGAATTTTGTATTTTTTTGTGAACACAAGCAGATCTCTTTTCTATGGATTTAATCCCAGACTTGCTAGCGATGCCCAATTCAGGACTATGTTGAAAGTGGTGGTCATAATACTGCTAATGGTGTGTTGACACCTACCCGTTATTAAGATGGCAATGTCTCCCGCATATGCCCTTGTCATTCCATTCTGCTCTTATCCTTCTAGTTTAAAAGGCTTTTGATCCAAAGTTGTAGAATAGATTCCATAGAAACAATTTTGAATGTTCCAGAAACATGAGGGTCTGCAAAACCTTTTTCCCGTAGTTTTGTAGAGTTTCACTTTGAGTCTTTATTATTGCATGCGTATGTCATGTACCTTATAAAATATTGAAATTCGTTCCTTTTGAATTGTATTGTATATAGTACATGTACATATTTACAATGATTTTTTGTTGTCTCTTGAAATGTGTTAGAAACAGTATTCAAAATTGAGGCACTGTTTGATTTGATATAGCTGATTTCAGAAGGCATCATAATAAAATATACGGCTAATCGCTTTCCATGAATGCACAAACAAAATAATAGCTCGATTTTCGATTGCAACAAACAAAGAAAATACGCTCATAAATACTTTTCAATTACAATTTCAGAACGCTTAATGTATTGCAAACTCTGATTCTAAATTACTGAAGGTTCTAATTTGTGAACCTCCACTGTAATAACTTTATCTCTCTACTGAAGGGTTAGCTCCAAGTATCTTCCGATTAGTATGGATGTTGTGTTTGTTGAATAGTGAGTGTATTTCAAAATTAGATTTGCAAGGAGAAGGTATACAGCGATATCAAATAATGCTGGAGCCGAATTCCACAGTCGAAGCGAAATTTCTTTTATTGAGATTTCTCAAAGTCTACCCTATACGTCCGGTATGACAACGATTGATTATATCATACATTAAGTGAGGAACAATATTGTACCCAAACATAAGTGTCTTATAATTTTATGAATATATTATATATTATCTTATATATATATAAAAATGAAACGATATTTCGTTTAGTACTCGACTAAAACCTCTGTGGGTCTAGCTCCCGATCGCAATGTGACTCCACATTTAGCTCAATATTCAGTTCTTCCAGCATTTAGGTTTAAACCACAGCGACTACGAATCTCCCCAAATGGCCAAACCCAATGAACAGATGAACCGAAATCCAACGGCTGTCTGCTCCCCATGGTACCAAATTTGAGATAAGATCTTGCAGCCGAAGCTACGGCCAGTTAAGCACCCCTCAAACTCAAAGACTGGGGACATTTGTCGCTTGAGTTTCAAATGTCTTTTCATTAGAAGGAATCTCATTCAAAGTCTATAATATTAGTTCAAGCTGAGTATTATACCACTATTTCTAACATAACTATGCTACTATTTTTGGCAAAGTTGAAAAACCGACATAGTGCATATTCATTTTAGTCGCCTTTCACGACAGGCATACCTTACCGCGGTACGTTTCTGGCGGATTTCAAAAAAGGCCTCCGTGGCGGCAGCAATAATGTGGCGTAGTAGAAGCATGCGCCAATTTTGCCCTTTTCCATATAGTCAAAGTAGATCACACCTTGTGAATCCGAGAAAACGATTATGTTTTTTTGTGGCTGATAGGGCAACCTTTCCTTTCTTCGAAAATAGTTCACCGGGTGAAGTCCACTGGTTTGGCTGTTCACGTTTGGCTGAGTCTTACTCTTGCGTCGGTCCTCTCAGCTACATTAGATACCATAATCGCCTTTCTTCCTTGTCACTGATCACAACAAGAAATATATTTATATATACATACAGCCGGGCGGCTTTGAAATATCTAATATCAGTCTCATAGGATCGACTATGACAGTGAAATAATGCCTTTATCTCTTAGCGGATCTGACATCTTATTTCACGATAAACCTGCAATGATCCCAGGACATAGCCAGAACAGGCACCACCCTACAACTAGATTCCGGTAAAGAGGGCATACATAAACCTCTGGCTACTTGTAGATATTTAATCGACAAACATGCTATAAACATAGCTGAGTCTCAGTGGAATTAGTCCCTGACTCGATCAACAAGCAGGCAAACGTGGCATGAATGGAATATGAGCGACACTTGACGACTGTTAAAATTAAAACGGATTGATATAAGAACTCTAGTAGGAGTACTAACAGGTACATAGGCAGACATGCAAGTAGACTTAGAACTCCATATAACGACTATGTAGAAGCTGTCAGGAGGTAAAAGAGGAGGAGACCATTAAACATCTTCTATGCGATTGCACGGCTCTCTATAGGAAAAGAATCGAAGCCACCGGTCGAGGGTTTATTGATGACGCCTCGAAAGTTGCGCGGATAAAACTTGTCTTTCACCGGAAGTACGGTGTGGCTCAGAGAGGAGATAAAAGAGTGAGCGAACTTTAGTCCCAGTGGAATCACAATGGGCCACCTAAAGACCTAGGTGTGTCGATAGATACCCACTCTACCTACCTCCTGTTGCGCTTAGTTGTTGAGCAAACGTTACCCTTCCAAAAACAAGAATCACCAGGCTTAAATAGCCAATTGTCTGAAATGAACGGACAATCTCAAACCCCCCGCGGCAAAAACAAAACTACTTTCTACGAGAAAGTATAGTAAAATAATTAATTTCTTTTCAGTCAAAATTCGCTTGATATAACATAATTGAAAGACTTCGTTACCAAATTTTATTTTTCAATAGTCAAAAACGACTAAATTTGGTTAGAAAATAAATACCCTCATAACTACGAAACATTTATAGTACTGTTAAAAGTTATACTCAATGATTCGGAAGTGTTTTTCCTAAAATGTCACTCATTTGGACGATTCCTAATTTTTTTTTCCTTTAATAATATATAATTTAAATTTCCAAGCCTTTTATAATGTGAATTATTTCTCGGTTAAAGTTGTAATACACAAAATGCCCGATTAATGTATATGATTGAATAATCGTTAGCTACTGTTTTAAAAAAAAAAGCTAAATACTGTTTAAATACTCTCCATAGCTATTAACGAGGAATTGGAAAGCAGCTCTGAGTGGGGACCCAATAAACATGAATAGTAAAACGGATAAAACCCAAGGTATGTGAGTAGAAGTAGGTCGTAATCGACCTTAAAATCAGACAGTGTTCATGAGTCTCTCCAACATTTTTCAGCAGTGACGTGAGAGCTCTTACCGGCTTCCAAGCCACCGAGTGTGGCCTAATCTGACGCCGTTCGCGTACCGTTCGGGCAACCAGCTGCATGATACGGAACATTCAAACATTATATTATAACTAAAGGTTGGCACCTACTCAAAACCACTGATCTGCCGTCCTCGCCCGCTCGCCGCTAAATACTCTTTTACCCCACTCAAGTGTGCTGGCTCAGATACCGAACAGTCTGCCTGCCCCGTAGAGACCGTAGCGAGCTATTACCGGGGCTTTTAACGTTGCCTATGGTCCCCGACCCCACCATGAACCTAGCAGAGGCTCCTCTTCTGGTGCTAGCGATTCCGCCTGGCACCTCAGCCTTACCTACGCATCCAGCGAGCCGTTTCTTTCTGACTGATTTACCGTTGTTAGGTGGTAACCGCGCTTTCAAAAGAAAAGTTCTTTCGCTATCTTTCGCCCCAGTGACATTGGTGACCTACACATTAGGGGTCGAATTTCCAGAAACAGGCTATTATGTGCTTAGCATGCCTACAGTAAAGACAGGTCGGTTTTTCCTGATATCAAGGAGGCCTTCAACAAAGTACTCTGGGGGAAGTTATTGGGGCTCTCAATAAGTTTGAAATACTTTGTTGAAGGTAGTGGCGGAGTTAGGAAATGCACGGTCACTTCGAAAAGTAACCCCCGCAGGGTGGTGTTCTTTCCCCTTGCTCTGGACCTTAGTGGTGAATGACCTTTTGAAGGAGCCCGGGGAACGAGGCTGCTGGGTGGTGGCTTACGCGGACGCTGTAGCTCTTTTGGTAAGTTCCTAAGCACTGTTTACGATCTCACCCAAGGGTATATAAATTTTGTAACCAAGTGGGCAGAGAGAAATGGATTAGGCATAAATCTGAATAAAACTAAGTTGGTTTTATTAACTAGGAGAAACAAAATCCCTGATGTTACTTTCCCTCTATTCTTCATCCACTGGACAGTGTGAAGTACTCATTCTGGGTAGGAAGCTCGTAGTTAAGCCGATCATGGTTTAAGGGATCGTTGTCTGTTGTACTGGTAATTGTGGCGCACTAAGGACAACACCAACAATGGCACTCAATGCCATTTTATACTTTGCACCTGTAGACACAGCTGGTATGTGCTTGGCGGCGACAACTGCTATTAGACTTAGGGAAGCTGAGTATATGAGGAGACCTGGCCAGGGACACATTTAAATGCTGCATTACTTCGATTCCATTTCTTACAATTTAGCTCACTACATAGCGCAACCTTTACCTGGCGGTTACTTTCTGTTTTCTGTTCACACGCCTCCGTGGGATATGTAGGCGAGGCTAAATCGTTGTAGAAGAGGTGCAGTGAGCTTTTTTTTAACGGATGGATCTAAGTTAAGAGGGAGGGTAGGAGATGGAGTCTTTTATCGGGAGTTCTCTATCAACTATAGTTTCAGACCACTATAGCGTCTTTCTTTCTTGCGCTCTAGTGCTAGATCTATGGACGTCAAGTATATTTGGCAGGCGCTAGTCAACAACCAGAAAATGTGCGACTGCGATATCTTTCTGGCCGAAAATGAACCGTAAGAGATCCTTCGAACATAGCAAAGCCGATCCCGAAACTATTGTAAGGGTTCTGACTGGACTCTGTCCAATAGGTACACATGCGGTTTGACTAAATATTCTGTTGAACATTCTTTATCAAAGCCGGATAAAGGAAGGCGACGTGTAAGCATCTTGTCACTTTCTTCTCTATTGCCCGGATTTTGCCATTAAGCACAACTGTAATGTTGTTTTAACTTTGCAATTTGAATGATTATAATTATTAATATATACCGATTTAGGTATGTAAACCGATTTATGACGGTGAAATTTTAACTTTCAAATGAATTCCATCAATGCACCCAAAGCTTACTGCATCAGTAAATTAATTTTGTCTAATTGTAGTACATCAAAGCAGAGAATGTAAAATAATAGAAATGTATGTTTTCTAATCAAAGCCATCAAAATAGCGAATAACTAAATCAGCGACAAAACAAACAACGCCTAATTGTATGCTACAAGTTTTCCAATTGTGAGGAGTAGCTTTTTATTCCCTTCCCTAACTGTACCACTTGCAAATGAGTTATGAACTGATTACTTGCGCAATTGTTCGCACTCCTTTAACAATTTGCAGCCTCCTCTGCTCTCCTCATCTACGCTGTAACGGTAATAAATTTATCGCAAAATTCACACCACAAACCCAAAGTCGAACAGTTCAGTAGAGTCTATGAAAAGGGGTTGATATCTATATGTTGTGGTTTTTCCGAAAGTAACATTAGAAACATTTTTGTTCTTGTTTATGTATTTCCCCACAAAATCGTACATTTACGGTTTCAGCAGAGCGATGGCATTGTTAAGCGGATATTGCACACATAAACTCAATTGCTCAAATACTATGTGTATGTGTGTGAGTGTGTAAATCCCTCCACCAGTCATTTTGCCCTTCTCATTACCTATTTCCACCAGCACACTACCAAGACATGCTATTTACATTCATACAAATATACATTTGTGCTGATTTGTGTGAAAGGCAGTGTTCATATCGACTTGTTGAAGATAGAGCAAAACGGAAATTAATAAGCAAATAAATCATGCAGACGCATAAATTATTATTGTAAGCGAGTACGACATATACATATATATATATCTATATATAGGTATCTATATATAGGTATCTATATATAGGTATATATATACATGTACCATGTACACTAGGGTGTCCCAAAGTGTAAGGCAAGATTTTTTTTCTCAAAAATTAAATCGCATATCCTCTTTTTATACTCTCACAACCTGTTGCTACAGAGTATTTTGTTCACCTAACGGTTGTTTGTATCACCTAAAACTAATCGAGTTAGATATAGGGTTATGTATTAAATGATCAGGATGAAGAGACGAGTTGAAATCCGGGTGACTGTCTGTCCGTCCGTCCGTCCGTCCGTGCAAGCTCTAACTTGAGTAAACATTGAAGTATCTGTATGAAACTTCGTAGACATGTTTCTTGGTACCGTGAGACGGCTGGTATTGCAGATGGGCGTAATCTGATCACTGCCACGCCCACAAAACGCCATTAATCAAAAACAAATAAATTTCCATAACTAAGCTCCGCAATAAGATACACGGCTGTTATTTGGTACACAGGATCCCATTAGGGAGAGGCATCTGCAGTTAAATTGTTTTTTTAAAGTCGGCGTGGTCCAACCCCTAATAAGTTTAATGTGCATCTGATTGTTTCACTTTCCACTATGCATATCAAGCAACAATGATTATATCGGGGTAAAACTTTGCGTGAATAATACGTTTAAAGTATGCCACCTTGTGACCAAAATTTGTCTAAATCGAACCAAAACTGTTCAAGCCCCTAAGTACTAAATATGTGGACCCCAGTGCCTATAGTTGACCTTCTACCGAAAATATCGGTCAATCCACAAAGAAATCTCAAACGAGTATACCATTTGCTTTGCGAGAGTATAAAATGGTCGGTCACATCCGAACTTAACCCTTCCTTTCTTGTTTTTCTATATGATTGATTATTGCGATTGAATCATGACAACCGGTGCCGGATTGATGTTGAACATAAAAGGTAAATTTTTGTACCGGATAAATATAGACGATTTTTAGACGTTCGAACTTATTTAGTTAATAAAACACTAGCATACTCAAAACTTATTACTAATTAATATTATACATAAAAAAACATTATACTACAAATTTCGTTTTTAAGGTTGTTTTTTACAGCAGGATATATCTTCCGGTGATTTGTACGCAGCTTATTTGAAAAAAATCATCAATTTGAAATTATTAATTTAATAAAAAAAAGGAATATAAAAGAAATTTATTATTTACTGATCCTATTTGAGCAATTCGGAATGGTAGAATTTGATCATGTGTTCTATTTCCAAAATAGTCAAATGCAAATGTATTTATTTTTATAGCGCTGTATTTCATTTGGGTCAACACTCTGCCAGTTATTACGGAGCTTTTGAGAAAGCGGAATATCCGTGCTTGTTGTCACTTGACTGATTTTTGCTTCGAATGCATTTTTTAATATTATGTAAATTAGAAAATCTCTATAAAGTTTCTGTTCAAGAAGTACATAATCGCCATTAACGCGAATTGTATTTGATGCTGTAGTATCACAACAAAAAATTTTTTCCATATCTTTTAGGTGTCAATCGGCAAGCGTGTTCAAAACCGACTTTACCCTCTTCCTGATAGATAGATTTAATTAGAGGTATGCACCGCGACCTATGGTCTATTGTGCCCTCCCCTAAGTCACAACGACTCATCTAGCCTCAGCATGTTGATAAACTCTAGTATTCTGCTGGGTGCTAGTGAAGCGATGCGATCCCTGATGGGAACCCAGGGGCTTAATTATGCGACTGCTGTCTGTCGGGGCGGAGTGGTGGGCACCGGTCACTTGTGCAAGGTTGCTCCTCTGCCGTTTGGAGTTAAGCGGCTCTTGCGGCGTCAGCTGTCCGCTTTTCCGCTTCTCGGGTTGGGTGGTCGAGGGCGCTGACTTTTTATTTACTACTAGCCGCGGTCTTACCACCCTTCCGCTTTTCTGAAGCAGGGGATGCCCTCTCATCTCTCACCCTATTTCGCGCTAGTGTTTCGGCCTCCTCCGAAGTTCTTCCCTCTTGGAGGTGCCTCAGGTATCATTTCAGTCTGGCACCGCTCATGCTCTTTCTCCTAGAATCATCCTGTCCTCCAGTACACTCAATTGGTGGTAGGGTGGTAGTCTGCCTTCCCTCTTCTTTCTCCGTTTGCGAGCCCCTCCGGTGGACACCCGTTGCTATTCCTCTGAATCCGAGCAGTTGATCCTGCTCAAGAGAGAGTCTCTGTGGGGTTCGCTTTTTTCCGCTCCGGCCACAGTGGATTTCGCCTGCTGAGCGCCGCTGCACGAGGACATGTAATCATCGTCATCCCTGGCGAAAGGGCTTCCAAGAAGCTAAACTTTCGTTTATTCCCTGAGTTACCCTTTCCTGCGCTGGTGCTTGTGTTGTCAGCTTTGTCCGTGTTCGTTCGCTGTTGTTCAGCTCTTGGTTTTCGCATGCATGCGGCTTCTGATAACCCGTGTGAGAGGTGCTAGCACCACTCACCCCAGTTGGGAGATGGCGAGAATGCCTTGCGACTTAAACCCCTGGACCACGGCAAGGTACCCGGTCGGCCTGGCTGACGTTGTCATAGGAAAAAAGACGTTTCTTTAATTATTTTCATTAATTGAAGCGGTTCGGCGTGGGCAATATAAACCAAAATAATATATAATACCTAAGTTCTTGACAAACTCTTGTCGAACTGTTCTATACTACTTGAGTTTTTGTGCAGTTTTGTTGCAAACCCTCAAAATTCCAAAAAAAATCACAAATTTCTTTACACAAATAAGAAATGATTTTGCAATTATATGAGCTGTTCCCCAAAATATAACACTGAAAAACCGTAGTTAGGCCAAGATAGGACCTCCACGGCCCTAAGGAGCTCACACAGACAGCGTGACTGCCAGTCTGACCAACCCTCCCCCCAACCTTCATCCAGTTCCAATCCTCGTACGAGAGCCCTCCAGCAACTCTTGGTTCCTCGCACAGTCTGTTCCGTTTGTCAGACCGTAATACGTCGGAATGTCTCATCAGTCAAGTGAAATTCTTGTACTGGCTGGTGTCACTTTCTGTCGTGTTCTGGTCTGCGCACTACACGAGAGTGGACTGCGTCGTATCTTGCCCCATGCTGTAGGAGTCTGCCCCCGCAATCACATACATTGGTGTCGCCAATCAACACCACAGTGCGACAACCGCCCATGCGGATAGTACAGCTGCAACAACCACCACCTACACGCACCCCTTAGGGGTAGGTCACGACCGACAAACGCGACTCCTACAATTCAACTGCAACGGACACCAGAGCAAGATCGAGGAGATATTTGCATTCATGAGCCGGGAGCGCGTATCGATAGCTGCGGTCCAAGAAACCAAGTTAAACAGCCGCTCAGATCTTCTGAGTTGTGCAGGTTTCAACGTTTTACGTAAGGATCGCGAGCGAGATAATGGTGGAGGCCTAGCCTTCATATTGCACAACACCGCGCAATATCGTCTAATCGATGTTGACATCGATTTTGACATCGACCGCAGGGACACTACCCTTGAATGTCAGGGTATAGCTGTCCGGCCAGGCGATATCGAGCTCGAAATTTTTAATAAATGCATCCCCCTAGTTACATGTTTCCCAACAGGATATCACCCGAACATAGATGCGCTACTTCATGATGAAAACCGTTTGGTGCTAGCGGTGGTCTGATAAATAGTATAACCTGGCGACCTATGCTAACTCTCGCACTTCTTAACCTCCCGACTTTATTTCTGTGGACAACCGCACTTTTATTAACTTTAACAAAGCTAACTGAGTCGGCTTCACAGCATTTACCGAACACACTACCCATTCCTACGGACGTCATCGTTGGCGAGCGTCAATTCCGCAAGGTGATCGCTGTTGCTACTGCTCGCTTCATACCGGCTGAAAGAATCGCGGAACTCCGCCCTAATTTCCCAGCCGAAGCAGCTGTACTAGCAAACGAGCGCGACACCTTACGCCATGCCGATCCCTGTGATCCCCGAATAAGGGATCTCAATTTGGAGATTCGGCAAATGGTAAACCTGCAACCTCTCCACCAGTGTAAGTAAGCTTTGGACTACTGTGAAGGTCCTGTCAAATCCGAGGAGACATGATAATCGGGTTGAAATTCAATTCGATGGCCATGCCTCCTGGGACTCGAAGAAGTGCGTGAGCTATTTTAGCCGGCAGTTTACACTGCACTCTTCGACTGACAAGTCCAAACGATGTGTTACCCGACGGCTCGCAAAATGCCAAAAGACTGCGCACCACTGATGCTAAAACATCTAGGCTCTACTTGTCGATGGCCACTCTTTAAATACCCGATGTGTGGAAAGTCGGAAGAGTGGGCCCACTACTGAAGCCTGGGAAACCCCCGCCAACAAAGGGAGTCTTATAGTCCGATAGCACTCCCGATATAACGGTTTTGTTAATAACTACTAAAACATTGAATTTTACCCAGGTTGGCACAAAAGGGTTTTACAAGAGCCGGTATCAAAATTGAACGGTGGACTGGAACTACTGGAAAGTGAAAGAATCAGATAGATTTTAAACTGGGTTATACGGGAAGTAGGCGTTAATGTAGCCTATTTTTGCACTGTAGCATAGGAATATCAGTATAATGCTACGTACCGAATTTGGCCGAAATCGGTTAAGCAGGTCTCGAGATATGAGATTTCAAAGGTCGGCGGTACCACGCCCCACGTGCAATCTTGACTATATACTTGGATACTATAAAGCCTTCTCGTGTCTTTTCGGGTGTAAAATTTTAAGTATATGGCGCATTTGTTGGTAGATTCATCTTACTTTTAGTAGCTTTTAATTAATATATGAGGAATGGGCGGGGTTATTTCCCGAATTAACCCATTTTCACACTGTCCTATTCGAAATAATTATTGTAGCTTTAGTGGTTAGGAGATATGTACATTAAGGCAATTATTCAAAACTTTGTAAACTCCAGATGCCCCTCTCTAATTCAGTTCTTTGTGCTAAATAACAGTACTGCATCTGATTGTTGAGCTTTGCTATAGCACTTTTTATGTTTTCCATAAATGGCGTTTTATGGGCTTGGCAAAGGTCCAATTACGCACCTTACTCGATTTTTTTAGGTGTTATTGCGTGAAAATATGATCTCAAATATACCTGAGCCATGTCCAAATCTCATCCTTTTCTTTGCCACCAATATACCGCATTTAGTGATTTCCGTCTTTCTACCTAACTTTAAACCATTCAGGTTGGTCAAATTGTAATACTTTAATAAAATTAAATGGACAAGTTTTCTTGAAATTTATGTGGTTTAGCGCGTAATATGAATGAAATTGGTGTCTGTCTGTCTGTTCGTAACTTGAGTAAAACTTAAAATATCTTCATGAAATTTCGTACACATGTTCCCTGGCAATTGGACGGCCAAATCGAAAATTTGAAGGCGAAATCATATACCTATATACGGAATTACTTGATCAATTTCAACAAACATAAAATTATTTTACCAATACTATCCTACAGAGAGAAAATATACGTAATCGAACTACAAATGCATATTTCTCATAAAGCGCAATTTTCATTTCCATATGATTCTTCCACTTTCCAGTATACAAATCAAGCATCAGAGAATATATTGGGACAAAACTTGAAATGTCTAAACATTTTCAAAATCGGACCATAACTGCTAAAGCCCCCGCCTGGTGTTAACTTTTTACCGAATATATCGGTCAATCTGTGAGATATATTACAGAAACTCAGAGAGAATCTTTATCTGATATTAGTATGCCCGAGTGCCAAAAATGGGTTGAATCGGATGAAATATATCCCTTAGTCCTTATACACCTAATAAACAAAATTTTCAAACTTCCTGCTGACTTTGTACCTTTCTTATAACAATGTGTCTTTAAGCATAAAATAGAAAAAATCCAGTGAAAACTACCTCTAGCCACTATATAACTAATATCAGGATTTTAAAGCATCCGCTTGACTTTACTCCTTCTATATTATTGATGGTATGTAAGGTACCCTAATCCAGGTGACTGTCTGTCCGTCCGTCTGTGCAAGCTGTCACTTGAGTAAAAATTGAGATATATTTATGAAACTTGGTACACATATTTCTTGGTACTGTAAGACGGTTGGTGTTGCAGATGGGCGCAATCGAACCATTGCCACGCCCACAAAACGCATTATTCAAAAACAAATAAATTGCCATAACTATGCTCTACAATAAGATACAAGACTCTGATTTAGTATACAGGATCACATTAGGAAAGGGCATCTGCAGTTTAAACTTTTTTTGAATAGTTAGCGTGGTCCCGCCCCCTACTCGGTGTAATGTGCATACTCCTAAGCCCAAGCTATAATAACGCAATTCACTAAAAATAAATGTTCTTAGCACCTCTATCAACAGAGCAAAAATGGGAGAAATCACGCAACCACGCCTATTTCCCATATAACATCATTTTAAATTCCATCTGATTCTTTAACTTTTCACTAAGCAAATCAACCAACAATGATGGTATCAAGGTAAGACTTTCCATGAATAATGCGTTAGTGTTAAATGCCACCTTGTGACCAAAAATTTTTTAATTCGAACCAAAACTGTTCAAGTCCCTAGGTACTGAAGATGTATAACCCAGTGCCTATAGTTGACTTTTTACCGAAAATATCGGTCAATGTGTAAGATATATAATTGAAATTCATATAATAATATAAATAAATAAATAAAACTATCCATAATAATATGTCTTTGTGTCAAAAATTGGTTGAATCGGATCAATAATTCCTTTAATATATAATTTTGTCAACACCTGAAGTAATTTCCCGGGCTTAGATCCTTGCAAGTTGCGAGAACATAAAATGTTCGGTTACACCCGAACTTAGAGCTTCCTTACTTGTTACTACTAGTATATTGTTATACTAATTGCAATTATATTTTATATTAGAGTTTGTTTTACTTACTATTTTTATTTCATCCTTGTTTTTTTTTTTGATGTATCGTGTAACTTCCCCAATTGTAATACGGGGTGGCTCACGAATCGTGGACCAAAAACAATCAGTAATAACTTTTTTTTTAATAAATACATTACATATATATTTTGTATATTGTATGACACATTGTATTAAATTTTATATTGTATAATTAATAATTTTTAATAATTGTGGACCTTAAATGACCTCCATGCTCCGCCACGCATATGCAAATATTAGAAAATTATTCATTGCGGCTTGAAGGGGTAAAGTCGAGATTGCCTCAATTATCGATTTAATGGCCTGCTTCAATTCAGTCAGATATCTGGGTTTTGTTTTGTACAGCAAGAGGTTGGCATAACCCCATAAAAAAGTTTGGTGCAGTCAGGTCAGGTGACTTTGGGGGCCAGGGGAAAGTGGAGTTTTTTAAAATTTTCGTTGGAGCTCCGCAATAACCGGTCTAGCTATGCGTGCAGTTGCTCCATCTTGCTGAAACCAACCGCTATTGAAACTGCTGCGTTTTTGGCGCAGTTCTGGGTAAAAAAACTGATTCAACATCTTTATATAACGGTTCCCATTCACAGTTACTGTTACACTGTTATCTTCAAAGAAGTATGGCCCGACAATACACCTTGATGAAACTGCGCACCACACAGTGACTCGTTCTGAGTGAAGTTCTATCTCGTGGATTATTTCTGGGTATAATTCCCTTTATATGCGACAATTTTGCTTGTTTACATTTGATCATTTAGATCAAAATGGGCCTCATCATACATAAACAGGCAATTTATCAAGGTATTGTCTTCTTCGGCCATTTCAATAATTTTTTGGTAAAATTTCAAGCGAATAGGCAAATCTCAGAAACAGATTTATGTCATCGTGACTTATCCTTTGTAATGACCGTCTGCTAACTCTAGAGTAGTCGAACCTCTTGGATTTGCTTCAATTGACGATGCAACAGCCGCGAATGATTCTTGAACATGAACATACGGATCTCGATGGTACGGTCTTCTTGTGATACTTTCAGATTCGGCAAACATGTTTACCAGCATCATAACAGTCCATACACTCGACGGATGTATCCCATGTATTGCCACTTGTGTAACACGATTTGTGTGCCACCTTGTATTATAGGCGAGTCAAGTGGCTATGTTTCATGCTGGCATTGTGATAGGCTTGCCCAAATTAAACGTGCGGGACTGACAAGTAGAATCTTAGATTCTATCCATGACGGTCCTAATTAAAATGTGGATCTATTGAAATTGATATATTATATTTAAAGTTTATAAGCAGACGCCCACTGGCTTTGTTGAAGTCGATCGAGATCTTGAAATCCTCACCGAAAAATTTAGGCATTACGAACAATTGTTCAAATCTTTTAAGTGCCTAAATTATTCCCGCGAATCTTCCAAGCCTGCCCCCAGGCGTAAACGTGCTTCCGATGAAGTGATACCTAGTTCTTCTGTACAGAAGACCTTATAAATCTCTCTTCACCTTGCCCTCAAGGTGATAAACTGTCGACAGCCAAAGAGCTCAATTTCCCAAAAGATCTACAAGTACAAGCGTTTACTTTTTAAGTAGACCCTTAGAATTTAGCAGCATCGGTTACAAATTTCACCTCCGCCACCACCTAAAAAGTCTAGATTTGCCAAGGATACCTCGGTTGAGGACAGTGGAGTCTTATGTTTCATCGCGTTTAAAAATTTATGATATCTGTACAGATCCGCAAGTTTAACTTCATCGTTAAAATTCCGAATGTAACTACTGAGTGGTAGAAATTCTCTGAGTATTTATTATCGAAATATTAGGGGTCTTAATACAAAATTAACTGATTTATACTTAAACAGCACCAATTGAAATTTTCATATAATTGGTAACTCTTGGAAAGCTCCCGATGATTATATTGTACTAATTACTTTAATGAGTTTTTGGAAAAAATGTCCGAGTTGGGTCCGAAGCAAATTAATTTAATTCCGAATAATGTCATGTGACAATCACATTACTTCCAACATTATATGAAGTTTTCAAGTCTAACTACTGTACTAATTCTCCTAAATTTTTATCCTATCAACACGTGCATTGTCCAAATACTTCAATTAACGCTCCAGTTATTTCTGAAGAAAACGTCTTACTAAATTTAAATAAGTTAAAACCATTTTTTAGTTACAGACATGATACCCGCATGCTTCTTAAAAAATAGTGTCAAATATATTTACTTGCCTTTGACAACGATATTTAATTCTTCTCTTAAACAAGGTATATTTCCCTCAATATGTAACATTCATTTATAATTCCTTTGCATAAAACTGGATTTACGTCAAACATGGAAAACTAAGGGGTATTGCAAAACTATCAGTTATAACTAAACATTTTGAAGCATCATCGCAGATCATATACCTTTTTCGATTTCTCCATTAAATTCTTCTTCTCAGCATGGATTTCATGTAGGGAAATCGACTCTAACAAATTTACTTAAATTCGTAAACCATGTAGCATTGGTTTTAGGGAAGCATACGGATGTTCTACTTGTATACACTGACTTTAGCAAATCTTTCGATAGAACTTTTTTAATCATATACTTCAACTGACGAAAGCTGTCTGTTGCAAACAGACGTGAAAATGGTCTTGAAAGTAAAAGGTGTTCGCAGTTTTGTTAAACGTTGGTCTAAAGAATTTAGAAATCCTTATGTTACTAAAATACTTTTTAAAACTTTAGTTAGATCTGTCTTGGAATATAGCTCTGTTGTATGAAACCCTAGTTATAAAGTCAGTTGCGACAAATTAGAGTCTGTTCAAAAAAAAATTCGCCTTAGGGAATTTCCGATGGAACTTAAGATAAAGTAAACCTCCGTACACTAGTCGTTTAAAACTTTTAAATCTTACACTTACTAGCCGTAGGGAAATGCGTGGCATAATATTCTTAGCAAAAATTCTGCATGGAACAGTTTGCAGTTCTTTTCTCCTGTTTAGACCCTTGCGGTTAAAATCTTGTAGATTAAATTTTGAACTAAACGAACCATTACGTCGCATATGTCATGATTTTAATTATCATTCCTGCACATTTGATTTATCTGACTCGCTTTGCGAAATTAGAAAGATTATATTACTTTCTCTTACTATATAAAATCGTAACAATTTGTTATAACGTATTTTTAAATCTAAGCTGTTGAAACTTTTTTTCTGTAACTGAGCAGTTTTAGATGTCGACGCCTAAAAAACTCCTTTGCCTTTGACTCGGCTACTTCCGCACGTATGCGGATTGCGCCCCTCGCGTCAGTTAAGTGGTAGAACGGTAATCTTTGGATTATTATAACTATTAATGTTCACCTAACGGGTGTTTTTTTTGTCGAGGTATAGAACTTTAAGTTTGCATTACTGTTCAAGATGGCGACTGACTTAACAGCTGTCAAGTGATTTATTATCAGTTTGGTTTGGCAATTCATCATGAATAGACTCACGCCTAAACATGGCTACGTCAACAAACAAAACTGCCACATTTGGAGTGAAGCTAATCCTCAAATATATGTCGAAACACCGTTACATCCAGAAAAACTGACTGTTTGGTGCGCTTTATGGGCTGGTGGAATCATTGGTCCGTACTTCTTCAAAACCGATGATGACCAGAACGTTACAGTCTATCTATATAACTTTTTAATTCCTGGATTGAACAACCATGATGGCGCAACATGTCACACAGCTCGCGCCACAATCGATTTATTGAAAGACACGTTTAATGACCGCCTAATTTCGTGTTTTGGACCTGTGAATTGGCCTCCAAGATCTTGTGGTTTAACAATATTAGACTACTTTCTGTAGGGATATGTAAAATCATTGGTCTATGTGCATAAGCCACAAACGCTGTTGGAAAAAGTCATCGAAAATTGGACGTCCAGATTGGACTACATCCGAGCCAGTCGTGGCGGTCATATGCCAGGAATCATATTTAAAATTTAATGCCACAATATTATCTTTCGGATAAATAAAATTCATGTCAATCGAATTATCCATCGTTGTTTTATTGCAATTTAAAGTTTTATACCTCTTAAAAAACACCCGTTACAACTGATACTCTAGTCAACCCCACTGGCACAGATGTGATAACCGAAGTTTGACAACACTTCAACGAAATTTTTTTTGACGGGTTGAGTTAATATCGAATTTCAAAACTTCAATCAAAATGCATTAAGGTTGTAAACCGTAATAGGGCCTTAATTTCAATTAACTTGATTCAAGTTTATGTTGTTAGTTTTCATAATTTAGCAAGTATTATTTTACAATTCACTTAAAAGATAACAGAACTATGAATTCTAAGCTACAGTCAGTACATTCAGCTGGGTGACACAACAAAAACCTTTCGTTGTGCTTGTATGATATCATAAAAAGCGAAAAGAGTTTATTGAATAATAAGCATAAATTATTGATTAAAGATAATTATCTTCAATAAACAACCACCCACCACTGCCTATCTTCAAATAGTAATAATTAAATGAATCCATTTAAAATGTGGCTTAACTTATCGGCAAACGGAAACCTTGACCCATAAAATCGACGGCTGCTGATATGTCATTAACATCAATCTACATATGTAATTTATGTACTTTTATTTTCGCATTTATTTATGTGATGCTTAATACTTACTAACATACTGATAGCATATATGTAGGTTTGTTAACCAATGTAATCAAACTGGAATCCTTGTCAACCATAATTCCGTAGTAATTTACGCAATTAATTACTTTTAAATACCTGCGTGCCCCGGATGTGAAATGAAAACATAAATCATTCATTCCTATTAAAAATGAATGCTTGCACACGAATACTTATACGTAAACCCATATAAAGGCAAATACTTGTCCAGATATTTGCTCGGAGTTAATGAAGCGCAAAGGAATGGTTGAGATATGTAAAATCAAACAGAAGAGTAGACTTCGTCAAAAGAAGCTGAAAGACTCGAATGAAAATACATGTGTGTATGTAAGTTAGTGAAACACGTAATTTACTTTAAGAATTCGGTAAAAGAAAGGAATTTTGAGCTATCGGATATTTTCTTATAACTATTAAAGACGAAACCTCGTAAGTTTGGAATCCTTTAATGTCTAAACATTTTTAAACAAAAAACAAGTAGTAACCACAGTCCTGGTTGATTTCAAATATAAAAACTTTACAACTACAAGTATTTACGAGGCGAAGACTTACACCGGAATAACGTGTAAGAATTAGGAAATTCATTCCAAATTAGAACTTATTAAACTCTGTTTTACTACTTTTTGCCACCTAATCCGAATAGTCTATAGTGATAAACCAACTACCACTGACTAATTAGATACCAACATTCCACACGTTCTTGAAAAGATATGAGATGCTATACTAAAAAAAGTGGTTGAAATTTAAAATACACTCTTAGTGATCATAAATACGAAAATCGGTTCAAACACTGAAAACTTTAAAATTTACGATTTGTAAGACCAGAATATTGGGCGGTTCATTTATCTATGTTTTAGGTGCAATAAAATGTCTGTATATCTAAAAAAACCACATGGGTATTTGAGAATAAGTGCTGAACTTCTGGCTGTGTTTGTTCTCTTCTCGTGTAACAAAATATTTAGAAACACTTTTAATATTTTTAAATTTCAAAAACAATTATATATTTTTTATGTTAGAAAACATAAAAATTTCTCTGAGAAAAAAATAATATTGATAATAAGACGCAAAAGTGTACTGGGTACCTGATATAGCCTCGTAGCACTATTAACTGATATTACAATAATTATTTTGAAGGCCTGCAAATAGTGCGGGATATAGCATTGATTAACGAAGGCCGACTAATAGCGAGCAAAAAAATATATGAATCAAAATTAAGGAGAGGATTACACTATCTAGTAAAGCACACATGTTCTACTCATCTATGGCAAATGCGATAACAAAGACTTCAGCAACTGGAGTAATTATCCAAAGCAGTTTCATCATTGAGTATGTTTTTTTACGTGAAGAAAGCATCGAAAGTCTGAACTCCATGCCTGTGTAGAACTTTAATCCGAACTAAATCTCCTACCATCATGTACTGATCCCCCGAAACACCGTTAAGTATTACGGGAGGATGTTTGAGCAACGCTCATACGTTTGTAATAGTCCGAATTAGTTACAAGTTGCATTTATTTAAACCACCCCTGGTTATCTCAGACCCCGCCTGGTGCAATGTTTGTCATCAAACCCTTTTCATATGCTTTAGTAGTTATGGTATGCGTTTGTTTGGTCCGCGTTCAAGTTGTCTGTTTCGTTTTGGATAATCTGAGTGCACAAGTGGCATAAATGAAAAAAAGAACACGTCGGAAGAATTTTATTTCGAGTGCTTTTTCCCATACTTCTGCACCATATAGATCGACGGACTTTAGAACTCTAGCCAGAAGTCTCCTCCTATTTTGCTTTGGTCCACGAGGTCCTTCATTCGGGTTAAAGCTCGACATGATTTTGAAGCTTTTCACAGGTATAGTCTAAGTGTTCTTTAAAGGATATTCCTGCATTAAGGACAATACCTAAATATCTTACAATCACTAATTAAAGATATATTGTAGTTGCACTGGCTATTGCAACCATATCTTCTATGTGCTTAGCTATTACCACAACAGCAATATCGTCTGCAAATTTAAGGATGTAAACATTTTTGTGTACTTTGAATCGCAGTACTCCGTCGTACATTATGTTCCAGAGTACCGGTCCGAGTACATATCCCTATGGTATACCACCGGTGACTATTGTAGCCTTTGGTTGAATAGTAGCTCAGAATTCTTTCCTTAAAGTAGCTGACGATTATTTTGTAAATGGATGGTATATGGAGGGAAGGAGAAACTTTTTAGGGCAGTCAATATGTTTTGCCAGGATGGTGAGTGAAAGCATTTTTGACGTCGAGAGTTTCAACCATACAATATTGTATTGTGCCACCCTTCCAATGTTTTCCGCTAATAGCCTTTTCGGCCAATGTCTTTGCTATGGTCACCGCTCCGATGATGGATCTTGCCTTCCTGAATCCAAATTGATTCGGGGATAAGCAGCCAGCGTCATCGATTGCTTTATGAAGGATTTTTTCAGCCGGAATTGGGAAGGATCTGTCAACTGCTTGCTTGATTTTGGCAGTAATATAAGATCTTGCATTTTTCACAGCTATATACTATTCTTCCTAGGATTTAAGGCGAGGTTGGCAGCCCCCAGGCAATTTCGTTCGAAACAGTCGGTATTTCTTGGGCTACTTCCTTAGTCTCTTGATAAATTTGGGGTAGGGTTGGTAAGAGTACCGATACTATTCTTCCCAGGAACAAAGTTTTGCCATTGATACCTTATATTCGAGCCCCCAGGCATTGTGTGCAAATTCGTCGCAGAGTTTCTCCTTTGCTTTTCTTAATTGAATATTTTAATAGTTTCCTCTTGTCCTTGAAGAGCCTAAGGAATGGTATATGCTCAGGGTTGCCACGTGACCTTTGTTATGAAAATCTTGCTTGCTGGCATTAGTTTGCAGTTTGGTAATTGTCTCGTTCCACCAATATACTGGGGGGTTATGGTTGCGTCGTGTATGCTTGGACATTGATGCGTCATAATGCTGGACATAATTATGGAGCCGGAACTATTACTTGTCGGTTGACATTGCGGAACCGCTTGATTGCAGCAGCATTTCACCGCCTTGCGTTTTACGTGTTCGCGTAACTTCCTTTTGAATTCGCTAAGGGTAGAGTCGGAATTAACTTTCCTAAGAATCTCAGCATAAGTAAGATTTCCATTTTTAGAAATTAATATCGTCTGAAGTTTTTTTTTTTGGGAGGTTTGCGATTTGTGGTAGCTATATTATTCCACTGCACTGTTATTGGAGTTTGATGGTCATTAGAGGGCTTACAGCGTCTTCAAAAGTGTGGGGTATAATTTGTGGCATGAGTTTTTGGCGAATATATACATGTTCGTTTAATTTTTTGTTGAGTGTGCTCATCTGCTATGGGTTCGTCAGTGTGTATAGTGCGGCCTCTTTTCGGCTGGATGATTGGGTAGGCTGTTGACTCTTTGAATTCAGCTAGTGCTTAAATAGACTAATTCCATCCATTTCACTTTTCTCCTTGGTCTCAATTATGGTATTTGCTGTTTTCGCTTTAGCTGAAATTTTCGCAGCAACGTAAACAGCAATTTCCTTCCGCTGGTGTTGAGCAGAAATTCCTCAGGATAAGGCCTCAAGAATTTCTCTCCAACTGTTTAAATACGACTACATATTTGCGCATACATTTATCACTTATTCATTATTCACATGAGCTTCTCTCATGCGTCTTCCGCACTACTTACAGACTCGCCTACCTACAGCTAAGAGGATTAGATATGAGACAGCCTCAAGGCCAAGAGGTTCCTCTTCCAACGAATATTTTCTGGTTGCACAAAAGCATAAACGCTATGCCCTTCGGAACATTTAAGAGTAATCACTTCATACGAATATAGTAGTGCTCAGCCGGAATATAGTAGTAATTTCTAAAATGTCGCCTCATTAATTTTCTGATTGAAGCCAAGAAAGTGGGAAAAATAAATTAGCAAGAAGTGATTTATATGGTATTTTAACCTCTGGCTAAATTTGCAATTAGTTACACCAGCATTTGTTGCCAAGTGCCCATCCCAATATATATAATATATATAATAATTATATATGTATATGTGTGTAACTGGAGAGCAATACGACGTGCGAAAACAGTCAATTAGTCACAAGGAAAAATTAGTATTTATTTAAGAGAATGTATGGCCAAGTTGTATAATAATAAAACCTAAACTTTCGCTGCCATAAGACTTCGTACAAACTTTAAAACATTTTTGTATCAATTATTTTTTCTGAATGATTCAGAGGATGGCATCTGAACTTCAGGATACGTAATCTTTCTCGAGCCCTCAAAGGAGAAATATTATTATATTATTGCCAACAATGCTAAAAGGGAAAATGGGAGGTTGCTTCAACCTAATCGAAAATAAAGATACGAATTGATATATTTAACCTTTTGTGGATCTCAAAACGTTGAACTTTTCTGGACAGGTTTTAAAAAGGCCAGAATTTGCTTATTGTTTACCAAGTAAAATTTAACTTGCTCTGAGGCATCTACTTGCTTACGGTCAGTAACAGACACCCATCTCGTTTAAACTAAAAACAAAAGCAAATCGAGTTTTCTTTTATCAACAATGCACTATGAAGCTATAGTAAATACAAAGGCGGAGGCAGTCAGAATTTCTTGCTTTAGCTAAAATTCAAGGAGATGTATTATGTATATGTACATAGTTCGGTAAGATACCGAAGACATTTGAACAATTCGTAGAAAAAAGACAATGCATCCACTTTAGATCTAATTGGCTTCCACTGGATTTTAACGAGTATTTGGTGAACAAACTATTAAGAATTCCAGCTAGTGGACGCCCTCTCTAAGTCTTTCATTTGACTCAGCTCGTTTTTAATCGAACTAATAAAATTATGTCAGACAAAAGGATAGTTTTGTTTATGCGAAAACATGTATTCGTATATATTTATATTTTTTATGGAAATGCACAGATTCCTGTTATTTTTCACGATAATCCAGCGAAAAAACTATCATCAATTGTACCTGCCAGCCTTCTCTCTCAATATGTTATACACTTATCGACACAGCTGTCTGATTTCTACCATTAATAAAAGGTGTTTGCAGATGACATGCGACAAAGGCATGTAAATACAACCGAAATCTATTTATATGTGCCTCACAGCCAGGTAACGGTAAACACTACTTGTATGCGAAATTCCGGTTTGAGTTTTGTTTGATCTGGATAATGCATGTGTACACACATTAGTCAATACCAATAGCGCTGCATGTGTAAATACTCATGGAGCTACTTAGAGTGAGGTATGATCATACATATGTATATGCGGGTATTTTTGGTGAAAATATTCTCTATGCATTATAAGCACAGCTTATATACAGACGGAATATTTGCCGCTTAACTAGGTATATTTGACATTAATTTTGTATTAGTTGAGTATAATCCATGGCTCACACTATTTTTGTATGTTTTTCTTTTTCATAGAACCAGTTGAGTGTTTCATATGTCAACACATTTGGGAGAAAAATATTTGCATCCACTTATGTTTCATGTTTGAAGAATATTTTTAAGCCTTAAGCGTTCAGTGATGTTAATTTAAAACATCCCGACTTTATTCACATTTATGTATTTTGAAAATTAATTATAATCTCATGATGAATATTCTCTATATTAATATGAACCAGAAAACTTCGGTCAAAATTATATCTTATAACCTCACATATATGTATATATGTTTGGTAAGTATGATACAAAAAGTAGAGAAGAACAACAATATCGTCCGCCAAAGTTCCTTTTTCAAATTATAAAATTAGTCTAAAATCAACGATCAATTGAGTCAAAAAACCTAATTTTTCATAGGAGTTTACGAAGCGAAAGAACGTGAATACCATAGCTGCTAGACCCATCTAATATATATCTTACTGCGAAAAATTTTTCGTCCCGTCTTCTTTAACATTTAATATGTGATCCAAAGAAGCAGTTCTGAATTACAGTGCTAAGTTCACTAAATGTTTTCAATAGCGAACGAGTTTGCTAATAGCGAACGAAAAATCGCTAATTAACACTTCTACACAAATTTATTGTGATTACCTATTTCATTGTTGACATTAGTAGATTAACTGATCCTAATATATAAAAATGTGTGAAAGCTTCTAGAATTTTTCCGTTATGAAAAGTGTAAACGTAAAGAAGTATCAAAGCTTTTAAGGAATTATATTTTAAAAATAAATGTTATATAAATAGTGGAGCACACAAGGCACTTTCTGTTATCAGATATTGAATTTCATTAGTCATAAATGTGCAGGTATAACCACCTTTGGCAATTCCTAAAATGTTTCAAAGTAGTAAAGAACCAAACATTTTATTTATTTTGTATAACAGGACTCTCTTTTGCCCATCTAAATACTATACATTCTTATATTTCTACAAATGCCGAAACCAGCTTTTTCTGTGTATAACTAACGATTCCATCAGAGGCATTGATTGCAATTCGCAACGCATGCGGTGTAATACGCCTGAATGCGCCTAAAATAGGACTACCAATTTGGCGATGTCTCTCCCAACTAACGTCACCACAGCAGGCAAATGCATATATCTGAATTACCTTTGATGCGTGTGTGTGGGTAAGAGTAAAGACCACGCGATTTGGCCCCAGGCGTCTTGCCGCGTTCAGTTCGTTATTGGCCACTGCAACCAAACACAACGCTCTTAGAGCGATATATAGGATTATATAAGTTTACAAGCGTGTATATAAACAAAACTGCACACACCCACACCCACGTATACATTTGCAAACACAGAGCCTACTCGCATGTTGAAATTACCAACGCTCCGGCCGCAACTATTACCACTGTTGTTGTAACACGTAAGTAAATTGGTGACAATCCAACAAAAGAATAACACACGGACGTTAACAAAAATAGCGCAGAGTGAAAGCGAAAAACCAAATGTAACTGGGTGGAAATCTCGCCTACTGCAATCGCTAAAGCTTACAGTGCCCACAGTTCAACTGGTATAGAATCTATTTTCTATTTTAGTTATCAATCCTAAACGAAAAACAACCAAACCAACGGCAAGGCCAACTCAATAGCCTTTCTAATTTGCAATGCGGTCGAAATTCGTACGATTTAACGGCATGAATCAAGCAATGGCTTCACCCGGAGAGACGCGCCAACCACATTTTGATGACTAAGATAAATATATCGTATTGTACAACGCTTCTCGTTGCATGATTACAAAGGTCGTTTTTATACTCTCGCAACATCTTGCTGCAGAGTATAATGGTTTTGTTCACCTAACGGTTGTTTGTATCATCTAAAACTAATCGAGGATGAGTTGAAATGATCGAAGAGATGAGTTGAAATCCGGGTGACTGTCTGTCCGTCCGTCCGTCCCTGCGTGCAAGCTGTAACTTGAGTAAAAATTGAGGTATCTTTATAAGACGGAGTACACATGTTTCTTGGTACCGTAAGATGGTTGATATTGCAGACAGGCATAATCTGACGACTGCCACGCCCACAAAACGGCATTAATCAAAAACGAATAAATTGCCATAACCAAGCTCCACAATAATATACAAGACTGTTATTTGCTATACAAGATCACGTTAAAGAGGAGCATCTGAAGTTTAAAATATTTTTTAAAGTGGGCGTGGTCCCGCCTCTAATAGATTTAATGTGTATATCTCCTACACCGCTAAAGCTATACTAAGAAAATTCACTAAGAACAAATGTTTTTAGCACCTCTATCGACAGTGCGAAAATGGGTGAAATCGGGTGACAACCATTAAAATCAAGCAAAATATATGAAGAAATCTCAAATGAGTGTACCGTTTGATTTTGCGAGAGTATAAAATGTTCGGTTACATCCCGAACTTAGCCCTTCCTTACTTGCTTTAGAGAGATACATGGAGAAAATTCTGATCCACGCTAGTTGCAGTCCAACTCGTGCGGGAGACAGCCTCTTGGGGCGTTGATTTGCATAAGTCCCAAACGAACGAAATTTGAGAACTAAGCATTTCAAAATGTTAAAATGATTATTTTTTCTGTATTTATTAAACAAAATCTTTTCACCTCTGGAAACAACACCCTTTTATATATGGTACATCTTAACATATCAGATTCACTATAATAAGTAGCTTTCTTTCTTATGTCTATGACTCTTGGATCCACTATGTAACAGTGTTATACTCTCGCAACATGTTGCTACAGGATATTATAGTTTTGTTCACTTAACGATTGTTTTTAACACCTGAAACTAATCGAGATAGATAACGATTTATATATATATAAATGATCAGGATGACGAGACGAGTTGATATCCGGGTGACTGTCTGTTCGTACGTCCGTCTCTATGTGCAAGCTGTAACTTGCGTAATCGGACCCTTGTCACACCCACTAAATGCCATTAAGCGAAAAACTGTAAGTTGTTATAAGGAAGCTCCAACTTAAGATATAAAACTGTAATTCAATACTGCGGATCGCAGTAGAAAGGGTCATTTGTGGGTATTTCAAAAAATTGATCATGGTCTTACCCTCTAATAGGTTTAATTAAATATCTCACTCGAAAAGTTGTTTGTATTTTTTATAAAAATTAGTAATATCAAATGAAAAATATCATTTTCATTCATAATCGTATTGTATATAATTGAAATCGGTTCGGTCTGTTAAGAGAAAATAAATGTTTTCCGAAATCATGCAAAAAAGTATAAATACCAATAAATTTTTCGAATTTCGAAAATCCTTCGAAGTTGTGTTATTTATTTATCCTTTAGAACCAAAAAACGAGAAAAGCTCGGCCATCGCAAAAAAGAAGGCACACTTGGGAGATTTTGTTTCAATATAGCTATTTCAACCAAATTTACTTAGCAAAACTTTAATCATGCCGACTCCTTAAATGCGCGATAACTCATTAAGTAAATACGCTAGAAGCATAACATTTCAAAAATAAGAAGGTGGGGAAGGGCTTTATAGGAGCTGGTCACAAAATTGGACAATGGCTGTGGTACTGCCCACACTTAGGTGAAATATTTCATATCTCAGAATCTGCTCCACTAATTTCACCCAAATTCTGTTCATAACATTCTCCAGACATTCCTATATTACAAGGTGAAAATGAACGACACAACAACGCCTTAACTCAATTATAAATTCTAGCTGCTCTTTTCACTGTGCAGTACACGCATCAAGGTAAAAAAATATATATCGAACTAAAACTTTGCACATATAGTGCTTTTAAGGTTTGCTTTCTCAGGCTAAAAATCGGACTATAACTTTTTAAGCACTCAGATACCGCATATGTGTTCCGAAAACATCGGTCAATTTATGAAATGTATTACTGAAACTGGAAGATAATACTTTATTAACAATATTATAATTGTGCTCCCGAATTGGGTAGAATCGCGTCAATACTATGCCTATTTCCCCTATACCTAATATTAAATTTTCTAACTTCCGGTTGCCTTTATACCCTATATATTGGTCAATATATAAATATATTGGCATTAAATGAACGCTGACTGATTTCCGTCCTATTTGAGTTTCTATCTGACTTTAAAGCGTTTATGTTGATGAAAATGTGTGATATTTTAATAAATTTAAGTGGACAATATTTCAAAGAAGTTATAAAATTATATTAATGGTTTAGCGCTGAATATGAATGCAGTTAATCTAGACCTTGGTATAAACCTCATATACATAACATACTGATTTCTGATTCTCTGGTTGATGTTTACTCGTATACCCAATATATAAAATTTAACCTCTTCAGTGGAGTTTATGTATATACCTATCCCATTTGGGTTAATTTGATTAATTTAAATATAAATATTTAGGATAAGCTAAATGTAGCGTTGAAACTAAATGAGTACCGATTTATAATCTAAGTTAATAATATACCAAAGATGAAAACATAATGTGTTGTTTCGTGACACTTTTATACTCTCGCAATATTTTGCACCATTTAAACTGAAATTGTCGAAACCACTAGCACGAAGATCATATTTTTACAAAATTGTTTCAAAACAATTTAATTTAAATTAATTCTCCGCATACAAGTTGAGTGACTTTCCGATGGTATATAAATCATAAATAGTTCTTATTCAGGCAGCAACCATCGAGAAAGCTTTGTAATTAGTGAGTCAGATATTACAGATGCATTTCTTCTCTCCGGCAGAAACTTTATATTATAAACTATTAATTTTTTTAAGGTTTGAATAAATATTTAGTCCGGATTTTGACCCAGACATTTAAATAGTAATATTTATGCATGAAAATAAATAAAACAAGTAAGAAAGTTCTAAGTTCGAGTGTAACCGAACATTTTATACCCTCGCAACTTGCAAGGATCAAAGCCTGGGAAATGACTTCAGGTGTTAGCAAAATTTTATAATAAAGGAGGTATTGATCCGATTCAACTAATTTTTGACACAAAACATACTATTATTAAGAGTTTCATTTATTTATTTTAGTATATGAATTTCAATTATATATCTTACACATGGACTGATATTTTCGGTAAAAAGTCAACTATAGCACTGGGGTCCACATATTCAGTACCTATTAGATTGAAGAGTTTTGGTTCGACTAAGACAATTTTTAGTCACAAGTTGGCATACTTTAAACGCAGTGGCGGCGGTCCGATTATGCCCATCTGTAATATTAACCGTCTTACAGTACCAAGAAACGTGTGTACCAAGTTTCATAAAGATATCTCAATTTTTACTCAAGTTACAGCTTGCACGGAAGGAAGGACGGACAGACAGTCACCCGGATTTCAACTCGTCTCTTCATCCTGATCATTTATGATACATGCAATCGTTAGGTGAACAAAACTATTATACTCTGTAGCAACAGGTTGCGAGAGTATAAATATTGTACAGATATATACAATATATATAGATCTAATACTTAAACTTTTCTATAATCATATCCAAATTTTTCTTTTTGTTCAAATGAAAAAGTTGTTAATTTCTCCTATGAATTTTTTTTTGTAGTCTTAGTCAATAATTTCCGCAAATATTTCAGTCATTAAACGAAGTTTTATTGTTGCAAAAAGCTTTAGTTCAGTTTGCACGACGATTGCAAAATAGCTGAAGCAAATTATTTAACGATTCTTTTATTCAAACCACCTGTTGCCTCTTTTATAGCGGTTATATATGTGTCAGGAGTTCACCACTCAGGATTTTAAAATTCACGTCTGAAACTCCAAATAACTCATTTTCGTTTGTACTCTCATTTCACTTTTGCTTACAATAACAGTGTTAGTATTATCAATATTGTAAATATATTATATATAAAAATATATATACCAGTGTCTATATTTATGCACATCTATGAAAACATATAAAGTTGTCCATATAATAGAATAAGTGCATTTTGGTTCTGCGGCATGGCGCAATGCATCTAAGCAACACTAAAATGAATCGCCAGCGGCATTCCACTTCATTTGGTTGCACACAACAGGCAATAAATCAACTTGGCAAACAGCACCGCAACACATATCGCCAAATAGCAACATCAACAACTACACCAGAAGCAATAATAATAAAATAAAAACACCAACTAAACAAATAGTGAAAGCTAGCAGTTGGAGAGGCATAGCTGGCGAGTGGCAGCGGCACGAATACTCGTGCAACACAAATATAAATAAGCAACCGCCAGAGTGTTAGCGGAGAAGACAAATAATTTCCTGTCTAATTTTGCGAAATTCAACCGGTGAGGGAGTAAAATGTGAAACAAGTGTACATTTTTACCAAAATACCTATGTATACTTATAGCACACACACACACAACTGCGGCATTGTGTTGATGGCGCTGCTCCTTGTTGCCTCTTTGTGATGGTGGCAAAGTGCCTCTGAGGTGTAATGCGCCATCAAATATGTTTTTCGAAAAGTCGGTTAAGTGGATAACAAATAGTGGAATGGTAAAAGATTCTGCGCACCTACATTTTTTGAGAAACCATTTGGGCAGAGGGCAGTGTCAGGTCGTGCACCAGACTACAATGTAACAAATAATTTATAAACTGCGAAATATTGTTAGTTCATATAACAAATTCGCTCGTTGCTAGCGTTGTTGTTGTTATATAGATGTTGACGAATATTGCCGTTGAGGTGTACCACCTTATGACTACAAATTTTCCAAATCGGATCAAAACTATTCAAGCCCACAGATACAGAAAAGCCTATGACTGACTTTTTACCAAAAATATCGGTCGCTGCGTGGGATAAATAATTGAAATTAAAAAAGAATCGCTTCCTGATAATACCATGACTGTCAAAACTGGGTTGAATCGGGTTAATAATTTGCTTAGCCCACATATACCTAAAAGAGAGATTTTCGAACTTTCGGCTGACTTTATACCGCATACATCGGAAAATATTGGTGCACCTTTGTGCCTCAAATAGGTAAAATCGGGTGCAAACTTGCCCAATCCCCCTTATAACTAATATCAGGATTTTCAAACATCCGCTTAATTTTACTCCTTCTATATTGTTGATGGTATGTGAGGTATTGTAATGAAACTCAGAGAACATCTCTTTCTCTTAATAATATGCAGTAATGCCGAAAATAGATTAAATCGGGTCAATACTACCCCTATTTTCCATGGCTGTATACCGTATATATTGGTTCACAAGTAAGATAATTTACAATTATAACTGAACGTATAATATTTTGTATAGTTTAATGCCGAATATATGTGAAATTGATCCACAAATTACCCAAAATCCTACATACTACTTACAAGGTGTGTTCCAAAGTAAACAGGACTTTTAACAAAAAGACAGAACAACTGGTTTTATCGGCAAAATCAATTAATTTTATTCAAAATGGTCTCCTTCTGCTTTAATACAGCTTTTTGCACTGTCCAAAAGCATGTCGAACGAGTGTTTTAGCTCGTTGCCCGGTATGGCCGCCAGTATGCCGGTGCAAGCATATTGAATGGCCTCCACGTCTGCATAACGCTTTCCTTTCATCGGCAAATGCACGGTGCCATATCAGGTGAATACGGGGAGTGGTTGATTGTTAAAATGTGATTTTTGGTCAAATAATCGGCCACAAGCGTTGATCGATGAGACGGTGCATTATCGTGCAACAAACTCCAACTTCCATCTTCGCGATATTCGGGTCGAATACGGCGCACCAAACGCTTCAAAACTCCAAGGTAGAATACCGCATTAACGTTTTGGTCGGGTGGAACAAATTCTTTGTGGACAATACCCTTGGAATCATAAAAACAAATCAGCATTGTCTTCACTTTTGTCTTCGCCAGGCGCGATTTTTTGGGTTTCGGCTCATTTCTCATTTACGTCCTCACGACCACTTTGAAATCGTTGAAGCCACTCGTGCACTCTGCTACGGGATAGGCAATCATCGCCATAAAATTTTTTCATCAATTGAAACGTTTCGGTAAAAGTTTTACCAATTTTAAAACAAAATTTAGTATTGGCTCTTTGTTCGAAGCTCATTTTCGCACCGATGACAAAAACATACTGACACTTAAAACGCAATAACTTCACTTCCAATAGATGAAATGTCATGAAATGTTTACTGGAACTCGATAAAGGATAGCAGATTCTAACGCACTAGTCGACATATAGATGGTGCCACTAAAGTTTACTTTGTTTACTGTTTATGCAACTTTTGCACCTTAAGGTATTTCGCTGGCTTTGATCCTTGCATCCTCCTCCTCCTCGGATATAATACATTTGTGCCAACGTTTTTTTGTAATCCTCGAAACACTTCTGAAATGCGCTTTTCGCTATAGCCATCAGCTCTTTCTTCGATTCTGACTTGATCTCATTACTTGTGGCGCTTTCTTTTCATTGGTTTCTTCAGTTTTGTGAATATGCAAAAATCGCAGTTATCCAAATCTAGTGAATACGGTGAAGCACATTTAATTCTTATTTCATTATAAGAGTTAGTGTACTAATTAGTAATCGAAATTTATGCATTAAAGCGTGTATACTCGTATATGCTTTTTCACAAATACCGTTATACAAACTCATGATTACAAGTACTGGTGGCGATTGAGCATTTCAAAATTTTGTCCATACTTGTATGTAGGTATATGTCAGATCAAACTAATGTATTATATAAACTGGATAGTTTACACATATAATACATATATAATATATAGCTATAACGGTTTTATTATCTTTCCCTTGAGAGCTTTATTCACATTGCAGAGCTTCTTACACTTTATCGTCTATATTTGGCATTACTGCAACAAACCATCATCATATTCCTTCATTCCACATAGCTCCATACATAAGAGTTACCACCGAATTCACCTTTATTTTAGTTTCGAATAGATGATGGAATGGAAATTGAAATTTTATTTTCATAAGCAATTTGCCAGTGCAAAAATATTTGAATTCTAACATGCCAAGCTAAAATATTTGGCGAACAAAGGAAAAACTGAATAAATGACAAGATCATTTCTTTATAAATTTTCTGAGTACCCGCACTTGCTGCGTGCTACGGCTGCTCAGCTGCTAATGCAACTGATGATGAAGGTGTCAAAACTGATGCCGTGAAAAAGTGCATTCATTGCTCATCGCTTTCTGAAAAAAAAAATTTTTGTTTTTCGTTTTTATTGTTTTTACCCAACTTCTTTTCTTTGCAATTGCTTCGAGGCGCCAACGTAAATTTACAAAGGGAACCTGGCGCATTTACCGCTTCATGTGTAGAGGTGAAGGAGGGCTGAGGAACGCCACATCTATATTAGTGGAGCGATACGTGTACTCAAGCATGGACTCATGTATTTAGACGATTGTAAATTGCAAGTGTGTAATCGACAGACATTCAAGAGATGATTGACTATGGGATAGAAATGGATAAAATATCGATACACGAGAGAGTAAAAATAAGAAGTAGCCCCACCTCCCGACGGAGCGACTATCGCAAAAAAAATTTGCAGTCATAAAGTGACGTGATAAAAGACTACAATATCATTTTGGAAGACCGCCGATTGATGGAGCGCGAAATATCTGAGATAGTAGACATCTCAATAGACAGAGTGAGACATAACCTGCATAGATATGGAAATTATTGGACATGTCAGCGCAATGGCTGCCGCGTTTGCTTACTACGGACAACAAGCGGAACCTTAAAACTGCTTAACATCAATGTACAATATTGTAGTCTCTGAGTTATGTCGTAACGATCTACAAAACATGGATCCAGTGGTACATACCACAGAGCAGAGGTGAGATTTGTTGAATTCAAAAGGTGTGATCTTCAACGTCATATTGAGCTGAAGGAGACAGTATTGAGAAGTATAATAACTTATCCTTTATACCCGCTTTAGTACATTTATAGCTATGTAAAGTAAACGAAAAAGATCGATTAAGCGATTAAATATATCGATTTATTTGACGATTCGCTACTTCAAAATGGAAAATTTGACTGCCAACGTTAGCTTCAGCAGGGGACCACTGATGGCGCTGAAGTAGTATCTACTTCAATTGGCTTCATTCAAATATTACTATTTTTCTGCTTCTGTAGTTTTTATTCGGCGTGCGAATAACAGATGATATAAAAACTGTACAAGTAGAAGTGAATTTTTCTACGTGTCTTCACAGTATGGCCAGCATAAAAGTATGAAGATAACACATATCTACTTATATATAAATTATATATGGTATACGAGTACACGTCATCCTCATAAGCAATCTCTTTTTCCATATACACACATGTATATAAATATATGCTCACAGAAGCATGCCTTTGTTGTCTCCTGTGCTATCTTCCATTTGGTAAGTTCGCTTGATTGCGTGCAGGAATGATGATAGAGAAGAGGAAGAATATTTTTCGGAAAATTTATAAATATTTGAAAGTTTGTTTGTATATCATTAAAGCGTCTGTTATTGTTATTGAATGAGCGATGGTCTTTATGGAAAACGAAAACTAAAAAGGGCAAATATTCTTGTGATATGATTCTTAAAGATTTTGAAATATTTTCCGTTTGTAAGTTCTTTGACAAGGGACATATTTGTAATAAATGCATACAACGGTAACAAAGTAAAAGTATAAATTCATTTATGAATAATTTGTAGAGCTATACGAGACTAATTTTGAGAGACGAAATATTCAGTAGAACAGCTCTAGTACTCATTGTGTGTAAAGTAGAAAACTTGTCGGTATTTTAAATTCGCTTTGTTTATCCTCCTATCCTTTGGTTAGCTTCAAATTTAGCAAGACAAAAGTCAAAATTCAGTTGTTCTCTTATAAGGCTTCCATTTGTAAGCAAAGTATGGTATCATTTCATCCAATCCTTCTCAAATTAATGATCTCTCTGCTATTTACTGTTTACACTGGAGAAGAGAATTTGGCAAGAGAGAATTTGGAGTTTCAATAAAGCATTGTTTTCTGATAAAAAAAAAAACAAGAAAAAACGGTTAACATATATACAAAGATTCTTTACAAGAACTGTGATTGGTCAGTTTATATGGCAGCTGGATGCTACAGTGACTGATCTGAACAATTTCTTCGGAGAACGCATTATTGTCCTAGACAAAAACCCAGTGTAGTGCGATTTTAAACATTTTTATTAATTAGGTGCCTTAAAGGCACTAAGTGTGCAAGGTTTATTTATTTTATTTATATATTCATTGGCGTTTCACTTGTATATTAGAAAGTTAAAGGAATAGATGGAATTTATAATTGTGTTACATGAGAAGTAGACGAACTTTTTGTCAGTGTAATGTTATATTCAGAGTTTGGAGTTTGAGGTGGTACCAAAAGGATTCTCCTTCAGCAAGTTTGGTTGATATAGCTTAGGGATTATAACCACTTTTTAAATTTTTCTATTTTTGCCCAATACGATTCGTTGTAATAAATTACAGTTTTTTATATCAATGTGGTACTTAGTGCGATTCTGCCCATCTACAATACCTACCTACTCATGATGTCAGTTAGCGTGTACATGATGTTTCATCAAGATATTTCAATTTTTACACAAGTTATCGCTTGCACGGACAGACGGATGGACGAGTCACCCGAATTTCAACTTGTCTAGTAATTTTAATCATATTCAAATATATATTTTCGAATAAAAAACAAGAACACAGTTACCTTAGGCTGCCTGAAGCTGTAATACCTTTAGGTGCATATCTCATTAAGTAAAGGGTATAAAAGATTTTTATCTTAATTTTGATCGGTTGTTATTGTCAGTTCAAGGGTTTTACAAGGGTGTAATCTATGTCTAGGGCATGTTTGATGTAATTTCGAAGCAGCAGTTATGGAGAATTAAGCCACATTCAACACGGCCAAATATCAAATCATGTTATCCACACTTTTACCAGCTACCTTCTTCAGCATGAATTAAGCTCGGTCTCTTTGAATTGGATCGAACTTTTGCAAATTTTTCAACATGGAACCACCCGAAGTTAGTAAAGTTATTTTCCAAGTTCCCACAGTTGAATAAACTTAGACTATTTACGATTGTATTGCTCCTATCCCAACAATTCTACACAACTATTCATATGAAAAAGATTCAATTCACAACATTAACCACAAATTTGTATGTGGTATCTTATGTTATTCTCATAGGTACGTATAAAATGTGTGCATAAAAACAATTTACCATAATAAACATTAATTGAATGCTTTTTCACTCACCTAGCTAAGTATATATGTACAAAAGTATATTAATTTACACAAGTTCATTTATTTCAGGATTACTTGCATGACATATGAAAGAAATGCGCATATTTGCCAGCCAACAAAACAAAAGGCAACAACTCAAAAAACGAAAACTTCTAATAAATGTGGCTAATCGTCTGAAGGTTGGTGATGGTATAGTATTTGAAGGAGAAATGATAAAACCCAACAATAGAAGAAAAATGGAACATTCCCTTGTGCATGCGAGCCAACTTGACTTCAAAATAATACGAAAAATTTAGGAATTTAATATATAAAGCTTAAGATGATAGCACAAATTCGTTTTACTCGGCCATTTTACATTTAGAAGAAAGGTTTTATTGCTCGAAGTCGGCTGATAGTTTCATAAGTTCTTTTTTGCGTTTTTGTACAAAAGTTTTTTAAAAATATAAGCCGCTTCTCGCTAGCGTGCATTAATATTATATAAAACCGTTTAATTACCTTCGCTAAATCCTGTAAAAGAATTTCGCATTTCTACTGTATAGTTTATTATACTCTCGTTCATGGCCATAGACTTCCCATAAACGGCGTTTCTTAAAATCACTAAAAGTGTCTAAATGATAACGCTAGACCTATAAAATTTACTGAATATGGTGATGTTGTGTTATAGAGGTCGTTGCAAGAACACAATGAAAATAATCCCTGATGAAATTTTGGTACATAAATATATTCGTATGATCTCCTCTTAACACAGCTTAAAAATAGGTAAATAAGTATTATATCACATACGCTTGTATCCCATATCGAAACTAATATACGAAATATGGTTAATAGTTGAAACAAGTTGTCCAAAAATATCTAATATTAGTAGATAACTTCATTTACCTTCGAAATATGTTTGATAGTTGAAACAAGTTGTCCAAAAATATCTAATATTAGTAGATAACTTCATTTACCTCCGATATGCCATAGACCTGCTGCTACATCTTTTATGTCATTAGTTAAACATTGTATAATTTTGAAAAAGAAAACTCACCTTTTCTATCGGAGATATTTTGATTAAACATTATTTGGCCCTGCGCTGTATACTGACTACTTTTCGCCCTGATGAATAAGATACCCATATTGAAGCTAAGTAAACACATTGCTCTCATAGTATGACTTTTTTAACTTATCATCTACTCATTACTCATGCCGAATTTCAGCAGAGTTTGGACTTCATAGTTTTTCTTACTAAGGATTAGATATATAAGAAATTATTAAATTCTGAGAGAAAATATGTATAATAATGTACATATAAAATGTACAAATATAGAAATCACCGCAGTGCCTTGTAACATAACAGAAGAGACCAGATACCGGGATCTTCTCATATGTTGTACTGACTGCTAGCCTTGTTTTGATATTAAAGGCTTTGTTATTCTTGCTTATGTATATTCACTATTTTATTTGTGTGTAGTGCCTTCATGCTTATATTATAATATATTACATACAATATGTAGACCGCTTATGTAGCGGTACTTTTGGTCTAGTTTTGCCAACTATATGCCCATAAAGTTTTCATGCCTGCTGCTCCTAGGGCTACAAAGCTGCATGTTGTTCATACGAAGCGAGTCTATTCGCTGGCATACAATGCCATGCAAAATGAAGGTGAATGCATTCCAAACCGACTTATTGTTTTTGTTTTACGCGGAAATAGGTTAAAGGGTTAGTTGTACTTGTCCCACTACTGTCGCAGGCAGTCGGAGAATATTTTAGTGTTGAGTTTGCTTACAGCTATGCTTTTTTGTTTCATATTCACCCACACCAGCGCACTTCTGTATAATGCAGACGTCACTTCCTACTTAGTAGTTGCGAATGAATGAGTGTAACGGGTAAGTAAACAAAGTGAGGATCGGAAATGAAAACTAAAATATAAGAATATTCTTGCATTGTATATGATAATTGCTCAAATGTACATATTTCATCAGTTACGCAAAGCTACTGAGGATGGGTATTTTAAAAGCACAGAGACAAACTTTACTGGTCAGCTTTATGGCAGAATAAATTCAAAAATGTAATTATTCTCTGAGCTCTAAAATCAAAGCGCTGGTATTTTAAAAATGAAAACTGTTTCGAAAACAAGAATGTAGATATTAACATTAAACCGGAAGTTTGGAAAACATTAGGTATATTGAGGCCACGGGTAGAATTGATCCGATTTAATTCGGTTTTGGTATTGCGTCACATCATTTCACAGGTAGTTCGAAAATCTTTATATTAGGAAAACGGGTATTAGGGAAAATTTTGACCCGATTTTATCCATTTCTGACACAAGGGTATGCTGTTGTCGTAAAGAAATTTTCTCCGAATTACAATGCTAGGCACTGGGCTCCACATATTGGGTATTCAAGAGCTGGAAAAGTTATGACCTGCTTTCAAAAATTTTTAAACGTTAGATGGAAAGACTTACGGCACTATTTGAAGAAATTTGTCGTTGACCCTTGATTAATATGCTGTAAAATTAAAGAACCAGATACAATTAAAAACGCTTGCATATAAAAGTAAGGCGCAGTTATAGTCCGATTCCGTCCATTTTCGTAAGTTAACATTGGAATGTGAGGGTTATGCTATGCATCAAATTTGGTTGAAATGCTTACTGAGATTTAGGATTTAACCTAAAGGTGGGCGGTGCCACGACCATGGTTCCTATGAGGCCCTCTTATATAATTTAGGACATAAAAATTAATGCTTCTGACATATTTTATACTCTTGCAACATGTTGCTAGAGAGTATAACAATTTTTTTCACCTAACGGTTGTTTGTATCACCTAAAACTAGTCCAGATAGATATAGAATTATATACATATACATATATAAATGATCAGGATGACGAGACGAGTTGAATTTCGTTTGTCCGTCTAACTGTGCAAGCTGTAACTTGAGCAAAATTTGAAACACATGTTCCTTGGCAAAAAAGTGCGGACGAGTTCGTAGATGGGCGTAATCGGATCACTGCTACGCCATAGATAGCCATAACCGCAAATTAAGATACGAAACTGTAATTTGGTACAACGTCCCATAATAGGTGCAAGGTACATATCTCCCAAATCATTCAAGTTATATCCCATAAATATGCACAGGACAAATCATTTCGACGTCTCAATTGTATACAATATATGAAATTGTATAATAACCACGCCCACTCCCCAAAAACGAAACTTTGGTTAACAAGTAAGGAAGGGCTAATTTTATACTCTCGCAAAGTTAAATGGTATATTCGTTGAGACTTCTTTATATATTTTAATAATTAGAAGTAGGAACTGTTGCCTTAGTTATTTACTTTTCACTCACAGTGAAAATAATTAGACCAATTTGTAAACTAAATTTACTCAATTTATGAGAAATCGTTCTTGTGCTTTTTGTATACGCTTATAATTGATTTTATATAGAATGCATTACAACTATATTGAGAAGTAGGAAAAAAAATCGTTTTTGAACAATGAATAACATTTTTTTTTTTATTATATCGATATTATTATACATGTTTAGCTTAAAAATAATAAAAATTAACAACTTTAAAAATGATATAATATTATTATATTAATTTGTATATAATATTTACAATATTAAACATAAATTTTTGTAGAGATTCTTATACATATATCCAAATTATATTTCTTTTTTCCTTATACTATTTAGTTTCTATCATATATTTATACAATAATGTCATATATAATAACAAATTATATATATAATTTAAATTTTCTTAATTAGATTATTTACATATTTTTCTTTAAATTGTCTTAAAAACTACTGTCAAAATTTCTATACCATTCCAATTCGATTATATTTGAAAAAAAAAAAATGAAGAACTATTGCACTAAATCTGAAAACTTTAGTTCGAAATAGAGACACAAATACTGTCATGATAGCTGTGTACTGTCTCAAAAATAAATGCATTTACACGGGAAGGATCCATGTTTGAAAATGCCCAATAAATTTGTATACCGGCAGGTGTAGTTGAATATTTTCCACCAAGCAGGGAACTAAAGTATTTTTCTTGGAGCAGATTTCTTATTGCAGTCCCTGTAGACATTAAACAAATGTTAAAATCTCCAACAATTAGCACATTTTGATTGCCTAACTCAGAAGTAAGGACTTCCTGAAGTTCTACAATTAATTGTCTGACAGAGAAAGCTGAATTTCTATATAGAACCAGAATATTAATATTGAAACATTTAAATAAAACCCCTTCTAAAACTTTGCGGCCTGAATAAATTTTAGTTACAGCCTTTGATGCTATAGAGCAAGCAAAGCTTTTCTGATCGTGCTATCAAACCAACAGAAGGTTCCAAAAATTTAATTCACAGAATTGTTGGAAAAGAACAATGGAAATCAATTTGCATAAGTTGTCCAGCTGCCCCATTAACCAAGCCATCACACGTGTTAATGTTCACTGTAATCATATATTTGGCGGAGGTTTTTAGTTTCAATTCATAGGGCAGTCCCTGCGTTTTGAAAAGTTTAACTCTTTCCAAAATATTCTCATTTTCACTTATACCAATTCCTTTAACTGAGTCTTTTGCAGCTGAAAGGATAGCTTCAGTTGGGCTTCAAGGGCATTGAAATTATTTGTCTCTTCATTGGACCAAAATAAATGTATGGCATCATCGGGAACTTCTTCGAAATTAACTACTCGAGTTTCAATGAGTGATATGTCCTCATTTGTCATAGTACCAGATGCCATATGTTTAAATGCAATTGCAAAGGCCTGATCCTGCCGTTGTCTCATTATTTCTGTTAATTCAAAGTATTCAAATAACTCCCACAAAGGGGAACCAACCAAAGTTCATGCATCATTGGGATTAGGAGAGAATATCCACCTATCTCCAACAGGTGAGAGTTGCTTCAAATCACCAAACACGATGATCGGTATACCACCGAAGGGGCTGTCTGTTTTGAAAATTTGTTTAAATCTCGCATCAACAGAGCTAAACATACGAGCACCTACCACCGATATTTCATCAATTATGATTAATTTTAAATCGATAAGTCTGGAATACAATGAATTCACTGTGTCATTGCTAAGTGGCCTCAACTCTCTATTCAACTGATTAACAGGTAAAGAGAATATTGAATGAAGGGTCATTCCACCTATTCCGAATGCTGCTTTACCCGTAGGTGCGCAAAGAAGAACTTTTAAGGAACTTGGATTGGATCCGGGTGTAGAATTGTAACGATAGTTAAGAGCTTGATATATTGCAGATATCAAACGACTCTTTCCTATACCTGCACCGCCGCCAATGCTCATAAAATGGGAGATTTGTTTTTAGGTGGTGCATCAAATGTGTCAAATAGGTTCTTTGCTTAGTATTTAGACTTTGAACTAAAGAAAATAATATATTAATAAATAAGAAAATCAACTGGAATTAAGGGGGGTAGTTTAATAAGTATAATATTGCAATCAGATTCAGTGCCATTATCTATTGAATCTTCGCCATGCAAGTCCAGCAAATTTATATTTGGGTTTATTTCTGGAAGTGCCAACACTCTGAACTCATTTTCCACGATAGGTAGTTCATTTTGAGCACCTTCGTCTAAGTATATTTCATTATAAAGACTTTCTAGAACATTTTCAAGTTCTCTTTGCTCAAAAACATCATATTTTCTTTGATTTTCCTCAAATATAATACGATGTGTTATGCAAGTCTGCTCATTATCGTTTTCAATGAGATCTTGCTGTTCATTCCGCCAAGGATAGTAAAGCATTAACATTTCGCGGAAATACTCAACTGGCCAAATCTGGGTTAAACCTTCTATACCGAATAATACAAGGTTTGGTACGTTTTTCACAAAACTGCTACCGTCTTTAAGAGGCATGACAACCCCGCTTTCTGGTAAATTATCGTCTTCCCTCTCTTCTTCTTCATGATCACTATCTTGTGCTCTTCTACTAGATTTAAAATATTTATACCTAGATGCAAAATCAGCTAAACAAAGAGTTTCTAAGTGCCGTTTCAGACAGGGATTCAAAAGAGTCTGAGGTTTTTCAAATTTTCTTTCGGTGTCGCTCTGGGCATTCACACGGTCAAAAAGAGTCCAGCAACTCGAGTCTAGTTTTTCTGCATTCCTTTTCACAAAATTTTCGTAAATATTTGTGCGGTTCGACTGCGCAACACTGCGTGCTGCGTATTTCATTTGTATGTTGGGATGATGGTCACACATTTTGCTTGCAATGAATTACCATGAATATGGTAGAACAATATGCATAATACAAGTACCTACCCGCTAAATAGTTTCAAAGAAATACTAAAGACGGGAATTCCCTAATCCACAAGAATGTATTGAATATCCGCAACTAATATTTTCAAGGCCAAATTTATAATAGGAATTTCCTAATCTTTAAGTATTAAAAACTCATAATTTCTTTACTCCGTATTAAAAATTCATAATTTCTTTACTCCATAATCTATATCTTAATTTTCTCCTTATTTACAATTTGTCATAATATTTCTATTATTCTATGCATACGTATTTGCATATTACATACAAAAATAGATAACAGAACTCAAATTTGCGATCGAATTCATTTGAAACCGAGCGCTCTTGCAACCATTCAAAGAATTTGAAAGTGAAAAGGAATGCTGAAAAGGATAGCAGCGAGCTGTTACGAACAAGAACACAAAGCGTGCCACCCGAACACGAGTGGCACGGTCCCTTCGTCTTTCCTCGTCGTCCCCTCACCCACAATAAACTGGTATGAGACTCTTTTGCGTCCCTGTCTGAAACGGCACTAACTGATCGGATCTTTGAACATAAAGGTCTAAAATACCGGCTACGAATATTTCAGTCGAACCTGAAGGAAGGTTCTGAAGTTCCGCCCTAGGTTTTACCATTCGAACACGTTCCTCAGGTCAAGAGGTATTTATAAATATTTCTGCATTACTTGCTTCCGAAAGATGGAGCCCAATGCACCAATATACTGCTTCTTGTGCAGATATTTCTGTGCCTGATATAAATTTGTGACCTATATGTTTAAGTTTTTGCTTAATAGTATAATTTCCAGCTTTTACCTCTGAGCCTAGAAATTCCCCTGTTAGACTTGTTAATATAATTAATTATATATGAACAGCAAGCGTATGCATCCAGTATATATTGGACATCCATATTTGCTCTATGTAGTTCCAAAATCAGAGGATTATAAGCGTTTATAAAACGATCCTGTAATTTTCTTTTTAGAAAAATTTTGGGTTTGTTAAACTTGACCTAAGGGCTAACAAATAGTCATCAAAAGACATATTTATTTTACTATCAGACAGGAAGTGTTCAAAATCGTTTAAATTATAAATGTCTTCTGTAGTCATATTGGAATTTAAAACGTTTTAAATTTTGAAAAAGTTTTCCTTGTGTCTTTCTGAATTTTGACTTGACGACAAAACTGTTGTCCTCTTATTTCCCTAGTACAAGACCGACTGTGGTTATGCTTTTGATAACCCAAATAATTTTCTAAGTGGTTGATCGAACCATCGGTAGAAATATAATTGTCAATAAAACTAATGACATCAGGGAATGTCTGAGGATCTTGAAGGTTGGTCCTGGAAGAATTATTAAGCCAATACATGCCATGTACATGCGGGGAACCTCTCTGTTGAAACTCTACTCTCCAGTAGAAATTTGTAACAAAATGCTCTCCAAAAATGCCGGCGTTATCTTTAAAAAGCTTAAGAATTTGTCGATAGTGGTAGTCAAAATATCTGGCACAAGTAACCGCGTCTGACCGAATTAAGCGATATCTATCTTGGGTTGTTAAACTGTTGGCTTCCTCTTCCGAAATATCTTTAGAATCAACAGTTTTAGAGAGGATGACCAAAAGCTCAACCCACTGAGATTCTGCAGCCGATAATGTGATAAAGAAGGTTGGAAGCCCAAATTGGCGAATCATAGCGATTGCCTTTTTCTTCTCAGCTTCCCAGTGCGCAGGTGAGGATCTAACGCCTTTCAAAACCTTGTAACCATCATCGTGTTGAATCAAGTTTTGAACAAAGTTTTCGTTTAATAGATTTTGGGCCGTAACTCGGTTACGACCTGAAAACTTTCTAAGGCAAATAGATGTACTATTCTTAATTTGTAGCAGTTCAAATTTTTTAATCATAGAACAACTTTGGAATGGTACACGCTCTTCTGTCAAAACGGCGAATTTCAGAATCTTATATATTATCTTGCTATACATTTCAGAGCATGTACGTTTCTGCCCATCGTATATTGTTCCAATTAACAACTCTTCTGAATTATTATCTTGAATTATGTCAATTGGTCTTTGTCCTTCACCTGGCGCTATAACTAAACGGTTATAATCTAAGTTTTCTACAGGAATATTGCCCAAAAGAGTTTCTTGACCGCCTGGATTTAGCTCTCAAGGTAAAAGACCCGTGCGAATAGTATTACCTGAGGGATTATCATGAGAAGTTTGTGCCGCATGAAAAGATTGAACCAATCGGGAATTCTCTGCAAATGCAACAAACGGAACTTCTTCTTGGTTATTAAATTCTGAAATCCAATATTCATTAATACGTATATTGTGCTCACGATACAGAGGGGTATTCACTAAGACTGAAAAGCTTCCATAATCTTTTACCATACGCCCCGTATGGTATCGATCATGTAATCATGATTGTATTCCAAACGCCTTCTTAAGTGAATTTGTATAACATGAGCCTCATCAAAGGACCTTGGTAGAGATGTCACAATATTGTTAACAGAAATTGGTATATTAACAACAGCACCTTTGAGCAAACTCTGACCTTGATATCCTAACGGACGTATTGTCTTAAAAGGCAATCTAGGCATTATGAGACGTTCTTCAATTGGGGTTAAACCTTTCAAACAATCCGGTATTTCAGGAAAGTCTAGACCGTTAGCTAAACATATTTTTGGAACGTTCTTTTTAACAATCGCATTTTCGCAAGTAGCACTTAAATTGTAATTTCCATCTTCTGAAGGAAATTTTTGCATTAAAAAGAAGGCGGATGCAGCATTCGGGTGAACTTGATTGGATTGATTAATTTTGAGGTATGCACCGCGACCTACGGTCTATTGTGCCCTCCCCTAAGTCATATCGTGTCATCTAGGCCCAGCATATTGATAAATTCCAAAATTCTGCTGGGTGCTAGTGAGGCGATACAATCCCGGTGTGGAAACATGGATCCCAGGGCCTTGATTCTGCGTCTGCAGACTGCTGTGCAGTTCATCAGCAGATGTTCGGGGGTTTCCGGCTCTATGTCGCAGAACCGGCAGTTTGCAGAAGAGGCTATGCCCATGTTAAAGAGATGCTTCTTGAGCCTGCAGTGGCCGGTGTAGAACGCTACCAGTAGCCGGAATTTGTTTCTTGGGAGATTAATTATGGCATTGAACCGCTTGAGGTCGTAACCCCCCATTAGCAGTCTGGCATGGTGCATGCCCTGGAGTTGTTGCCAGTGTATCTCCCTGTCTGCTCTTTCTTCCCTGCGGAGGAGCTCTTTGATGGTATGTGGACCAACCGCTAAGTATGGTTCCGGCCCTACCATTCTTGTAGAGGCTGCAGAGCGAGCTAACTCGTCGGCTAGTTCGTTCCCAGCTATACCCCTATGGCCAGGCACCCAAATAAGGTGCACTCGGTTGTGCTCAGATAGACTGTTCAGCCGTTCTATACACTCCGTCACTAGGAGAGATCTGACCTCATAGGCATTGATCGCTCTTAGTGCCGACTGACTATCGCTGAGTATAGCGATACTTGCGCTGGAGATTTATTCCTACACACCGACTTATAGCATAGACCTCGGCTTGGAATATGCTAGGGAAACTTCCCATGGGAATGGAGAGTTTGGTGCTTGGCCCAGCGACCCCTGCACCAATCCCCTCCTCCGTTTTCGACCCGTCGGTGTACCACTTGATGGTGCAACCCTTTAGCAGCAGGTCTAGTGCAGAGTCCTTCCACTCAGATTTGCTGCCAAGGGTTACTTGGAACTTCCTGCTGAAGTTTACTACTTTGGTAATGCTATCCCTTGGGAGAAGGGCTAGTGGTATTTCCTCACTTAGCTCTTTCACCTTCTGGGATGAGATTACCTTCCCTTTGCCAGCTCCCTCTGCTGTCATTTGGAGCAGAGTTCGTTTGGCTGTTTGTTTGATTACCAGGTGTAGCGGTGAAAGTTCTAGCATGACCTCCAGTGCTGCGGTCGGACACGTTCGCATTGCTCCCGACGCGCAGATGCAGGCAAGTCTTTGCAGCTTCGACAGTTTAAGTCCTACCGAAGTCTGCGATGCTTTCGAACCCCACGATACCGCTCCATACGTGATAATCGGTTTCACAATCATGGTGTACATCCACCTGATAGTCCTTGGGGAGCCCCCTCAGGATTTTCCAGCAAGTCGGTTGCACACCATGAGTGCTTTTGTAGCTTTGGTTAGGGTCTGGTCCACGTGCTGATTCCATCGCAGTGTGGAATCCAGCGTGAGTCCCAGATACTTGACCGTGCTGGACATCTCAACCACTCTGCCGTCCAGGGATATATTCCTGAGGCCCGGCAGTGACCTCCGTCTGGTGATGGGAATGATTGTAGTTTTAGCGAGGTTGATGTTTAAGCCAACCCCCCTACACCACCCCTTTGCCAGTCCCAATCCCCTCTGAACGATATCGCAGAGTGTGTCTTCAAATTTTCCCATAGCTAAGATAACAATGTCATCCGCATATCCCTGACAGCGGATTCCATTGCTAGTCAGCCGCTCAAGGAGGTCGTGACCTTGCGCAATAGTTTCGAAATTTAATTTGCGAACTTGGTGTGAAATCCATAAGCCGCAGCTTATTTGCTCTTCAGAGCGAATTTGTGGATCTTGCCGCCTTGTTATATGTTGAACAGTATTTGCAACTTGCTCAACAGATCGTACCTCAGGGTCTTCACGCCGAGACCTATGACCTCGAGTATCTCTTATTTGCTCTTCAGAGCGAATTTGCGGATCTTGCCGCCTTGTTCTATGTTGAACAGTATTTGCAACTTGCTCAACAGATCGAATCTCGGGGTCTTCACGCCGAGACCTATGACCTCGAGTATCTCTTATTTGCTCTTCAGAGCGAATTTGCGGATCTTGCCGCCTTGTTCTATGTTGAACAGTATTTGCAATTTGCTCAACAGATCGAACCTCGGGGTCTTCACGCCGAGACCTATGACCTCGAGTATTTCTTATTTGCTCTTCAGAGCGAATTTAGGGATCTTGCCGCTTTGTTCTATGTTGAACAGTATTTGCAACTTGCTCAACAGATCGAATCTCGGAGTCTTCACGCCGAGACCTATGACATCGAGTATCTCTTATTTGCTCCTCAGAGCGAATTTGCGGATTTTCCCGCCTGGTTCTATGTTGATTTGTATTGATAATTTGTTCGGACAGGCGTACATCGGAATCTAATATACGATTAGCGTGACTTACAGTATTTTGTGACTGCTCACTATCTCTATATAAAGAGTTTGCACGAAGAACTCTCATACGTCTTGTATTGTGAAGACGACTTAGTAATATAGATTTTCTACTTAATCTAGGCATGATTTATTAATAATAAATGGATTAATATATAAAATACTTATAGATAATACTTATATAATTCAGTCCGTCCGGGTGTTAAAAGTTGGATCCTAGGTGCTGCTCTCTTTCACTGTTTCCTTGTAAGTCCTTGCTATGCTATTGCTCGTCACTGTACACTGTACTGTGTAATACACTAAAATTAGTTTGAATAAAGCACTTTGCTTGTAAAGACATCTAGTGAAACTGAAACTACAAACACAGTGTACTGATATTTATTATACTCTTGCAACATGTGTAAATGACCAAAATAAATATTTCTTTTGTTTATTTAAAAGTTTGTTTATTTCAAAGTTCGTTTATTTCACAGTATACATTTGCAAAATAACTCGACAATACTCGTCACTCGCGCTACGTTGCTTGTCCTCTCGTAGCCTCGTTTCGACTGACTAATCGTTGTCTGCCTTGCCACACCGTTCACCCTCTGCCGTATTGCCATCTAACGTTGACAGCTCGGCCACTCCTGATGGATCGTCTCTCCGGGACGATTTTCCGTGTGCGTCGTCGTTGATGCGCTCAAATGAACATTTTGTTTCATAATCGTCATCAGTCATACTCACAGCGCACCATGGCTTCATGTTGTCATTCGTAAATATTCCTGCATAGCGCTTTCGCTGGTTCGTTATATCTGGTAGATCTTCTACCACATAACGATCGTTGGGTAAAACCTTCGTTACCAAATACGGACCTTTGTATAACGGATCGAGTTTATGAGACGTACCCGTTGGAGGAGGTACGTAATCGATTACTACCAGATCTCCTTCGTTATATTGTCTCGGCTTATGATGTTTGATGTCGAAACGTTGTTTCCATTTAGCCCTTTCTATATTAATTCGTTCGGCCGCTGATTTCAGTCGGAAGTCTTCATGTTGAGTTTTTCCGTCGTCGTCGTCATCTGTGATAGCTTGGATTAATCGATTCGTTGTGACGTCGCGTGGCTTATAATTGAAAACTAAGCTATTGGGCTTTGTTTCGTAGTTGCGTTGCTTTGGGAGTTTATGCTCCATTGAAGTTGTGGTAGTGCGTCGTCCCATTCTTTATCGGCTTTAATGCTGCATTTGAGTGATGCTAAAACTGTCTTATTGACACGCTCGGCTTGACCGTTGGCACGGGGTGTGCGCACTGCTACTTTGACATGCTTGATGTCATACCTGTCGGTGAAGCTCTGAAACTCCTTTGATGTGAAAGCTGTGCCCCTGTCGGAAACTATTTGCCTCGGGCACCCATAGATTGTAATGTAATCTCGTAGTGTGCTGACAACAGGAGTTGTTTTCGTATTACGTAATGCTTTTAGTATAACATATTTCGTGAAAGCACACACAATGACCAAGATGTATACATTGCCATGTTTACTTCGTATAAAAGGCCCTAGATGGTCAACATGTATGCATCTAAATGGTATTGGCACCACTTCGCTAACATGGAGCTGTGCTTCCTTCTTGCCACCCGATGCTTTGTTAATGCAACATTCTGGACACGATGCAATATAGGATTTCACATACGGTCGCATACGAGCAAACCAAAAGTCTTTGGATAATCGTTCGCATGTCTTATCCAGACCAAAATGTCCCGCCTCATCGTGACATGCTCTCACTAAACGCCATTTTACGCCTCTCGGGATCACTAGCCTCTTGTTTTCCTGTACTTTGCGATATAACCGCTGACCTTGCCATATATAGTCATCTTTCAGTTGCTGTGCGTTAAATGTTTCTTTGCCGTTTAAAACTTCGATGATTTCTTTTAATGTTTCGTCTTGTCTTTGCATCGCCGATACCCAATCGTTGTCAATTTTCACCACGGGATAAATTGAGTCGGCGATCGTTGTTGGTTCTACTGGTGGAAGCGTTGGACATCTGCTTAACCCATCAGCTAACGTATTCTTTGTACCTGCGCGGTGAATGCAGTGAAAGTCAAACTCCTGTAATTTGAGCCACCACCTCGCCACTCGCGGTAGCAGTGGTGTTGTCGCTTTAGTGACCGCCACGGCGTTGCGGTCCGTGATCACCTTAAACCTATGTCCAATCAAATACATTCGGTAACGTTGCAGTGTTTCAACTATCGCCAGAACTTCTAATTCGTGGCTAGCGTAGTTGCGTTCTGCGTCATTACACTGTCTGCTGAAATAGAATACAGGTTTCCACTCGGAACCCTCGTCGTTCTGCATTAGCACTCCGGATAACCCTGCTGAACTGGCATCCGTGTGCACCTCGTGAGCTTTTGTTGCGTCGTATATAGTTAAGACTGGCTTGGTTGTTATTAGACTTTTAAGCTTTTCAAATGCGTCGTTTTGTTCTTCATTCCAAAAAAACTCTGCGTTCTTCTTTAGTAACAATGTCAATGGTTGTGCTAAGATGCTGTACCCTTTAACAAACTTCCGGAAGTAACCAGTTACACCCAGAAATTGTCGTACGGCTTTTGTTGTTGTTGGTTTCGGAAACTCTTCAATTACTTTGGTTTTGATTTCCCCTGGTCGTATGCCTTTACTGTCTATATCATGCCCCAGGAAATGTACATGCTGCGCTAAAAATGTACATTTGGATGGTCTAAGGGTAAGACCTGACGCTTTTACGGCATCCAGAAATTCTTTAAGTACGTCGATACCTTCGTCGACTGTTTTTGTGGCTATGATGACCTCATCTACATAGTTGACCACTTTGTCCCGATGCTTAAGTGTCTTGATTAAATTGACAATAATTTCCTGGAAAACCATGGGAGCGTTTACCAACCCAAAAGGCATAACGTTATGCTCGAACAATCCCTCAGGTGTTAAGAATGCTGTGAATTTCTTTGATTCTTCGTTCATTGGTACTTGATAGTAACCGGATGTCATGTCCAGTGTTGAAAAGAACTTATTGCCCGATAACCGTGAAAGTTGCTCTTCGACTATCGGCATTACATAGTTTTTTTTAACAGTGACTTCATTGAGTGCTCGGTAGTCAATACACATTCGACTTTCGCCGTTGGACTTCTTCACTAAGAGAACTGATGCTGCGTGTGGTGAATTACTTGGACGGATGATGTCGTTGTCTAGCAGTTCCTTTAAAACCTTTGATAACATTGGTCGCTGTGAGAACGGAACTTGATAACGTTTGCCCAGAATAGGCCCTGGTACAGTAACTTCTATCGTCATATGCGCGTTGTTGCATCTACCGATTTGGTTGATATTTTCTGCAAAACAATTTTTATAAGTCAACAAAATATTCATTGCCTTGCCTCGTTCCTGCTCCGATAAATCGCTGGATACGTTAAGGTCTACCCTTTTAGCTTCTTGCAGATGTAGCACCCCCTTTCCATTTATCATTTGATAACCGTTATTTTGTAGAACATCTCGACCCACTAAAATATCGTAGGGTAATAACTCGTCCTGAACTAGGTATAGTGTCACTTCATGTTTGACGTTGTCGATTGTTGCAACTATGTTGACCTGACGTGTCACCTTTACTTTGGACCCGCCGAAACCCATGAAGCATCTGTTAGCTTCCTGAGTCTGCATCCCGTTGGCTGCCGTTTCCCGTATCAGCGAGCATACGCTGCCCGTATCGATGAACGCTTCAAGTTTATTACCATTAAGCTCCACTATTTTTATAACTGGAGGAGCCCCGTCGTCTTCCTGGTGATTGGTAATCTTTGCAACTGATGCCTTTTTACCGCATGTTTTAGCTTCATGACCCATTTTTGAACATATCGTGCATCGTAGTTTCCGTTGTGGTTGTGTGCACTTGGCTGCCATGTGTCCCAACTCGTTGCAATTGAAGCACTTTATTTGGGTGTACTTCCCATTGTATTTAATTTCGGTCTTCGTTGGCTGGTTTGGTGGTATTGATGTTACCGATGCACTACTGATTGCTGATAAATTCTTTAATGCAACCAATAGTTCACTACACGTTGTAAAATTCATCGTTGCTAATGGCTTAGTTACTGCGCTATCATTGAGACCGCTGATGATGTGCATGTTGATAGATACGTCATCCACCCTACCTTGTCTACCTATGGTTAACATAGAGTAAAAATACTCTACATAGTCTTCGCCGTTTTTACGTTTGCGTTTCATAAGCAATTTATGAATCTCCGCTGCATTGTGCGTTGTTGGAAAATCCGCTTTAAATGCGTACACAAATTCTGACCAGGTCTGAAAAACTGATTGTGCATCCAGCCAACGTTTGGCCATGCCTTTCATTTTGTGTTGCACTGCGATCAAAACTCTGTTTTCCTTCCAGCCGTAGCATTGTTGCAATTGTTCAGTTCGCGTAATAAATTGTGTTGCTGACGTTGAACCTTTTATTGGGTCGAATTCAGGCATAATCCCTACCATGTCCTGAATCGACATCTCTCGCTGTATTGGTCTTCTTAAATCATGAGCTGATTCCCAAGTTGATACACTTGACCCTGGTGACTCTAAGACGTTGTTGATTACCGCTTGTTGAATTTCCTCCCTATTCGGTACCGCTGTTGAATTTTGGGTGATCGCTGCCATCGCTGACGTTAAACCTGCAATTGCTTCTTTTAAACTGTTGAGTTGCCCTTGTAGATCACTTGTAGGACTGGAACTTTCATCTTCAATGTCGATTGCTTCTACTTCGTCGGCACCTAGAACTTCTTGCAGTTTTGATAACTTGATTGCCTTGGTACCCGTCAGTGGTAAATCGTTTGCTCGTAGAAGTGTATTCAGCTGACTGACCTTTAGCGTATTTAATTTGATCATCTTGCGTATTTTGTTTTGAGCTTCTACTCGTACTCGATATTGATGTTTCGTTTCACTTTCTTGTGTTTGTACTCTTCAGTACCTTGCTCTCTCTTTTTACCAGATGCTTGCACCCGCTATTACGTTGTTTGTGTATTTCTCTTAAAATTTTATCCGTTAACTCGCTGATGTAGTGACGTTGAATTGGCGTCGTTTCGCCGCTTCGGTTCACAACTTCGTAGCAGCGCAGTTGATATTTTATAAGCAGAGAAGTTCGCGACGCCCGTTGCACGTTCGAGCTTGCTAATTTTCTGCTGCTTAATCGTTTTACACAGAAATGCCGGTCTTTTGTTGTTGCGTGTCTGAACTTGCACGCTGTACGTATGACAACCAATGTACTGTTTGTTGATTTGCACGTGTTGCAAATACTTCGTTTGTCTTATTTCGTAAGACGTTGATATTTCGCTGTGGTGTCTTTCGCAGAATTTGCTGCGCCGTCGAAATTCTGCAAAACAAGGAACTTTACCGTTGCGCCGTTTTGCAATTCGTGCCGTTTTGCGCTGCTCAGCCCTTGGATCGCTGAAAAACACTTGTTCCTTTCTTTTATGCCGTTACACCACTGCTACGTTTTATTTGCCTCCTTTGTAGACGATTGGATACACTTATCCCACTTCTGAGATGTAAATGACCAAAATAAATATTTCTTTTGTTTATTTAAAAGTTTGTTTATTTCAAAGTTCGTTTATTTCACAGTATACATTTGCAAAATAACTCGACAATACTCGTCACTCGCGCTACGTTGCTTGTCCTCTCGTAGCCTCGTTTCGACTGACTAATCGTTGTCTGCCTTGCCACACCGTTCACCCTCTGCCGTATTGCCATCTAACGTTGACACATGTTGGTACAGCTTACGTACTTTTGTATACCTATATATTACTTAGCTATTCACTAACATAATAATACATAATATTTAGTTATATTTATATTTTATAAATTAGTAGTTTATTTCATTGTATTGAAATTAAGTTCTCGGAAAATCCCTCCGTAAATTACTTTTGTTAAACGCTTTCTAAAACAGGGGGATCTATGGTACCTATTTTGAAGGGTCTACCCATGAAGGCTAAATTAACAATAACTTACATATAATTAAGTATGGTATACACATATGTAGAGCAGGTATGTAGATTTTCTTCTTTCTGTCTTAATATCTAAACCTTTCATAAGCTGCCAACGGCGCTAGGTAAAAATGTAATTTTCTTGAGTTTACAGTTCACCTCATGACCTTCGTATTAAAATGTGTCGCAAAACTGAAATAATAGACAGTAGCAACCGATGGTCGCAGTTTATCTATAACCACATAAAAAGGGTCTTTAGCCCTTTTGATACTACATTACTAATATTTATTTCATGAAATTTTTTCTAGAAAGATTTTTTTGCTCTATGCAAAGTCCAGCACTCTAAGAAACTTTTTTAGCATTATTGTCTGGTATATTTTATAATAAGTTCAACATGATGAAAATATACCTAACCACTGATTATCACCAAATATTAAAAGAGATATATGTATATAGAAATCTATATATATCACTTTAGGTGATGCAAACAACTCTTTGGTGAACAAAACTATACTCTGTTGCAACATTTGCGAAAGTATAAAAATGTTGCGAAAGAATTCAACATTTATTACTCGATTATTATTTGATATCTTATTAACTTATGTTATTGATCATAGATTTATTTTGAGTCAATAAAAATAGACGAAAAAAATTATACCATAAGTAGTACATGTGAACTGGGAAAATCAAAGACCAGAAAATTCCTCCAAACCGTATATTAAAAAATTTTGAATTAAACATCCATTATTAAATGACATCGTGATTAAATTACAATCAAATTTGGTATTTTCTTGACTTATATTAAAGGCCATAAACTTAGTCTCAGTTTTATTGCTTGAAGTGAGATATACATAAGTATGAATGTGATATTAACTCCACCAAAGTGGCTAAATTTTATATTATAAGCTTAGGTTAGCAAACGTCAACCAGAGAATCGGAATTCATTATATGAAGGTGTGAGGTTTAGACTTAGTATATACTAATTTCATTTTAATTCAGCGTCAAACCACATAATTTTTAAGAAATCTTTTCCACTTAATTTCGTTAAAATATCACGTTGATCAACCGGAACGGTGTAAAGTCAGGTGGAAAGACGGAAATCATATATATATTGGGGATAGAGAAATATATTAATTTTGACATTGCTCAGCTATACTCGAGAACATATTTTGAAGCAATTTTATATATAAAAAAAATATTAATACTCACTGACCGACATATTCGGCATACAACTGGTTAGAATAACGAAAAGCATTATAAGTAGTATATGGAATTTTAGAGCAGTATTAACCCGATTTTATTAATTTTTTCCAATACCACATGAGTAAAAACACGTCAAGTGGACTTCCCATTTTCCACTTGATCATTGAATTTGAATGTGAGTATTTTTTCGTAAAGCAGTTATCATGAGCAAGTAATCCCCCGCTCAGTTTTTTTATATTTTAATTTTAACAACAATTTTTTTTTTAATTGAAAATTTTTACTACTTTTAGTTAAAAAATTAATTACTAGAAAACTATTGGCTATTTTTTAGTGAAATTTTCCGGAGTTATAGTTCAAAACTTGTACTTTGAGAAAATATGTATGAATTTAAATAATTTTTTTTTCAAATTGTTACTTAACTTTTAAGTTAAGAAATGAAAATTTTAATAACTTCTCCCTCAAAAAATTAAAAAAATTTTTTTTAGTGCTTTGCAATAAACATTGAAGTAACGAAATCCGCAAAAAAATTTGACTGATCGCGATTAGATTAAGCAAAAAAAAAGTATTCCAATGATGAGATTGGATGGTATTTTGAACAGTAAAAGTATAATTTTCAGAAAAATCAAGGCAAACGATAAATTCTCCTCAACAGATTTTTTCTTATTTATTTCTTTTCACCACAAAGGATTTAGTTCGAATATCATTTTATTTAAAACAAGAATTGTAATTTTAATTGGATGTTTTGTAATGAATAGAAAAAAATATGGGGTAAACAAATTATGGATTTTTAATACTTAAAGAATAGGACATTCCAGTTAAAAATTTGGCCTTGAAATATTAATAGCGGGTATTCAATACATTCTGGTGGATTAGGGAATTCCCGTCTTAAGTATTTCTTTGAAACTATTAAGCGGGTAGGTATTATGCATATTGTTCTACCACATTCATGCTAATTCACTGCAAGCAAAATGTGAGACCATCATCCCAATATACAAATGAAATATACAACACACTCTAAGTGTCGCGTTGCCGAACCGCTATAACGGCAGCGCTGACCGCCCGTCATAAAAATTTTTTTTACTTAATCTAATCGCGATCAGTCAAATTTTTTTGCGGATTTCGTTACTTTAATGTTTATTGCAAAGTACTAAAAAAATTTTTTTTAATTTTTTGAGGGAGAAGTTATTAAAATTTTCATTTCTTAACTTAAAAGTTAATTAACAAATTGAAAAAAAAAAATTATTTAAATTCATACATATTTTCTCAAAGTACAAGTTTTGAACTATAAGTCCTGAAAGTTTCATTAAAAAATCACCAATAGTTTTCTAGTTATTAATTTTTTAACTAAAAGTAGTAAGAATTTTCAATTAAGAAAAATTGTTGTTAAAATTAAAGTTAAAAAAAACTGAGCGGGAGATTACTTGCTCATGATGACTACTTTACGAAAAAATACTCACATTCAAATTCGATGATCAAGTGGAAAATGGGGAATCTACTTGACGTGTTTTTACTCACATACTACTAACATGCCACAGGCTAATAAAATGCTCCACTGTTTCATTAAGGTACCTCACATACCATCACCAATCAAATGGAGTAAAGTCAGACGAATGTTCGAAAATCCTGATATTAGTTACATGGGGCTAAGGAAAATTTTCACCCGATTTGATCTTGTTATGAGTAAACCACGCTCTCTCATTTTCATTGAGATAACTCACATATGCGGTATAAAGTCACGCGGAAGTTCAAAAATATTTATGGTAGATATATGAGGGCTACAAGAACTATTGATCCGATTCAACCCATTTTTTAAACAAAGACATACTATTATCGATAGTTTCATTTATTTATTCTATTATATGAATTTCAATTATATATCTTACACAATGCCGATATTTACGGTAAAAAGTCAACTATAGGTACTGTGGTCCACATATTCAGTACCTAGGGGCTTGAACAGTTTTGGTTCGATTTAGAGAATTTTTGATCAAAAGGTGGCATGCTTTAAACGTATTATTCACGCAAAGTTTTACGCCGATATTATCATTGTTGCTTGATTTGCATAGTGGAAAGTGAAAGAATCAAGTGAAAGAATCAATTTTGAACGCGGTTCCTATAAAGTCATCTCAGTAGTTTTTAACAGTACCGTTACATGGGGAGTGGGCGGGGTTGTCACCCGATTTCACCCATTTCACACCGTAGGTAGAGGTGCTAAAAATATTTGCTTCCAGTGAATTCTGTTATTATAGCTTTAGCAGTTTAGGAGATATGCACATTAAACCTATTAGGGCGGGACCACGCCCACTTAAATTAAAATTTTTAACTGCAGATGCCCCTCCCTAATATGATCTCGTGTACCAAATAACAGTCTTGTATCTTATTGCGGAGCTTAGTTATGACAATTTATTTGTTTTTGATTAATGGCATTTTGTGGGCGTGGCAGTGATCCGATTACGTCCAGCTGCAATACCAACCGACTTACTGTACCAAGAAAAATGTGTACCAAGTTTCATAAAGATATCTAAATTTTTACTCAAGTTACAGCTTACACGGACGGAGAGACGGACAGACGGACGGCCGGACAGACGGACAGACGGACGGACGGACAGACAGTCACCCGGATTTCAACTCGTCTCTTCATCCTGATCATTTATATAATATAAACATAACCCTATATCTAACTCGATTAGTTTTAGGTGATACAAACAACCGTTAGGTGAACAAAACTATTATACTCTGTAGCAACATGTTGCGAGAGTATAAAAATGACTAAAATGCGATAAATTAACAAGTTAAGGCACAAGAAGATTTTATAGGAACATACAAGTATGTCAAAATTGGACGTGCTTTTTTTCGTAATGATGCATCTCTGTGCCTAAAATGGATAAAATAGGGTGAAAACTTGAACTAGCCCCCATTAAGCTAATATCAGGATTTTCAAACATCCGGCACCGCGGTCAAAATTAAACAGTGGGCGTGGCACCGCCCACCTTCAGGTGAAACCCCATATCTTGGGATCTGCTTAACTGATTTCAAGCAAATTTGGTACATAGCATTCTTCTCGTTTATATGTTATAGTGCGAAAATGGACGAAATCAGATTACAACCACGACTACTTCTCATATAACACCATTTTAAATTCCATCTGACTCTTTCACTTGCTAACAAAGCAACAATGATTGTATCGGCGTAAAACTTGCGTGAATGATGCGTTTAAGGTATGCCACCTTGTGACCAAAAATTGTCTAAATCGAACCAAAACTGTTCAGGTCCCTAGGTACTGATTATGTGGACCCCAATGCCCATAGTTGACATTTCACCGAAAATATCGGTCAATGTGTAAGATATAGTTTAAAATCATATAATAAAATAAACTAATGAAACTCTCGATAATAGTATGTCTTTGTGTCAAAAATGTGTTGAATCGGATCAATGCTTCCTTTAATATAAAATTTTGGCAACACCTGAAGTAATATCCCGGGTTTAGATCCTTGCAAGTTGCGAGAGTATAAAATGTTCGCTTACACCCGAACTTAGAACTTTCTAACTTGTTTAATATGAAGTTTTGCCAACACCTTAAGGCATTTTCCTGGATTTTAACCTTCCAAGTTGCAAGAGTATGAAATGTTCGATTACACCCGAGATTAGCCCTTCCTTACTTGTTTTATCTTAATTTGGAGCTTGGTTATAGCACTTTATATGTTTTAGATTATCGCACATAAATTGTGACGGATAGTCATAGCAAGAGAAAAATTATAGATAATCTTTGAACTTTGAAAAACATGAGTTGGGACAAAGACACATTTATCGCTTCGTTCAGTGCTGCCACATCTGTCGCATCTGTAAATCTGCATATTCAGAGGAAAGTGGTGGAATTGGCAGTTGAAAAATCCGACATCACATATTTTCTAAATAAAACGTCTTGAGGGTACTATTTAAAGTACCATATAAAATATGAAATTACATAAAAGCAAAGCAAGATTCATATTAACATGAATGTATATAACCTATTATATTCGAAAGTATCATGTCTTAATAAATAAACTTGAATATATTTAAAATATTCTTAAACTAACTCAAAATAACAGTCGATAAAGTTTATTTATAAATATATACACTATTTTCAATAGTTGGATTTTAGTTTTGAGCTTTTACATTATGAACAATGGCAACATTGGTCAAATGAAAACAAAAGAGAACTGATTTCTACGTTGCCACTATGGGCATAACTTTTGACAAATTTAAAGGAAGAAACTTTTTTGAACGTGTCTACTATTCGATTATAATATATACTTAGCATAAAAATAAGGATACTTACTGCTTCTTAAGTATTGATTGATTTTCAAAATAATTCGAGCTAATGCTTTTCAGCTTTTTATGTTGCAAATTTCTGTTAATCAAACATCGAATTCTGCAATACCGTATATGCAGAACCATTGAGAGAGTGCGAGAATTATAGGAGAAAAAGGAGCAAGTGAAAGTAAGAGAGGTCAGAGTCCGACTGCGTTCAGTTTTCTTGATCGACCGTGCAAAGAATGTGATTTTGAAAAGAGAAACCCATATGCTCTTCTTTCCGAATTAATATTATATAAACATTTTTTACATGAAACGTTCAAAATCCGAGTAAATCATAAAATCCGGGTATAAGTCCGCAAGACCTTTTGCAGGCTCGAACAATCCGGCAAATCCGGAAAAATCCGCAGATCTGACAGCACTGGTGTAGTTATCTAAGTTTTCATTAAATAAAACGCTCTTATCGTACAACTCTTGTATAGGTACTAGCAGAGCCTATGAAAAATTTGGATTTTGAGTTTATTATGTATACTTTACAAAATTAAGCTATGTTCAGTTAGCCGGTTTCAAATGTTATACTAAAGATAATATATACGAGTACGTATATAAACAAGTGCCGAAGTAAAAACAATTTTATCTAGCGACAATATTTGTATAAGCTTTAACCTCTAGTCAATACAACGGTATGGCAACAAAATTGAATACATTGCATGTTTATCGTAATATCGCTTAAGAAAGCCAGCAGCCAATAGCAAAGTAATCAAATTCTGGCAACTTTGTAGCGTGTTTTGCGCATAAAGTAACGATAAGTGTGCAAAAAATAAACGATTTTTAACGCAATTCAAATAACAATGTATGCGAAAAATTTACGCCATATTTGTATGCGAGTGCGTTTGAATGGCGTTTGTCGCAATTTTTATGGCATTCCGCTGATGGTGACACATCTTGCATATCCGGCACACTCGACGCATCCTCTGACACAAACAACAAATGTTGCCAGCAACAGTTGCGCAACAACAACAAACGCAAGCTACAACTTGAAGCCATAACTTGCCGGCGACACGGAATTTTTTTATATCCTTCCCATTTATTTACAAATACCCTTCTTTGTCTTGCTGTGTATGAGTGTTTGTTTGCATATATATTCGATGCTCAGTACCAGTGGTCCACAACTAAGTTGCCACTTTTATGATTGATTACAACTTATAGATAAGTGAGTTAACCGCAAGCAGTTAGGCAGCACGCTGTCATCACTGGCGCTGAACGCGAAAAGGTTACTTGGTTAAAAAGAAACGCATTTAATTTCCCATAAAAGTGAGTTGTCTCACAGAAGGTGCCGTGTAGAAAAAGTAATCAAATTTGGTGTAATGAAATTGGAGTTGACAGCACAAAATTCAAATATCAAAATGAATCAAAAGTAATATGTAGAGTTACAAGCGCATTCGCTTAGAATGCAAAATATCGAAATTACTAAATGTAAGAACTGACAAATAATGCTTTAAAATATAAAACACCGATTGCCTGCCACACATGGCCAAAGGAAAAATTTGTCTGAAGCAGCTCTTAAAGCCACTTAGAGCCATCAATCATTTAATAAAAGGAATTTCCACACAGTTTGCAATATCATATTTTACTTCATTTTATATTTGTGTGTATTTGAGACGGAAAGCTGCTGGAAGCTATACATACTATATCTATTGTCTTTACGGTTTCGTTTTAATGTTTTTCTAGTCCTTTAGTCACGCTTGACATACGTCTTTATACATTTCTTACGTGCAAATGCCAATTAAATTGGCAACAAATTCAATATTTCAATATCAATATTTTTACTGTCGCTCCTCAGCAGAGCCGTCTAGATATTATGTAATATATAGAAACATACATACACGTACATGAGTATATTTAAGGTAAGCAAATGGCAGGCATGAAGGTTGCCGAAGAGGTAGACCGGATGTGATGCGGCCTTAAGTAAATGGGATAATGCGAATGGATGTCAGACATTCGCTTCTCACTCGCATATTGACAAAGAAGTGACAAAGGACCATTATAACGTCAAGTCGACTGCTTATTTTCCGACCGCATATTGTATTGTTTCTCTCTCATATGACTTGATTAGGGTATGTTACTTTTGGGCAAAAGCTAAATGTAATAAAGGTGTCGAAATTATTAAGTTTATTTTGCAAAAATATGGTATAACGAAAGAAAAATGAAAGAGGGCCTTGCACAGCGCATAACAGTTTTGTCCACCTAACGATTGTTTACAGCACTACGAAATAATCGAGATACACCTAGAGTTATATAATTACCTAAAATGTACAAAATAACGAGACGGATTGCCGTTAAAAATTACTTATAATAACAAAAAACTGAAATTAAGGATTGGCCTTACAATTATTGAAACTTGTATCCTCCGGTACATATTTCGTATACCACTTATGTTTCGAAATCTAGAAATAAACTCAAATCACAACCATGCCTACTCCTTTGCAACGCTATATTGAATTACATATATTATATGTTAAGCTATAATAATCTTCCGATAATAATTTACTTTGTCTTTGCTCACCTCCTTAAAACGAGCTCAAACTGATTTTTATCCTTTCATACTCCCGCATGCCTTAGAGGCACTAAATCTTACTTCTATACATGATAAAAATCGAACCAGAACTTTCCAAGTCTCATATACGGTTTATATATACCTCAGCGCCTATGGCTGACTCAATGCAAATACTCGTATTCTTCAATCTGAATGATCAAATAGATAACACAACAACACGTAGAAAATTAGATACATTATAGTTTATTGCCGAAAATATGTGAAATCGGTGTACGGATTATGCCAGATCCGTATACCACTTTCATATAATGATTTTCGTTATTCTAGCAGACTTTGTAGTCGGTATGACGAATACGTGTCGGTCAGTGTGTGAATTAACTTTACAAAATTGTGTGAAAACATGTTCTCAAGTATACTTGAGTAATGTCAAAAGTTAATACAATCAGTCCGTCTCACAACCCCAATATTGTTATTTCCGACTTACCACTATTTACACGGTTTATTACAGCGAATGAGAGTGATATTTTGATGAAATTAAGTGGATATGTTTTCTCATATGGTAGTGTCGATTAGAGCTGAACATGGATGAAATAATTATGGTTTGGACCCGTATCTCTAATATAATATTTTGTTTCTCTGGTTGAATTTTTCATCATCTTCCAAATAGGGATGATATGATTTCTAAGTGTTGTTTCGGCCATTTTTAATACGTCATACTTTTTTGCTGATTTTGCCTTGGAACAACTTGAAAACTTTCATCTGCGTGGTGCGGTAAATAAACAAAACTGTCGATTCTTGTGCAAAGAAAATCCACAAATTATTCATGAACAACCATTACATTTACCATCTGATTCTGATCGATTGTACTTAACATTAAATAAAAACAGATTTGAATTTACTTGAATGTGCTTTTTTTTTTTTTTAATTATATCACTCTTATTGGAAACCCCTTTGTAAGGCATTAAGCAAAATGTAGTAATGAAACTCAGTTTATGAGCTATGATATAAATAATATAAGTTTAGAAGATACCAAATATGATTGTACATAATTTAAGGTTAATTAACCCTGAATTCTCACACAATATTTTTATGCTCTTGAAACATGTTTCTAAAGAGTATAATAGTTTTCTTCACCTAAGGTTTGTTTGAATCGCCTAATACTAATCGAGATAGATATAGAGGATAAAAAGAGTAAAGTTGAAATTCGAGTGACTGTCCGTCCGTCCGCCCGGGCAAGTGATAACTTGACTAAAAATTAAGATATCTTGATGAAATTCATATACGTGTTCCTTGGCACCCAAAGGGGGTTGGCATTGCAGATGGGCGTAATTGGACCACTGCCACGACCACAAACGGCACAAGACAAATCATTTGCAGATCACTTGCGACCAAGTGAAATTTGATTAAATTGAAAGACAACAGAGCCCACTCCCCATAAACGGTTTTGTTAAAAACTACTAGGACAACGATAAATCAATAACTAAATATGTCAGAGACTTTAAGACAAGAGGGCTTTAGAGTAGCGGGGATCAAAATTGGACATTTTGGTGAAATCACATATTTTCGGATCTACTCAATCAATATCATCTAAATTCGGTACGTGACATTGTCCTTATATTTCTATATTGTAGTGCGAAAATCTACGAAATTGAGCAACAACCACGATTACATCCCATGTGACACATCTTTAAATTCCATCTGATTATTTCACTTTCCAGTATAAAACTTTTTTCCAGTATAAAACTTTGCACAAATAACGCCTTAAAGTTATTACATCTAGAGGCCAAAAATTGTTATAATCGGAATATAACTATTCACGCCTCCAGATACGGAAGATTGGGACCCCAGTGCCTAGGTTGACTTTTCACGGAAAATATCGGTCAAAGTGTAAGATATTATATATAATTGAAATTTGGGGAGAGTTTCTTCCTGATAATAGTATATCCGCAAAAATTGGTGGAATCGGGTCAATACCCACCATTTACCTAATGGAAAGATTTTCAAACTTCCGGCGTACTTTATTGGCATATTTCGCAAATATGTGAATTATCTTAATAAAATCGAGTAAGCGCGTTTCGTACGGGTGAGAACTTGCTCCTCTCGGTTGAGTTTATATTGCATATATCTCATTTGAAGATGATTTTGATATTACTTTTGCTGACACGAAGAAAATATAGCAATAAAACTACGTGAGTTTATGACCTATAATATAATCTAATAAAATATCAATTGTGAATGTAATCGATTCACGATTCTTTGAAATGAAGTGTTGCCAAACCTGAAGACATATTCCCGGCTTTGATCTTTGAAAATTACTAGAGTATAAACTCTTTGCGATATTTATTACTCGCTATATTCTGCAAAGGTAAGATACTATACTAAAAACAGGAGCGTCAATTTTCAACGTGTCAGTTCTATGATAAAAAGTTTGCTTGGAAGGGTTTTCAATTGGTCAGTTTATCATTTTCGATTAACAGATTGTCACTCGTAGACTCTCGCAAGAAATCTCTCAAAATTTTATTTGTTTCTTTACAGTAACTTAAGTGTATGTTTTTGTTATTATTGCAATGTTGTTTAATGAATAATTATCACAACAATTTTTTGTTCAAGAACTTGTGGTTCCCGGGGGATTATACCCTTCACAAATAAAAAAGTTGTCTCACAAGAACTAGATTTTGATCGGTCGGTTTGTATGGCCGTTATATGCTGTAGTGGTCCGATATCAGCGATTCAGATAAATGAGATTGGGAAAAAAGGACGTGTGCAAATTTTCAGATCGATATCTCTAAAATTGAGGAACTAGTTCGCATATATACAGACGGACATTGCTAAATCGACTCAGTTCGTTACGCTGTTCTTTTATACATAAGTATATGCTTTATAGAGTATATACTTTATAGGGTATCCGACGTTTTTTTCTGGGTGTTACAAACTTTCAGACAAACTATAGCTATCGTATGAACTGATCGACCAAAATCATGCTCTTGTATAGAAACTTTTTTATTTGACAAATTATCTACAGGAAATATCATATTAGTGTGATCGGCCTTACCTGTCTTACAAACTGAACGATTAAAATAAAGATAAAGATATTCATAAAAATGACTTTTTTCTTATTAAGTAACCTTAATTCGACTTGAACTGCTATACTTGTAAGACGTTTCTTATCGTTTCTGTATAAAGTAGGTATTTAAGGCGTTTAAGGATATAGCCCGGTTTCGACCCTTTTAAGATATTAAGTGTGATACCTTGAATGCACTCTCTTTGCTTTTTTACTAGTTATTTGACCTGGTTTGTAGTAGTGGTATTTGTAAACATTTTTTTGGTTCGTGTAGTAATGTAATGTTAGAGTCATACCAAAATATGAATCTTTTGCAGAAACGACGTCAAGTAGAAATCGCAAAATATTGTAGATGCCTGACAATGTAGCAGATATATAGGGTCCATTCATCAGACGCATCATTACTGGTGACAAAACGTGGGTTTATGAATATGATGTGAAATGAACCGAAACCAAAAACGCCAAACTTCGCTGAAGGCACAAAAGGCGATAATAAAGGTTTGTATTAAAATATGTAAAGAATTTTTCTTACTTTGCCAGTCCGGGTCATATTTGATCAGATGGTTTATTTGAAATCTTCAGTGATGTTTGACTTACCTCTCTGCGATCTACTATTACAGTTTACTCTCGAATGATAAGTACAGGGCATACAGTTTTTAAATTTAGAATTTCCAAATTTCGCTAAAACTTTAAACTTAATTTTCAACACACTTATGTATGTACAAATGGAAAAACAAATACATGTCGGCAGCAAACAAATATTTTAGGCCATTTAAACGGAAATTACGCACGCAACGGCTGCTTAAACGGTTTACGCCGTGGGTGAAATTGATTGTCTTCCCGCAGTTTGTGTTTACACGCCGCGCTGTGATTGCTTGTTCTTTTAGCGTGTGGCATTAGACATCCAAGTCGCAGATGCAGCCAAACAATAAAGCAGCCATGCGAACATGCGCAATGCAGCAAGAAACCTCGGTAAGTGTTCCTATAAGCAGCCATCATAGCAGGTGTCTATTTTAAGCGTAGAACTCACAGCACGAAGCCTAGAATTGGCGGAGTTTATGTGTGTGTGCAGAGCAAAGAAACAGAAATGTTCACAGTGTGAAGCCACGGACGGATGTGCCATGCAACTGAAGTAGCTGGCTGACATTGAACCACGAAGACGGCAACTGCATACTCAGCAGCTCGCAGAGTGGCAATGTCAATAATCAAACAAACAAGACGTGACACATTCGTTTCGTCTTATTGCCTCACTATGTCACTCTATTTGTCTTTTATAAATGCTAATGTGCGTGCGCATCACTGCCAATGCCACCGCTACTGCTGCTGTTGCCAATGTGACGCTTTCTATTACCCTCAACATGGCACCACGACAACTTGTCAATGGAGCTGCCTCAGTCGAAAAAACACACTATCGTGCCGCAAACATTCAATTTTTTCTGGCTATATTGAGGAATATCTTTCGTATTTTGCATTGCGTTACATATTTGAATCCCTTACTGACATTCTTATTATTATGGGGTAAAAATAAATGTAAATATGTGAATTTGTAGAAAATAAATAGGGTTCACAAATTTCACTTTCTTTTACACCCTAAAGCATTTAATATAAACTACACTTTATTCACAACCAAGCACCAGCAATGAAGAAAAGGTTTTTTTTCAATTGTCTAATATACAATATTTCTTTGTTATAAACGAGATATAGGGGTGGCATAAATAGCACGAAAGGAACATTTTGGAAAATTTCTGATTTATTTCTCAACATATTATACTTAAACCTTGTTACACCAACCGAAGTTCTTTAATCCGTATAAAAATATGTTTTCTGAAAGTCTGCAAGTAGGCCTCCAAGACGGTGATAACCTCTCATTCAACGCACTTTTTCGTTTGAAAACAAAACATCAGCGTATGACGCCAAATCTGGAGAATACTGAGGAGGTGTGAGTCGGTGTGTTATCATAAGACTCATTTTCGGCAAACAATTAGGACCATTCTGCCTTTATTCAGGTTGTGGATCAGACGATATTCGTAATCGATGTTCAATCGATCCTCCAGAAAGGACTGCAAAACCAAGATACGCTCCATTTTAAGTCACAATCAAATATTAAACAAATTTTAAAGTGCTCTCATTTGTAGTGAATTGAACAATATTGAAGACAACTATTTACGTTATTAGTAGACATTTTTATAGTCAAAGTGTACTCTATATTCTTCTGCAAAGCCGTTTTTTATTAAAATTTTGCTTTGCCGAAACCCATCCATGATTCCTAAAGAAAATTGTAAAAACTTGTAAAAGTTCGTATAACTAAAACTTCCATAATATTAATAAAATTATTTAATAAAAGTACTCATATACATCTATACACTTGTTTGCACTTCCAAAAGTTGATTTCCTTAAATACAATCAACTTTGCTAATAAAACTCGAAATAATGTATACGTCAAGTAAAGCACACTGAGGCGTATGAGTAACATTGGGCAAATAGTGCAGACAATTGCATTACTTAACATAACATAAGAAAACAATAGCTCACTCTCATATTGAACTAGACAGACAGACAGTTCAAGACACAAAAGCACACAATAATTCCAAAGACTTTATCGGCAATGCAATTTATAAAGCCCTCGAACTGACATTTACCTTCAAAGCACCAATGTTGCTAATGTCATTATACTTGCCGTCAGTTGTAAAATTATCCGCTGAGAAGCATATATATACATATAAACATATATATTTAGGTGTGTGTATCTATGGAAAGTACACATTTCTTTAGTGGATATTAGCCCTTCCGAAAAGCGCAATTTCATGGGAGCATGTAAATCAATGTTACACTTTTATTGCAATCATCAGCAGTTCCTCTCAAGAGAGCCAACAACAACCGCACCATAAAAGAATGAACGAAAGAGCAAAAACAACAAGTTCAGTTGAGAGTAGTACTGTCATAATGCCTTGAAACATGCCATAAAATGTGTCCGTTACATACTTACAATGTCTGTATAAAATGGGAAGAAAACACTCACGAATAATTCACAAAATCGCGATATATAGCCGTTCACACAATGCTGGCGGAGAGTAATAGGTGCACACAGTGCACGTAAACTTGAAGCCTGCGAACCGCCTCGATATAAGTACATGCCTATTTATTAAAATAATTACAATAGATGGCTTTAGTACTCCCGTACCTCACGTTATGTAAGTGCGATCGGATTAGGCTATATTCATATTAAATAAACTTCACATACAGCTTTCTTCTTGCCAAAAGCTTCTGAAGCTTGCTTGGGAGGTTCTTATGTTTCTTACAGTCCGGATCTGGCACAAAGTAATTACTACTACTACTTGTTCCTGGCTATGGCGAAAGATCTTGCTGATGGCAAATTTGTCTCAATAGAAGATTGTGAAATTCCAAACTACCAGTTTATTGCCACGGATTTTTTAGACGTAGGCTTCCATGGTATTAGATATGATAAAATTATCTTCAAAATGGCTAGAAGATATTGAAAAAATTGTGCATATTTTAACTACAATAAGTCGATTTACCTAAAATAGTTGGCCTATTGGTAAATTGGAATAGGTAATTACCGTGGCACCTTGCCATAAAACTAAAATAGATAGAGCGTCTGAAGTCCTGCTACCTCTCAACCGGTGTGAGTAAGCTTTGGACTACTGTCAAGGCCTTATCTAATCTGAGGAAACACGGGACGACCGGGTTGAATTTAAATTCGATTGCCATGCCTCCTCGGACCCGAAGAAGTGCGCGATCTACCCAAATCGTCCATATCCACTGGCCCTGACGGAATAAGCATGCTGATGCTAAAACATCTAGGCTCGACGGGAGTAAGCTACCTCACCAAGGTTCTCAACTTGTCGATGACCACTCTTCAAATACCCGATATGTGGCAAGTCATAAGAGTGGTCCCACTACTAAAACCTGGGAAACCCGCCAACAAAGGGAAGTCTTATAGTCCGATAACTCTCCTTTCACCAGTGGTGAAGATACTTGAGGGCTTATACTCCCGACATTCACTCACCACCTGAGTCTAGCAGACCATCAGCATGGCTTCCAAAAAGTGCACAGCACTTAGCGTCATAAACGCCAAGATATTTCATGGCCTAAATCAGAAGCCACCCTGCGAGATAACGATCCTCGTAGCGTTGGACTTGTCAAAAGCTTTTGACACCGTCAACCACACAACGCTACTTGAGTCAGAACTTTAAACTTAAAAGAATTAAACGGGGGGTTCCGCAGGGATGTATCGTTTTCCCGCTGCTGTTTAATTTCTACATCTCGAAACTCCCCCAACCACCAGAGAGAATTTCCATGACCACGTACGCTGATGATTGCACGATATTGAAGTCGGGCAGTGGAATCGATGGCATGTGCTCGAAAGTAAACGGCTATCTTTCCGACCTTTCTCGCTTCTTCTCTGCAAGAAGCCTGACACTGTTCCCTACAAAATCAACAGCGACCATTTTTACAACTGGATGAAGGAGTACAGACTGGATCTAGACATTTCAATCGATGGCATCAAAATTCCGACAGTCAACAACCCTAAAATTTTAGGCGTTACATTAGACAGTATGTGCTCCTGACAGTATTCACTCCTCACACGACCGCGATAACTGCCCAAGTAGAGAACCGCAACAAAATCCTCAAATCGCTTGCCCGGAGCTCTTGGAGAAAAGACAAAGAAACGTTGCTGGCAACATACAAGGCAATCGGCCTATCGGTCTTAAATTATACTATCTAAGAGGTCCGTTTAATTACGTCGACGACATTACACAGTACGTCGACCAGACTTCGGTCGCATCGAACTTTAGACGAGTACCGACCGCCATTCACAGGGGAGCCATCAACACCTTTACCGACTCTCTCTCGGTGAATGGCGTACTAGGAGTCAAACCACCACCCATAGCAGACGTAGAGCTCGAGTTGAATCCAGAGTGACCCTCGCGCAAATTTGTTCTGGACATTGTACCAGGTAAAACTCCTACTTATCCAGAATAGACCCCGACATACAAAATATATGTCCTGCGTGCAATGAGTCTCCGCATGACACTAATCACCTCTTTGCATGCCCAACGAATCCCACTCTTCTAACGTCTATTTCCTTATAGTCCGACCCCGTCGAAACCGCTCGTTTCCTGGGCCTCCCGTTAGATGGCCTCGACCACAACCAAACTATAACTTATCACCCAAACGGGGACTAGGTAACCATTACAACAACAACAGAAAATTTCCTTTACTAAATTTTTTTCACTTGTTTACACTAACACTTTCAGTTTTCAATTGAAATACCATTATTGCCTTTATAATTATTCGCAATGGCGCAAAGCAAAATAACAGTATTTATTTGTTATTCTGGATAAACAAATTATAATATAAGTATTTACTTATTAAATAAAATGTGGTTGCCTTTATAAATATTTCGCACGGTATATATACTACCATATATTCGGCGATATGTATTATTTAGCATACAACTTTCTTCGCTTTACGTGACAGTTCATATTAAAACAACGAAGCGCACAAACAAAAGGGTACGTATACGGAGAACGCGTTGCTTTCAGTGATTCTCTCTAATAAAAATACCGACTGTTGCTTGGCAAAGCGTAAAAAGATGAGGCCAACATTTTGCTTGGCTTCACGTCGAAATCTTATTATCTGAATGTACTTATGCAAAAGCCTACATCGAACATTTCTGTCAAAACAAATGTTTGACGCAAGGAGAAGCAAGAATTTTATATGAAGCTCTTAGAATTGATAATTGACGCCCATATTATGAAACACGTAAAAAACTGCACCGAAACCGAGGCCCGTCGAGTTTTGAAGAACGACTGGAAAATTACAGTTTTCGAATTACGTAGTTTTCTGGCAATACTACTTGTATATGCCCGGGGCGCTTACGAAGTAAGATCATTCTTCTTTTTTTCGAGACAAAATGACCAGAGATAGATTTATAAAAATTCTGAGTTTTATACGTTACGATAAACGAACCAAGCACTAAGATCTAGGCACCAAGCATAGAAATATACAGATAGAAAACAATAGAAAATGTTTTCCAGAAACTATTTCATTAGATAGCGCGCAAATATAATGTGAAAGCAGGGTGTTTTCAACTGAGAACGTTTATAAATAGAGAAGGTTCAATTGCGGACCAGCGTGGGAATTGTCAAAACCTGTGGTGCGTAAACAGAAATGAGAATTCAATGAAAATTTCGCTCAGAGACTTGCTTTGATATTACAGCTGCATGTTAGCCTTTTGGTTTATATTTTTATACGTTAATATGCAATAATATTTATTGATATGAATATCATTTTGCGAATTTTTATGAATGCATGCAAAACTGATAACATTAAATTATGGAATTTCGAAATAATATTTATAGGCAATTTGGGCATTTAATAATTTTATTTAGTTTTGACCTAATATATATATATATGTATAAGAATATTTGCGACCGCTTGGTCTTTTCTTATCGGGTTATGTCAAGCAAGAGGTGAACAAAATCAAACCCAGAAATCTGACTGAACTGAAGCAGTCCATTAAATTCCGATTGCAACCCTTCAGCCCGCGTTAATTTTCTAATTAGGTGTCGCAAATGCGTGGCTGAGCATGGAGAAATAATGAATTGTGTAAAATAAGATTAAAATTTTCTATACAATACAAAAAAAAATTGATAAAAAAGAAAATTATTACGGTTTATTTTTGTAGCACGATTCGTGAGCCGCCCTGTATATGCAGAACATCTTAAAATTACATGTAAATTCGTTTGCGCATTGCAAATATATATACGAATCTCATCATCATTTAACATTCAAAATGCTCTATTTTGCTATTTTGCGCTCCGCAGGGGTAAAATTCCGGTGAAATCCGCTTATAATTTGTTTGTTTTGAAATCCTCTAATGGTGGCGAGTAACCCTCCGTCAAGAGGAACATTTTGACAATCGGCACACCATGAATCTTCTCTATGATATACGTTCTCTGATAGTGCACACTAATTTCAATAATATTGACGACAACTATAACTATAATTTTAAACATTGTTCTGATGGAAGTCCTTTCATGGTAATTTACCCAAATATACTAATACAAATATTAAAACGTCAGATTACTTAAACGGCTGCTTTGACAGCTATCCCTTTTAAAAAGTTTAAAATAATTTAAATTTACCGGTCAATAAGCTAAATCGTCATACATATGTATTCTGTGATCTGAGTATAAAAATAAAAACTTTAGTTAGAATTAGAATTTTGAAAATGGAACTGACTCTACTGGTTTTATGGTAACTACATTCCTTCTTCATGGAATTAATTTAAAACCAACTCTCCAAATCAGTTTTTGTACAAAAATTACACTGTAGGACAGGACACAGGTCCACTACATACCTGTGTTTTGTTGCCCTAGATATAAGATCAATTTTGGATATATTTGTGCCCACAGTTCATGAAACTGTATTTTGCACTATAAAAATCAGAAAACTTTAAACCATATAACATATTTATTTATTTTGTTAGTTTTGTTTAAAACAAATAGGAATACATTTAAGTAAAAAACAGAGAAAAATGTCAAAAAACATCTGTTACGTTATAATAAAGCGCTTTTTATGAGCTTTTCTTTTATAATTTTCGTGGGGGCAATACCTTTTTAGGGACCGGCAGTAATCTGCCATCATTTAAAGATCTCAACAACCTTGATACCATTCTTCCATCCCCTTTGGATCCTTGTTGATCTCTCTCTGTTCCTCAGTAGAATTTCCTAATTATTCGAAAATTAATCCAGACGCTTGAGGAGATAGTTAAGTTGGTAATTTCTTTATAATTTGCCACTTAATGGTTATCTGGTGGGGCGCAAAACCCTTATCATGACCGAAAAATTAAATTTGTATTACTAACAAGCCAATAATTATCAAAATATTAGATATGCAGTTATCTTAATAACGAGAGCACATTCAATATTTTCATGAATAAGGTCGTAATATATACACTTGAAAGCATCAAAACTTCATCAAAGATATCCAGGGCAACAAAAAATATTTTGTTTTTGTAGAGCTGTGTAATATGTGGCATGAAGGTCTTATTAATTAGATTATATGATTTTACAGCTCGCATTTCTTTAAACTTTAAAACCTGATTAAATACTTATCTCTCATATCTGCTAATACACTGATATGGTTGGGCGAACCCCAAGGCAATATAATGAGTCCAATGCTATATTAATATATATATATATATATATATATTAATTTTAACATGTTTCCATAAAAAATGAAGTGCTCTCGAAGAAGAAGTCTAATGGCTTATTAAAGAGCAAGATTTACCCTAACTCTAAATAGTTTTAAGATTTTATTCGTAATTGTTAGGCTTTAAATAAATATTTTAATTTTTCAATTTTCAATTTCAAAACTAAAAAAGTAATGGGAATGAAGTAAATATTCCAGTTATGCCCATTTGGTTTTATTATTCAAAAAATTTCATTTATATATGCATCTACCACATGGGCTAAAGTCTTTTGCCCAACAAAGCGATCGCATATAAAAAATTCTCTATTCTTATCTTAGTATACTAATCTTAACAGGAATATTGTCAATATTTCAAGAAATTTCATTCAATCGTTTTAAAGTTATTGGTCTCAAAGTGGCATCAACTTTTTTATTTTTGTCAAAGAGGAAAACCCCGAAATACAAGGCTATGGCTTGATGATTGTTATCGCAAATTTCCACCAGAATATTCAATCACCGAGTAAGGAATCTCAAAGGAACTCGTAGTCCGATATGATTTGTCAGCTGAAAGTCTTTCATAGCGCCCGAAACACAAAACAGTCGGCCGGAAAGGTTTAAGTCAATATTTTTTGGGATTTTCATTAAATTCTTTCCAGCGTTTATTATTGTTATTGTTAGCCCACAGACTTTTCAGCATCGCTATGAAGAACTAAATATCGCATACATATTACGGCACAAATATTTTTTCAGCTCTAAAACTGACCTTTAGTTTGTCCTTGAACATAATATTTATTCACTATACAATGGAAGAACCTTCGAACCATCCGTCCTTAACACTTTCTTAAGTATTCTCAGGTTCTCTGATTTTTGTGGAGCGATGCAACCCTTTTTTAAAAGCAAAAATGCTAAATACCACAAACTTAAAAAAAGAGATTCCTCATCCGCCGAAAACTATAAAGATATCTTCATTTTGCGCCGAAAACCATAATGACAATGTGCAATCAATTAAAGTTTTCTTTTTCCTTACCTTAATATTGCGCAGCATTACCATAAAATGAATCTTAAGCAACAGCACCACTATGAAAGCCTGAGTTTGAAAATAATGCAAAGGGGAGTAAATGCCTCTAAGAAGGGAGTTGGAGGCGCAGCGACGTCATATGAGCGCGCTGTGGGCCTCATAAATTTCGTAAATATCAACTTTTCTTTTAATTTTCACACTAATTATCTACCAAACACCATCTTTGCTGCTGACAATAAATTCATGGCAACAACAAAACAATAACAAGGCATACAGAAAGCCGCGGTATCGGCAGCAATGCACAGTGAGGACACTAACGACAAGTTTCACTGCTACAAGCACACACACACATGCGTTCACGCTGTCAGCTGCTGTTGCCACACACTAACTTTTACAACAACAACACCAGCACAAAATATTGCAATAACTACGAGCATAAAGAATGCGGCAAAAGTTTATCTGCCTTGCGGCAAAAGTGCAGTAAGATCAGTTATATAGCACCCGTGTGCATGTGTGTTAGTAAAATTATTGCACAACAACAAATTGAAACAATAATAATAACAACTATGCAACACTTAATATGTACTTATAAAAACAACTAGGAAGTGAAGTTTCACGCTCATTGCTGCTGCTGCTTAAAATAACGGCGCATATTCATCTTTCAGCAGGGTGTGTGTGCATGCGTGGGGTTTTAGCACAGCAACGCCGGTAGTTCCTTTAAACACACAATAACAATGACGCTTTAAATGCACAGTACTCAACACAAATTTACGGAATATTTTGATAAAATTTTCTTTGGGAAAAATAACACTCCATATTTAAGAGATTCGGAACAAGAGTTATCTAACTTGAATCTCAAACTTTAATTCAAATCCAAATCAAAGTCCTTAGAATACTACATTCGGAAAATTTTACCTAACATATTGCGTTTTCTATAATATCACCAACTGAGGTTGCATTGAATACTATCAAAAAAAGGAGACATGCCATAGAAATAAAAACACCAAAAAAATTAAAACAAGAAAACAAAAAGACTCTTCACAAATAAAGAAGTTTTCAATAAGAATTTGATTTTGATCGTTCAGTTTGTTTGACGGCTATAAGATATAGTGGTACGATTGGAAAATTTTTTCAGATATTTTAGCGTTGCCTTAAATAATAATCCGTGCCAAATTTTGTGAAGATATCTCGTCCAATAAAAACGTTATTCATACAAGAACTTAATTTGTACCGTTAAGTTTATATGACAGCTATATGTTATAGTCTGATATCGGGAATTCCGACCAATGATTGAAAAATCAGAGTGATATCTCAAGAATTAAGTGACCAGTTCGCGTATATACAGACAGACGAACAGACAGACATAGCTAAATCAACTCAGCTCGTCAGGCAGATCATATACATATGTATGTATATGTGTATATGGATATATGGATATATTTTAAAGGGGCGTCTCGTAACACAGTTTGAAATAAGCAAAATTGGACCATAACCGTGCTTACTTCCCATATAAAATGGTATAAAATACAATCAGCTGGTTTGAACTATATGATGTATATTACACATGACACATCTAGTGTGCTTGACTACTTGTAGAGTGAAATGCCCATAACAGATCTGGAAGGGATCTGAGTTCTATTGTCTTGTTGCGATCGACCACTAGCTGGCTGTGTTTTGAGTGAGCGCTAATCAAAAACCAGCACTTATAAGATTATTTTGACCCTGAATAGAACGCAGGAGGATCACTAAACTACCTTCTCTCCGCAAGATTTTCTTTCGATAGTACTATTTTAATTTGGGTATGCGTGCCTTTTCTTGCAAGCAAATCGGCTCTACAATTTCCGACGATTCCGCTGTGGCCAGGCACTTAGACAAGTTTGATATGGAAGAAGCTTGATGCTACTGCTAGTGAGATCATGCACTCATTGACGATTACTGTTAGCGAGCTCGAGGCCTGTATAGCAGCTCTGCTATAGGAGTGGATGCATACCACCCTAAACGAAGAAGCGTTTTGTAAAAATACATCTACTTCTATCTTGATGGCTGCCAGTTCTACTTGAAAGGAACTACAGTGGTCTGGCAGTCTAAAACAAGAGTTGATTGAGATCTACTGGTAGAAGACTCCCCTCCAACTTTCCCCTTGAGCTTCGATCCATCCATGAAAAAGCTCCCAGCGCTTCTTCTCCAGTGGCTCCCCCGCCCACATATCCCTCGGAAGTACATGGAGGAGAAGAAGGGATGAGATAGGATTACGGAAAGGCCCTCTCTGAGACCCTTTAATGTGTCCACTTTCCCGGAGTCTAATGTACTGTATATTCCCTGTATATGTTCAGGTGGCAGTGAAATTTCATACGGGGTGCCACAGGGTGAACCAGGTCTAAGCTCTCCAAGTGGAATGGAAATTAGAACATGCACAGAAATTTATTTATACTTTAAATCCAACAAAAAAAAAGTATGAGCAAGTAAGGCAGGGCTAAGTTCAGTTATAACTAATACTATTTTTTACTTCGAGCCAGCTCAAATATCCGAGATCAAGGGTGCCAGTTCTTTTAAGGATAGGGTGAGGTCAAGGACTTCTTCCCTTTCCGCAGTTACAAAAGGATCCCCACTTGCTCTATTACTTATAAATAGATCTTCTCTACAAATAAAATCTTAAAGTGATTCACCTCTAGCATTTATGGCGAAGAAAAACCTTAAGGTTATTTTCGACCAACAGACAAGCTCTGTTTCTACCTTTGAGACAGCTTCCTTGTAAAGGGATGTCGACCATTTGTCAGCACACCTAATCATCTTGTGAAGGCTATGGTGCTATCCGGCACTTTCGCATCTGGAAAGAGGGTTGGAATTCCACCTGACCACCTTCCGCAAGACTGCCTCCTCTCATCATGGGATATGACTCAATCCACCCTGCTGCGGTCAAACACTCCGAGTACAATAGAGCCTGCAAGTTTAGCGCTTTCGCTAAACGTTAGTACCACGGCAGTCCGTGGCTTCTTGTCGAGCTTCCTCTTCCTGTGACCTCTGTCAGATTGGTCATCGCTCAACCCCGCTCTGTTTTCATCTCCGCCGCTCAGCACTCTCTTAGCCCACTCCTTTCTGTTCTTGCTACCGTAGTGCTTTAAGATCTTCAACTTTTTTACTGACGTTACATGTTTTTTACTGGAATCCTTTGCAAATGCCGGAGCAATTTCGCCTCGCACCCTAACCCTACTTTCGCTAGCTGTTGGCAGGTTTCTTCCAATTTCCACTACCCTTTTTGGAGGGTACCTGCTTTCTCATGTTTCCTTTACCGGACGACGGTTCCGTCTTCCGTGGTACTGACCGCGCGCTTGAATTCGACCAACTTTCTCCTACGTTCTTTTTTAGTCGCCTTTCATGGTCCCAAGATTTTCTCAGTGATGAGGCTACGGCATGGGTTGATGCCTGCCCTTATGAGGCAGTGCGTTCAGACGGAGGCAGCCTTGGCAGTAACTAACCAGCCATTTCGTTAGAGTGTCCTTTTCTTTAAAATCGTCTGAATCACCCAATACATTGACATTTACATTTTAAGACAATCACCATTTTTTATTAGATTTAAACACTTTTAGAATCTAAGCTTATGCACCAGGTTAGATTCTGAATGAAACTCTAAAATTACATGAAAATCACTGGAAATAATCTAGTGAAAAACCCAACAATACTAATAAATTTTATTTTTTATTAAACGAAAATAGTCGAAAACAGTCTCCCCTAAATTAAATTGCTGTGCCACCCTTTCGCATTTGGGCTATCCTTACATACGAATTCACTTCGCCTGAGTGCTATATGATATACTGTCTTCCATTGTTTATTTAAAATTGTTCTACACTTTACTGCTTGCCGAAAATAAAATACTGCAAGAGCCCGAAATAAAGCTGCTTAAAAACATAATCAAAGAATATATTGAATAATTCCATTGTGGAAAGTACGCTGCTAACACGACGAAGTGCATAAGATCAACACCGCGATTACAAAGGACACAAGAAACCTCCCGGGAGGCAGTTAACTGTATTCAAGAGAGGTCTGCTGCGCACCAACAAACAACGGGTAAGCTTTAAATTATACTTGCGAGCTCTTCGTCCAATGCAAGCAATCAAGTTCGGGATGCAAAGCTGCCAGAGGCGCCATGGTGATCATTCTTGCATTTCCGCATTGTTTAAATTGCAGCGCTTATCCGCTACTGCTACACACCCCACGCGCCACCGCTGCCTCTGCCTTTGCCCGGCCGCGCGCTCAACCGCTAGCGGCATTGATGTTTGCCAGTTATTGCCATCATTGCCTTCGGCGCGGCACTTTTGATGATGGCGCCTACGCACTACGGAGCGCCGCGCTTACAATGACGTTCAAGACGGCTACGTTGGCGTGGGGCGAGGTGGTACTGGGCTAGCGTGACCGTTGTATATTGCCGTCGTAATGTTGATGGAAAGTACGTGCATTGTTTTCGCGCTTTCAGAAATTTCGGAATTTTAATTAAAATCGCATTGTCCAAGTGCCTGTGGGGCAATCGCTTCAAACACACTCCCACACATATGTCTGGTTGGTGGTTGAAATTGAGTGGAACGCCAGCGTGCGCCTTTAAATATGCAATGAGGATACAGCGCCAGCACTCGCGGGGAGACAATGTCGAAGGCATCCGAACAGTTAGCCAATTCATTGCCTCGTTGTTGAAGTGCTCGACCGAAAACAAAGAAACAAACCGAATGTAAGGATAGTGCGAAGCAGGGCGCGCTGCTTAAGATTGCATTTAAATAAATTTCAGACTATTGTATTTTTTGTTTTTGTTTTCCTTGTATCTGTATAGATGAGTGTGCGTGTGCGTGGGCTTATGTTCTTTAATGTCATCTTTTCTGTTTCATGTTTGAGGTCGCCCGATACACGTTCCGCCGGTAGTGAATGCGTTCGGTATCCTCGGCGAATTTCTCAGTTGCGAATTAATAATCGGTGTTTTACGTTATGTTGATGACAGTGCTGATTAAACATGATTAATAAAATTTAAATTCCGATCAATTGCTACGGGGCTAACAAAAGAAGACGATAGTAATTTATCAAAATAATACTACCATATATAAAGCACATTTGCTACAGACGCAAGTGTGTACATAAGTAAGAATTATAATAGGTATATCCATATATTCAGAAGTTATGTCATTGAAAATTTCAACATTGTTTTGCAGAAATAAATTTTGTTATCTGACATAGAAAACATTAACCGAAAGTCCTTATTTTGAGGTATTTTAAAATGATCTTATTTTTGCACTAAATACTTTTAAAATACATAGATCTAGTATATCATAGCAGGATTGGTAATAAAAGTTAAATAAAGGGTTTTGAATAACTTCTGAATAATAAAGCCATATTACAGTACACAACTCATCTTTTCACTTTATTGAGATATTTGCGGTTATTATCAAAAGTTTTAGGTCACTGATAACTGAGGTGTTATTACCACCGTACTGGGAGTAAGTCCTTTTGCGGTTACTCTCCGCTGGACGCGGAATCTTAAGTGGTCTAACTAGCTTCCTCCGCGGAGCAAGAAGTTGTGTTTAAGATAATTTTCAACAATTTATCTACGAAAGGACATATCTAGTATTAAAATAGTCGATTAATATTCGAGTTCTTATCTGGACTAAATCACAATACATAACCTAATCTTACACTATTTAATACCTCAGGAGCTCCTGATGACCTACTCAGTTTAACATAGCCAATTTAGCATTGAATTTACAGCTTAATATGGTTTTCGGAGGTTTCCGGCTAACCTACGCGGTTACTTAGAAAAATTATAGACTCTAAAACCATATTGCGAATGTGCTTCAGTTACATAAAGTATTGCGATGTAGCGCATTTGCTTTGCAATTTTGAAATATTTTCTTTATTATAATATATATTATATTAAATTTTATACCTTAAACACGGTATATTAAGTTTTAAGAAAGGTCTAAATGATCAGCGTGACTCGTAACGTTAGCAATTTAGCCGTGTCCATATGTCTGTCCGTCTATCTATAAATACACAAACTAGTTCCTCAGCTTCACGAAATTTGGCACGGATTATTCCGCAAGACAACAATAAAATCATACAAGTGAAAAAGAATCATCTCACTTCATCTCACTTCATTTTCACTTGTATGATTTTTCTGGTTGCAGCACCTAGAGTTTGCGTTGATGCCTCCGAGATCCTACGAAGCCCCAGCCTTCCCTACAAATATGGCATTTTATCATCAACGGGTTCAAATTTGCACACATTATCCTTAGCACAAGCAGAGAAAACTGTCCGTTAGTCGGTTTAATTAGCTCCACATTCCAAATTGTCAGTAAAAAGTGCTAAGTGTCATGACTTAGCTCAGATCATCAATTAACTGGGTCAACACATACCAAAGCCCAAAAAAGGAGCACAGGCAACACCACATCTAGCAGTTCCAACAAATGAACTGGTTCGTCCGAAACAGACCACAGCTAAACTTGAGAAATTAAGTACTGCATAGGCCCTTCTCTAACTGGCACAAGGCCCTTCTCTAACTGATATGGAAATACGGGATCTAACTTTTTAAGTACTGCCATTAATATGTTTAGCGACGCCCTATTAAAAGCTCTCTATAAACTGTCTAAAAAGTGGTTGAAATCATCAAAACGTTTAGATTACATCTAAATATGTTAAATTTATCTCTGTGAAATTACGATATAAATATTACAAACGTTACTCGCTTTCCCAATAAAGTCATATGACAATACATTATTCCATAAATGTTACCTTACAAGAGATTTAAGAGTCAAGTATTGACAAAAGTAAAAGGTATCGCAAATAACATGGAAGAACTCTTTTTTTCAGAAATTAAGTGAATAGATCAAGTTTGTCGACCACAACTTTGATGAATAACTAACCTAACCTTATTTTTGGATCAGTCTTTTTTTGGTGTTGTTCAAATTCCAAATAATTTAGGTTCGTTTAAACAGCAGAGTTAGTCAGAGAGGTATGTGTGTTGACTCGGTGAAGCAGTGAGTGGTGAGGACAACTCTATTGCAAATGAACTGCGCTTGTGCCAGCATCAATAAGAAAAGCAATATGCAATACAACAACAATAAAGTCATTGCCCATAAGTGTACACTGCCAGACTGCTAGTGCAAAACAGCAATGAATTGTGCAACTACAATGCAACACCATGCCTCTTGCCACCATACGCACCAACAGCACTGCAATCGCTCGGATCAATCGTCAAAATAAGCGCGAACATTGAATTCGGAAGAGCTTCTTTATAATGCACACTCACATACGCATTTAAGTGTCTGCCTGCATGCGTGATTGTAAATTTTGTGTTTATGCTTTTCGACACAGATTCATGGATGTGCGAATTTATAGATTTCAGCAGATACTTTCTCACACCGGTCCATACATTTATGAATGTGTGAATGTGGCAGTGCATAATAAACGCCTCTGCGTGCCAATTGCTGCTGTGGTTATTGTGGCAATTTGAATTCTGTGCGCCGCTTGCTGATATTCGTTACACATGCACATTTGCTGCACGCATGGATGCCGCCGCTCACGCCTCTTCTTCGAATCCATTGAATGGAACTTCCGCTGTTGGTTCACACTTCAAGGACTGTCGTTTCGCTTAACTTTGGAAGTTATCAATTCGTTTTCAAAATTACGCACATAAACTGCAGCGCTATTTGAATGCGTCTGTGATTTATCAATTTTATTATACATACTTATAAGTATCTACCAAGTTTACATAACTGTTCAATAAGGGGTTACATAAGTTTCATGGTTTCAGAAAATCAATTAGTTTTTTGTCTTATTTAATTCTATAACATCTCTATATTACAAGGTGGCCCACGATCGTGCTACAAAAACCGTAATAACCTTTTTTTCTGTGTGAGTAATCGACTTACGTTTCTTTTATTTGGCAGGTAATTATTTAAGTTTTTTTTAAAATGAATGCTTGAGATATCGAAAAGAAGGACATGCCTTGCAGTCTGTCATTACGTCCAAAGGAAATTCCATCGGATTTTGGCGGCACTCCCCCGAGTAGATGGACCGTTATGAGGCTGGTAAACATGTTTGCCGAATCTGGAAGTATCACAAGAAGACCGTGTCATCGAGATCCGTATGTTCATGTTCAAGAATCATTCGCGGCTGTTGCATCGTCAATTGAGGCAAATCCAAGAGTTTCGACTCGTCACTTATTGGCGCAACTTAGAGTTAGCAGACGATCATTACAAAGGATACGTCACGATGACATATATCTGTTTCCATACAAATTTTGCCAAAAAATTATTGAAATGGCCGAAGAAGATAACACCTTGATAAATTGTATGTTTATGTATGATGAGGCCATTTTGATCTAAACGGAAATGTAAACAAGCAAAATTGTCGTATATAAAGGGAATCAAATGCAGAAATAATCCACGAGACAGAACTTCACCCAAAACGAATCACTGTGTGGTGCATAGCTTCATCAAGGTGAGTTGTCGGGTCATACGTCTTTGAAGAAAACGGTGTAACAGTAACTGTCAATGGGCACCGTTATTCGAAGATGTTGAATGCGTTTTTTTACCCAGAGCTGTGCCGAAGACGTATTCCTTTCAGTAACGTTTGATTCCAGCAAGATGAAGCAAACTGCACACAGAGCCAGACCGGTTATTGCGGCGATCCAACGAAAATTTTAAAACAAATTAATATCAAGAAACTCTACTTTCCAGACTTTTTTTTATGGGATTATGCCAAGCAACAGGTATACAAAACAAAACCCAGAAATCTGACTGAATTGAAGCTTCAACCCTTCAAGCCGCAATGAATAATTTTTTAATTAGGTGTCGCATATGCGGGGCATGCATGTAGCATCATTGACGGTCCTTAATTTTTAAAATTAAATAATTATTATAATAAAAGTAAAATTTGCTAAACAATCAAAAAAAAATGTAATGCATCGATTAAAAACAAGTTATTACGGTTTGTTTCTGTAGCACGATTCGTGCGCCACCATGCATTTTCCTATATGCTAATGTTGATCCGAGCAATAGTTTTGGAGATACTGCCTTGAAACGTTGTACGCTCGTATATAGTCACGTAAAACGTTAAACTAGGTTTTCTCGAAACTGTGTTTTCGTAGTCGGTTGTCAAGATTTTTCGTGAAACACTCATTTTAATTAAATTGTACACAGGTTTTCGAGATATAATTTACAAGGTCTTGAACGAAAGATTTCTTTTTTTGCGATTTCCAATTTTAAGTACTAAAAAAAAACACGTCGATAACTTTTCACCAACCGAGGAAAACCATGTAACCCCATAAGCGATACTCTACAAAATATTCAAATAAAGTCTAGGTAAACAAAAAACTAACTTAAGAACCATAAAATTCATTTTTGAATACCATGATTATATTATTAGCATTATTTTAGTTATGTCTGACAGTTAAACCCTTTCAAAATGACTTCAATATCAAATAAATTATAAATATCTACAGCTTTCAGGACAAAATTACTTTTAGCTATACAACATCGCCAGACCAAATGAATTCTGTCTTTGTTACAGACTCAATTTTAAGCAGCTTCCATACCTCTTAGGAGGTACAAGTAAATCTGAAATTGTAACAGTTTGCATTCAACGGAAAACGTTTTGCTAGTTATTTCTAGCTACGTTGTTTGATAAAAACAACCTTAAAGTCTAAACAAGGTTACCTAATAAGCAAAAAACATCTTTTATAACAATATTTATCTTGATTTTGATTGATCAGTTTCTATGGCAGCTATGACTCCCGTCTCTTATTTATCCGGAGAAGTTCTCAATCAAAATTTTCCCCACAATAATTTCTCATCAACATAAATTTCTCATTGGTTAAATTTATCAATACAAAAATCTCAGTCACAAAAATTTCTTCTGAGAGAAATTTATCAAGACTATTCAAACACGTCTATTTACGCACACATTAGGATAAGATAAAATATTTATACACAACCTAATGCTTGTGACACTTCAACATAAATTTATTTAATTATATACGTTATAATCATTAACTATATTTAATATACGTCGTGTATGGAAGCAGCTTTCGGTTTTTTCGGTGGATCACCACGAACATAGTGTTCCACTTACACATCACGCCAAAAGTTAATAAACTTCCACACATTCATATGAGCAGCTTGTGCCCCAACTGTCAAACTTCCATAGCAGTCCTCGATACGGTTATTTGTATGCTAACCACCGTAAACAGTTATTTGATCCACAGCCCGAAACCAAATTTAGGTCCAGTCCGACCACGACGATTGACACTACCAATCCCTGTAGTCTTGAAATAATTGAGCAGCTCTTGCAGCTCCTCAGCATTATCTTTGAGGAACGTAGTTTTCATAAACTCATCATAAACGGCAACAACATCAGTCTCGGGAACAAATGCGAGAGCATACAACATTCTCAACTGCAATCCAAAGTCACCATCTCCGGCATATCGAGCCTGTAATCCACACCCCTGTATTCTGCTGCATCCAACAAAAATATCCTGGGCAGCCTTTATGAAAGCCAACTCGTAATCCGTTATTTATATAATAATTTTAGGGTTTAATCCAGGCTTGATAACCTTCAATTGCATAACTTCTCCCTTTATAATTCCATGTATGCTATACAGCTGGTAGAAAATCGGATGAATGACATGAAATTTTCCGTCAGCAAACCAAGTACCATGATGCTTGAAGATAACTCAAAATAATATATCTTCCACGGCGATTATTAGGAAGCTCATCTGAGTCACATACCAAGAATACAACTCGTTCCAAGCCTTACGATGCGCATCGGAAATTATTATTTCATTAATTGATACAGGATAAGCAGGGCTTATCTCATTATCAGCCATTTTCTTTTCGGAAAGGGGTTTCTTTTATTTTTGATTAATTATGAAATGGAGAGGCATTTTATTATTAAAGAACGTCACAACACATCAGCAATGCTTCGAAATATCAAATTATTTATTAATGCAAACTAACAGGTGAAAATTATATAGAAATTAAATAGGTACAAATGAACCACAATAACATATACTATCGTCAAACGATTTAACAGACACTTCAACAATACTTCTCATAAACATTACATTGTCTTTCGTTTGGTGGTCTTCACCCCTCAACCCCCACCAGGGGTTTCACTCTCCCCTGGTAACTTTTTGCAATGGGAAATTATAGCGGAATATATTTTTATCATGAGATATTATAACCATGAGAAATTTCTGCAAAATAAATTATTGTTGAGAAATTTTGACGTGAGAAATTATTGCATGAGAAAAAATAGACGTCCACCAGCAGCTATATTCTATACTGGTTAGATATCGGCGGGTTGGCTAAAATAGTAGCTTCTTGGGATAGACGGACATTGAATCAGCTTGTCACGCTGATCTTTTATAAATATACTTTAAATGCTCTCCAACGTTTCCTTTTAGATGTTAAAACTACCGTATGTCATGTTCAGGGTATAAATTTGGAATTAGAAACTCTATAATAGATTTCTGGACGAAACTCCATATTGAGTTCATTTACCAGCCGATTTAGGTAGGTAGGAAGAAGTGCTGCCACCCTGGGTTCAATTGGCGCTGGATGCGCCATCTTGAAGCACTATCGTAGGACCTTTATGATCTTGCTATTTTGTTTCATCGTTGCGCTCAAACCATTTGATGCTATCAATGAAACTACTTATATCAGTTATGCTTTTTATAGACAGCCATTCAAGGTTTGGAAAGTGGAAAACGGTTTTTTTATTCCCTTCTAGTTGCAGCTGCGGCAAATATTGTTATAAGGCAGAAACATTTTTAGCGAATGTTCTTCAAAAGGCCAGTGTCCCGTCTTAGTAGCTGTATGTAAATACTATTCCTAGACCTAAGTAATAAGTCCCTAGTTGTAATCTTATCATACTTGGCCATATCTGCTTCGTTATCTTGAAGTTGATTATTGATTTCCATCCGCCCTGATCTATTTGTTCAAAATGTGTATAAAGCTCTTTTTGGATCATTCCCAACGATCATGATTTTAACTATGGCTCGGACTTGTTTAAATAGTCTTCTAGCTTGGTCTGCTTATTCGTCGCCGAAAATGTTCCTCTGGCCGGGAGCCCAAATTATGAGCAAATGGAATTGACCTGTAAGTCTATCAAAAGTGCTTGGCAATAAGGCGGATATTAAAGTACTAACTCACACGAAGCTACCAGAAATTTTTGACTTAGATGATGTTACCACAAAAGCCGATATATTCCAGGCTTTAGCTCGCAGTTCAAACAACTCAAGCTCGGTGAAAACTCCATTAAAAGCATAAGAAAAGCGTATGCAGGAACACAATCCGCAATTTTAAGTCTTTCCGTGCAAGAAGCATTGCAGCTAGTAGACGCGGGAAAGATGAAAGTTGGCTGGGTTGTGTGCCCGTGAAAGGTCCAACCTTAAGAAATGTTTCAGACATCTGGAATATGGTCACGTAGCCAAAAGCTGCACTAACCCAAAAGACAGGAGCGGATGCTGTATTAAGTGCGGAGAAAAGGGGCACTTTGCAAAAAGCTGTAGCAAGGTTTCTTGTATATCTTGCAAAAATGCTGGAGGGGCAACTACAAATCACCAAAATGGAAGCAAAAGATGCCCAGTCTACATACAGACTTTGAAAAGTTTCTTGACGTTCAAGCAAGGGATGTCCAAAGAACAATACCAAATTTAATAGCAAGCGAATTCAACGCCTGGGCTCTGAAATGGGAAAATCGAAAGACAAATCAACGTGGAAATGCCTTGCTCAAAGCATTCTCACTACTTGACGTAGTACTGCTAAACACAGGATTCAAGAACACCTTTGAAAATAATGGATATGGCTCCATAATTGAACTTAAAGCCTTCTTTCGTTTGTTGACTACGCTGGAATTAATCTCTGGCGTCGACAAAGCCACCAATTCCGCCTGGCTTTCCTTGTACAATAGATTGTTCCCTTCCGTATCCTCCCGTAGTTATTCAATAAAACACCACAGTCACACACACACTCTATGCCTAGTAATTCCGCTTGGAATATGCTTTAAGGCAACGGTGCAATCTTCGAAGAAATTGTTCATATCGACTATCACTATAGCATATAGCTGCCATACAAACAGAACGATCGGAACAAAGTTCTTGTATGTCTAAGACAATAATCTAATCTCCGAAGAAATTGTCCAGATCTAATAACTATACCATACAGCTGTCATACAAACTGAACGATCTGAATCAAGTTCTCCCCCGGAGATGGTTTAAGACCCCAGTTCTTGTCAAGCAGAACTCTCAATCTTTGAAAATTTAAACTATTATCTCACACAAGTGTGAAGAAAACTGGCACTCAATCAATGAAAAATATATTAAGATTGTTGTTCTTATATATTATACTCTTTTATCAAATGGAGACACTGGAAGAATATGATTGAAGCTTATCTGGAACAGTTGAGATGCTTTTACCATGTATTACTAATGAAAGTACTTAACTAAGGCTAGGAGGAAATTCATTGTAGCGTGACCTATGATATCCCGACCTTGATTACAACGTACGCAAAAAATCAAATTGCTCAATTATTGTCTCTGAAATCGCCCAACATTTTATTATTATATGATGTTTTTATTTTACAGTTCTATATACCATATCCGTTCGACTCCTAATTTTCACCCTACGTTTTCTTGGATTCGTGCTGAAGCAATCAGATGAGCGATAAACATATTCAGTAATATTATATATAAATTCTAAAAAATATTCGGCAAATCTGCCAGAGCAGGATCAGCAGATGTTATAAAAATCTAAGTTGTATTTATAAATTTTACATTTCCGATTTTAGAATATTCCAGCAAAAAAATTACTCAAACTTCAAATCAGTCTATAACAGGTTGAAGCTAAATATTAAGGTACATACCTATGTACAAGTTATTTAGACTTGAATACAATATTAGTGACGTGGCTGCCTTAATTGGTCCCAACGACATTAACACTCTTTGCTGTGTTTTTAATCACTTTTTCAACGGGGGCTTAGGGAGGTCAAATCTGTTGAACTGGATGACCAGTCAAATTCATCAGGTTCATTGCAAATGATTTGAGAGATTGTTCGAGTAGCACTCTCTCTGACTCTTTTGGCGACCGCTTACATATATGTACATCAATTATCAATAGGTTAGTACGTTTACTACCACCGTAAATGTTTACTAACCAACGTAAAAAACGGTCAAAATATCACATAGTTTTGATAACATATAAAAAATAGAAGCGTAGAAGGAACTGCATTTTAATTAAAGTTCAGTTTTTTTCGAAAAATGCTTTTCAATAGTTTGGATTGATTGATTGATTTGGTCGATGGATGAAATTTCGAAAGAATTTCAGCAAGATCTGGTTTCGATTCAATACTTAATTAATGATTTCAAATTTTTAGAAAATTAACCAAAGCAACATTTTAAATTTTGTATACAAATTGCCCAAGAAAAAAAATTGAGTAAACTGAAAAATCAAAATGAAAAGTCAACAAACCGCAGACCATTAAATAGTCCAAATCCAACGCTGCACAACTACTCGAAGACAGGTGGAGAATTGTCAGATTAGGTCTCCGCAATGTCACGCATAAATGTATATGTATGTATGTATTCCATATTTTCTCGCTACATCCATCTAGATATATTATATGTCAATTTGCTATTTCTTTCACAAATTTACAACTATTTCAAGACAGTGGTTCCAGCCAAGGCAAGTGCCAGCTGGAAGCTGTCAACGCACTGATTTATTATTTATTAACAGAAAACAAGTTGAAAGTTGCAAAAAGGAAACCGCAAAGCTGCGGTAAACGAATAGGGATGGATGGCAAACGTGCAGGGAGTGCAAAGCGTGTCAGAAAAAATGAGCTAGGCGGCGCATGGTTAGTATACCCAAATAATCAATCAATTATGTAGTATAACTCAAAACAGCAGCCAAATGACCAAGCTGAAAACAACAAAATAAAGACAAATTTATTGATTTAAAGTATTCTGAAATGTTCGGTCCGAAATAAACCCAAACTGATCACACTGACAGCTGTCAATTCAATATACAAGCCATTTGTGATAACGGTGAGTGTAATTTCCGTATGAAAAACAACTCGGACATGAAAAGATTCGATTTATTTCAAGTTCTTCTATAGAAATTGCTGCAATCGGAATAGTTTCTTTAATAACTGGAAAAGAAAATTCTTAGGTAGCTCGATTGTGTTAAAAAAGGGTTAACACTAGAGGTTATTTTGAGAAAGGATACTTATGCACAATTTTCGCACTAACACACCAAAAGTGTTACATACCGAATTATTTTTGAAGCATCAAAATAGTAATCTTTTGGTGGCATTTGAACCGTTTTAAAATGCATTTGTCACCGAGTGGAAAAAGTCAAAATTAATCAAAGATATTTAAGCCCACTTGCTGCCCGCTTGGAATTTTTAATTTATCACTTTTTTTGTATGTGTGGGCGTGCATATACGCAGTCATCAGCTTGTGTGCCTAAAAGCACACTTCATGCTCCATTACACCACTGTTCGGTCCTGTCTGCGTCCGGGTGAAACTGTGTCTAATTGAGCAGTTTAGATTAAATACCTTTCTTCTTGGCTTGCTCGCTAACGTGGTTACATACCATAAGAAATAATATTCCATTTGCTAAGGTTAAATAATAATGTAAGGCAAGAGCTGCCTTTTTCGGAATGCAAAAGAAAAGTTTCAGCTCAGAGCTAATATCGTATTAAATGCCGTATTTGGCAGTCATTATGTGTATGTTCATGTTTGTGTTTGGGATTTCATTTTGTTAAGAACGCTTAGAGAAGACAATAATTTCATTTGAGTTTTTCACATTAAAAAAAAATTTTTTATGTGCAATCAAAGAGGTGCTAATGATAAAGCAAACTATCTTAACTTAGAGAGCTTCTTGATAGCGATTCCAGTAAAATTTGCACCATCCTAACATTAATGACAAAACTATGTAATACATCTGTAGTAGAATATCTGCCGAAAAACAAGCGGAAGCCAAAATTACTAAAAAAAACTAGGAGTCAAAGTCCAATTCATCCTCTGTAGTAAAATTTCTTTTTGTATCAAAACAATTTGATGCGAAGTTTGTGATAAGCGAACTGAGGTACCAACTAGTGTATATAGTAAAGAGCTGACTTATGAGTGCTACCCCCATGTCAATATGTACATAGACAAACACTTCGACTTCATCTGTTGTTTACGAAAAACTTCCTGCAAAAGTTTGAGGCTTTGTTTAAAATGTTGTTAACTGTAATATCATGTTCTGGTTTAGATCAAAATGTTTCAAGCAACTTGGTCAACTTCAGATAGAAGAGCACAATTACCTCGTCACTGCATTTCTTTAGGAATCTTAGAACGAAGGGGAGAAAAAGTACGTTTATAAGCCATTGAAGATAAATAATATATCATACTCAATATACAATTATCCGATTAAAGTTCCGCTACTCTACTTTGCGTAATCCCGAATAACGCAACGATCGCAGAACAACGAAGCTGATAGTGTTATTAGACCACCTTTCCAGCCGTTCAAATGAGATGAAGAGGTAGCTTATATCATACACGGTTCTATTGCGAGTAAACAAAAGTAGCAAACATAGCAGCGCTTTAAGACTACTAACTTGGGTGAAATGTTATCAAAATTTAACAGTGTTCCAGTTAATATTGATACACTATGGCTAGGGTAACGACTTGGGTACCAGGGTTTGTAGCGAGCTCGGTCGGTTCGGTCAGCATACTAAAATAACCACAAAGGATTCTCTTATCAAAGACGTCGAAATAATAGTCTTAGCATCACAAACGAAGAAAATATGCACCATGGGATGACTCTTGAAGTAATCGGGAAAAACTGAATAGTTTTGTGGTATGTCAAAGGATAATGTCACGTAAGAGAGAACGATAAGGTCCGACTCTCACCAGCTCTGACGGTATTCCAGGTAGTTACTGCAAGAGACCATCCCTCTCTGAATTGAGGAAATTTAATTCAACTCTCTCTCATTTTTTATAACTTTTATATCTTTGATCCTGTTTAGTCTACACTGCATTGGTTTCTATATAAACCCTCACACACTTATACTAAATTCATTGAATGATATTAAACCTCTTATTAAAATTACACTCTTAAATCGGACGCTGGTGCAGACAAATGTCATTTACAAAAATTCTACTATCGAAAATGTTTCTCATTTCATAGCACGTTGCATTCGGCTGCTGACCAAATTAAATTTGCATTTCCATTGCTTAATTATCTCACCGGGCGGCACAACTCTCCAATTGCGGCAGGCACGAATAAAAGCACAAACCTTGAGCTGTCAGATGAGCGCAACCTGCGCACAAATATACACACACACGTAAATCTATCTGCTGTACGGGGCGGTGCGCACAAACAGCAAACAACACCTGAGTTGACAGGTAAACATAACAATGGCGGGAGACGAAGGGGGAAAGAGGCGAAGCACCGGCCGCCAGCTGTAATTCATTTTTGGTTTATAATTTGCACGAAAAACTTACACCTCCACTTAGCTATATGCACCGGCCTCTTCCCCTGGCACCGTCTTGAAGCGCTGATTGCTCTGGCTCTGTAGACACTGTGCGAATTAAAAATACTTACGTCTCAACAAAATGCCAACACCATACATGCAAACGTACTTCTGGTACAGAGCAAATGAAGTGGGAAACAATGAAAAAACTTTTAGCAGCAAGTTTAGTAAGAAAATTGTTTTCTCATTTTCAACACCCTAAAGTAGACAATGGAAAATGTTCGAAACCAACACCAAAAACAGCATAGCACCTGCATAGTGTTTCGATAGATCACAATAAACGAGCAAAAATTCGATAACAGGTAGATTTTTTAACCACTATCTTCCATCTACAATAACGTTTTTTACTTAACATATAATATTTCAATTTAAATACAGGAAAATGTAGAGACGTATGAAAGTGACATACTTTTCAAAAGGGTTGAAGAATCAGTATATGGGAAGAAGTTTCTTCAAATTTTTTTACCACCTAATTTCTAATGGTAAAAGCAAATAACGGGTTGAGACTTCAAGCCTCCCTGAAAGCGTTTGTTTTCACAAATTTCTAAGACCATAAAAATGTAGACGAGTACATACTATCCAACCATAACAAAGCTGATATATACTAACGACTTTATATAAAAACAAAGCTGCGAGAGTTGATTGGCTATTAAGTAAACCAATGGGAAACTCCACCGGAACTCCACCTGTATCTATTCCAAATATCATTTAAGTAGGTTTATGCTTCATTAGCGTTCTTTAATATTCCTATAATATGTGTCGAAAGCTTGGACACTAAAGCTGTCAAAAGTTTGCATCATCGCCTGGTATCGAATAATTAAATTACTTTAGTTTACAATACTCAATAGTGGTAGTACAACGATCAGAAATATCGATCGTTAACGGATTTAACCCTCATTTCTTGCAGTTGTTGTAAAATTTGCAAATTAAGAACTTGAGCAACACAAAACGTAATAAGTGCCCAATCCCACGTCAATATTTAAGTTTTATTCAAATTCGCAGCCCTTTATTTCGCAAGCACTCTCAAAATTCCATAGAATCTCAAAGATCTAACAAAATTTTAAATGTGGGATGAAGTTACACTGGTATATTAAGTTTTTTTTATTTAGCATCCAACTCTAGAAATTTGGTGGCGATTTCTATAAAATGGGAGGCATTCCATTAATTCGGTTTATTTCTTAGATATAGTTTTATATTATGCAATTATTACATGCTCTTATGGTGTATTCATAGTACACGATTATAGTAAGTCTTCTGAGAGCTGAGAATTGTTTATCAACTTCTCCCTATCTTCAAAAATATGTATATACAAGTATGTTTAATGTATGTTAATTGTACAAACCATTTCAAAGTTTACCTATGGCGTTTAGGTGGTCGTCTGTAGAAAAATCATCTTAGTATCAATCAAAAGGCCCACTATCCCACCATATTCTACACAATAGACGCCGGTCAAAACTTTAAGCCGCACCGCCTGTTATACAGTGTCCAGTTGAAGCTCTACACCTTGGACAAGATTATATTTGCTGAGAGCGTGTAGTTTAATGGACCACTTATTTTCCACTCTGGGATAGAAGGATATCACTGACGAATGTTGTTTATTGACCAGTGGTCAAATAAAGCCCAGTCTAGTGATAGGCCTTAAAAACGCAACAGCGCAGCGTCCACTCTGATCTTAGTGGGGCAAGGGGGCCCTCCCTTACAAGCTTGTCTACTTTACAGTTTCCACTGATTCCCCTATGTTTGGGGAATTGTTGTTTCCATTCAAGTTGACTAGCCTTGATTATATTTTGTAGAACCTGCGCTCCTTCGGTGTAAAAGAATACATTTAAAGTTTCAGTAATTGCTCTCTTACCAGGGGTCAGAAAATCGGCTGTTACTTTTGTATAGTACATCAATGGATCTGCTTATCACAGATTTAGAGTTTTACCGTTTTTGTCCTCAGCAAAACACTGTGAGCTCGGTGAAGGTAAATGTGAGTTGTGTGTCACTGAGAAGGCCATTGTTGCCTTAGCGGTTATACAGATTGGTTGTTATCAGTTGGTCATCTGCTATACTGTTCCCTCATCACCAACAATTGTTGCAGCTGGCTTGCTAATGCCTCGCAACTTTTTGTTTATTTTCAGTCTTGTGCGCCAAAGTGTGGCACAAGTTGCATGCAAACTTTTCACTCATTTTTCAGCAGGCAACTTTTGCCCGCTTTTATTTAGAATATTAATGCTTTTGTTGCTGTTGTTGCACAATTGTCGGTGTTTGTTGTTCGTTTTAAGTTCATTACGCTTCTGAGGAATGCAACTGCTTCGTCAGTTTCCAACTTCCGTTGTATCAACACATGTTGCAATACTGCATACATGCTTATACCATACATCGTACAATTCGACGTTGCGGGCTCATGGCTGAAGTGTGCAAATACATATGGTGACAGCGCATGAAGAAGTGTCCGCACACTCAGTGTATTTTACAATTGTAAGTACTGTTTATTTTGCGCAACTTTACGGTGCATTTTTGTTGAGGCAATGACTCTTTTTTTATACCAACATATGTACATATGTATGCATACAAGTACATAAGAATCTATGTGTGCGATCGTCTGGCACTCTAGCAGTTGTGAACTGATGTGGCACGTGAATGCTGCCGGCTACTTTTGTGATTATTTTCTTGTTGTTTGCCATTTTGACATTGTTATTATTGTTGTTTTGACTTTTTGTTTAGCCACTCATTTATCTGGACAAATGTTGCTGACATCTGCTGCTACTGCTAACTCTGCTGGCTTGTTTACGACTGCTATGCAATGCTATGTCAACACACTTATGGGCATATGTGTTCTCATACATATAATATATACATATTTATAGCTGTAAATATTTGAGGCAAGAGTACATAAAATGCAGTTGCTACCATTTGTGCCACCTGTTCCCAACTCTTGCATAAGTTTTATGAAAAATGCTTCGTTGAAGTTTTCGACCATTTGAAGTCTTTTGGTTGGTGCTAACAAATTCCTTGCGATGAATCTAGTGGAGCACTGCAATCATTTTTATTCAGCACTTATTTTCATTCACCTTCATCAAATCTGCATACTCTTTTAAGACGTTGTTGACTAAAAGTTTTACATACATTAAATGCACATAAAGCGAATTAAAAATTTAACTACTCTTAAGGAAGGCCAAATAATTGAAATCTTAAAAAGAGAGCCAAGGAATAAATGATCATTTCATAAATGGATCTGCAATATTCTTCTCGAAAACTTTCAAGTATTTCAAGAATTATAAAAAATATAATATGTATTTCTAGGAAATGACTCCACCTTTTTTCTTCGAAATTTACTTTAAATTTTCTTCTATTAAATATTATATAATATTGTACTTACCATTTATGTAAAAATTCATTTTAAATTTTATTTTTGAGCAGCTATAAAGGACAGTACATTGCTTTGCCAAGAACTCCAAAATGTGGAACAAAAATCTGTCTTAATCGACAAACTGCTTTGAGCTTGCGACACATTTGTTGAAACAGTTAATATCAATTCCGGTCAATTCGCCCGCTTCGCCGAACAAATGCCTACAGAGATGCTTCAACCGCAGTCTAGTGAAAGCTGGACATAAAGGACCAGTTGTTTTCGCCTTCCTCCAAACAATACTCTAACAGAATGTTTACATATAACACGATTATCTCGATTTACGAGCTTAACTCGATAATCCGTTATTAAAAAACGAGATTTACCGTACAAAATTCTCCTCTCTTAAATCCGAGATTAATTTTTAATCTCCGATTATACAACTAGAATTGCGGTGTTCTTCCTAGTTTTATCGATAACTTTTGCGAATGAGAGGAGACATGTCACATGACAAAGTAATCAAAAATGGCCGATAACGAGGGAAAGAGGTTTGTAAATAAATTTTTAATAACACATTAGTTTAAGTGAATTCCGGGCGGCAAATAGAAGAATAGCGACAGATATAGAGAGAGAAATGCCATTGTCAAAAAATTTCTGCAAGCCTTTGAGCAAAATTTTAATTTCAAGTACTTAGTTTAAGTATTTTGTTTTGTTAAGGAATTATTTTTTTGTTAATCAATTCATTTTATTTCATTGTTGAGATAAAGTTGATTTACAGTAAATAATAAAATAACAAAAAATGAACTGAATGTAAATGAAAAATTTAACTGATAAAATAAAACTTACATAAAAATATAGCTATTGATTTTCTGATGTTATCTGCATTAGTGTCGTCGGTTCCAGAAATTAATTACGGATCTGGTTCCTCACGTGGATCTCCTGTCATTCATTATTGTTATTGCATTTTTAATATCGTTGTCAATTCCTTTCCCTATCCTTCTGAACCCTGCTTTCATATGGCCAAGTGCGTTCTCCACAACCCTTCGAGATTCAGATAAGTGGTAATTAAAAATATTCTTGTAATCCTCAGCGGCTGGATTATAGGGATAGGGCCTCGTTAGAAACGGAGTAAAGCGAAATGCTGAGTCAAATTCACAAACTTACCTACTGCGCCCAGACATTGTGGACGTTCAACGCACTCCGTAATTTTTTCTTGCATGAAAAATGAACTAGTTAAATATGTCCCACACCCCTCGGCAAAAGTTTTTAATGATAAGACATGCAGATGCTTTGGAAACCCCAAATAATCTTCCAACTGTTCTGTAATTAGCAGAAGAAAGGAATACATTGCCTGTATATCGTATTACGTTTGCCAATGTTTTTTAACCCTTTATACAAAAATTGTGAATGATTCCCTACTCATCGTGAAGCATTTCTTGAAAAATTGGTCACTATTACAGGCAACGTCGAGCTCCCAAAAATTACCGTACCTTTCCTATAATTCAACATCAAGTGGGTAACTTGTTTTAGAAATTAAAAAAAAAGTAAAGTAATTGCTTACGTGTTTCCACAAACGTTTTGGTCTATTATAATTCAATACAAAATGCAATAACGCATTTATATACCAGTTAATATTTTTTTCAATCTGCAATCAAATAGAACACCAGTTTTATTTTGATTATATCCTAACGCCGTACTTGTATGAAAAATTTTGCGAAACAAACATTTTTACGCAAATAGTTCGAAGGTCTCTAAATTTAGTTATTTCATCGCCAAAAAAGTACTTAAGTTTCAAATGAAAATTCCTTCATTCAAGTATGAGATATTGTTTTTAAGTACCCTGCAAAGTGTTAGAGATCTTAGAGAATCTATCATTCACAACATTTTACATTTACATCTTCATAAAGTTTAAATAGCATAGGATTTGATGCCAGAGCAGATTTTCAGGTACCACTTTCCTATCGAAGTGAAGGATAAGTTCACGCGATTTTACTAACACTTTTTTTCTCACTCCTTTCAATTTCAATATATGTATGTACATAGGCACAAAAGGATTATTAGTAGGACCCTATTCAATGAATTAAACAATTATCTTAGATAACTGACTACCTCATCAGTTTACACAGTGGTGGGTGCTGACTTACATATGTAAATGAGATTGCTTTCAATGTTGAACCGAATATTGTGGTATAGCCAACCGCGATAGCGATTGGATTTATATTTTGGTATTTTACCGTATCCAATAGCTTATAATTTTTATACAACAACCTATTCACGATATTTCAAGTTTTGCTCAAACAGTCACATGCCCGAAGAAACGGACATACGTAAAACAATACACCATGATATTTTCGATTTATACTTTTTGAATATGTATGTACACTAGAGCGAGTTCAAACTATACTAATAATAATAACCCAACAATTACCCTCCTCCCGCCCAACCGACGTGAGGGGCGCAATCCACATACGTGCGGAATTAGTCGAGTCAGAAAAACCAAGAGAGTTTTTTAAGTGATGAGATCTAAAACTACTCAGCTACAGAAACAAAAATTTCAACAGCTAAGATTTATAGTTACGATATAATAAATTGTTACATTTTTATTTATTAAGAGAAAACAATAAAGTCTTTTTAATTTTGAAAAGTGAGTCAGATAAGTCAAATGTGCTGGAATGAGAATTAAAATCATGAAATATAAGGCAAAGGGGTTCGTTTAGGTGGAAATTTGATTTCGCTCTCTATATTCTTTAGACCAACGTTTAACAAAACTGAGGACAACTTTTGCTTTCTAGACCATGGTATCAATATGAAGACTAAAATTAAGCTTAGGGTCCATATTAACTCCCAAATCAACATAGTTAAAAAATTGCTCTAGACTATGGTGTTTTATTACATAAGGAGAGGGGTGCACAGATCTACGGAAAAAGCACATCGTCTTACTATTTCTAGCACACCATGCAACCAAATGGTTTAAGTCTGTTTGCAACAGAAACTTTTCCTCAGTTGAAATTTATGATTTAAAACGCCTTACGTCGTCGGCGTATAATTAAATTTTTGAAAATTCTATTACAGAAGAGATATCGCAAATAAACAACAAGAACAGAATCGGGCCAAGATGACTACCTTGCGGAACACCTGAAGAGACATTAATTGTATCAGAAAGAATATCCTTAAATATCAATCGTTGTGTTCTTTTATAAAATAAGAAGCTACCCATTGAAAAAATCTTGGCTGAAAGCCCAGAAGGTCAAGTATATGTATGAGAATTGAAAGATTTATTTTATCGAAAGATTTGCTAAAGTCGGAGTATAGAACATCCGTATGCCTATGTTCCCTAAAACCCAATGATACATGGTTTACGATTCAAGTAAATTTGTTAGAGTAGATTTCCCTACATGAAATCCATGCTGAGAAGAAGAATTTAATGGAAAAATCGAAAAAGTTATAGGTATAACTGATAGTTTTGCTCTAAGTTTTCAATTTTGGACGTAAATCCACGTGTATGCAAAGGAATTATAAATGACTGTGTCCATATTGAAGGAAATATACCGTGTTTAAGAGAGGAATTAAATATCCTTGTCAAAGGCAAGTGAATATATTGGGCACTATTTTTTAGAAAGCATGATGGTATCATGCCAGGGTCGTAACTAAACAATGGGTTTTACTTATTTTAATTAAGTAGGATGTCTTCTTCAGAAATAATTGGAGCATTAATTTAAGTATACTATGTCAGTAAAACTGGAAGACAATCGGTACTTGTTATACTCTCGCAACATGTTGCTACAGAGTATAATAGTTTTTTTCACCTAACGGTTGTTAGGTCATCTAAAACTAATCGAGTTAGATATAGGGTTATGTATATATAAATGATCAGATTGAAGAGACAAGTTGAAATCCGGGTGAATGTCTGTCCGTCCGTCCGTCCGTATGCTGTGCAAACTGTAAGTTGAGTAAAAATTGATATATCTTTATGAATCTTAATACACGTGTTTCTTTGTACCGCAAGACGGTTGGTACTGCAGATGGGCGTAATCGAAATACTGCCACGCCCACAAAACGCCATTAATCAAAATCAAATAAATTGCCATAACTAAGCTCCACAGTAAGATACTTGTACAAGTCTGTTATTTGGTACACAGGATCACATCAGGGAGAGGCATCTGTAGTGTAAAAAGTTGTTAAAAAGTGGGCGTGGTCCTGCCCCTAATACGCATATCTCCTAAGCCGCTAAAGCTATAATAACAAAATTCACTGAAACAAACATTTTTAGCGCCTCTATCGAGAGTGTGAAAATGGGTGAAATCGGGTGACAACCCCGCCCACTGCCCATATAACGGTTTTGTTAAAAACTACTTAATTCGGGCTATAACCCGAACTCACCAATTTTCACAGAAGACCTGCATGAGATGTAAAGAAATTTTCACAGCTACAATAAAAGATCCACCATTCCTATTACACTTTTGTAAGCGACAATTAAATAGCCTCATTCCGCTATTAAAGTGCTTAAGAACTTCATCACAATGTTTGTAATAAATATTGTCGCTGCCCTTGTTTTTGCTGAAGCACCGATGAATTACAATTCGTTTCGGCGTTGATGATTTTATTGCCACTTTCCTCTCTTTTGCTATCTAACTTTTTATACGGGCCCACGCAGTTTTCTTCTCTCATCACATCAATTTCTAACGACCGCTTGTTCTGGAACACGTCTGTCTATTCTAAAGGTGTCTGCAGAGTTGACGCTGAAAACCGAGCCGAGCGCAAAGCTGATTTCCATTAGCGTTGATCGTATTTAGGTATCGCAGAGTGGATGCAAGATTCAGCGCTGAATTTCGATTTCACGGGTGTTTTGCTATTAATGGTGCATTTTGCTTTTTAATCTAGTAATTTATACTTATGCAAGTGAAAATAGAAGATATCAATTGCTCAGAGGATGAATAGTATTTTACTTCCAGATATAATATGTGCTTAATATTTTTCTAAAGAAAAAAGAGTTTGTAAAGCATCCCATTAATACAAAAGGGGATGATTTTGGTTAATTTTCACTTATAAAACTTCACTTAATAATATTTTAATATCCAAATTCTCAAAATTACATGTAATGAATCAATCAATCAAAAATCAGCTCAATAATATGCTTCAAAACTGTTTTCTCGCATTGATCAGTTTTACGCTCGGCTTCAGCCAGCTTTCATTCTGCGGTGCCTGTGCGATATCCTGTGAAAGTGTACGCACACAGGCTCCCTAAGACATTGTCCTATCTGTTGAAAGATTTTCTTTATTCATGAGTCGAGGTATACATCTCGTTATGTTCCATTTACACATCGTTTGCTTATTGTTACATATGTAGGAAATATTCGGCCAATTTGTTACCGCGCTCACTTTCACTTATTTAATGCTACCTTAAAGACGCAGCTTTTATATTTATATATGTACCATTAGGGTGGGTAAAAAAAAACTTATCTTTTTTTCGCTTAATATTTTCTGAAAAATGGGTTCTTACGCAGGCACTCGTGTTCATTTGTATGTTAATATGATGGTCTCATATTTTGCTTTCGAGGAATTACCATAAACGTGATAGACTAATATTAAGAACGCCCGTTATTAATATTTTCAAAGAGAACGTTATGACGAGAATTTCCTAATCTAAATTCAAATCTCGCTTCCAACTACTTGAAAAAATATCTCATTTCATTCATTTTACAGTAAATTTCCTACACAACTTCGAGTTTTCCGATTTATAATGATTTTTTTCATTGAATTATTAAATTCATAAGAAAACAAGTAAGGAAGTGCTAAGTTCAGATGTAACCGAACATTTCACACTCTTGCAATTTGCGAGGATCGAAGGCAGGAAAATACCTTTAGGTGCATACAAGTTTGTTAGAATAACTTAAAATAAGTATGTAGTATGTGCTCGTTTGGGTAATTTGTGAACCAATTTCACATATTTTCGGAATTAAACTATAGTATATCCAATATTATACGTTCAGTCAATTTTTTAAAAATACTTTTTTTGCCATATATGCGATATAAAGTCTGCCGGTAGTTCGAAAATCTTTCTATTACGTATAGTGAGGCTAAAGGAATTATTGAACCGATACAACCCATGTTTGGCATACAGACATATTATTATCACAGATTGAGCGATATATTCGATAAAAAGTTCGCTGTAGAAACTGGGGTCCACATATTCGGTCTCTGGGGGCTTGAATAGTTTTAATCTGATTTGAAAAATTTTTGGTAATAAGGTGACGCTCCTCAAGAGCACTTAAAGTTTTATCCCAATATATTCATTGGTACTTAATTTGCGTACTGGAAAGTTAAAGATTCAGTTGGAAATTAAAATTGCGTAATATGGGAAGTAGGCGTGGTTGCAGTCTGATTTCGCACTAAAATTTAAGAATGTCAAGGTAAAATTACATACCAAATTTGGTCAAGTAGGTCCTGAGCTATGGGTGTTTAAATGTGTACTATTTTGGTGAACACCACCGAGATATTTACACCTTTAAAGATATTAACACTGCATTTACAATCCCGTGAATAATTTAAATAAAAGCGTTGTTTTTCATATACGTATACAAAGTTTTATTATTTACATTATAATAATTAATAAACGACCATTTTTTTTATTAATAGCTGCTTATAAAATATAGAGTTTGACAATATAATTAAATTATATCGTTGAAAGTCGGCGCGGCGGAACGAAAACGAAAGGGGTGTGGTGGCGCTCAGGCCCGTAAACGATAAGCGAATCTTTGCCTTTTTGTAGGTGACTTCGAGCATGTTGTACTCAGAGGTTGAGTGTGGTGGTGCCATCATGTGTAGTGTTCTCAAATGTTGAGTGCGGTTTGGTGTGTTTCATTAGGGTGTGCCAGTTTTATCTGAGTAGAGTGTTGTGTATATGTAGGGGTGGCTTATCTCATTTAAACAATGGGTTTTTACCGTAATGTGCGCATTTTGCGTATTTATTTATTGATTTATCACGCTTTTCCAATAGGGATGATATGATTTCAAAGTGTCGTTTCGTCAGATTTTAAGATAGGATTTTCATTGTATTCAGTTATGTTTAGAACTTTAAGAGAAAGAAAGAAAGAAAAGATATACGTAAGAACAAAGTATATAAGTTGTATATTAAATTTCGAGCGAACATTTTCTTTACATAATGCTCAAGTGCCAATTAGACAAAGAACCGAACCGTTCAGGAAAGTGTTGTAGACCGCAATTTGTCGATTCCAAGACGTTCTCAAGAATTGTGATTGAACCACTACCTGTCTTGTGCAGGGTTTGGGCTAGCATCCTTATAAACTTGTTCTCACTCAAGGACTGAAGGCATTGGACCACCGTAAACGTCGTGAATTTGCGGATTTTGCCTTGGAACAACTTGAAAACGATAAGATAAGATAAGATTAAACGATAATGATTTTTTAAGAAACTGATTTTCTCCAATGAGGCTGTCAATCTGAGTGGTGCGGCAAATAAACAAAACTGTCGATTCTGGTGCGAAGAAAACCAACAAATTATAAAATGAGCAACCTAAATTGACAGTTTTGTGTGGTTTTTGGTCTGGTGGAATCATTGGACTGAATTTTTTTCAAAATAAAGCTGGTGACACCGTTACTATCAATAGAGAGCGGTAAAGATCGATGATAACCAACCTTTTATGGCCGCAATTGGAAGTAGTTGACAACATCTGGGGCCAACAAAAAGGAGCTACACAGCACGTGCAACAACCGAAATATTACAAGAAAAATTTGGAGATTCAATAATTTCAAGAAATTGTGACATTGAAAGGCCTCCAAGAAGTTGTGATTTAACACTTTTAACACCTTAATACTTCTTGTCGGATTATTTGAAGTCATTGGTCGTTATCAATAAACCAGACTCTTTTCAAGCTTTAGAAGTCAATATTGAACGTGATATTCATGACATACGACTTGATTTAGTTGGTTCGGTTCATCGAATTCGATCCTGCAAAATAAGTCCATTTGACAAATGTTATATCTAGATCTTAATTGTATCGATTGTACTTTACACTAAATAAAAACACATTTGAATTTTCTTAACAATTGGCATCTCAATGGTAGTTTTTAACAGAACCGTTATATGGGGACTGGGCGGCGTTATCACCCGATTACATTTATTTAAACAGTGTTGGTAGGAGTGCTTGAGGGATTTGTTTTGAGCGAATTTGGTTTTTGTACCTTAAATGGTTTAAGAGTCTGTATGTATGTGTATACATTAAGCCTCCTAGAGTGAGACTAGGCCCATTTCTTTTTCACCCTTTAGTCACCAGGTGCCACCAGGTACTGTGATCCTCTGTGCCACATTACACTTTTATATAATAATTTATTGCTTAGTTATGACACAATTTTCGTATAATTGCGTTTTGGGGGTATGGCAGTGGTCCGATTACGCCCATTTACGAATTCGTCCTCAGTTTTTATTCCAAGGAATACGTGTAGCAAGGAGATCTCAATTTTTACTCAAGTTACAGATTGCACAGACAGACGGACAAACGGACGGATAGATAGACAATGGGATTTCAATTTGTCTCGTCATTCTAACTATTTATATATATATATATATAAATTCATATCTAACTCAAATACTTTTTACGTGATACAAACAACCGTTATATGAACAAAACTTTTATACTCTGTAGCAATATGTAATAAAGTATAAAAATACTTTTTTTTTTACCCACCCGGGTGGTGTGTCAAAGTGTCACAGACACAGTGAAACAGACATTTGTATGTACTTGGACGAAGGAGGAAAGGGGAATTACTCACAAGTGGCATTATTTGATTGTTGGCTAAAATGCGACAAATTCCACCCACTGGACTCTGAGTTTGCCAAAACATATGTCACTTTTAAGTTATTACAACGGGACATTAAAGTTAGGCCATTGTGTGTCTGTGTGTACGTAATTTGTGGTTATTGCTGTCAATGTCTAATTAATTGTAACCCTTAACCAAGTGACACACACCTGTGAATTTATACTAAAGAATGTTTTTGCGGAGAGTTTGGCAACAACTTGAATCCCAATGCCTGCCTAATGGGATTTTATTTCGTTCCAAACATAGAAAAAGTGTTACAAGCGTATACATTTGGTATATGAGCAAAGAGCTTTTCAAAACCCCGCAATATACATATGGATGTATGTTTGTACATGTGTATGTATTCATATGTGTGGCTAGTTCATGTTGCAAAGCAATAACAGCGCACTTGCTGCCAAACTTTAGCTTTTAACAAGAATAATTTCATCTGACCACAAATGTATATGCCTCTGTGAGCATTTACATACATACATTTTACATACATACATGCACATTTTAGACAACAAATGACCTCAACAAGTGATTATGTGTAGGGGAGCAAGTTCGCAGTGCTCTTAATGACTCGGAGGAGAATTCATGATCCGGGCCCAACTAATGTTGCAACAACAATTATAGAGTTAGCAAAAACAATTCGAAACCAACTGTTTATTACCATAATAATACAAATAACAATTAGTAAAGCAGGAAGTTATCTTACAGGGCACTCCACCAAACATACATAAATGCCTACGAGCAACCATATATTAATATATATACTATATATTATGTGTATATATATTTATAGGTACATATACAACATTGAATATATTATATGTAAGAAGTGTGTGTGAAACTCAACTTTTATGAAATAATTTTGAAAGTGAACTAGAATAATTCTACATCGTTAGCTTACTTTCTGGCTCTAAGCTTTATTTTGTCAGTATATACTAATGAGCATATTTTTATTGACTCTGAAGTCACAAATTTATCTCGATGTCATGCTTCCAAATAATCTTTATGAGGAATTATTATAGATAGAATTATTCGATTTAGTTGAAATATGCACAGCTTTGTTCGATAACTTGTTGGTATTATAAAAGTAATTTCATAATGCAATAAATTTTTATAAACTTCCTTCGTCATAGGCAGGAACAGGTACTTGGTGTTCTGATGAAAGACAATTCCACTCGTTTACAGGCAATTGCGTACTTCAGGCTGTCCAATTTTTGCCAGTACAAATCCGTAGGGGGGTGTTCTCACCGGACACACAGCAAAACCTTTCTGACAGTCAATCCTGGTTTGGCTACCGTTTGCGCCAGCTCACCGCAATACAACCTCGATCGTTTTCGCTTGACGTTTTCGTAAGTGACCCACTTTCATCACCAATAAAACTCAAAACAGTGCTAACATGACGGTCGGACACGATGATTTCAATTATTTTATCGATATTTCGAAAATTGATTTTCCACAGTGTGGTGGATCTTTATCAGAACCATAATCAATGATCACATTTTCAGCCGCTTAACTTGCACTTACGCCTTCATCGAAGAAAAAATTTAAAATTTGGCGTATTTGCTGTTTGTTGGGGTCCACCTTTGACATTGACTGCAATACAAAACTGTCTGTCATTGTAAAAATAATGAATTTCTTTTTACTACACATAATAAACTTTATTTTGGATATTTGGATAAGAAAGTGTGATAACAGAAAATCTTAGACGCTCTTACCATATTTACATATAATATTATAAATGGGCCGTGCGACTTAGTTTTACCTCCTGCTTGTATTTTGATATCAAAAACATGAAAAAGCGGCAACTTTAATTGCACCAAAGCAATAATATTCTTCACAAACACCAAAAATTCTTTACAAAAACTTTGATTTGACCGGTCAGTTTATATGACAGCTTTATGATATAGTGATCCGATCTGAACAATTTCTTGGGAGATTCCATCATTGCTTTAGACAATAATCCATGCCAAATATCTTGAAGATATCTCGTCAAATGAAAAACTTTCCATACCAGAATTTGATTCCAATCATTCGGTTTGTATGGCAGTTATATGCTATAGTAGTCCGATATCGGATTTTTAGATGGATCCGAGCAGCTTCTTAGGGAGAACTTGATGTGAGCAAAATTTCAAACCGATGTCTCAAAAACTGAGGGACTAGTTGGCGTATATACAGACGGACAATCGGCCAGACAGACGGACATGGCTGAATCGACTCGGCTATATATACTATATATTTTATAAGTTCCCCAACGTTTATTTCTGGGTGTTACAAACTTCGTGTCAAACTTAATATACCCTGTTCAGGGTATAATGAGATTTGACTGAGGATTGTCGAGGGGCGACAGCTATTACAAATCGAGTTAACATAATCGAAACGGACTCGTATTTTTAAACGTCAATGCGACAAACTAAATAATTCAGCGATGCTTTCTGTCTACAAAAATATTAGAAGAACTTCTGCAGGACCTTTTGGTGAAAATTGCTCACATAATGATTATGTCAGGTTGCAATATGCTATATTTGAGTATCTCATTGCACCTGCATATAACATGCATAAAAACATATTTCTTTGCTTCTGATGTAATACTAGGGTACGTTTAGACCAATTATGGAATGTAATCAAATTGTCAACTGACATTTAGGGCTGGCAAAATATGTCTTCTAAAAATATCGATTAAACTAGAGCAGGCACCGATTATAATGAGTGGAGTGTAAGTTTTCAAGGGGTTTTCAGCGAAAACTGTATTTTCGTTTGACAGATTTTGTATGGATGAAAACACAAGTTTTCGCGTGAAAATCTCTTTTGTCTATGAAAACACTGACGAACTGGTATCGAAGGAAAACAGTTACTCGTATAACAAAATTTAACGTTGTATGTAAAACAACTCCATATCAAGATAAAAAGTAGAGATCTCCTTTTAATGCTCTTGCACCATGATGCTGCAGAGTAAAATAGTTTTGTTCAAATAAAGGTTGTTTGTATCACCTAAAACGAATCGAGATAGATAAAGGTTTATACTCGTATATATATGATAAAGTGTGTTAGTACAAAAAGTCTGTGCAACCTCCGAAAGAACGTCAAGAAACCCTCAGCTGATGGTTGCGATTCTTTTCTTATACAGACCTTTACATTCTTTTTCTACACCCTGACAACAATAGTCATTATGTGGCGTTCCTAGTATGTTGACATGTCTGTCAATTAGACAGTAACCTGTTAGCACTCCTACTAGAGTTCTTATGTCATTCCTTTAGAATTTTAATAGTCGGTATGTGGAGCCTATATTCCATTCACGTCACGTTTGCCTGCTTGTTGAGCAAGTTAGCGACTGACTTAACCGAGACTCTGCAATATTTGTAACAAGCTATCGATTAAATAACTATAAGTAGCTAGAGGCATATAAATTCCCTGTATTCGGGGTCTAATTGTAGGATGGTGCCTATATAATACGTATATTCCTAATTGTAAGCACACTCCTTGTCGGAACAAGAAGGCTTTCTTTAATTGCTGATCTCCGCTTGGAAGACAATGCAGCGGTCTGGTAGACTTAAGGCAATTTTGGTGTCCTTAATGCTACGTCCCTGTTCACCTCGCCCTTTTTCCACTCTTTTCTGGAAGAAAAGGCAATATTAGGGACCGAATTTAAGTACAATTCTATAGGATTACGAATATCCGTGGTATGAGGTAAAAGCGAGAACTTACTAAGTATCGTAGAATGTCCTTTATTACAGGCGACTAATTTGGAGGACTCCCTCAGTCTAAAAGCTGACTTCGCTGCCAGTTGTTTACAGAACAAGTATGTTGGCATAAAATCTAAAATGACGCTTAGAACCTGACTTGGCGAAATTCTAAGAACTCCACAGATGCATATACTAGCTGTTGTATGCCAGTTAACGACTCAAAAATTTCAAACGAAATTAATATTTTCGCCTGCGCCTAGCGCTTTCCCACGCGCACCGGTAGCGCAATAAGTTCAACGGACAGTTCGGACGAATTTGCTGACGCTATGTCTGCACCACAACTTCTACTCACGTTGCAGTAACATGTGCAACTCTTTATTGTCTTCTTTACTTTTCCTTTAAATAATTTTAAAGTTTCTTTCTAGTTCAGTCGTAAAGTACCACTCAATGAAGCGAGACGCTTCTTAAATAATGAATAAAACTTTATCAAATAATAAAAAATAACATTTTATGTAATTGGCGCCCAACGTTAAAAGGGTTTACGCGAAACAGTAAAATTTTTGAAATCGTGTACGCGTAAAGTACCTTGTGCTCGATCGTTGAATAGAGCAAACCGGATCGGAAAATCAATTTTTCTGCAGTATCGAAGGCTCCTCGAGTCACCGGCTAGGACAAAAGAGGGAGAAGCGTCGATATCTACCGGACTTAATTTAATTAAAATTTAAGCGAAATACTTCGATTTAAGATAAGCAGCAAATCAAATTTAATTAAAATTTAAGTGAAATACTTCAATTCAAGTAAAGCAGCAAATTAAATTTAATTAAAACTTAAGTGAAATACTTCAATTTAAGATAGCAGCAAATACAAATGAAATATATCAACCTAAGAAAACATTTTACAACAAACAAGCCAAAACTTACACACTGGTGAAATTTTCTAATAAATAAAAATAAATAAATATTAAACATTCAAAACGTTTAAAAAATACGCAACAAACAAACAAATAGCAGCACAAAAATTCAATAATAACAGTGCCCGTAACCCGAGAAGAAACATCAAAGTTCAGCTTTATTCACAACAACAACGGTAACCACAATCCAGAAGCGGCAACGACGTTCAGCACTATTCAACAGTGACAGCAAAGAGCAGCAGCAGAGTTCGGGAAAAATCAGAACAAAATGAAGTCCATATTATTACTGTAAGCGTATCATTTTTAAAATAAAATAATTCTTTTACTTTGCTTAGGTTAACAACAATAAACTTAGGAAAATTTAGAATAAAAATTCCAAATTTTTTTTCCAATTTTTAATAAAACTAATTAACTAATATTTCACACCACGAAATTAATAAAAATAATTAATAAAAAATAATAGTAGTAAATAAATTAAATAAAATAAGCAAAATGAATCCAAATAACCTTGTAAGGCCACCAGTTATCCAAAATGTATATCAGCCACCAGCTGCCTCAAATGCCAACCAGTTAAACCCAGACATGGAAATATCAAATGTCAACACTCACCCAAGGCAGTCACACAATCGAACAATTTTATCAGGAAGTGTACGCACATTTAACCCTCATTCTTAACAAAATAGGTTACATGAAAATAGGCCCGGAAGCCATGCAACTTATGACAGAAACGTATCGTAACAAAGCTTTAGATACTTTCATTAGAGGACTAAGAGGTGACTTACCCCGACTTTTGGGAACAAGAGAACCAACTGAGCTTCCAGAAGCTTTACATTTATGCCTTAAACTAGAGAACCAAAATTACAGAACTCAACAAATTAATAAAAACACACCCCCACACAATCCTAGACGAAATCAAAATAATGGACAGCCACAATTTTATCCACACTTAGCTCACTTCCCACAAAATCAATATAGGTATACACCCCAAACAAACTATAATCCTAGAAATCAACAGTTTCCCTCCCAATCGCCATATAATCCTTTTAATCCACCGCAATAACAATTTCACAAACAACTACCCACCACAACAACAATTCTTTAGACAACAAAATAATTATCCGATACAACAGCAATATAACTTGCCACCACCAAGACCCTTTCAACCAAACCCCCCTACACCGATGGACGTAGACAGATCCTTGCAGACAGCAAGAGTTAACTACGTTAACAGACCACAAAACATGGGACAAGCGATACGTAGACAAGCCCCAGTCTCAAACCAACTCCACCAAACCCCGGCAAAATTTCAAAGAATTAACCAAATAGAGAGCACGGACGAGGACGAACAGCAACATCCTTTTGACGAGTACTACGCACAGATGACTAGTGAACAAGAAGAACTACAACCCATAAATAAATACCTGGAAGGATACGATGAGGAAGAAAATAAAACAGCAAATTTCTCTGATATCCATTTTTTAGATTAAATCAATCCTCGCTGCCTTACTTTTAATGTAAAACAGTTGAGGGAAAGATTCATAAATTTTTGATAGATACAGGTTTAAATAAAAATTATATTCAACCTTCTCTAGTTAAAAACCCAATACCTAATGAAAACCACTTTTACGCAGACTCAGTTGGAGGAAAAATTTCAATAACACACCATACAAACCTTAACCTTTTTGGAACTAAAATAGATCTTAAATTTTTCCTTTTGCCACAGTTGAAATCTTTTAACGGTATACTTGGTAATGATAGTTTGAAATTATTAAACGCAGTTATTTACACCGCAAACAATTACATGTTAGTAAACAATTCTATAAAAGTTAAAATTTTACAACAGGAATCCCAATCTGTCAATATACTTGAACTCCGAATAAATCATTTACCGCAATCACAGGCAGAAAAACTCCAATCTCTTTGCGAAAATCACCCAAATCTTTTCACAGACCCTGACGAAAAACTCACATTGACGACTACAGTAAAAGCAGAAATAAAAACCACAACGGACAACCCAATTTATTCGCGATATTATCCATACCCAATGGTAATGAAGGACGAAGTAGAGAAGCAAATAAATGAATTATTAGACCAAGGCATAATAAGACAATCAAAGTCCCCATATAATTCACCAATATGGGTAGTGCCGAAAAAACTCGATGCCTCGAACGAAAAAAAGTATCGAATGGTAGTAGATTACAGAAAACTGAATTCTGTAACTATTCCCGATAGGTACCCAATCCCAGAAATAAATGAAGTTTTGGCGCAAATGCAAAACCAGAAATTTTTCACGGTCTTAGACCTTAAAAGCGGATTCCACCAAATCCCACTTCTTCAAAAAGATATTCCTAAAACCGCATTTTCGGTAAACAACGAAAAGTAAATACGAATTTACTCGGTTACCATTTGGGTTGAAAAACGCCCCTGCAATTTTCCAGAGAGCCTTAGATAACATTTTAAGAGATTTAATTGGCAAATGTTGCTACGTCTACATAGACGACATAATAATCTTTGGCGAAGATGAAGAAACGCACTTAAATAATATAAAAAAGGTGTTTGAAACGTTCGAAAAAGCGAATATGAAAGTTCAAATTAACAAGTGTGAATTTTTCAAAAACGAGGTTGAATACTTAGGCTTTATAGTATCCTCGGAAGGCATAAAAACTAATCCTAAAAAAGTCGAAGCGATTAAGAACTTTCCATATCCGAAAACTTTGAAAGACCTAAGGTCATTCTTAGGCATGTCCGGCTTCTACAGGCGATTCATTAAAGATTCATTAAAGATTACGCCAAACCGCTCACCGCTCTTTTAAGAGGGGAGGAGGGACGTATATCCAAAACTATGTCCGCCAAAACTCCAATAATTCTAAGTCCACAAGCCATTGAAGCATTCAATAAAATTAAAAGCACACTGACATCTTCTAAAGTAATGTTACAATACCCAGATTATAAAAAAGATTTTCACCTTACCACAGATGCATCCAATTTTGCTTTAGGTGCGGTTTTGGAGCAAGACAAAAAACCAATAGTTTTTATATCCAGAACACTGAATAAGGCAGAAGAACACTATGCCACAAATGAAAAAGAAATGCTCGCAATAGTATGGGCCCTGAAATCATTGAGAAATTACCTTTACGGTTCAGCAGCTATTAAAATTTACACAGATCACCAACCGTTAACATACGCACTAAGTAACAAAAACACCAATAGCAAACTCAAAAGATGGAAAGCAATACTGGAGGAATACAATTATGAAATGAAATATAAATCAGGAAGCTCTAACGTAGTTGCAGACGCACTATCAAGACCGGCACAAGATATTCAGGTTAACTCCATGACTGTCACACAACACAGTGACAAAAGTTCTTCTCAAAATTTGATACCATTTACAGACGCCCCGATAAATGTTTTCAAAAACCAAATAATCCTCGAGAAAGGAGAACAGGCCTCTTACAATTTCAATATCATTTTTCCTACATATCACCGACATACAATTATAAAAGACGACTATGACAACGACACGCTAGTAAGCACCCTAAAAAAATGCCTAAATCCCTCGGTAACCAATATTATAAAAACAGAGGACAGCATCCTCGGAAAAATTCAAGAACTATATCCCATTTACTTTTCACAATTTAAAATAAAATATTCCCGAAAAATAATTACAGATTTAGTCAATGAAATTGATCAAGAAAATGAAATTCTTGAAGAGCACAATCGCGCCCATAGAAATGCAAAGGAAAATAAGATTCAATTGTTAAAAAAATTCTACTTCCCTCGGATGAGTGCAAAAATCAATAAGATAGTAAAACAATGTAAAGTGTGTAAACTAAGTAAATACGAAAGGCACCCAGAAAACACTATACTACAAGCCACACCAATTCCAATGTATCCAGGTCATATTGTCCACATAGACCTTTATCATACAAACAAAAAGGTAATATTTACTGCAATAGACACATTTTCTAAATACGCAATGGCACGTATAGTAAATTCTAGGGCTACACAGGACATTAAAGGGCCATTAAGAGATATGCTAATGTGCTTTGGTATTCCAAAACAAATTGTAATAGATAATGAAAAGTCTCTAAATTCTGCTCCAATAACCCATATGCTACAGAACCAATATAATATAGAAATATTTAGAACTCCACCTTACATGAGTACTGTGAACGGACAGATAGAACGTTTTCATTCGACTTTATCAGAAATTATTCGCTGCGTCAAAGCAGAAAAGGTTCACGACTCATTCAACGATCTGCTGAATGGATCCATTTTCAAATATAATTATTCCATTCACTCGACAATAAATAGGAAACCAGTAGAAGTTTTCTTTGGAAGGACAGTAACAACTGATCCAATGCAATTGGAACAGGAACGCCAGGAAGTTGAAAAAAATCTGATAGATAAACAAGAAAAGGATTTAGAATTTCATAACCAAAATATAAAACTATTTAAAGAATTTCAGGAAGGGCAGACTATTTATGCAAAAATTAACAAACGGCTTGGAAACAAGCTCTCCTCCCGCTATCAGGAAGAAATCATTAAAAAAGACCAAGGAAACACAGTTTTAACTATGTCCGGAAAAATAATTCACAAATGCCACATTAAGTCTTAACTATTTCCTGATATTTTACCACCCTCTGCTACGGAGAGGTTCAGATTCTCGACTACACCAACGCACAAATAGTGACAATAGAGACTGGGACAGCTAAACTACAAACATCGACATTCAAGATAATTCACGTAATAAACTTGGAACAATACGAACCGATACTTTACGAAATAAAAAGGACCCTTATAGAAGACTTGACAGAACGAGACGAAAGTTACCCTTACCTAACTCACGAAATTAAAATTATTGAAGCCATCATACAAAGACTAAAACCTACTCGAACAAAAAGAGCCATTAATGAACTTGGCACCATATGGAAAAGGGTTGCTGGATCACCCGATCACGATGATTTTCAAATCATTTCCGACAAAATAAATGATGTTCTAAGAAATAATAATAGGCAAGTAGTTATTAATAGATTAGTGGAAGAAAGAATCAATGAACTAATAAACAGAACTAACAAAATTACAAACATTATTAAATCTAATGAGCAAATAAAAAAAGATTTATCGAAAGAATTAGAAAGAAAACTTAAGGTAATGAAAGAAGAAATAATAAATGTAGATTAAGCAATTCAATGGGCAAAGGCTGGAATTATTAATTCATTCATTTTGTCAGATCTAGAATTAAGAATAACTAAAGAATTTTTTGATGAACAAAATATGATATATGTAAACCTTTTAGAAGCCATCGAGTATGGAGATGTTAAAATAGTATCAAATGCATTAACTTTGATTCATATTATTAGCTTGCCAAAAACAAATGAAGAAAATTGTAAAAATTTACTAGTAAAAGCAGTAAGAAAGAACAATTCCATAATCAAGATTCCATAACATAATAGTATGTAAGAATGATGTATTAGAAATTATAAGCAAATGTAAAACGCTCAACGACGTATCAGTTTGTAAAGAAGGAAACTTTAAATATATTTCAAATAGCGCATGTTTGCCAAAATTACTTCATGGACAATCTTCTGCTTGCACAATGACAAACGCACAACATATACCACAAATAGAAGAAATTAACCCAGGTATACTCCTACTAAATGCTTACAATGGGACTATAGAGATAGGAGAAAAGTTAGTTAACCTGGAGGGAACATTTTTAATAGAATTTCACAACGCTACCATTAAATCCAGCCAAAGAACTTACGAAAGTAGACAAATTTCTAAGGCTAAACCTTTACATGCCATAATACAACCAGGAAACATATCCTTAAGTTTCGAAGAGATCCTTTCACTCAAAATGCTGAAGGAATTACACAGTGTGAACACCGAAGAAATAAAGGCTTTGGGAACTAAATACGAATTTAGTGTTTACAGCCTATCTGGAATCGTAATGCTACTTTTAATTATACTTACGATTAAAATAATCTTCCGAAGACGAACTAAATCATTTCCGGTAACAACAGTTATCGATAAGACCGAAAAGATTCCAGACATAACATCCAGTAAGCAGGATGGAATTTTAAAGACTTCAAACATTAGCCTGATGACAATGACCTCAGCGCACCTCAGTGAGGACACTGAGCTATTTAAAGGGGGAGGAGTTAACGACTCAAAAATTTCAAACGAAATTAATATTTTCGCTGCGCCTAGCGCTTTCCCACGCGCACCGGTAGCGCAATAAGTTCAACGGACAATTCGGACGAATTTGCTGACGCTATGTCTGCACCACAACTTCTACTCACGTTGCAGTAACATGTGCAACTCTTTATTGTCTTCTTTGCTTTTCCTTTAAATAATTTTAAAGTTTCTTTCTAGTTCAGTCGTAAAGTACCACTCAATGAAGCGAGACGCTTCTTAAATAATAAATAAAACTTTATCAAATAATAAAAAATAACTTTTTATTTAATTTGCCTTCTATACGCCTTACCGCGTATTTTTTTCCATTATTAACCACCATACCAGTATGCCATATATCATAGTTGGCCTTACAATTGCTGTATAGAGTTAATGAGTTACCCGAAATGTTAATCCCCATCTGGGCGGCACCATCCTTTTACAGATACTACGAGGGTGTATTCTTTTACCTCCATTTATCAATCTCTTCTACCACTGCGCTTAGTGCTGTTTCTATGGATTTTCCTTTAGATGGTGCGAAACTGCCATTGTTTCTGGTTTCTTATGTGTATTTCTATTAGTCTTTCCAACGTTTTTAAACGGATTTAGGAAACACTAATTCGTCTCAAATCTTTTGGATTAGTATGAGAGTTTTTTCTCCCTTTTGGTGTATATATTACCTTAACTTTTCCCCATAACGTAGGAATGTGGTTTAATTGCAGCGCTCCTTTAAGAATGGTTATTAATCAGACCTTTATGAATTTCTGGTACTGCTGCAATTGAGCCGAAAATATACCATCAAGTCCCGACGATTTGAATGGCTTGAAACTAACTCCTTATCACTTAATATATATTTCTTTCTGACACTATATCTAGCACAATTTTAAATTCCATATGATTCTTTCATTTTCCAGTACACAAATCAAGCACCGATGATTATGTTCGGATAAAACTTTGCACAAATAGTACATTTCAAGTATGATCTTGAGTCTAAAAATTGTGAAAATACCATAACTTTTTAAACCGCCACATACCGAAAATATGGATCCCAGTGCGAATTTTGCCGAAAATATCGGTTGATCTGTGAGATATATAATTGAAATTTGGGGAAAATTAATATCAAAATTTAATGCAATCAGCCCTTCCAATTCGCTGCCACCAATATATCCTATATAATGATGCACGAGTTCCCACCATTTAGGTTTGTTAAAACGTGTGATATTTTAGTGAAATTAAGTAGACAAGTTTTTTTTTAAATTATATTAATCTTAGCATCTTTGGTTGAATTTACCATATATCATATACATATATATTTTTATTGTTGTTTTCTTCAAATCATTATCAGCTATGTCTCTCCTTCATTGCATATTAAGATAGACTTTAGCACAACTATGTATGTGAACCTTACCTAATTTGAATAAAATGTTTTCTTTAAAGTTATGGGAGCCAAATCCCAAACCTTCATTTTTGAAAAAATCTTGCGAAATGTAAGAGGACAACGTATATACATACAAGTATATATAAATATTTATGTGATTTACAAATTTTACGTTATATCAGTTTCCTCCGCATTTAGTGTGGCAAAGGTTTGCGAAATATTGATATATAGATTTCTTCATAACATTCATATCACTTACACGGATTATGTCCATATCTTTGCTAGCAAGAGCGCACTGTACATTTCATCCTTGCTTCGATTTTACCAAAAATTTAAGGCTCTAGCACTTCCGAAGTGCACTTAATCTTATAAAAAAAATGTGCAAAAATCGATTTTTTATTTTATAAACCATGCGCGTCCTCCACGAATTTAAAATTTTTATAACGGATTTGACTTATTTAAATATATCAATCTTTCAAATGTCATCAGACAATTAGAGTTGCTACGTGTATACATCTTTTGTGAAAAATTAAAAATTTATTGTTAAAAGAAATAATTTTGAAAACTAATTCCAAATTCAGTCACACGGTTTCCATACTACAATGTGTACTACAAAAAAAAGCTCAGCACATCATGTACTACTATAGGGACACACATATGGTATTCTATGAGTTTGACACTCATCAGCTGATTAAGCAAAAAAATTAAAATCAACTAAACGAAAATAAATACAAATAACAGCAAAGAATCTTAAAATATTTCATTACTTGAATAGGGAAAGGACATATTTTACTCTATCTCTACGGGCATTAAAAGTGACCAATTGATTACCAGAAAAGGGATTTGCAACAAAAATTTTTTATTTTTAACTTTTTTGTTTATTTTGAATTTTTATTTTATGTCAAAGTAACAGTAAACATATGATTTTGGAAGAAGAGCTTAAAGCTTTGTGTGTGCAGTGCAATCCATCGTACATTACACATCACAAAATAATTACAATGGTTTCTTGAACGCTATTGTAGTACAGAACTGCATTTGCTTTGGAACAAAAATTTAAAATAAGGTACACATATGGTTTCATAATACAAAATGTACGATTTGTCTGTCTTTGGTATAAGCTAAGTTTTTTGATGCAAGACTACTTTATAACATCTATTGCGAACGACTTTATAAATACTAGAATTACCAAACATAAGGTTCATGCGCTGAAGATTTGGCTGCTTTATAATTGTGGGAAAATTATGGAAACTCCAGCCTATAGGCCACACATAAACCTCATCGAAAATGGGTGTTTTAGAAGAAAAAGTAGCTCCGGAGTCCAAAAAACCAAGCAGAGTTGAAAACCATAATATCGGAAGAGTAGCGCAAAATACCCAGTAACTACGACGTACAGCCTATGTATGCCGCAAACGGAACCACACAAAATATAAATTAGCAATTTTTGCTTCGATTTTTCTTTTATTAAAGAGCAATGTCAAAATACATCCTTGACACATTGAATGTTTAATGTTCTTGAATTTTAGCACTTCAAATGTACTCTATTTGCTGAATTGTATATGTTTTCTTTTGTACATAATTTTAAATGTTCTATATACATAACTATCCATATCCATATCTATACTTCATACTAATATTATAAATGTAAATGGAAGTATTATATGTTTGTTACGCTTTCATGCCGAAACTACGTAACCGATCATCATGAAACTTTGTCGTATGACTTATGGTATTGGAATGGACATAGGATATTTATTATTAAAAACAAAATATATTTTTTACGAATTGGGAAAAAAAATTATTTTGGTAGATCATATCTGCTTGTAAAACAAATCTAAAAATTTTAAATAAATAAAAATAATGTTGGCATATATGATTGTTTATCGAAAAATTTAAAAATGTAACAAAACAAAATTGCATTAAAAGCATGATTCAATTATATAAAATAGTGTCGATAGCCCAAAAACAACAATCTGTCAAAAATAATTGGATTCATAATGCCGAATTCAGCCGTTTTGCTTTGTAGATTTCAACCAATGAAAATGCGTTTTTTGAGTGATAACTGAATACGAATATATTGTAAATCACACAAAATCATCAAATTGTAAACAAAAATTTCATAATAAAAACAAAAGCCAGTTTTTTTACCAACCTTATATACTATAATTGAATCATGATTAAAAGCGTAAATCATAGAAATGGGGTTTTCTAGTTATCACCACCACCACGAAGATGATCAATGCGATATAGTATTTATGTACTTATGTATTTAGTAATTTGTTTTTGTTAATAATCTTTGATATTTGATTAAGAGATTCATTGCGAGCGGAGCTGGTAGAAAAGCTAGTACGTAATAAACTTAAACGAATATTTTATCAAAGAATTACTTTTACTTACAAAAAAAAATCACGATAACGATATACATATGTATTTCTCTTGTCAAATCACTTTCTTGCCAAACGTATGTATACATATACAAGTAGAAGATTATTCCAAAAATACCGAACGTACAGCAGTTTTTCTGACAAATCGGTTCAACCGTTTTCGAGTTTTAGCGAGACTAAATAACAGCTATTAATTTGGATATACACATATATAGATAAATAACTCAATTGCAAATGATTTTAATATAATTTAGCTGACGCGAAGTAAAATATAGCAATAAACTAAGTGAGCGCATGAACCATAATATAACTTTATAAAATACCAAATTTGATTGTAATGCATTCCGCATCTCGTCGAATGATTAGTGTAGAATTCTTTCGCAACATTTTTATACTCTCGCAACATATTGATATAGAGTAAAATAGTTTCGTTCACCTAGCGGTTTTTTGTATCACCTAAAACTAATCGAGATAGATATGGAATTAAACATATATATATAAATGATCAGGGTGACAAGATGAGTTTAAATCCGGGAGACTGTATGTCCGTCCGTCCGTCTGTCCGTGCAAGCAATATACTTGAGATATCTTGATCAAGCTTGGTACACAAGTTCCTTAACAACCAAGGGAGATTGGTATTGCAATTGGGCGTAATCGCTATTAAAAAAAAATAACTGAGCACTAAATTAGGATAAAAAACGGAAATTTAGTACAAGAGATCGCAGAAATCAGATAATAACCACGCCCACTATATAACTCATTAAATAAATACGCTACAAGCATTAAATTTCACAACCATGACGGTAAGGAAGGGTTTTATAGGAACAGAAACTACTTGACCGCTTTCAATAAAATTTGGTGTGTGACATTAACCTAAGATTCCTATGTTACAGTGCGAAAATGGGTAAAATCGGACCGCAACCCCGTCTACTTTACATCTTTCTGATTCTTTCGCTTTACAGAATATAAACCATACATCAATAAAGAATGGGAATAAAACGTTGGCAAATACTGCTTTTGAAGTAACGTCCAAAAATAGTCAAAATCGAACAATAGCTATTCAATTCCCCAGACACTGAACATGTGGACCTCACTGTTTATAACTATTTTACTTATTGTGATATTTACATTAAGAAAATAAATTTTTTTATAAATTATTAAAATTATAGTAATTATTTAGCTGATCTCAGCCTCATACCGTATATACCGGTCAACATATGAGATTTCTTAGGGAAATCTTGAGAGCGTCTCTCTCTAATTATTGTATATTGTAACCAAATGGTTAAAGACGGATACTACCCCTAGTGTATATATCAATTAATATGTAATATGTTATAGCAAAATTAATGTAACGTATGTTATAATATAGGATATGCTACAGCTTAGTTTTGAAAATGTGTAAAATTAGTCTACGAATTAACTCAAATTTCATATACCATACATAATAATTTTCGTTATTTTAGCAGACTTTGGGTCGAATATGTCGGACAGTTCTTATACTCGAGATGATTAAGGCAAAAGGTAAATACAATCAGTCATGATCTTCTCCTAAAATGTAGTTATGAACTACACTTACTTGTTTAATATAATCTTTTGCATACAACTGAAGATACCTTCCGGCTTTAATCCTTGCAAGTTGCAAGAGATTAAAATGTTCGGTTACACCCGAACTTAGCTCTTTTTTGTTATTCTATTTTTTTGTTAATGACCAAAATTGGTTGATTATTATCGTGCTTTGCAAATAGAAAAAAAATGGTTTCTAAAATATAAATTAATTATATAAAATTTCAGTCAAGCGATATTGCTGCCTTTTTACAGACATTCACAATTAAAATTTGTCCGACTAATGTTTACACAAACGTTCGCTTAGTTGCGCCAAAGTATATCCGTATGTAGAACTGTATATTGTATATTATGTATGTATGCATATGTATTTCCATACCCTACAAGAAACTGCTGATGGGTTCACCAATCCACTCACATTTATTATGTCAATACTGACGGACAGTTTACTTGTCAACTAACCGTCACTGTTATTGTTAAACAGAGACATCTTCAAATCATATCATGCTTACATGAGTAAGAATGGAATTGCTGAATCCTTTTTTTTTTTTGCTCAACAACTGCGCAAAACCATTTTTACTATTCTTCTTGCCACAAACGAAAAGTGTTGCACGCTTCTTTTGGGTTTGGTGTTAAAAATATACATTTTTATGAAAGAGAGGAGTTTTCAAATATGATATACATACATCGTAAGTTAAATAAGTTTCAAATAAAACTTTATATCTAGTTAATTTCTATTTTCAGTTTTAAATTCACAAATATCCACTGATTGGGGAAAGACGTACGTAGAGCTATTGAGAGGAGGAGATGGCATCAAATTAAAATTTTTTTGATATTTTATTATTTAATTATATTTTTTGTTGAAATCCTTTTTATATTTATGTATATTATTATAAATAATTTTGGTTAAAAGATTAAAATTTATTAAAGAAATAAAAATTATATTATCTACTGCGCAAAAGAATTTTTCACTTGTGATAGATTTACAGTCATGACTGGCAAATTGCAGCTATGATAGCGTTTCAGTCATAACTGACAATTTTCACCTATGATGGATTTATGGTCAGCAATGACTCAGAAAAGGACATGAGAGTGAGCAATATAGATATCAATTCCGAAAAGACATGTGTTAAAGAGAGATGCAAACTCACACACATACGTTTGTTTACATCAGTTTTTTAACAAGGCTTTTTAAAAAATTATAGAAACTTTGTTCTGCGCGCTGACAAAATTTTTTAGCTATGACTGTCATATTACCAGTCAGTTGACTGTATCTGTTCTTGTGGTATATATGCATACCAACATTTGAGGTCAAACAAACTTGTTGCCTATCACAGACTGCAGAATACAATATCAGAGTGAAGTTGGTTATACCAAACATAGTATATGTGTACTTTTTGCTATTTCCGGAAGAATGCCAGGTGTCACTTTATAAACAAAATCAAAAGTGAATGACTGTTGGCCAGTTTGTTATGTTATGTTCCATTTCAAAGTAGTTTAAATAAATCAGGTAACTCGAATATTCAAATATATTTACATACATAAATAACGGTATGAAGTAAAAACGAAAAAACCATAAAAACATTGATGAAAAAATATAATTTGCAATAAAAAACGACCTTTAAACTGATACAAAACACTTAATGCCACTAGAGACCACGATAATGACCAAAGTACAGAAACGTAAAGGTATCGAATACTCGAATCGATAAAAAAGTACTTACAAAAAATACAAGTTGGACATATATACAAGATCTCCGACCTGACAAAACACATTACTTCGGATAGTTGTAGGATGCTTCTAGATGTCACATAAATATCATCAATTTTTCTTTTGCGAAAAAATCACTTTTGCAGATACCAACCACTTCTTAGCATAAACCAACTCATCTAACATCCTTTTCCGAATGATTCAAGCCCATCATTATCTGGAATTTACGTAAGATGACTCCCATGATACGAACCTATTTTTGGAACCTTACTAAAGATGACGTCAATGACACGGTTTAAGCTCTCTGAAGCTGTACTGAAAAAGATTCGAAAAACTATAAGAAACTGCAAAATCGAACGATACTATTGACTGACTAACATTTAAAGACTTTACAATGTGTAAATAGCGGTATGGGAATATAATATCTGTAAATAATATCTGGATCTGATAAATCAACCTGAAGTGTAAACCTTGACTATCCATATTAAATGTACTTTCTGTAAAGAATAGTTTTCCACATTTCGAATATCGGTTGAATTCTCTTCGATAGTTTAATGCCCATTAAACTTCAAAAGCCGTTTTCAATTACTCTTTGCAATTTTTTTCATTATTCTTAATTTGATTATTGACTATCCCAATTGCTAATGATATTAAGATCATTGTAAATGATCATCCGGCATAAGTCACAAAAGCGCTGAATCAATTACGGTGACACTTTTAGGATGCATTCATCGAAACTAATACGAAAGACAGACATATGGTTTCCGTACTAGAATGTGTACAATGTGTAAAAGCTCAGGAAAACAGCATAATGGTATTCTATGAGTTTGACACTAATCAGTTGATGTAAAAAAAATAATATCAACTATAAGAAAATAAACCTAAGGATCCAAGCACATTTCAACATATATATGGCTATTTTGAATTATTCGAATCAACTTGATGCTTTTCCAACATATATTTTCTGATTCCCTTTTTTTTATACTCTCGCAACCTGTTGCTACAGAGTATAATAGTTTTTTTCACCTAACGGTTGTTTGTATGACCTAAAACTAATCGAGTTAGATATAGGGTTATAGGTATATATATAAATGATCAGGATGAAGAGACGAGTTGAAATCCGGGTGACTGTCTGTCCGTCCGTCCGTCCGTCCGTCCGTCCGTCCGTGCAAGCTGTAACTTGAGTAAAAATTTAGATATCTTTATGAAACTTGGTAGACATGTTTTTTGGTACCGTGAGACGGTTGGTATTGCAGATGGGCGTAATCGGATCACTGCCACGCCCATAAAACGCCATTAATCAAAAACAAATAAATTGCCATAACTAAGCTTCGAAATAAGATACAAGACTGTTATTTGGTACACAGGATCACATTAGGGAGTGGCATCTGCAGTTAAAATTTTTTTTTAAAGTGGGCGTGGTCCCGCCTCTAATAGGTTTAATGTGCATATTTCCTAAAACGCTAATGCTATAATAACAAACTTAACTGGAAGCAAATTTTTTTAGAACCTCTACCTACAGTGGGAAAATAGTTGAAATCGGGAGGCAACTCCGCCAACTCTCCATATAACGGTACCGTTAAAAATTACTAAAAGCGCGATAAATCAAGCACTAAACACGCCAGAGACATTAAATTTTATCTCTGGGATGGTATGAGATGACTTTATGGGAACCGCATTCAAAATTAGTCAGTGGGCGTGGCACCGCCCACTTTTAGGTGAAAACCCATATCTTGGGATTTGCTTAACCGATTTTAACCAAATTCAGTGCATAACGTTCTTTTCATATTTCTATGTTATATTGCGAAAATGGGCTAAATCGAACTACAACCACCTATTTCCCATATAACACCATTTTCAATTCCATCTGATTCTTTCACTTTCCACTATGCATATCAAGCAACAATGATTATATCAGGGTAAAACTTTGCGTGAATAATACGTTTAATGTATGCCACCTTGTGACCAAAAATTGCCTAAATCTAACCAAAACTGTCATCAACGAAGTGTGTGGTCTGACGTTGTCCTGGTGGAACACTACACCATTCCTGTTGGCCAATTCTGGGCGCTTCTGGTCGATCGCCTGCTTCAAGCGGTCCAGTTGTTCGCAGTAGATGGTAGAATTAAGCGTCTGGCCATTTGGGAGCAGCTCATAGTGGATGATTCCCTTCCAATCCCACCAAACACACAGCAAAACCTTCCTGGCCGTCAATCCCGGCTTGCCACTGTTTGGAACGATTCACCGGCCTTCGACCACGACCGTTTTCGCTTGATTTTGTCGTATGTGATCCATTTTTCGTCGTCAGTCACCATCCGCTTCAAGAATGGGACGAGTTCGTTCCGTTTCAGCAGCATATCGCAGGCGTTGATTCGGTCCAGAAGGTTTTTTTGCGTCAAATTATGCGGCACCCAAACATCAAACTTTTTTTTGTATCCAGCCTTCTGCAGATGGTTCAAAATGGTTTGGTGACTAACTCCCATCTCCTGGGCGATGTCACGAGATGCCATATGCCGGTCTAACTCGATGTATTCCATGATTTGATCGGTATTTGTCGTCACAGGTCTTCCGCCGGCTGGCTTATCCATGGTGTCGTTTTCACCGGCTCTGAATCGTCGAAACCATTCCTTCGCGGTTCGAAGTGATAGAGTACCATCCCCAAAACACCATTAATCTCACGGAACGTGTCTCTAGCGGATTTGCCTTTAACGAAGGAAAACTTTAAAATAGCGCGAATTTCGGCGTTAGTGAACTCCATGTTTACACTTCTATAACTGTTGAACGCAATATCCAAACTAATCATGCATAGCGTTGTTTTGTAGGTTATGTCAAGACCTTTCAAATTATGTATAGTGTTGTCAGATACGAGCTCTGTAGCGCTTTGTACATAGCCGCGAAATTCAAAAGACAAAAAAGTTGAAGGGAGATACCTTCCAACCTTATATATGCGTTTCTCTTTTAGGTGGTAATACCGGCCGTCGTTTTTATACCAAATATAATTTTCGATGAAATTACCAACAATTATTTATGCCATTTTATTTGAGCAATATCTTTTGTTTTATTTCGAATTGAACTTCTAAATTGCATTTTTAATTGAAATATTCAACACTTGAGTAAATATTCATACTGACATATATAAACTTCAATAAAAATGTAAGAAAGTTGGTTTTGTTTTGCATAACAAACAAAGCCATTCAGTGAATATCTTTTTAAGCTTCGAATATATACATAAATAAACCCCACGTTAACAAAATTATAAAATTTCCTTGGAATATAAATATTTAAATTCAAATTTTTTCGAAAATAGCAACTGGTTTTTAAGAATTAAAACAATTATTATTCTCATGTGGTATTTTGATAGGACTTGGTCACAGTCAAAACTCGTAAAAGGGAGCTAACTTTTACATCATACACTGGTCATTGCAGACTTAAGAGACACCTATGTACATATTTAACATTCACATGTGTCGCTTCTACTTATACTCCGCAGCACCTGCTTCTATTGTAGAAGCGTAGCAATCTGTAGACGCAGAAAAAAGACACGGGGATCTACATACAAGCTGTACTGAAAATTTTGTATCAGCTTGTATTAGTGCCTCTCACGATCTTTGAATTTATAAAAGTGCTGAGTCTGTGTAAGTCCTTGTTAAAGAAGAGAGGGCCACATTAGATCTTGGTCGCATTATATACCTCAATAACTTTCTATTTTTATTCCTATCCAACATCTACGTTTTGAAATCAACGGTCAACACTAAATCTTATTATTATCAGGAAAGAAATTTATTTCATTTAACAAAGATATCTCTTTATTTGGTCTATATTTTAAATACAAAGTCAGTAACAGGTTCGGAGCTTCTCACATTCGTCATATGGAGGCTTCAAAAGTATAGTCTGCTCTTAATCATTTCTAAATATGAGGTGCCACATATTTAAAGCTCTATTTGTCCAAAGTGTTTAACCAACATCTTCATTGGTATTATAACGGATGTTTTTTTTTAGACGTGTGGGTTTCAAACAGACTTACTCCAATGTTTACAAATCGTGCAAATGTATTACCAAAATAATGGTTCAGTTTGTGCGACGCATTGAGTGCGCACCGAAGACGCTATTGCTGCTGTGGAGCAGAGTATCGAAAAAGACCCCAATGACTCCATACGCCATCGCGTGCAACAATTGTAGCTGTGTCCATCCACTTTAAGGAAGATTTCGCGAAAGGCTCTTGGTTTGCGGGATACAAAATCCAGCTCGTGCACAAATTGAAGTCGAACAATTATCAAGCGCATCGCACATTCGGGGAATGTGCCCAAATGGAGTAGGCCACCGTTCCCGATTTTTGCAAGAAAATTTTGAATAGCGATGAAGTTCAATTTTGGTTAAATAGGTACGTTCATAAACATAATTATCTCATTTGGAGTGATGATAATTTCAACCTCAAAATGTCAATGTTTATATATTTTCTTTTGAAACAAATATAGTCCAAATGGGACGTTTTAACCTGACTTTTTATATATAATCTAACTGTTCTTTAGTGGTTTGAGATCATGATGGGTTGATGGCTACACAGTATAATGCTAAGTAACCAAAACTCATTCATGTTGCCAGAAATGCAAATATTCAATACTTTGCTCCCTTGGCAATCATAATTTGCAGAGTACCTCGCGCATGGAAAAGAAAGCAAATGAAGTAACAGTACTCTCCGCCTTAATATTCTTATTTAATTTCTCTGCCTTTTCACACTTTCCACGAACCACTTCCACTCATAACACCTTTATTTTTGCGAATTCCCATTTGAAGCTGTGTAATTTCTGTTAAACTCTTAGATCGCTAGCCTCTCATTTGGCTTCCTTGGCTTCCAACGTTTTCTCGCCAAACATTGCACTTAGTTGACATTGGCCCAAGGCCATACTGGAAAATTTCGAAATTGTCAGTGACACATTTTGCAAAGAACACAAATACAAAGAACTGCTGGAAAAAAAGAGAAGAACAAACGAAAATTTGCCTGCCGCAAAAGTTGCAAGTTGCATGTGGTATGCAGCAGGTTTCACGAATTGTTGACGGGAATGTGCGCTCAGGCGTGTGCCGTTCTTTTTCGGGTGCCGCCGTGAGTTTGTTGGTTTTGACGGTTTCCCGTATGTTGACTATTGCACACCTTTAGGCGTTTTCGCGGCTGTTGCGAATGCACAACTTTGCAGTACTCGTTTGTTCGTTTCCAACCGAAATGAACTCGCCGCGAAAGACAAGCTTGTAATTTTTTCTGCCATTCATGCATATAGTTATACTATTAGTTGAAAGTATAAATGCAACAACTTCGCTCCGTTGTTTGCTGCTGGCATTAGATTGTTATAGCCTTGCCTTCACCACCACCACCTGCCGTCAATTTCAAAGTGTGCGAAGTACGCGACGCATGCCCACAGTTACTTCTCAGCAGCGTGCACGTATGTGTGCACAGCCGTGCCACCTTTTGCGTCTACTTTGTGAAATTACACAACTTACTCAATCACACAACTTGTCTCGCTTTGAGCTGAGTTGAATTCCCTTGCTGTATTACGTTGATGATTTTCCTCTGCTGTCTTTTTTTTCACCCGTTTTGTGCAAATTTTACTTAAAAGTTCGTCTAATTAGCAGGTAGGAGAAGTATGCTAAATTTTGAATGTTTAGTTTACACCCTTAAGCTAATTTGAGTATGACACTTTTAGTTTGAAACTAAAATTTTAATAAGAAAAGTACTCGAGAAGTAAAGGCTAGTTCGGCTTAAAGCTTATTGACATGTTAATTAAATATCCGTGATAAAATTTAGTTTGAGAAATCAACGCTATGTCATATACTAGGGCTATAAGAGATTAGCTTCAACAAGTTAGAAAGGACCAAGTCTGCTTTGCTAAGATATCTTACATATTGACAAATATACTTATATGACATAAGGAAAACCAGAAGTTTGAATATCTTATATTAAGTATATGAGAGATCGGGGTAATATTGACCCGCTTTTTTCAATACAATAGGCAATACAACATACTATTAACAAAATAAAATGATCCCTGAGTTGCATTAAGGTACTTTACATACCATAACAAACATATGTGGAGAAAAATCAAGCATATGTTTGAAAATTCTGTGATTATTATATGGGGGGTAAGTTTTCACCCGATTTACCATTTTATGCACAAAGATGAAGCATTCTAAGGAAAATACATTCACTTAATTTTATTTAAATAGCTCCCATATTAGCCGATATATACGGTATGAAGTAAACCGGAAGTTAGAAAATATTTCGAAATGGTATATGGGGCTAATTAAAGTATTGATCCTATTCAATCCATTTTTGACATACTTGCATATTGTTATCAGAAAGATTGTTTCCGGTAAGAAGTTAGCACCAGGCACTGGGGTCCCCATATTCCGTAACTGGGGGCTTGAACAGTTATGGTCCGATTTCCACAATTTTTAGACTTGAGATGGTGTACCTCAAGAGCACTATTTGTGCATAGTTTTGTCCCAATATATTCTTTGATGCTTAATGGAATTTAAAATTGTGCTATATGGGAAGTCTTCATCCATTTTCACACTGTCGAAGAAAGTGTCAAAAGTTTTTATTCTGTGCAAATTTGGGTTATATAGCTTGAATGGTTTAGGAGAAATATTTATTTAACTTATTAAGAGGCGGGGCCACATCAACTCTTGAAAGGTTTTTCAGCCATAGATGCCCCTACCCAATATAATGTTCTGTATCAAATTACAGATTTATGTCCTAATTCAATGCTTAGTTATTTCGTTTTATACTTGGATGCCTTCGATTAATGGTCTTTTGTGGGCGGGGCAGTGGTCTGATTGCGCCGGTCTACAAGCTCATCCTCACTTTTTTGCCAAAGAACACGTGCACCAAGTTTAATTAAGATATTTAATTTTTACTCAAGTTATCGTTTGCACAGACAGACAGACACTCGGATTTCAACTCGTCTCGTCGTCCTGGTCATTTATAAATATATAACTCGATATCTATCTAGATTAATGTTAGGTGATACAAGCAACCGTTAGGTGAACAAAAGTATTATACTCTGTAGCAACATATTGCAAGAGTATAAAAATGGGTATGCAATAAGACAATGTACTCGCTTCGCAGATAAACCATGCCGTGCCTTTATCGTTTATCTTCCCCATCTCTCCAAAGCTCTACTTACATGCACCGCAAATTAAACTTTCGGTTATATGGACCTAATAGCCGCAGCTTCTTGAATTAGGAGGTCTGAATAGGTCCACGCTCTCATGCACCATTAAATTTTTAATTTTGTAGAACAAGATTTACTTAAGTGCTGCCAAATATCACCAATCTTTCGCTATGATAGCTGCGTTTTCAATCGGTCTCTGCACACCGACAAATAGCGGGAACCGCGGTTTGAAAATATTCGTCGGTGTACAAGTAAAGATCTCTCTTTGAGAAGTTCATCTAAACTAGAGTCGTTCACAATGTTATTAAATACACTGTTAAAGTTCGTTAAAATGTTGCAGTTAAATGTCACCGACTTTAGAAAAGAAAGAAAATAATATATGTTATATTATTTTTGTTATATATCGACGGGTTACCTATTCCCTTCCTTTTATATTAAGTCCAACACACCATCGCTTTTTCTAACCATAAGACTGGTGGAATAATATATCAAAAATATAGTTTGCATTTCGGTCCCTACATATAATATCTACTCTGAAATATATCATGACCGTCCGTTACTGTATCTTACAATTCCATTAGGAACGAGGAAATAGCAATAATCGAAATTATTAAGTTTTTATTGTTACCATAATATAAAATTACAATTCTTTGTTTGGTATGAAAACATTGAATGCTTGGATCTATAAAAGTTAGCTTTATCAAATATTGAATATAATATATCACCTTTTTACTATACAAAATGAAATCTTATTATTTCCTTTTCCATTACTTTGTAGGGCATTGCTGATGACATAGCAACGAAAGTTTGGTTCTGGAAACAAAGGGGCCTGGTAGCTGAATCGTATGTAGACTGAGTTAACACAGCGGTTGGCTATTTTCGATGTAATGCTTCACTACTTCGGAGGTTTGTTTCGGTGTGAAGCATTCCATTCCAAGTTTTGAAAACATATTCAATCATCTCAATCAGTTAGTTAATGCAAAGATTTTAAGTGTTTACATACCAACATAAAGTTTGGGTTTGTACAGCGCCAGTCGCTTTATTCATTTCACAGGTTGTGATTCGAAATATTTGACATAACAAAAGGCGTCAAGTCCTATTACCATTTAGAAGTGGAAAATATTCTTAATGAGGTCTATTTACTTCGATGATTATATATATATATATATGATATTATATTATTTACATTTTCATATAACATTCGTAATACATATTTATATAATATATGGTTTTTTTCGAAATCTCTTAGAATATTCTTATTGCCTACCTATCTTCTTATCCATCATGACCATAACCATATAAATTGTTAATAAGCGGAAGATTTAATTTTAAGTAGGCCACCTTAAAAAGTTTCACATATATGTTACCTTGAATTCTCAATCAAATTAAATTAACTAGTTTACTATTGTGGATGCTAAATGTCATCCTGTTACATTTATTACCACGAAGTTTGGAATATCCAGAAATAAACTTAGGAGAATCTAAAAAATATATATACAAATGATCACCAAAACGAGCTGGGTCGATTTAGCCATGTCCGTCCGTCTGCCCGTATGTCAGTATATACGCAAACTAGCCGCTCAGTTTTTGAGATATCGGTCTGATATGTTGCTCACGTCCTTTTCTCGCCACAAAGCTACTCATTTGTAGAAGCCGCCGCTATCGGATCACTTAGTATATAGGTGACATAGAAGCTCGGATCGGAATCAAGTGCTTGTATAGAAAAATTTTACATTTCACGAAATAGCTTCAAGAAATTTGTCTTGAAATATTGTCTAAGGCTCAGAAGAAATTGTTCAGATGTCATCACTGTGTCATAAAGCTGCCATACACTGAACGATCAAAATGAAGTTCTTACAATCATTTGTAACTGAAGTTAACGTTTTTTCTTGTTATAATTTAACTCTTAAAGAGCAAGAACAAGAGAAACGAATACAGTACTTTTTTATAAGACCCTTAGCTGCGACAAGATTCTAAATCTATGCTTCTTTAAAACCACTATTTATATACCTACCATTACTAAAAATCTTAATGCTTCAAGCCCGTGCTACATCAATAATACTGGAACCTAGTACTATAAACGTCTTTGTTTAGAGCCCAACAAAGTTACTAAAACACAGTCAACTACGGAAAGTTGCATCAGTGGAAACAAATATCTTGAAAAATAATCTGGAGCTTGAAACCTCAATAACCGTCTCCCTGATAATTTAACTTAATGATTACTTAATTTTGTTAAAAAAAAATATTCCAAATGCCTGTATATGGTATACTTGTATCTGGATATATTTAAATAAAATTGCATGTAAAAAACATAGAAAATAAATCTGAATATTTTGAGATGAGCTTATAACAATGGGAGCAAATTGTGGGATTAAGTCAACAAGACCATCCAAATGACCCACACTCACACTCCATTATGCCGATACTCAGGTACGCATGAGGTGTCTACTAGGCCGCCGCCATAGTCAACAAACCGACGACACGTCAGCCAAATAAAACTGGCTTCTCAGCCCGACTGCGCAGCGTTAAGTGCAAATAGTGCTGGCAAACAGCAACCGCAGCTAAAGAAACAGTCACTTTTCAGCGACTCAGCCGGTCTGCCATTCAACTGCCGCTGCGAGTGGTTGGCAGTTGAAGTGGTAGTGCACCGGAAATGACTTCATTATTCCGCTCAGCCGCCCATTTGCATTCGCATCAAGGAGGGTGACGAAAATACACACGCGTGAGTTTGAGCAAATGAGGTTGCAGGCAAAGTAGTTGCGGTTTGTGTCTCTGGAAAGTGGAGAAGGCGTGAAGTAGCGCCAGGGGACCGTTTAAAGTACAGCTGTTGCCACCTGCCCAACTAAAAGAATCTCTACCTCGCACTCTCTTTCTCTCTCCGCAGCTCTGGAAATCACGCACACTCGCGTTCAAATATAAACAATTTTAATTAAGGTAAACATTTTAAAACGAAAATTAAAATCTCAAAATGAGGGAATGGGAGCGCTTCATATGCACAGGAGTGGGAGTCCAGAGTGAAGAGAGTGTTGCTAGTTAATTGGAGCGAAGTGAAATATAAATAATGAACATACGTCACAGAAGTAGTTGGGCGTGACAGCTTACTGGCTGTGTGTTACGCAAGTGGGTACAGAAGTGAGTATGCGGCGAGGAAAGCAGTTCGCTTAGTTGGCGGATATTATAAAAACAATTAGTGAAGTTTGCGGGTTTGAGAGTTTCATATAAAGTTAGAATTTGTGAAAATGCTTGAAAATAACTGTATTGCATATCAATTGACACCATTAACAATTATGTTTTGATTCGATTTGAGCACTTGTTTATTTTTTTTCTCTTTCTAAGGCAGAATATCCGTGAGTTAGTTACTTATTTATTTGTTTTGCTCAAGAAACTGAATTAAATTGTATTTTATTTGAAAATGATTAACACATCTATTTAGTTTCCCATCGAGTCTTCAAATGAAACGATGCACTTAAGGAAAATACTACAAAGAGCAAATTAATTATATACAAAATTTCACAAGCTTGATCAATTTGTACAACTTGGTTTTAATGCTTTCCTGAACATACACATACTTGTATGTATATAAATATGCATTTTATATACTCTTTGATAGATACACACACATATGTTATTTACTTTTGTTAGGAGCTTACTCACATTTTCGTGAAGATATCTTGTAGGAAATTCCATCTGTTTCAAGGCTAGGATACACCAAGTACCTTAAGTCCCCGTTCTGTCTCGTTAATTCTAAATTTAACATTAACGTTAAATGTGTTTTTATTAAACTGCAATTCTCAACTTGACTCGAACATACAACCATCATAACATGAAAATGTAGCCTTTTGTGAATACGACCATCTGAAACCCTTCTTAATAAAAAATCACAATACTTCCACATTGTCACAAGTTGGCGAAACTTCCCTTCCTCTGAACCATACGGTACCATATTCCTACAGGGCAGGTCAATAGATGGTAAGTTTAAAAACATAAATGTTCATAGGTTTTCATATCCTTCCTTGGACCTTTTTTATACTCTCGCAACCTATTGCTACAGAGTATAATAGTTTTGTTCATAGAGACGAGTTGAAATCCGGGAGACTGTCTGTCCGTCCGTCCGTGCAAGCTCTAACTTGAGTAAAAATTGAGATATCTTTATGAAGCTTGGTAGACATGTTTCTTGGTACCGTGAGACAGTTGGTATTGCAGATGGGCGTAATTGGACCACTACCGCGCCAACAAAACGCCATTAATCGAAAACAAATAAATTGCCATAACTAAGCTTCGCAATAAGATACAAGACTGTTATTTGGTATACAGGATCACATTAGGGAGGGGCATCTCCAATTAAAATTCCCGCCCCTAATAGGTTTAATGTGCATATCTCCTAAACCACTAACGCTATAATAACAACATTCACTGGAAGAAAATGCTTTTAGAACCTCTACTTACAGTGTGAAAATAGTTGAAATCGGGAGGCAACTTTGCCCACTCCCCATATAACGGTACTGTTAAAAACTACTAAAAGCGCGATAAATCAAGCACTAAACACGCCAGAGACATTAAATTTTATCTCTGGGATGGTATGAGATGACTTTATAGGAACCGCGTTCAAAATTAGTCAGTGGGCGTGGCACCGCCCACTTTTAGGTGAAAACCCATATCTTGGGATTTGCTTAACCGATTTCAACCAAATTCAGTGCATAACGTTCTTTTCATATTTTTATATAATAGTGCGAAAATGGTCGAAATCGGACTGCAACCACGCCTATTTCCCATGTAACACCATTTTCAATTCCATCTGATTCTGTCACTTTCCACTATGCATATCAAGCAAAAATGATTGTATCGGGGTAAAACTCTGCGTGAATAATACGTTTGAAGTATGCCACCTTGTGACCAAAAATTGTCCAAATCGAGTCAAAACTGTTCAAGCCCCTAGGAATGAATATGTGGACCCCAGTGCCTATAGCTGACTTTTTACCGAAAATATCGGTCAACATAAAACAAGGCGGCAAGATCCACAAAGAAATCTAAAACGAGTATACCATTTGACTTTGCGAGAGTATAAGTTTCATTCTATTTTAATTCATAAGAAATCTTTAATTAATATTTTTAAAATACAACAGCTTTCAGTTCATCTAACATCTGAATGTTTATAATGGTATGTACTTTTTCGAGTTACAACATATTTGCATGAAAACAAATTATTCACATCTGCAAAATCTTCTTCATTTGCCTATAGGTTTCTACTTTAATTAGCTAAATTTTCATTTTAGAAGATCTCTTATGGGATGGATTCGAAAACTCGCTCTTTTGATTAAATAAATTGCTACACTAAAAACTGTACAGCTGTCTTCCGTTCGCCAAGCATTAAAGAGAAACGAATTGAGCAAACGACACCGGCTGTTCGAACAGACAGTCAATGTTTCATATTTGACACATTTAATACAAAAGAAAAACTTGTTGATAGTGAAACAAAATTTGATGTCGTTGAATCTTTAGCACTCTATTGAAGTTTTTGAATAGAGGAATGGAGATTCGATGATGGGTAAGGTCTCATTAATCAATCAGCCAAAATTGTTAAGGAAGCTTTTTCAGAGAGGGTAAATTCGTTATTATTCACTCTAGGTATATGAAAAAATTGATATAAGTTTTACACATTACTAAAAAGAGTAACTCCAAGATATATATTTTCAATTTCGCCACCGTGTTCGTTGAGACAACTGGAAAGTTCCTCGAATGGCAACTCCAACCTTGACTATCAGGCGAAATCAAAGACGAATCCCAGGAAAAATTCCCTAGAATATTAAATGCGAGTAGCTCGCAAAAAAAGTTTAAAATGAAGAGAATGCCCTATCGATACTAAACCACAATTTTACAAGTCAAATTATATTCCCCAAGGTTGAGCATACTGACATGAGAGAACTTCACTTAAAATTGATCAATGGACTTAAAATCAATCAACCACCATCTCCAACAGTTTTTCAGTTATGAACGACTAAGAAAATCAACTTTTTTTAGTTTACGGCTTTTGGAGAACATCAGCTACCATACAGAGAAAAGATATCCATAAATATATCAAATATCAAAAGTTATTAAATTTATCGAAAGTATCGGTGGCTTCAACACAGTAATGAAACATCATAGCGGAAACTACTGAGGTCACACGGTAGTATATAAAAATGGTATTTGGATCTGGAAGTGAAGTTCCGGCATCCGGCAAGCACTCAAAAATACGTTTATGTTACAAAATATCGAAAAGCGGATTGTAATACGTTTTTTTTTCTAATTTGTTCTAAACTTAAAACTTTAAGCATACTTGAAACTAACGATTCAATACGATTCTACGCTTGAATTACCACAAAATAAATTCAGTTTTAAACTTTGCATGTCTGTCCAATGAGCCCTCTTTAAATTTGTGAAATAAATTTACCGGCTCTTGGCTTTTCGACAATTTTAGCGAACCCTTCTCTTTTCTGTCAAAGCAACTCGAATTTCAGAAAGCCTAAAATAATTTCACCTAACTTTACATACCTAGTATTTACATACACAATTGCAAATTTATAACTCTCGTGCTAAAGTAAAGGCAAAGCTTAGTTATTTACTTTCACTTAAATCTTAACAAATCGCACTGTAGATCTTCGTTAGACAACTATTTAGGCGGAAATTCTGCACCTCATCTAGCTCTACAACCACACGAACGTATATTGTAAAGTACCGAGAGATATTGCCTAGGAAATTTACTTGCAGTTATTTTTCATCGGCCTTACATTGTTCAGCTGTGCTCTTGCTAGAGCTGCAGGCGAACTTGTGCTTTGTCGGTTCTGTTGGATTTTCTGAAAGGCCACAGGGCTGTTGGCATCAATACAATACTCTCTCTGCTACAAAGTAAACATCCTTAAAATATAATTTTAACAAGGTCCTCCTAACTGATTCGCCCTGTGCTGGGAGTATTAAAGCGAGCCGTTCGCGTTTGCCAGCTGCCTCCTTCGCTTGTGTAATCATAGCTGTAGCAAGGCAAATATTCATCTAGCCAGTAGTTTTTCGCTACCAAGGCACGGCACACTTCTGCGCCGAGCTCGCCCAGACTTTAGTGACACTGGTAGGTGGGCTGGGTCGAAGCAAGTTTGGTCAACTACTTGGCATATCAATCATAACTGCGCGTATGATAGCCGGATAAAGGCCTAAGATATTTATGCAGTTGTTATTACCAGGCGGGGCAGTTGTGTTACAATCCGTTTCATGACACTTTTGACCCCTTTTATCACTCTTATGTCATTTGTTCATTGTGCTGAGTGCTTATTTAGTGCAATCATTGCAGAGCTTGGAGATTTGTATGATCTGGTTATATTAATAGTGTATCATATAATATCATATAGTTGTAGTATCAATTGTTTGTGTCATTTCAAGTCGCAGATTGTGACCCTTTTCACCTGTCGCAACTTCTTTGTATCACTTCTCACAAAATTTAAATGGTGAAGCGTAGTTGTTTCTAAAGTTGCAGAAAACATTATCGTAAATGAACGGATCCGTTGGCGGTCGCGATGTGATGATACTTTATTATAACACTAAAATCATCAAACTTTAATATGAAATATTGCATTGCTTTACAATTTTCAAGCTTCCACTATCAGCATTCATTGGAAGAAATATCACAAAAAATTATATTTCTTAGTAATTTTGAGAGTAACCAATATGTATTTATTCCTCTTATTCATATTTAGATGGATTTTGGACGTGGATGGACATTTATATCGCTTAACCAAACCACTAAGTTTGTAGGTAAGCTGTTAATATAATATTGTTTTTTGAAGTGGTTCGAACATTTTAATTAAACCGTATATTTGAACGAGTTAAATATAGATACTCTGGATAAGAAGGTAGACGAGTTATTAAAAGGTACATACATACATGTATGCAGATTTATTTTATTCGCATCATATTGTATTTATGCTATATACGAGAACATACTTGTATATGATAATTTCCATAATTTTCGAACATCAATCAACTCAAAATCTTCTAAAGAGATTATTAGAAGAAGCTAAATTAGGTTCAAATAATGCTAAAAAAAAAAAAATTTTGCCACAAAATCCTTTTGCAGAAGCGCATGATTTCGCTGCGTTTGAAGATAAAATTAAAACTTCAGAAACAAAATTTAACGATTTGGTAAATTCTCTACCATAAATATATATGTATGAGTTTCTATAATATATCCGCAAAATGTACAGATTTCACAATAAGAATTAAGCTGGCACACTTTAAAGTCAGCATATGTGCAAAATTGTATCCCGATAAATTCATTGGTGCTTAATTTGTATAATGGATGTTGTATCGCCAATTTTCACACTGCGGCATAAGAATGTCAGAATAATACCGAACTTCGTTAAAATCGGATTAAATGAGGAGTGGGCAAGGTTATCATCTCATTTCATCCATTTTTACAGTTTATTGCTGGTGCTTAGCTATAACTGGCTGAGCGAATTTGGTTATAATAGCCATATTGGTTTAGGAGATATGTACATATGTACATTAGGTTAGTTAGGAGTCTTACGGTTGGATATCTTGTATTAGTGCTTAGTTATGGCATTTTGTAGATTTTCGATTAATGGCGTTTTGTAAGCGTCGCAGTGGTCCAATTCTGCCCATCTACGAACTCGTTCTCACTTTTTTGCCAAGGGATACGTGCACGAAGTTTAATCAAGATATCTCAATTTTTACTCAAGTTTCAGCTTGCACATACAGAAAGACGGACGGACAGACTGACAGAGAGTTACCCGGAATTCAACTCGTCTTGTCACCCCATAATTTATATATACCTAACCCTATATCTATCTCGATTAGTTTTAGGTATTATAAATAACCGTTAGGTAAATAAAACTGTCATATTGTACTTCGTAGCAACATGTCAACAGCCCTTACTGTGACTACAGCATTAAAACGTAATTGTGATTTTATGGTTTTATTCTTATTTACTAATTTTTTTCTATTATAGAAGCCTACCATCAAAAATTTTCTACCACATGGAATAGAATACAACATTGAACTTCTTTCAACACGTCACAAATGGAACAAGAAAAGAGTTCATTACGAAAACAAAAAAAAATATATTATCATAATCGTTTAGTTGTTATATAATGCGTGAGAATTTTGAATAGAATTATTTTTATGTTTTGCACTAAAATGAACTTATCATTTGTTTTATTCCCTTTACTATCTTAATATGGTATAATTTTCACGATAATTTAAACTAGAAAAATATTTTTAGTTACTGAATTTTTTTATTTATTGATTAATAAAATATATGTAAATACGTGCATGGATATGTACATGTGTACAATTTTCTTTTATAAATTTTTACATAAATAATAGACAATATTCAAACTTAATTTAAACCAGTTATTTATTTTTACATCAGTGGCGATTTCAGAAAATCTTTGAGAATTCGACATCCTCAAATTGAGAACAAAGGAAAATTTCATTATAAAAATGTGTCTTTTAGTTTTAGAATGTCTTTGTTTTCAAATTATAATAAATTTGAGAAGAAACGATTAAGATTTGAAATTAGGGTCGTTTTTTTACGCATCTCAACTCGAGAATCAACAAAATGTTCACTGCGAGAGAATAGCGACTATTTTCCTTACCGCCAGAATAAGTTGTCATAGTTAGGCTATTTTTAGGCCTCCAGACTAAACTGACCGCTTAAACATATTAGATAGCGGACGGATGGACAGATATCGCTTATTACTTGAGTATATCTATATATATGGACATACAAAGTGCGTTCCAAAGTAAACAGGACTTTTACCAAAAAGACAGAACAAATGGTTTTATCGGCAAAATCAATAAATTTTGTTCAAAATAGTCTCGCTCTGCTTTAATACAGCTTTTTGCACTGTCCAAAAGCATGTCGAACGAGTGTTTTAGCTCGTCGCCCGGTATGGCCGCCAGTATTCCGGTGCAAGCCTTTTGAATGGCCTCCACGTCTGCATAACGCTTTCCTTTCATCGGCAAATGCATTTTTCCGAAAAGTTAGAAGTCGCACGGTTCCATATCAGGTGAATACGGGGAGTGGTTGATAGTTAAAATGTGATTTTTGGTCAAATAATCGGCCACAAGCGTCGATCGATGAGACGGCGCATTTTCGTGCAACAAATGCCAACTACCATCTTCGCGATATTCGAGCCGAACACGTCGAATACGGCGCACCAAACGCTTCAAAACTCCAAGGTAGAATACCACATTAACGTTTCGGCCGGGTGGAACAAATTCTTTGTGGACAATACCGTTGGAATCATAAAAACAAATCAGCATTGTCTTCACTTTTGACTTCTCCAGGCGCGATTTTTTGGTTTCGGCTCATTTCTCATTTATGTCCTCACGACCACGTTGAAACCACTCGTGCACTCTGCTACGGGATAGGCAATCATCGCCATAAACTTGTTTCATCAATTGAAACGTTTCGGTAAAAGTTTTACCAAACTTAAAACAAAATTTAATGTTGGCTCTTTGTTCGAAGCTCATTTTCGACCCGATGACAAAAACATACTGACACTTGAAACGCAATAACTTCACTTCCAATAAATGTCATGAAATTTTTATTGGAAGTCGATAAAGGATAGCAGATTCTAACGCACTTGTCGACATATAGATGGCGCCACTAGAGTTTACTTTGTTACTTTTTTACTGTTTACTTTGGAACGCACCTTGCATAAGAACTAAATGCAAAAAAACACACTGTTGTCAAACATTTTCGAGGGTATAAAAAGTGCTTTATAGAAAATTGTATACCAAAAACTGTTTAATGTGATTATTGCCAATACATTATCAATTGCGATATAACATTTTAAATTTAGTGATAACATACAATTGTAGCCTCCGTTGTTGAGTTCGATTATACTCCTCTGCTAACGACTTTACCAGGATCATTTTTATACTTCGTGGTGAATACCAGGAACATGTAGTGGTGTGTGTTTGCATTTACATATGTACGTCTGTCTGTCCCTGGGCATATAATAATTTAGTTTACATTGTCTGACAGTGAGGAGACATTTTAATTGGCTTTTCATACTTACTACATGATTTTGCGTATGTATAAGGGCAGACGGACATGCACATACTTCAACACACTTACTGGCTTACACTACTACAGACATATGGACTCCTGTGAAAAGCGGTTTTGGCATAAGCTTAACAATCGCTCTTTTAAATAGCCATAATACAGCATAACATATGCAAGCCGTTGCATTAAAGCTCACATATGGCTGGACACAAACACACTTACTTATGTGTGTTGGTATGTGAGATCACACGGGATTATCACGATGGTTGCCAATACCATTCTTGTATGTTACAGCTATTTTGGTACGAATCGATTGCGACCACGGACATGCTCATACGAATAAGCACATAAGTAAATGTAGAAATATACGAGTGCCATCTGGTCCTGTACATATTTATGAAGGCAGGAGAACAATTGTGACACATAAAGTACCGCTGAATGGCTTGGATTAACAATAGTGTCCTCTCAGGATATGCGATAGCATGCAAATTGATATTGCAGCGCTGATAATATAGTAAAGATGGCAACGGCACAATGACAATATATCGCCAACTAGCCACTTATTCATACATACATATATATATGTATGTGTGTAAATATATATATTGAATTCCAGATGTGTCTTTTATATCGTTTCGTTGTTGGCAATGTGCATTTATGCAGAAAAAGTGACATATAATTATACAAAATACGACAAAAAGCGAAAGATAAATAATATTAAATATAAATATATGGTATACCTAAATACCTATAAACGAGTATTCTGTATATAACTTTAGAACCACGCTAAATCATTATGCTCATCGTTGACGTTCACAGATTCTTTGGGAATGTGATGAAATCTTAGTGAACCATCCAAATACTAAGCTTTAATTAAATCGAAATATCTGATACTTAGACTGGGTAATGATGTCACACATTGAGTCCGCAGAAGGGTAAAAATATAACCCGATACTAAATAATTTGTATACTCTTACAACATGCATAACAGTTTTGATCACCTAACGGTTGTTTGTATCACCTAAAATCGAGAAAGATATGGAGTTACATATACATATATAAATGATCAGAATGACGAGACGAATTGAATTATGAGTAACAAACTGTCCGTGCGCGTGGCTCCGCCCTCTCTATGGTTAACAACCACGAATATTCTCCATATAACGGTTATGTTGAAAACTACTAAAAGCGCGATGATTCACTGAATACGTAAATGCACCACAAAAATTGTTGAAAACTAATTTTTTACCGAACATATCGGTCAATCTGCGAAATCTAGTATTGAAATTTGGGAAGAATAGTTTTGTGTTGACAGCATGCTACTGGTCCAAAATTGGTAAAATATACCTAATATAAATATTTTCGAGTTTCCGTATCTATCGGCCAAGATGTAAAAAATCTTATTAAAATTCAGAAATAATCTCTTTCTAATAACAGTGGATGAAATCAGATCAGTAGTCCCCTTAGTCCCCTTAGTCCCCATATCAAATATACGGGTTTTCAAACATCGGCTTGACTTTATCCTTAATTAGTTGCTTAATGAAATTTAGAGAGCATCTAATACTGGTAACGAATTACCCCAGCTCACTTATAAAATTACATAAAATAATTTTCATTAGTCCAGAATAAAATTAAGATTTCCCATTCATTTGCTAATATTTTCATCATATACTCCATATATGAAATTTAGTATTGATAGAGTATCGCATATATCTCAATTGAGTTAATGAGGATGATCTTAATAAGAATATTTTGAATACGCAAAATATTGTAATGAAAGCAGGCCGAAAGTAAGACAGTATACGACTCAATATACATAACTTAATAATAAGCCACAAAATTTGATTGTAAACCATTCGATTTCTGCGGAAAATGCATGCTGGAATGGTTCGCAAAGTTTGATGATTGAGTGATTGAGGGGAAGAGTGAAGAGATGAGTTAAAATCCACGTCTGTCTGTCCATCCTTCCGTAAGTGCAGGTTGTAACTTAAGTCAGAATCAGAGATATCTCAATCAAACTCGATACATATATTTATTGGCACCATATGAAAGATGGTATTGCAGATGGGCGTAATCGGACCATTGTCACGCCTACCAAAGGTCATTAACCGAAAACTTATAAAGTGCCATAACTAAGCTCCAAAATAAGATGCAAGACTGTTATTTGGTACAACGAATTGAATTAAAGAAAGCATTTGTGATTTAAAAAACTTTTGAAAAAGTATGCGTGGGCCCACCCTCTATAAGTTTAATGTGCATATTTCCTAAACTAAATTCGCTCAGGAAAATAGTTTTAGCACTCCTACCGAGAGTGTTAATTAAAACTACTGAAAATAAGATAAATCTATAAATAAATATAATATTAAACCTTGACATTCTTATGTTACAGAGCGTAAATGGGCGAAATCTTATTACATACCAGTAGACGCCTAATCCAAATAAACACAAATTTAAATTCCATCTGACTCTTTCACTTTCCAGCATACAAATCAAACACCAATGAATATATCGGGATACAACTTTGAAAAATTAGTATCATTAATGTGTGCCATCCTATTACCAAAGCATATCAAAATCGGGCCAAAACTGTTCAAGCCCCACAAACCAAATATGGGGACCTCAGTGATATTGCTAACTTTTACTGGAACTATCTGTCAATCTGTGAGATATAAGTATTACTAAAATTCTGAAAGAATCCTTTTTTGATAACAGTATACATGTATGTAAAAAATAGTTTGAATCGGGTCAATACTTCCCTTAGCCCGCATATACTCAATATAAAGGGGTTTGAATTTCCGGTTGACTTTATACCGCATATATTGGCCAATTTGTGAGTTATCTTAATGAAATTGAGATAGAGTGTTTCTCTATTATCTGTGAAACTATGTGAATAAAATTGATAAAATTTGGTGAAATTGGTCAGGATTTTCAAACATTAGGTTGACTGACCAACGATATGTGAGGTACTTTTTTTAATGAAACTCGGAGAGCATCTTTTTATACTCTCGCAACATGTTGCTACATAGTATAGTAGTTTTGTTCACCTGACGGTTGTTTGTATCACCTAATACTAACCGACTTATATATAGGGTTATATATATACAAATGATTAGGATAAAGAGACGAGTTGAAATCCTGGTGACTGTCTGTCCGTCCGTCCGTCTGTGCAAGCTGTAACTTGAGTAAAAATTGAGGTATCTTTATGAGACGGAGTACACATATTTCTTGCTACCATAAGACGGTTGGGTTTGCAGATGGGCATAATCGGACCACTGCCACGCCCAAAAAACGGCATTAATCAAAAACAAATAAATTGCCACAACTAAGCTCCACAATAAGATACAAGACTGCTATTTGGTATATAGGATCACATTAGGAAAGGGCATCTGCAGTTTAAATTGTTTTTTAATGGTTCCGCTTCAATGTTTTTATCTTCTCAACCGCTAAAACTATAATAACAAAATTCACTGAAAACGAAAGTTTTTAGCACCTCTATTGACAGTGTGATAATGTGTGAAATCGGGTGACAACCCCACCCACTCCCCATATAACGGTACTGTTAAAAACTACCAAATGCGCCGTATATCAAGCACTAAACCAGAGACATTAAATTTTATCTCTAGGATGGTATGAGATGACTTTATAGGAATCGCGTTCAAAATTAGACAGTGGGATCGGATTTCAACCAAATTCGGTGCATAATATTCTTCTCATATTTCTCTGTTACAGTGCAGTCGAATAACAATCACGCCTATTTCCCATATAACACTATTTTAAATTCCATCTGATTCTTTCACTTTCCACTATGCAAAACAAGCAAGAATAATTGTATCACGGTAAAACTTTGCGTGAATAATGTGTTAATGTTGAATGCCACCTTGTGACCAAGAAGTTTCTTAATCGAACCGAAACTGTTCAAGCCTGTAGGTACTACAATAAATATAATATGTGGACCCCTATGTGCCTATAGTTGACTTTTTGCCGATAATATTGGTCAATGGGTAAGATATATAATTGAAATTCGTACAATAAAATATGTAAATGAAACTCTCGATAATAGTATGTTTTTGTGCCAAAAATGGGTTGGATCGGATCAATATATCTATATAGCCCTCATATACCTAATATAAAGATTTTTGATCGCATTTATCGGCCAATATGTATGTGAGTTATCTCAATGAAAATAAAAGAGCGTGTTTTACTCATATCGATATAATAAATAAAAAATTGTATTCATTGTCAAAAAATGTCTTTTCATACTCCTCAATACAGTTGTAATGCATTCTATATAATATTAATTATAAGTGTATACAATAAAACACAAGAAATATTTCTCATAATTTGAAAAAATTTAGTTTACAAATTGCTCCAATTAATTTCACAGTGAATATAAATAACTGAGACAACATTTCCTACTTCAGATTATTAAAATATATAAAGAAATCTCAAACAAGATACTATTTGACTTTACGAGAATATAAAATAATCGGTTACATCCGAGCTTAGCCCTTCCTTACTTGTTTTCTGTAAATAATATGTGGTATTGATAAAATTATATAAAATCAAGTCAATACTACCCTTATATCTTCCGGTTGGGCTTTTACGGATTACCCACACTCCCATTTTCGTTTTTCTAACAAGTCTTATGACTAATATGTCGTTCAGTGTATGAGTTATATATTTATAAAATTGCTTGCAAATATGTTATCGAGTATACGTGTCAAAAGTTAATGCAATCAGCGCTTCCATTTCTCTGCCCAATGTAGTGATTTCCGACTTTCCGCCTAGCTTTAAACCACTTAGGTTGGTCACAATGTGGGATATCTTTATGAAATTAAGTGGGCAAGTTTTCTTAAAAGTTATAAAATTATATTGATGGTTTAGCACTCAATATAAATGGAATTGGTCTTGGTATAAACCTCAAATTCCTAATATAATGAGTTCCAATCCTTTGATTGACTTTTTCCCATCAACTCAATATAATATATTTAGTCTTTTCGGTTGAATTTAGATCTCATATGTCTCATTTGAGGATGATGCTAGTATAATTTTAGCTGACGGTTGAAGTTGAACTGTTTCGCTGCATTTTTTTATTAAAAGCAAGCACAGAGTAGTTTTCGACGTAATTGCTTCACCGGACATTGTAAAATGTTCAAAGATGCAATCAAGGGTCCATTCGCGCCAATGGGATACAATTCATGATTCCAAATGCAAATCATGCTACGATGGGGGCATATATAAACGGAAAGGCAGTTGAGCTAACGAAAGACGTCAAATGCCGACGGCCTTCTGGAGAAGCACCAAATAAGCAGACTACGAATTTTTTTTCGAAGTGATTGACAGTTTGCGAGCTTATAAAATCCTACTCCTACGAGTATTTAAGCCGAACGACGATCAAGCGCGTCCCACGTTCGATGAATGAGCTGAAAACGAGTTGGTCACCGATCCCGTTTTTCACAAGACAATTTTTTTCAGCGATGACGCTCATTTCTGGTTGAGTGGGTACGCAAATAAACAAAATTGACGCATTTGAAATGACAATAATCCACACGCCGTTACATCCTCAAAAAGTCACTGTTGCGGGTGTTCTATAGGCAGAGAGAATCATTTGTCCATTTAATTTATTAAAGAAAACTTTGGTGAGCGCATTTTGTCGCGTCGTGGGATTCTGGCGTTTCCTCCAAGATCGTGCGATGTATCACTGAACTGGACTATTCTTTATGGGGTTATATGAAGTCGCTTGTCTACGTAGATAAGCCCAAGACGACTGACGCCTTGGGAGAGATTATTTGGCGCGGTATTGCTGACATACGGCCCCAATTGCTGGAAAAAGTAGTCAAAAATCGGTTGGAATTTATTCGAGCCAACCGCGTTTTTTAAAAAGGTTCTAACTCTATAATTAAGTTTATTCTTGGCCATAACTTTAAAAAGAAACCCGTTTATGAATAACTCTTAATAGAAGATACCAAATTAATACCAAGTTAACTGATTATCTCTAGAAATGCACTTGATTAATCTTCATTAGACACCTAGTAATTTAGTGATGTTGGAATAAAAAGTTATGTAACATGGTCCCTTCAATGACATGTCCCTTTGTATTTATAATTTAGAATTTATCATGTCTGAGTTAAAACTGAGACTATGATCACAATCTTAAGTTTTAAGTCCTGTACCATTTCATTTTTTTACAAATCTAAACGTAAACATTTGTCAAGAATGCAGAAAACTCTACATTTCTAGTTAATCTTGAAATGGTAGTTCGATTAAATAATGGCCGACTCAGTATTAAACTTAATTCCACGAACAATTATATCGGTTTACTAATGGATAGATGCGTTGGAGCTACATTACTTTCCCGCATTCGAAATGAGCAAATATTTTTATATATTTCCACATTTTCCTTCCACTTGTCAAAGTTGTGCGAAGATGTCAAAACGCAAATGGCCGCTGAAGCGTTGGCGCACTCACTTTAAGCCATCGATATGTACGTTTGAATTGTAAATACACTTACAAATGTGTTATATGTAAATGCGACGTCTGTCATGTCAGTGTTAAACCATAAATCGACGTATTTGGCAAGTATCGCATGTAGCATAACTTAGCCCGCTCTCCATGTTTTCATCACACTTCACTGCACTTAACCTCTCTTTGTGCGTAACGCCTTGCACTCTGCTTCGGCACACTGGATGCTGCAACTCGTTTATCTGCACAAATCCGCGTTCTTTTAGCCCCTTTACTCCGATGTAAACAAAAGCCGACAGCAACTGGCACATGTTCGCGCACATGTAATTGCGCCACTTTACATAAACACAAATACATAAATATATATACAAAAGGCATATGTATGTAATGCAAGTTCAGTCAGACGTATTCAAATGCATTTTATGTAATGCGGTGCAAATATTCTGTGTTCACTTTGCAAACGTCCAATTTTTGTTGAGCGCAAAAAACATATGTTCGATGTGGATAAATGTCAGTGCCACGGCGACAAGCCGCTTACCAAATGAAATGTGCCAGTGACATTTGTGGAAAGCTTAAAAATACTGCACTTTACACACTTACAAATGTAACTGTCTGAGCTCAAGTGAAAAATAATCGAATTTCAAACTGCAAAATTGAAATTAGAACAATTGTCCAAATGGAAGAAGTATGAGTCTATTAACGTCATAACATAACATAGTCATTATGTGACTAAAAGAACAATGGCAATTTGAAAAGAACAATGTCAGTATCACTTTGAAAATAATTGATTTCATTATGTTACACTTTAAATACCAAACATATAAATATCACATTTGAACTTTCTTATCCTTCTATCACTATAGAGCTACCAGCTCCGTTATAAAATAAACAAAAGCTCTTCCGTCTTTTATGCACTGGTGCCAGTCCTTCAAAACTGTAGAGTTAATTCTACATACCTAAAGGGTGTTTTTTAGACATATTGTTTTTAAGAAGAAAACAAAAGCACATATAAGTTTATGTTCTGGCCAAGAACTTAACTGAAAGTTAAGGGTTTGCCGTTATATTTAAAAATGATAACATCCAAGTGACCGCCGAGGCTGTCTGGAATAAATTTCAGGCAAAAGGCCTAAATTTTTACAACTTTTTACAGCAATAACGCGCTTTTATATAACCTCACAAAATATAGTCCAGCAATGTTAAATCCTACTATCTTGGAAACTACAGGCCTACGACGCGAGATAATGCGCTCACCAAAAGTTTAAGTTAATTGCTTCGTTGGTTTATGCCGTCTTGCTGGAACCAAAGGTCGTCCACATCAACATCCTCCAATTCAGGCACGAAAAAGTCATTAATCATGGCTCTATGGCGTTCTCCAGTAACTGTAACATTATAGCTGGGTTAATTTTTGAGGAAATATGAATCAGTCATATCCTTTGCCCATAGAGCACACTAAACACTGCCCTTTTGAGGATGTAACGGCGTCTCAACAATGGCTTTTTAATGATCATTACTCCAAATGCGACAATTTTGTTTATTAGCGTACCCATTCATCGCTTTTCTTGTGAATATCGAGATTGGTGGCCATCTCGTTGCCGAACGTTGTGCCGGAGTATGTCTTTTCATTGTAAAATGGGAAACCAAATTGAGTATAAATCAAATAACAGCTGTCAAAAAAACCAACTCCGAAATAGATCGGCTAATTCGTTTCAAGTTTTCGTACAAGTTTTCGTACAAGTTTTCGCACCATATATTTTAGCTGTCAATGTAAGAAAAGTGTATTCTAATAATTTACTATACAAAGGCTTAGACCGGAACCACATTTAAAAATCGTGAAAATTTATTTTTATAACTCGGATTTTGTCCAGAAATTGTCGCACATTTCTTCTAATTAGTCAAATTATATTTTGGAGTGCGAAGAATGCTGCAGCGACTTTCCACGTCTGTGCTATCGATAAACTGAGTAAAAATAGAAATATCTTAATGAAACTTGGTGCACGTTTTTTCTGCTAAAAAAGTCCAGGACTAGTTCTTATATAATCGTAATCGGACTACTGCCCACAAAATAGCCACAACTAAGTCGCAAATTAAGGTACAGAACTCACGACGAGTCGCATTAGTAAGGAGTACCTGTGGTTTGAAAATATTTTAAAAGTGGGTGTGGCCTCTCCTCCTTACAGGTTTAATGTATATGTTATATCTCCCAAACTATTCAAGCTATATCCCCCAAATTTACGTGAAACATATCATTTCGACATCTTGTTAGAAATTACTATAACTGCAATAAATCAATAACTAAATGCTTCAGAGACATAAACTTTTACACCCGAGATAGTAAGAGAGGATTTATGGGACCCGGTGCCTAATTTGAATGATGGGTGTGGCACCGCCCAGATTTAGGCAAAAGTCCATATCTCGGGATCTACTCGACTTATTTCAACCAAACTCGGTATGTAATATTATCCTGACAGTGCTAAAGTACTGTGTAAAAATAGGCGAAATCAGAAGAATATCACACCGACATCCCATAGAAAACTTTCCAGTATACAAACTAGGTTAAAACTTTTCAAGAAACCAAATGCAGAATATTCGGAATTGAGTGCGTAAACATCGATCAATCTGTGATATATATTATTAGGCTTCGGGGAAAATGCTTCTTTGATAATAATATACCCTTGTGTTAAAAATGGGTTGAATCGGATCAATACTTGTACTTTCCGTACCCCGCATATAACTACAATAATATAAATATTTTCGAACTTTCTGCTGTTCTTACATCCCATATATCAGCCAATGTGGGAGTTATTTAAATGAAATTGTGAGAGAATATTTTGCCTTAGCATACTTGTATAACTGATGTTCAGGATTTCGAACTGACTTTACTCGAGCATATGTTTATATTCATAAAATTGCTTAAATATAAGTTGTCAAGTAAACTTAAACAATGTCAAAAATTAGTGCAATCAGCACTTCCATTTCTCTGTTTCCAATGATTTTGGTATAATTTTCTCTGACGGGAAGTAAAATATAGTAATAAAATTAATGGAGTCTATGATCTGCAAAGTAAGTTAATATGATACCAAATTTGATTGTAATCCATTTACGAATTCGGCGAACAATGACGTTGAAGGTAAGTAGACGGCTTTGACCCTTGTATATTGCAAGAGTATGAAATGTTCGGTTACTTGCGAACTTTGCTCTTTCTTACTAGCTTTTTTTTATTTTAGCCGGATGTTGGGATCGAACTCTTCCATTAGTTCAACCCTTTAACGAACTTATGCACCTATTAGGAATGGTTATTTTTATCTATGTATGGTATGTAAGGTAAATCTAGTGCTTTTGAATAACGTATCATCGAAGTAAATACAATGTAGATGTTTATGATTTGTATTAGTAGTATTTGGAGACTTATATATAATATATTAAATATTCACTAACACTACTTTAACGTAAATTACTACATTTTTTTTTTATTTTAGATACAATATTGGCTCATGCCCCATTGGAAGGAGGATTTCAATTATCTATCACATTGATTGATAAATGGATGCAAAGCGGCTGTTTTCAATTAAAACGGATTTTTATTGAGCATATTACCATTTATTTATTTCCCCTTTTTCGGGGCAATAAATTTGTATACTTCCAGTCCTTTTGGTGACACTCTACTCCCAGTCTCAACAGTAGCGACCGTGGCAATAAATCACAGCTTTAGCGGTGATGAATTCCCGAAGTCCTGCTGACAAAACAGGTTTGCAGAAACTCGTGGAAGGTAAAGGTACGTGTCTTTAGTGATGTAATCATACTTTTGTTTGATATACAGCAACAATATGAAAAATGTTCTATAAACTTATTAGGGCATACATCAAAGCTCTCATATTTACAAAAAATTTTAAAAAATCCAGTAGCGAATGGAATTATAAAAATTCAGATAACAAATTTTAAACATCGAACTATGATTTTAGTACAACTACATAGAATGAATATTGGGTTTTTGTCTTTTAAGGTTAAGTTTTAAAAAATGGGAATCTTGTAACCGCGTCTTCTTTAAATGTAACAGAAATCTTTTGTTTAAATTCGGAGAGAAAGTTTGCTTTCATAAACTGAGGTAATCGGAACACATAATTATTTAATTCAAATATACTTAAACTGTCTAACTCAGTTACAGATAAAGTTCGCAGATTTTACACAGATTCTCATTTTGAAATTTCGAATTTCGCTCATAATTTTTTTCCCCTTTTATTAAAAATTGGGCTACCATACATACCACATATTGATTTCTACTTCTGTAGTTTAATTTGCAAAGGCTATTGTGATTTGAAGAGCTTGTTTCTGAAAGAAAGTAGGTCTAGAAATGAAATTTACTTTTTAAACATGTTCGGTTCCCTTGCCTGATACTCATAGGTTATTTCTTAATATTTTACCTATTATAATGTCTAATATCCACCAAATGGGTCAGGATAATTAATAAGAAATATATATAATATTACACTTTACATAATGTGATTTGGTACCGAAAGCAAGTAATACCGGTCCATAATTTCCCCCTAATATCAACCATATACAAATAAGAAAGTGTCTACCACAGAGCTTCCCGTTATTTGCAGTAAATAGCGAATAACAAGGGTTCACCCAATCTTAACCATTCCGACTTATAACGGGTGATCCATTTCAAAGTTTCCTGCTTTTTAAACACAAAAAATACAGAAAATTCAAATTTAATGAGAAACGTGACAGAAGTGGGTGAAATCAAGTCAATACTTTCTCTAGCCCCCATATACCTAATCGAGATATTTTCGAACTTCAGTTGACTTTATTCCCCATTAATGTGTCAATACTACATACAATGAGTATGTAATAAATCTAAATTAAATTCAAAAATAATATCTTACTAATGTACGTACGTACATAATATTCAGATTTCGAAACATTTACTTGACTTTATACCTTATATATTGGTCAATCTGTGTAATTTTTTAATTTGCAAATTACGAGAGTATAACATGTTCGGTTACGCCCAAAATTTTGCCCTTCGTTTCACGTTATGTTTTAAAATATAACGGTTTTCGAAATGTTTTACTTCCTGAGTTCATTTTTTTAAATGTTTTCGAATTATTTCGTTCATTACAATAATTACGATATGTTGATAATATGCGAATTCCCAATAAAAACTTGTATTCGCCCCTAATACCCGTCATGCCGGTAAGATATTCAAAGCGATTGATTCTGAAGTAAAGCTAATATTCCGAATTAAAGGACTAAATTTGTGCAGAAATAGTGTTATGCTTTTAACCGCAAAATAAACATGATTTGTTTGAACAACAATACATTCATATAACAAACTCACACATACATACAGTTAAAACTCTGCATATATATGTATATATAAATTAAATATATAAATCTGTTTTAGGATTTGTTTTGATTAAGGCTTGCGCCGTATGTTGTGCACGATTTTGTAATTTAAATTGAAAAGTGGCTTTCAAGAGTGAATTGCTGCAAAATGCTCATGGGCATAACACAATTGCCGGCATTACAGACTTCAATCATTTAGTTGTTTGTATATGCACTTATAACTTTTTACAACGATATTTCATTTGTTTGTTGATTTTAATTAACAGCGTTTAATTAAATTTTATAATCACCCGGAAATTTGCGGCTAAACATATACATAAAACCATATGCATTTACATACTATATATATTATTACGTCAATATCTACATGATGTATAAGTTATTGGGAATGACAGAATAAGCATGCATAAATAAATAAATGAAAGTAGATATTAATTATGTACGATTTGCAATGAATTACTATTTAAAATTTGCATAGAAAAAGTTAATAACATATTCATAATTCATTTGAGCATATTCCTTTGAAAGTTTTTTTCTTGTTGCACACATTTTTGATTTGATTAAATACAAAATCATATGGCACATAAAATACAAAAAAAAACTCGTTAAGCCGTTGCAACCAAAAAAAAATGTATTAATTACTTTCTTTCTTAAATTCAGTTGTGTTTAAAAATTAAACCATAATCTAATAAAATATGTGGTAGTCGCTGTAATACAGGGTTACTCATGTGTGTGCCTTCTCAGCTTCAAAGGCCGCGACAAGGTTTTAAATTAGTCTAAACAGCACTTATGATCAATGCGATTAAAGGAGAGAGAGAAAGAGTGAGAAAAATATTAAATGACCAATTGTCTGGTTTTAGAAAATGTTGTTATTATATTTCACTCATGAAATTTATTTAATTAAATTTAATTCAAATTTGAAATTTTAATCTTGAAAAATACAATACGGATTTAAAATTCAAGGTAATATAACGGTTAATTAAAAATAGACACACCTTCATACTGACAAAACTCAATCTGAAAACTATTTCATCAATCATCATAAAATTTAACAATACAAGAGTATAATTTCACAAAAGTCGCACAATTCGTTTTGGAGAGGCTGCTGATACCAAGCAGTGGCTTGATGATATTTCCTACAGACTACAAGTATAAGAGCAGATGTGAAAAGGGAACGATTCAGGCCAAAAAAAGAATAAAGAGTTTGTTTTGAGATAGTCAAACAAATAATGGTGGTTTGTATACTTGCAAAATTTCGTGATATACTCCCTAAAAGCATCAGAGAAGTCAGTTCTGGCATGTACATAACAGGTACTTCCCATCAGTGAAAATTATACTAAAATCAGTGGGGGATTAAATTAGTTTTTGACATTGTTCAGGTTTACTTGAGAACTTATTTTCAAACAATTATAAAAAGTAAGGCAGAGCTAAGTTCGGATGTAACCGAACATTTTTTACTCTCGCAAAGTCAAACGGTATACTCGTTTGAAATTTCTTTACATATTTTGCCTGATTTGCATAGTGGAAAGTGAAAGAATCAGATGAAATTTAAAATGGTTTTATATGGGAAATAGGCGTGGTTGTAATCCGATTTTGTCTATTTTCGCACTATAAGGTAGATATATGAGAAGTATATTATGTACCGAATTTGGTTGAAATCAGTTAAGCGGATCCCAAGATATGACTTTTCGCCCACTGTTTAAGTTTGAAATAAAATTTTATGTATCTGGCGTGTATAGTGCTTGATTTATCGCGCTTTTAGTAGTTTTTAACAGTACCGTTATATGGAAAGGGGGTGGAGTGGCCACCCAATTTTACCCATTTTCACACCGGCGAGGAGGTAAACAAATTTGTTCTCAGTGAATTTGGTTATTATAGCTTTATCGGATTGGGTGATATGCACATTAAACCTATTAGGGGGCGGGACCACGCCCACTTTAAAAAAAAAGATTTTAAACTGCAGATGCCCTTCTCTAATGGGATCCTGTATACCAAATAAGAGTCTTGTTTCTTGCTGTGAAGCTTAGTTATGGCAATTTATTTATTTTTTGATTTGTGATCAGTGGTCCGATTTCGCCCATCTGCAAAACTATTCGTCTTATGGTACCAAGAAACATGTATATCAAGCTTCATTAAAATATCTTAATTTTCACTCAAGTTACAGCTTGCATAGACGGACGGACGGACTCGATTAGTTTTAGGTGATAAAAACAACCGTTAGGTGAGCAAAACTATTATGCTCTGCGGTAACATGTTGCGAGAGTTTAAAAACATATATATGAAGGAAAATCAGCCGAGCGTTTCAAAATGCTGATTAACAGTTATATGGGGGCTAAGGCATGTCTTGACCGGATTTAATCCATTTTAAGCATAAAGATCAAAGATACACTGTTACTTTCTATTGATGTTCAATGATATATCGCACAGATTGACCGTTTTTTTCGGGAAAAGTCAGTTATATGAACTGGGTCCACATATTTGGCGTCTGGGTTCGTGAAAAGTTCTGATCCAATTTCGATCATTATTAGGCGTAAGATCACCTTGATATTTGTGCAAAGTTTTATCCGGATGCCCTGATTGTTTTTTGATTTATATACTGGAAAGTAAAAGAAACAGATGGAATTTAAAATTGTGTTATATGAGAAGTAGGCGTGGTTCTTGCCTGATTTCGCCTATTTTTACACAGTGTTGTAGGGATGTCAGAATAATATTACATGGTTGAAATTGGTCAAGTAGGTTCCGAGATATGGATTTTCACCTAAATGTGTGCGGTGCCACACCCAGTATCCACATATGACACCGGCTGCCATAAATCCTCTCGTAATATCTCGGATGTAAAATTGTATGTCTCTGTAGCACTAAGATATAGATTTATCGAGGTTTTGTAGTTTTTAACAAAACCATTATATGGAAAGATGACGGGGTCATAATCCTATTATATCATTATATACATTAAACCTATTAGAGAATGGGACAAGGCTAATTTTTTCAGAATTTTGAGCCCATCGGTACCCCGTGCTATTGCAATCCCTGTACCGAAGTACGGTTTTATATCTTAATTTGGAGCATAGCTATGGCATTTGATAGGTTTTCGATTAATGGCGTTTAATGGAAATTACACTTTATAGCAACATGTTACGGGAATATAAATATATAAGAACCTCTCTACATGAAATATCGGACTTTTAGTAGTCCAATTTTTTAATTTTTAAAACCACAGATGTTTCTTCCTACTGCAATTCGCTACACGTAATTCCAGTTGATTTGAGCTTATGCAATTAAAGCACTTTATAGGTAAAAAACATTTCAAGATATCTTAGCCCTTTATTTGTCTTAAGGCAAGTTTCAAAAAGGAATCTGAAAAATATGTTCAAACATTCAAGGTTATGTTTCTTTTTTTAATAATAAATATGTTGAAGTGTTAATGAAACTTAATGAAATAATTAAGTAATTTACTCACAGTGCTCCGACTTTATAAGAAAATATAATATAATAATAATTAATACTTTATAAGCAATACTTTAATACTTTATAACCAAGACATAATACAGCACGTAATTGCATTCCACTCAACTCGAACTCAACCCCTTAGAATGAATCTTCAATTGGATAAAATCTCTATTCGCCACATGCTCGCGAAATGTATGAGCGAAATTTAATTGCTCACAGACAATTAAATGTAGCGAATGTTAGCACTAAATATTTCTACACTTACATGCCAACAAGACTACAAATGTTCATTAACTTGTATGAAACTAAATTTTCTGCAAAGGCATGTGAACAATGCATTTATATACTCATATACATATACTTATATGGTAAATGCGTACTTGCAGTTGCACGAATGCAACAATGGTAAACAGCTGATATTGCAACTAAAACGGCGCACAGAAAATTTATTTCATTGTTATGCGACAATGTTGCTTTGGTGGATTGCGGGTCGACGGTCAAATGATTCTGGCGATCACGCGGCCTTAATGCCACTACATTCTGTCATTCGTGTATGGACAACAACAGTAACAATTTGAAAGTAAGTGACACATTGCACACACGCATTTATCAAGCACTTGTAAGTGTAAGTGTCGCAAGTGGGAACCATTTGTACGCCATTATGTTGACAATTCGTTGCTTATAAGAGCTTGCAATCTTGTATGTTGTTGTGTCTTTTATGAACTTATGGTCTACAACAACATTCGCATTGCACTCAAGCTTTCATTGCACACATTGCATTATCACTTTAGTTTGGTCATTTTGTTATGCTTGCGGTGTGGCGGAGCGTATGCTTTTGTGGGCATCTGCATCTTTATCGTTTAGTCTAGTAGGCGCCATCAACACCGCTGCGGCTACTTGGGCCGGCAAATTTATCTTCATCTCGTGCGGCTGTCGTCTCACTTCCGTCGATCGTTAAGCGTGAGTATGTATTTGAACTTGTTTTTGTTACTTTTCGCATTGGTTGCACGGAGGTTGACTGACTGGGTCCTCAAACGCATTTCTGCCTTCAACTAGGATTATTTCTTTCAAGAGTTAACTCAACTCGACTGAACTTCTAAGGCCATCACAGGCACTCGTTGCCCACAATTTGACCTCGCTCTCAGCCCTCCCCTAACTTTTTAATACATATACACACTCATTTTGAAGAGTTAAATTGTCGCAGTGCCACGAAACTTTGATGCCGTTCAAGCTAACATCGCATGCTTCAATTCAGTTCGGAACAGTTCGGTGCGGTCTGTTGACTAAACGGCAGCACTAAAAGACGAAAAGACGACTAGGCGAATCAGAGGACATTGCAAGCAGCGAGGACGACGACTCATCGAGTTCTTTTATTGCGCACTTGATGACCTCCCTTACGGCTTACCTTTACTCCGACGGGCCTTTATGCCTGCTGTTCTGGCTGAATTGCCCGGTTAGTCTTGGTTCGTGCTAGACACTGGTCGCTTGCTGCAGTGCATTCATAATTCTGCCTGAATTTATGTACACTAAACTGTTATTTACGATGCGCTCCGGGCATTTTGGTCACTCGCAAGTGGTGGCACACCACACACACGCACGTCTTTATGGTTCCATATTCATTTTGTGTATGTGTGTGTGTTCTTTGTGCGAGATAAAGTAATCAAATTGAATGAATACTGCAAAATTCTTTATAAATAAACTGCATTACGTTGTCTGCATGCTTCTTGGGAATTTCGTCATTTTACCTTTAAAGTATCATCTTTTTATGTCCCCAAATTGCTCTACTTTATCTGAATTTCCACAATTATTACCTAATGAGGTATTTCATTTATATCCAGTGAAAATTTTGCCACTTGAGCGACATACACAAGTCTCTTTGGTAACAAAGCATGTGCGCATAATTAGATTTCCTAGCTTATTTGGCATTATTTATAAGGCCAATCAGCAAAATTTTATTCAATATATAATATATGATTGACATAATTTAAACAATCCAATTGGAAAATAACTTACTTAATCTGAACAACTTTGACAGATTTGCCCAAATCTTCATGAATAACTATATAAAATAAAATAATATTAATCGGTTTCTGGATGGTCCTTAAGTACAAATTTGAATAGTTTTATATATTATAATTTCTGTTTTTATACTCTAGCAACATGTTGATACAGAGTATAATAGTTTTGCTCACCTAACGGTTGTTTGTATCACCTAAAACTAGTCGAGTTAGACATAAAATTAATATATAAATGATCAGGATGAAGAGACGAGTCAAAATCCGGGTTATTGTCTGTCCGTCCGACTGTCCGTGCAAGCGATAACTTGAGTAAAAACTAAGATATCTTCATGAATTTTAGTACACATGTTACTCGGACTCTGAAATGCTTGCCACTCCCATAAAACGCCATTAATCGAAAACGAATAAATAGCCATACCTAAGCTTCGCAACAAGATACAAAGCTGTTATTTGGTACAACGAATCGCATTAGAGAAGGGCATCTGCGGTTGAAAAAAACTTGAAAAAGTGACCCCGCCCTCTAATATGCTTTAGCACCCCTATCGGCAGTGTGAAAATCGTATGATAATCCCGACGACTCCTTATAGTATATGTTAAAAAGGGCTTTCTTAGAGCCGCTGTCAAAGTTGAACTTTGGGGCTGGCACCGCCCACATTTAGGGGAAAACCCATATCTCGGAACTTCCTTGACTGATTTTAGCAAATTTGGTAAGCAACATTATTCTGATTTAAATTGAATTGGATCAATAATTCCCTTAATTCCATAGTATAATAGAAAAGTGTTCGACTCTCGTCTGACTTTATACCCTATATCGTGTTTTTCTCGTAATGATACATCTGTGTTCCTAGAATGGATAAAATCGGGTGAAAACTTTTCCAAGACCCCATGTAACTAATATTAGAATTTTTGAACATCGGGTTGACTTTATCTCGCATATATTGTTGATGGTAAGGTATATATTTTTCTACATATAATAATTTCCGTTATTCCAACAAACTTTCTTACCATACATCTTGTATATTAATGGTTTGCCGCTGAACATGAATGTAGTCGGAAATGGACCTTGGTCCTAATCTCATATCACTAATATAATATCATTAATTGCGATCTTCTGGTTGACATTTGGTACATCAAATATTAAATTTAGCCTCTCCGATTAAGTCTATGCCAAGTATATCTCATTTGAGGATGATTTTAATAAAATTTTCGCCGACAGGAAGTAAAAGATAGCTTTGAAACTTATTGAGTCTATGACCTATAATATAACTTAATAAACTGCCAAATTAGATGGTAATTCATTCACGATTTCGTCTAATCTAATTGAAAGCAACAAAACGGTGTGTACGACTAGTATCCCTAAAGTTGTATCAACATCGTCGTAACTCTAGATTTCTGCAAAAAGTAGAAAAAGGTCAGTCTCTCCATGACTGATTTCTAACCACCTATTTATGCAATAAATGAGGTTGTGAGTCCATCTGTCCTAATTAGAACTATTCCATTGTTTCTGTCAATCACTACAAGTCTACAATTTCACAATTCCTGATTGATTTTTGGTATATTTTTAGCTGGTATAGTTGATGTTATTTGAATATTCACATATCGTTTTACCCTAGACAGGGTATATTGAGTTTGCCACGATGTTTGTAACACCTTAAAGGAAACGTCGGCGATCCGATAGAGTATATATATAAATGACCAGCGTGACACGCTGAGTCTGTCTGTCCGTATATACATGAATTTTTGAGATATCAACCTGAAATTTTGAACACGTCACAATAAGCCGCCGATATCGAACAACTATAGCATATAGGTTTCACAAAAACTGACCGATCCACCTCAATTCCTTGCTTGGAATAATATTTAGTTGACAAGGTATCTTTACGAAATTTCACATAGATTATTATCCACGGCATCGCCATAATCTTCAAAGATATTGTTCAGATCGGAAAGCTATAGCTTATGGCTGTCATATAAACTGACCGATCACAATCAAGATAAATATATTTGTATACCCTTTTATGCTATAAAAATGCACCTGTGAAGTCTATTATAGCTTCAGTGGAACTGAAGTTAACGTTTTTATTTGTTTTCCTTAATTTTTGAAAATCTAGATTATTCCAAAAAAAAATTCACAAACACATTTACTTTTTCTTTTCTTACCACCGCCCTTATTTTCTATTATAATTTAAAAGAGTGTTTGGTTTTGGAATGTTTGTTATTGGTTTTAATTATTACTAATTAATTAAATATTTTTCTATAATAATGAAAGTAATTAATGAAACCCGTTCTTACCGTTTAATACAATTTAATAGCGAGACATCGACATATGTATTTGAATTGCTTCTGTTTCGTGCGAAAATTTAAAAAACACTTCGCACATATTTTAGTCGAGATATTTTCTGGCTTGCAGAATAACTAAATTGGTAAAACTGCCATAATTGGAGTGGCAACAATCATAAAGAGATCCTCGTGTAGGATAGTGAGATATATTAAAAAAAATACCAGTAGCAATTTTCAAATAAAAACTTACGCGACTAATCTTGTTTGGAGTCAGTTATCACAAAAAAATGTATATTGCTTACAAAAATAGGTATTTATCAAAACAATATTCGGCTAAACATAATATCGAGCAACAAGACAGCCCACTGCAAAACTATATGCACTGAAATAAGTACATGCAAACCCTTAAAGCAAAACGGTTTAGGAAAAATTTGTTGCTCCAACAAATGGATGGAACCCAAAGATCTCACATTTATTAGGAACATTACTAGACATGGTCAGATACCCATCGAGCATTACAACCGTAATACCGAATAAGAGAAAGGATGAATTTCAAACAAAGACCAAATTATGTTTTTTCACCGCGCAAATGTCTATCGACAAAATAAGATTTGACGAAAATAAAGGCTTTATAATTCACGTTGAGAGGACAATACTTTCACTTTGTGTTTGGAGAGCGATTTATGAAACAAGCAGGTTCCGTCAAAACCGCTTATTGGCTTACAGCAACCATTAGGTAAGAAATCAATGTAGTAATATACGAATGCCCACTCTCTAGTATCGACTTAAGCAGCTCTTCACTAATTCCTTTCAAAGGATCCAATATTCCTAACAAACCTACGATCCATTAACTAATTATTTCCTCGAAGGCCGACAATGAAGCCATTTGTTTTCAATGCCTCTTAACACATTATCCGTTGTCCGACACAGACCAATGTTGGACACTTATCCTCACACACACATACCACTAAATTTGGGCTCACAACATGAATAACGGCATTAGCGAATATTGTAGATATGTATGTACGAAGAGCCACTAACACGAAGGAAACATAGTCTAAGTTGCAATCGTAAGACCGTAGCCGAATCACATGGCTCTTCAATATGCAAATTCATGTTAATTTTACTGAAATGTTTGCAAAACAATCTGTAACAAGGCAATTATAAAAACACACATCGCCAAGTAGCGCTATTCTCCGAAACAGGAAGTTTCCTCGGTATTGTCTGTACAGCTGTGGCAACAAAGTTGTTGCTGGAAACCGTAAGCTCTAAGATGACGAATATTATTATAAAACCTATGTAACACGCAATAGACACATTTGCAGGAATTACAACGAGCGCATGCATGTTATATGTTAAATATATTTATATATTTTAATTTCCAGTATCAGTGCATCAAATACCTAAAACTACTGAAGCTTTGATTGGTTCTGAAGCTTATACTATGGTTATAAGGGTATACTTTTGTACATCAATATAAATGTATGTACCTTAGAAAGATGTATGTATAATAAACGCTGTAGAGCAGTTCAAATACTTTTATACCCTGAACAGGGTATATTAAGTTTGCCACGATGTTTGTCGCACCTAAAAGGAAACGTCAGAGACCCTTTAAAGTATATACATACATATATAAATGGTCGGCATGACGAGCTGAGTCGATTTAGTCGTGTCCGTCGGTAAGCACAATTTTTTCATCCCCAAGAAGCTGCGGATCCACAGAAGGTTTTGGGTTCAATGTAAGGTTTGTTCTAATCGTATAAATAGCATATTCATATTCGTATTATTTGTGGATTTTAAAAATATTTTCGAGAAGCAAGGCAAGGAATCCAAATTTATTTATATAACAACTTAATTCCCACTTTCTCCATCGAACTCGTAAAATATCCTAATGAAGTGGAGTGGTCATCTTCTTTGATAATAATGTGGCAAGGAACTAAAAATTTATTAAATCGGTTCAGTACTTCCGGTACATTCCATTTCTAACTTCCGGTTAACTTTATTCCGTAAGTATCAGTCAATATACAAGATATCTCAGCAAAATTACGTGAATGTATATGCTTGGACATACTATAATTTAATTCCGAATGCTTCTTATATATACTCTCAGTCGATCCTATTCCGTATAAATCTGTCAATGGTATACCATACCTATCAACAAAAGGTCAGCGGAAATATTTTAACTTACTTAGTAAGATTTGAACAGATTATATAAAGCATTTTGTGTGCATCTAAATATCAATTCCTGTCCTACATATTATATTATTTGACGAGTACAAAGCTCAAGAGCTCTTATCGCTACCGTTTACAAACACATACATACATATATGTGTACATAGGTAAACGTGAACTGCTCATATTACTCAAATTGGCTTGTAACCGGTGGCCAATGCCCACGCTGCCGGCTATGGCGCCACCTGCTGGCGTCAATGCTTCAATAAAATCAAACTCCCAAGCTGTAATGCAAACTTCAGTAACAAGAAATTACTGCATACCTACCCAAACATAAACGCATACCGACATCATTACCGTCGCAAATACTTTTGTAGAACCCTATCACATTCCAAAAGATACAAGCAGAAATGTGCAAGAATGCACACCTACACATACACATATATATATTTCAGTGTGTATGTTAAAGATTGTTAGCTTAATTGATATCGAATCGGCCGTTACACGCCCTTCCTCGGCCCTGCGCCCCGCTCACCTGTTGCGACCGCCTACACAAAGAACAACTTAGTTTATACCGATATTTGCTGATTACATCGGTGCGCTCTAAGTAGCAGCTTGTGTGAGCGGCATTACCTCTTGTCGACACCACCACCTTTCGGCTCTAGGGCGAATTCTCCTTTACTTAGCCCCGGATGGATAGATTTCAGAGATAAATTGGTTTGCAATCTGCATATGTAATATTTGCTTTGCAGCGAAATGCCGGCAGGTGGGCCTTTACTTATGTGTGTGTAAGTGTGAATGCATATGCGTGAGTATGTGCACCACATTGACACTGGAGCTACATCATTAATAAATTAATATTAATATATAATAATATAGTGTGAGGAATGTGCGACTTTTATTACTATTGCTATTTCTATTTATGTATTTAGAATTGTTTGTTTTGTATTTGTAACACACATATTTGCCTTTTCCATTAGCTTCATTTAATTACACTGCTTGACAATTTGCCATTAAAATTAATTTATTTTTTCTATTCCTTTTCAATTTCAACGATAATTGCATTTGATAGTCTTACCCCTTGTTGAGCAGTCGATTTACGTGACGGCCCTGGACATAGCGTGTATTATGTAATGCAAATGTGTGAAAATGTGTCTAAGTTTCCACACCGTAATTAGTGATGGCTGTGATCCACATAACTGCCGCAAAATTAAGAATATTTTTAACTAGTTGCCAAAAAATTCGGAGCAACAGTATTCAAAATGACTGATAACCCCGCCCACTCCCCATATAACGGCTTTGTTAAAAACTATTTAAATTGCGATAAGTCTATAAATAAATGCGTCTGAGAGATAAAATCTTACACTCGGGCTTTCTTAGAGCCGCTGTCAAAATTAGGCTTTGGGCGCGGCACCGCCAACGTTTAGATGCAAACCCATATCTCAGGACCTACTTGATCAACTTTCCATATAACACAATTTTAAACTCCATCTGATTCTTTCACTTTTCGGTATACAAATCAAGCACCAATGAATATAATGGAATAAAAATATGCCCTTAAAGTACGCCACATTGTGACCAAAAATTGTTAAAGTCGAATCAAAACTTCGGAGAGAATTCCTTTTTTGATAATAGTATGCCTTTCTATCAAAATTGCAATGAATCAGATCAATAATTCCCAAGTCCCCATATACCTAATAGAAAATTTTTTTAACTTTCCACTGACTTAATACCACTTATATCGGCAAATATGTAAGTTATATTAATTAAATTAAATAAGCGTATTTTTCTTCCAACAGTGCATCTGTGTGCCTAAATTGGATACAATCGGGTGAAAACCTGCCCTAGCCTTCATATAACTAATATTAGGATTTTCAATCATCGGACTGACTTTACTCCTTATATATTGTTGATGATATATGAGGTACCGTAATGAAACTCAGAGAACATCTCTTTCAGTTAATAATATGTAGCAATGACAAAATCAGGTCAATACTACACCTATCTTCCTTATACCTAATGAAAGATTTTCAAACCTTGTACCCTATATGGCATATCGGTTAATATGTAAGATATCTTAGCAAAATTAATTGTACTTACTTGTATAATATTGGATATAATTTAGTTTAATGCTGAAAATATGTGAAATTATACTATAATAATATAATAATTACCGTTATTCAAAAAAACCGTATTATCTGAATGGTTTAGCGATGAACATGCGTTGAGTTGGTCTAGGCCTTGGTCTTCTGGTTGACGTTTTGCGCATCATATATTAAATTAAGCCTCTCCGGTTAAGTTTATGTTAAGTATATCTCATTTGAAAATGATTTTAATATAATTTTCGCTGACGGGAAGTAAAATATAGTTTTAAAACTAATTGAGTCTGTGACCTATAATATAACTTAGAAATACCAAATTTGATCGTTATTCATTCACGATTTCGTCGAATAAGTAATGTTGAATTCCTTCGCACATTTTTTAAGATAAAGTTTTCCTAACACCTGAGAGTATTTCCCCTGCTTTGCTCATTGAAAGTTGAAAGAGCATAAAATGATCGGTAACACCCGAACTAGCCCTTCCTTACTTGGTGATTTTCATTTCCGTCAACAATATTAGCGATTGATTTAAAATCCATCAGATCAAAACAACTTTTGTACCTAGAAAAAAATTTCGTCAACGTCTACATTTGTGGCCGCTATCCCAGTTAATGAGCCTATTATGATACAAGTAATTAATTTTTATTTCAAGGAAAATATTCTTAATTATTAAATTTTTGTCCTGAACAGCAGTGCAGGAAATGTCTGGTAATTTAATGCATTGAGCATTTGGTTGTAATTCTATTATACCATTCCCAATTTCTAGCAACTGTTCGGAATATATTTGTGCTGGTTAATTAATTTGTAACTGCATACGCATATTTTTGGTCAATCAAAACTTTTGTTAATCCTGAATTAAGAAAAGTGTAGAATGACCGAATCATTAGACAGTAGTAATTTCATCGTTGCCGTTTACCACAAATCTTCCATTGCTCTGTGGAGTGCTTCGAGAATATTTCTGAGCCATTATGCACTCATCTCAAATTATGATTAAACTTTTTCTCAGCACTGGAGCTATTCCGGAAATTTTTTTACCACCTTCAATTCTAGCATAATATTATTATTTAACAGAAATTATATACTAAAATATGATAATAAATTTACTAAATCAATCGTTTCTATAATTCTAGCACATTTTCATTATTCATTATCTGATATTGCTCTGAAATTTTGCTCACACCCTTTTCTCACCAAGAAGCTTCTCATTCGGAACCGATATCGGACAACTATTGCATATACAATAACTACCATACAAACTTACCGATCCAACTCAAGTCCTTGTAAGGAAAATTTTTTTATTTCACAAGGAATTTTCAAGAAATTTTTCATACATTAATCACCAAAGAATCGCTACAATCCTCAAAGAAATTGTTCAGATCGGACCACTCTAACATGTGGCAGACATACAAACTGATCGATCAAACTCAAGTCCATGTTTGAAAAACTTTTTTATTTGACCAGATATCTTCACGAAATTAGGCACAATTTGAGCTGCCATTACAATCTCCGAGGATATTGTTCAGATCGAACCACTATAGCATATAGCGGCCATATAAATTGACCGATCAAAATCATAATAAAGATTTTTATACCCTGAACGGGGTATATTAAGTTTGCCATGAAGTTTATAACAACCAGAAGGAAACGTCGGAGACTCTATAAAAAATATACATATATGGTCAGCATGATGAGCTAAGTTGGTTTAGACATGTCCGTCCGTCCGTCCGTCCGTCTGTATATATGCAAACTAGTCCCTCAAATTTTAAGTTATCGATCTGAAATTTTGTACCTGTCCTTACTAAGAAGCTGCTCATTTGACGGAACGGCCGATATTGGACCACTATAGCATATAGCAGCCATACAAACTGAATAATCGGAAGCAAGTCCTTGTATGGGAAACTTTTTCATTTGACGAGGTATCTTCACGAAATTTGGCATAGAATATTATTTAAAGTAATAGAGCAAGCTCCGATCATATAGCTGCCATATTAACTGAACGATCGGAGTAAAATCCTTGTATTGAAAACTCTTTCATTTGACGAGGTATCTTGACGAAATTTGGCATGAGTTATTTTCTAAGGCAAGAATATAATCTCCGAAGAAAGAAAAGAATAAACTGAACGATGGGAATAAAGTGCCTGCATGGAAAAAAATTTTTTTTTTTTTTGCCGATTCACGAAATTAGATCTGAATCTAGTTATTGTAAGGAACCTTTGTATCTGTGAAGGGTATTATAGCTTCGGTGCTACCGAAGTTAACGTTTTTATACTCTCGCAACCTGTTGCTACAGAGTATAATAGTTTTGTTCACCTAACGGTTGTTTGTATCACCTAAAACTAATCGAGTTAGATATAGGGTTATATATATATAAATGATCAGGATGAAGAGACGAGTTGAAATCCGGGTGACTGTCTGTCCGTCCGTCCGTCCGTGCAAGCTCTAACTTGAGTAAAAATTAAGATATCTTTATGAAACTTGGTAGACATGTTTCCTGGTACCGTGAGAGGGTTGGTATTGCAGATGGGCGTAATCGGACCACTGCCACGCCCACAAAACGCCATTAATCAAAAACAAATAACTTGCCATAACTAAGCTCCGCAATAAGATACAAGACTGTTATTTGGTACACAGGATCACATCTGCAGTGGCATCTGCAGTTAAAACCTTTTTTTAAAAAGTGGGCGTGGTCCCGCCTCTAATAGGTTTAATGTGCATATCTCCTAAACCGCTAATTCTATAATAACAAAATTCACTAGAAGCAAATGTTTTTAGCACTTCTATTGACGGTGTGAAAATAGTTGAAATCGGGTGGCAACTCCGCCCACTCCCCATATAACGGTACTGTTAAAAACTACTAAAAGCGCGATAAATCAAGCACTAAACACGCCAGAGACATTAAATTTTATCTCTGAGATGGTATGAATTGGCTTTATAGGAACCGCGTTCAAAATTAGTCAGTGGGCGTGGCACAGCCCACTTTTAGGTGAAAACCCATATCTTGAGATCTGCTTAACCAATTTCAACCAAATTCGGTGCGTAACGTTCTTTTCATGTTTCTATGTCATAGTGCGAAAATGGGCGAAATCGGATTACAACCACGCCTATTTTCCATATGACACCATTTTAAATACCACTTGATTCTTTCACTTTCCACTATGCAAATCAAGCAACAATGATTATATCGGCGTAAAACTTTGCGTGAATAATGCAATTAAAGTATGCCACCTTGCGGCCAAAAATTGTCTAAATCGAAACTGTTCAAACCCTAAGTACTAAATATGTGGACCCCAGTGCCTATAGTTGACCTTCTACCGAAAATATCAGTCAATCCACAAAGAAATCTCAAACGAGTATACCATTTGACTTTGCGAGAGTATAAAATGTTCGGTTACATCCGAACTTAGCCCTTCCTTACTTGTTTCTTTATTATCTTCGGATTGAAAATGATTGGATTCATTAGCCTAGCGGTTCCTTTATTTTTGGGTAAATAGAAACTTTACTTTTTCATAAAAGAAACGAGTACGCGGATCACCAATATTGAGCGACGATATCAGTAGAAAATGTTATCAAGAAGAAATACCTATTAAGATGTCTGGGACTTTTTCGATTAGCATTTGATGAAATTATATATTCATTCTTTATTATAATTTTTAAAGTTAAACTTTATATAAATTTATTTACGTACACTCAAAGCTCTGTCCGAGAAGTTGTCAAGTAACTTTTAGGGAACGTTTTTAAAAACCATTTGAATTTTTGAAAAACTAAAATATCAAAAAATTTTCGAAGGTTCCAGCAGGATTTAAATGCACCCCATACTTAACAAGAGGTGTTAAAATTTAATCTTCTTTTTTTTTAAATGAATGGGCAGTAATTTACGAAAATACTCAAACTTTTCCAAAAATTTAAAACATATTCGAAGTTTTCAATACTTTAATGGACCCGTGTATCCGATAACTTCAATAACTTACTAATATCGAGCTCATCAACAAAAGTAATATTCTTGCATCCACTGCTGGGTAGTCCTTTAATATGAAGTAGTATGGGTAGTGTTAATCTTTGTTTGTATATAATTATGAACAAGAGTAAATAAAATAAACAAAAAACGCAAATGTATATTACACTGCTGTTACTGCAAAGTAAACATATCGACAATTAATGAGTGGCAAGTGTCTACTAATTAAAATTCAAATGCGCTTTTGTTGCAATAACACAAAAGTGAAAAAAAACCATCAAAAGCAAAAACAACCTTAAACAAGCTCATTCAGAAAAAGCTGATAATTTAAAGCAATTTAGTTTGTTTCATTAATAACAAAAACGATTTTTCTATGTTTCGTAATTGGAAAACAATTTAATTATACTCATAAATTATGCAAACCCATGCTTAATGTGTTGTGCGCCATTTAAAATTAGTAGGTTGCAGCAGTTTTTAAGAAATTAGCATTTGCAATTAAAAAATATTTACTGAGTGCACACACAAATATACACTAGCAATAATAAGTAATTCCTATTTGTTTTTATTTCAATGGGTTTTTATGATTGATAAAACCAAGTGATGTTGCATATGGTGTTAAATGGTGATTTATTGCAATAAATTAATGGAGTTTTTAGTAGTCAAGCGGAGTTTCTTTCTAGTACAGTTATCAGTACTCACAATCTGAGTGAAGTTGTGATACAATTTTCCTCTCAGTTCATCGTAACCATTTTTAGTAAACAGAGATCTTTTTACTTTTGCTGCTTTCTCTTTCCTTATAAATAAATTTGAGTTTCCATATTTCCTTTTATACATACCATACATCGAGAAATGTGTGGAATTCTCGATACATCCACTGATGTCATACTGTAAATATATGTAATCGAAACTAAGAAGTATCTCTAAATAGCTAAAGCTTTTCCATGAAAGAAATAAGTAAATACGTAAACAAGATAAGACCGCTATTAAAAAAACTTAGATTTTTATTGCTGAAAATATATCCAGGTGTTCATCATCATTTTCCTCATAAAACTTCACAGAACAGTGAGCCTCACCGTGGATTTTTTCGTTAACGATACAGCAGAGTCACTGCTAAAAGAATTTTATTAACTCCATATCCAATTTCAATGCAATTTAAGTATATTAGAAAATTAGGTACAATGTGTCATATTTGTGGTTTTCGGTCAAATTTCTTGTGCCTTATACTACTGGGTTTACAAGACCTAACCGGCCGCAAGATTAAAATGGTGTCTTTGCTGCAAGTCTTTACTGTAGATATACAAGCGTTTTCTGTAACGGTTTAGATGCTGATTGAACACTACCTATTATTTACCTTTAAATCTTGTTAAATAATCAATCCCGAAGAAACTTTCGAAAAACGCTCAAAATATGAAGTTTTGTATGCAGTACAAATTTGGGGTTAGCTTGGTCAACTACCGTCAATCAATCGACAATTGTATTATACCTATGCTTCTGCTATGATGTGAGTTCTTGTAGCTTATTATTGCCCTTATAGCTCCTACGACACGTCATTGCTGGAACAAGTGAGAGTACGGTTTAACTCAATAAATATATTTAAATTGCAAATATATCAATATAAAATAGTTAGTGAAACAGTTCATGTTCAAGACACGCTAATGTCGACAGAACACAGCTGTAGCTGCAGCATCTGTGAAGTATCTGCAGTGGCCTAAGCCGTAGGGAGTTCCAATATTCACTATCAGCTCTCACTCTATTGAAATTGAGTAGACAGACTGTCCTTTTTACCAAAATAAGAGATCAAAGAAGCATAAGACTAAGTATCTCAGTCGAGTACTAGAAATCAAAATTACCATCATCTGTTCAATCCTCCCGAAAATCTTATCCAAAATAAAAATCGACAAAAGTATACATTTGCCATAAAGAGTTCACGGAAGAAAATCTGTAAATCCGAGTAGGAAATAATTCAGAAAAATTGGAAGGAATTAATGATCTATTACGGGTTTTTCCGTTGTAAAATTAGTTTCAGATATTTAATTGGTTTTTCTGCAAGTCAGAATTAAAATTTCGTTTCTTTTTAAAGAAAAACACACATTCTTGTGTTACCAAATATTGTTTTTGTTTTTCGACGTCAACATCGACGTTATACCGAATATAGCAATCTTCCAATTTTTATACTCTCCCAAAATGTTACTACAATGTATAACAGCTTTGTTCACCTAACAGTTGTTTGTATCACTGGAAACTAATCGAGATAGCTATAGAGTTATATAAAAGTGTATAAATAATCGGATGAAGAAGCAAGTTGAAATTTGAACAGTCTGTTTTTAACTGATAACTTGAGTAAAAATTGAGATATCCTGATGAAACTCACTACATGTGTTGCTTGGCACGCAAAACGCCATTAAACGAAAGTTTAGAAAGTGCCATAACCATGCGCTTAACTCATATACAAAAATGTAATTTCGTACAGATAATCGCATTAACAAGAGTCATCTGTGGGCTTAACATTTTAAAAGTGGGTATGGCCCCGCCCCTATATGGTTAAATGTACATTCAATCCCATACATACATCCCCATATAACGGTTATGTTGAAAACTACTAAAAGTGCGATAACTCACTGAATAAGTGAGCCTATACCTATAACATTTCAAAGACCCAGACAACAAATATGTGGACCCCAGTGCATATGGCTGGTTTTTACCAAATATCGATCAATATGTGAGTTTTGGTACTGAAATGCGGGGAGAATATTTTTGTGATGACTAGATGCCTTTTGCCAAAAGGAGGGCCAATCCTTCCCTTAGCCCCTTTATTCCTAATATAAATATTTTCGAACTTCTCGTTGACTTTAAACCGCATCCATCGGTCAATATGTTAGAAATCTGAATGAATTTCAGAAAGAATCTCTTTCTAATGCTAGTGTATTTTCTTTCCTGTGATTATAAATAATGAATGCAATACTTCCTACTTTTAATTAAAATAGTATATTCGAAAATCCCATACATTAATTTACCTTGCCACAGTATAAAATGTTCGGTTACACCCGAACTTATATTATATCTGTAGGACTCATTGTTATTTGCTCAAAATAAGACTCAATCTTGGCGTTTGTTGTTTATTTTCATTTGAACCAGCATTCCTTGGCATTTATTTTTCTAAGATTTTAGCTTTCAAATGTTGGCCGGCGCTATGGCTCAGATGGTCCATCCGTTGAGTCCAATTTTCCATAACTCGTTCGACCCCTTCGACTGGTAATTGGTGATGTTTTGCTCCACAGGAAAAAGTCTTGCGATGTGATATCACACGATCTTGGTGGCCAATCGACCGGCCCAAAACGTAAAATTATCTGCTCACGGAAGTGTTCTCTAAATAAATTCATTGATTGATACGATGTGTGGTAAGTGGCCCCGTTTTGTTGAAACCAAATATCGCCAAGATCACGAGCTTCAATTTCAGGTATCAAATAGTCGGTTATCATGGCGCAATAATGGTCGCCATTGACGGTTATGTTCTGACCAGCAACATTTTTAAAGAGATATAGCCCGATTATTCCAGAGGCCCACAAACCACACCAAACCGTTTTTTTTTCTGAATAAAATGACAGCTCGTGATATCTCTTCTACATACCCATTGAGCCAGAAATGGGTCTCATCGCTGAACAAAATTTGGCCCGAAAACTTCGGATCTTCTTGGAACTTTTTAGGAGCCCATAGAGGGAAGCGATGTCACTTGAGCAGTTCTTGCACAGCTGTATTTTGTACGCTTTCAATTTAAGATCTCGGCGTAAAATGCGCTTAGTCGTTCAATACGTCAGTCCGAGTTACTGCGAACGACCCCGAATCGACTCTCCACGGTCTTCGTGTACACTCTCAGCTACGGCCGCTATATTTTTTTCATTGTGTTCTGGACGTGATCTATTCGGTCAAATATTGAATACTGGGTCTCAAGATGGGTGATGACCGATTATGTTGGCCATAAGTTGAGCGAAGCGGCGTAAGTTTTTTTATTCTGAATGAAATGATACTGAACAAAAAGAGTATCATATCTTGACAAGACTCATACGCAATCTGTCAATAAAGGCTATTGAAAAATGTACCTCCACTTGGATCACCTATTATATAATATATTAGATATAATAGTGACTGGTTTTGTGTTCTACTACTGGATAGCTGGGCTTCGTGGGAACTTGGCCAGCGCTGGGCTACTATCGGTTCATACGCTGTCGCAAAATTCGTTTGGCCCAAGATCGATCGTAAGCGATCTAGTGTGCTCTTTGCCCTCAGACCTAGTTGTAGGGCCACACCAACTGCATAAACTGTATGGAAGAGAACGATAGCTCTCACCAAGCCGATTTCTGATAACAGCAGCATTTTTAATCCAAAAGTACGGTATATTTAACGTATGAAAATTCGTTTGAAGCATTTTTCCTCAAAGTTCCAGAACATGCATCATTAAAATACTACGAACTTTCACGACTAGCCTTTTTTTAAGTATTTGATGCCAGGTAAGTTAGATGATTTTCCAAATTTCAAAATACTGTCGGATGTCCTTATCAAATAATGTTTAGATAAAAATTTCAAATGTTCCGCCATTGAAAAGCTACTCCACTGTAATATGCATAAGTACGTTATGTCATAAAGTATATTTGTAGGTATGTCTTATACATATATGGATTGCTATAAAGGCACCAAAATCGCCTTATTGCCCAACTTGGGACGCAATGGCATGTGCTGAATGTATTAAACACGTCTAGACTATAAAACCGAAACGAAACGCTGCAGATACGAGTACTTACTCTATAAAGTTACATTCACCCATTCAAACATACATACTTACATTCATACACAAGGATATTATATATGATACATACACACACACATAAGTGTATCCGTAAGTATATGAATAGATTTATGTAAAGGTAGTATGGCATAGCTATAAAAAATAAGTGCTGAAACTAAATAAAATGCGCTCGCATGCACTCCAAAAGTAATCAAAAGCAGTTATTTAACACTCATAGATAACTCAAAACTACGAGTATTTAAAGTGATGGTAAAGTAGTAAAACAGCTGCTTTTATGAACGCGCTGCTGCACAAAGCATAAGAAAGGAACATAAGAAAACTAAAAAACAAATACGAGTAAAGAGAAAACAACAAAAAAGCGAAATAAATTAATTCAATATTATACATGAATGTAACTCGTAGTCGCAGCATATAGATTGCAAGTACTTAGGCACTTTGCTGTGTGGAACTACATAAGTATTTATTTAAATAATGTAGAGATTTTTATGAACCTACAACACGCACATCCAATCATCGTTATAAAACATGCATGTTTGAAAGGATATATTTCTGACTTCTTCCACCGTTCCCTTTCCCCTTGCCATATGGCCACTTGCTGAAACCGCCTTAAAGAGCGTCAGATGGTGGGGGTAAATCTGAACATGTTTACAGTTGAATGTATTTAAGTAAATTGAATGCAATGCCACAAATTACACCACACCGAATGGACAAAAGATGAGGACAATGAAGAAAAGGTTTCCGCTTACAACAAATACACCCACTGGTCAAACAAATGTTCATGCCGAATCGCAAAAACTCAGTTAGAGACGTATATACACACATAGATATAAGAGGACGGTCCAATAAGTACTTAGCCCAACCGCCCAATGACGTCACTACCAAAAGAAAGAATAATAAAAATTTACTAACTTGTAGTACATTCTCGTACTTTCACAGCAAAACCAGATTCACTGATTTGTTTTACCGGATTTTAGAACAGATTTTGAACAATGTAAAAATATTAATTTCGCGCAATTATTTAATTCCTATTTTAAAAAGAAACACGATAACGCATTAACTTCTGTTGCACTTCATCTAATAAAGTTGCTCAATGGCCAATGCGATGCCATTGATTGATCGTATCTCAGCAAGAAGTATCGAAATAGGGAATGTTTTGCAAGTTCCACCTTGAGCCTCCAATTAAAAAAAGAAACAGAATTCCCCTTGCCGTAAATTATTTTCTGTTCATAAATTATGTAAGTAGAACATTGCGAGAAACCGTCGCTGCCAATTCTATAATATGATACTTCATTCCACGATTTATATCAGTGTTGATTAAATCAGATGCACTTCGATTTGGTGAACTCATACCGAACTTATTGGTAAATTCGCAACGACAATTCAATCATCCTCAATAGCGAACAATGCATCATTGTACATTGCGTCACTGAATTATGTCGTTAGATCGATGTTGGTACAATATATCATCAGTCATCGAATCTTTGTGATGATAGCACAACATTTGTGATCGGGCCGGAAAGCATTTCGTCGGTACTATAGCGATTAGTAGACGAATTTGTGTCCCTGTGCAGTACTATGTTGCTTCTGCAGGCATACTCTCCCAATGATTGTCATCTTCTAACAAGCTTAGTTCAAGGTATGCATCTCATCATCCTTGATAATCTTTAATTTTTATTTATTTTTGGCTTTTTTTTATTTCACAATTGTACCTAGTATATAAAAACAAAATAGTAACAAACAATTATTTTCTAAATACAAAAAAAAATAAAATACTTAAAACTAAATGTTAATGGAATTCATTTGTTGCTACTGTTCTCTTGCTAGGTCGGAAGGCTTCTTACGTTTCAACCGGATTTCTCGCCCAATAGTTTCGATGGTCTAGAAGCCTCCTCATTAACGTGCTATCTATGCCTCTGTTAGTGAGACTTTGCAATTTTGATCATTTCATTTAACACTGAATTCACGGCTAGATCACGGAATTCAGCAGATCTAACGGATCAAAGAGCATTAACTAAAGTCCTTAGTACCTTACTTTGAAAGCGCTGAATGCAGGCAATAGAGCTTTGACTTGAGCAACCCTATAGTTGGGTTCCGTAGGCCCAGACTGGCTTTAGAACTTTATTGTATATTAACAACTTGTTTTGGACTGATAAACTGGATCTCCTGCCAACTAGGTGGTAAAGCTTGGCAAATTTCATATCAAGCTCAATTCTTTTTTTTTTACATGCTCTTTCCAGCAAAGCTTAGCATCTTAGGTGATACATAGGTACTTAGCACTGTTTTTATGTGAAGTATTATTTATATTAATTGGACGATATGCCTATTTTTTCAATGAAAGTCGACGTGAATTGATTTGGATACGCCAGTTAGATGCCCACTTGGTAATCTTTAAATAACAATGATCTGGTGACATTAACCAACAACAGTCGCAAATAAAAGCAGTACGACTCAAACTATTTGATTTGAAAAAACGGGGCATGCCTCAACTATTGTGTGTGAAAAAATGTTTTTCCACCTACACCAGCCTACACTTCCACCGTCACCGTTACGAACTATTGCTCCATTCAATGCATTCTTCAGATTTGCCTCAGTAAAACTTTTTTTTTAAAGGTGAGAAAGTTTCACGCCGGGCAGGAATTTAAATAATATCAAGAGGTCGCCGCCATTGAGGCCTACTATGCAGGGCTGCAGACAACGTATTTTTAAGACGGGTCAAAGAAGTTAGACAAGTGTATTGAGCAAGAAGGAGATTATGTTAAAAAATAAAGCGCCATTTTTTTCCAAAATTTTCATTTTTACTTGTAGGTTAAGTACTTATCGGACCGCCCTTGTATGTGTAATGCAAGCTCAAAACTGCCTTCAAGTTTATCTCTAGCGTAGTCATCATTTCAATTTCGCTTCTTATGGCTTTAGACTAATACATTTACACATAAATTTGGTTATGCAGGGAAAGTCCTTGAAATACCCTTCAGTGCTATAAACAATGACAGTTGTGTACGTTGCGAGACAGTGCGAAATACAAAATGATTTCGTGCTTTTTTATGGGTTTAAAGCTTTCAAATTCAAACAATTCGTTTGCCTATTCTATTGATCAGCTTGTTTGGTTGTTTGGAGTATGTAAATTTGCATGTAAGTCGGAAGGCCGGAACGAACGGACCATATGAGCAATGAGCAACGTGCCAATAACACTGATAACTTTTTTGGTTTTACTCCTATTTACATGTATAGAATAATAGATGTTCAAGCTGACATGAAAATAGTTAATTTAGGTTGGGACTGGTTTGATTATTGACTTGCCCATTATTGGCTGAGTCTAAGTTTTAAACGCTTTAAAAACGTCAAATATTTTGTAGACCCGATACTATAACTGTATTTTTTGTTAACTCATGAGAGCGTAGTATAGTTTTATATCACCATAGATAAGGCTTACTTCAATTTTTCTCCCACAAATTATCCTGCTGTAAGCAAACATTTAAGTTCATGTTCCAAATCTCCGGCCCCAAAAAAGACCGGGCTAATACCGTTGATAATTCCGAAAGAGCTACTCTAAAATCTGCACCAAATTGTCACACCACATATTTTCCTAACCTCAATTAAGTAATAATATAACATATAAATCATATAACCCTATTTTTTCACTGGAACATATATGTAGCTTATTGAGTAAAAATTTTTTAATGAAATTATGAATAAAGTAGTGATCATAATTTAAAATACAACTTTCCCGATTTCATGTGAGTATTTCATTGAAAAATGGAACTTGGACACACTTTGCTCTTAAGCGATAGAATACTTACTTTTTCCCACTGGGATCAATCATTGGCTTCTCCCGCTTGGTGCCTCTTTCGACACATGTTTGCATATGTATATCCCGATATGCGTTTTGTCGCTGGCAAATAGGCACAACCACAAAGTGAGATAAACATGGAAAAATATTTGCATTCAGTCACAAACACAACTCTGACAACAACAACAACTCACAACAATCGAATGCAAATTTCACTAAATATTCATCGCAATACAGTCCATCAAATGATGGCGTTTGATTGAAACTATTGTCTTTGCCTGAAATATTTTTCTCTCCGGCGAGTATTTTCATAGTGCTAATTTTCTATGGCCGACACTTCATACATATTTTATATCCGCACACGAAGTTTGTAACACCCAGAAGGAAACGTCGGAGACCTTATAAAATATATACATAAATGACCAGCATGATGAGCTGAGTTGCTTTAGCCATGTCCGTCTTTGCGTTCATCTGTATGTATATATACGAACCCTTAGCTTTTAAGCTATCGTTCTGAAATTTTTTATTGCTTAAAACAACAATGTATTCCCCGAAGAAATTGTTCAGATCAGATCACTATAGCATATATGTAGCTGCCATATTAACTGAACGATCGGTTGCTTGGAAAACTATTTCATTTGACGAGATATCTTCAGGAAATTAGGAATGATTTATTCTTTAAGCAACAATGTATTCTCCGAAGAAAATGTTCATATCAGATCACTACAAGGTGTAATTCAAAAGTTTCAGGACTTTTATTAAAAAACGAATATTATTTGTTTTTTTTTTTGAAAAATTTATTGGTCGCCTTCAAAATAGTCTCCTTCCGCCTGAATACAACGTTTTGCATGTTCAAGAAGGTTATCGAATGACGCTTTTGGATGACATCGACGTCAGAATAGCGGTTTCCTTTAATGGCCAAATGTAGTTTTCCGAAAGGGTAGAAGTCGCACGGTGCCATATCAGGTGAATACGGAGAGTGGTTGAATGTTAAAATTTGATTTTTGGTCAAATAATCGGCCACATGCGTCGATCGATGAGACGGCGCATTATCGTGCAACAAACGCCAACTTCCATCTTCGCGATATTCTGCCGAATGCGACGAATACGTGCTACTAAACACTTCAAAACTCCAAGGTAGAATACCGCTTTAACATTTTGGCCGGGTGGAACAAATTCTTTGTGGACAATCCCCTTGGAATCATAAAAACAAATCAGCATTGTCTTCACTTTTGACCTCTCCAGGCGCGATTTTTTGGGTTTCGGCTCATTTCTCATTTATGTCCTCACGACCACTTTGAAAACTTTTAAACCACTCGTGCACTCTTATACGGGATAGACAATCATCGCCATAAACTTGTTTCATCATTTGATGAGTTTTGGTAAAAGTTTTACCAAGTTTAAAACAAAACTTAATGTTGGCTCTTTGTTCGATGCTCATTTTCCGACCGACACTACAAATGTAATGTCACATGTAGCGCGATATCTTAGCTGTTATACAAGTCAGCTGTTATATAATTTTTATACGACAACACTGAAGAATACAGAATTGAGGGATAACAATTTCAGACAGATGGCGCCACTTGAAGCCGCGTTGAATTGTATCTTGTATATCACATAGTGCCGTTTCACATTGGGACTCAAAAGAGTCTCATACCAGTTTATTGTGGGCGAGGGGACGACGAGGAAAGACGAAGGGACCGTGCCACTCGTGTTCAGGTGGCACGCTTTGTGTTCTTGTTCGTAACAGCTCGCTGCTATCCTTTTCAGCATTCCTTTTCACTTTCAAATTCTTTGAATGGTTGCAAGAGCGCTCGGTTTCAAATGAATTCGATCGCAAATTTGAGTTCTGTTATCTATTTTTGTATGTAATATGCAAATACGTATGCATAGAACAATAGAAATATTATGACAAATTGTAAATAAGGAGAAAATTAAGGAATAGATTATGGAGTAAAGAAATTATGAATTTTTAATACGGAGTAAAGAAATTATGAGTTTTTAATACTTAAAGATTAGGAAATTCCTATTATAAATTTGGCCTTGAAAATATTAGTAGCGGATATTCAATACATTCTTGTGGATTAGGAAATTCCCGTCTTTAGTATTTCTTTGAAACTATTTAGCGGGTAGGTACTTGTATTATGCATATTGTTCTACCATATTCATGGTAATTCATTGCAAGCAAAATGTGTGACCATCATCTCAACATACAAATGAAATACGCAGCACGCAGTGTTGCGTAGTCGAACCGCACAAATATTTACGAAAATTTTGTGAAAAGAAATGCAGAAAAACTAGACTCGAGTTGCTGGACTCTTTTTGACCGTGTGAATGCCCAGAGCGACACCAAAAGAAAATTTGAAAAGCATCAGACTCTTTTGAATCCCAATGTGAAACGGCACATAGCTGCCACACAAATTGAACAACAGTTTTTAAAAGGGACCTTTGTATATGTGAAGGGTATTATACCCTACAAGAAACTGCTGATGGGTTCACAAATACACTCACATTTGATATGTCAGTACTGACGAACAGTTTACTTGTCAGCTGACCGTTACTGTTATTTTGTAAACAGAACTATTTTTGAATTATATTGCTTACATGTGTAAGAATGAAAAACCATATCAAAAAGGGACGCATAAAATTCCATATAAGTTTCTCAACAACTGCGCAAAACAATTTTACTGTTCTTCTTGCCACAAACGAAAAATGTTGCACGCTTCTGTGCAAAACTCTTTTGGGTTTTTTGTTAAAAATATAAAATTTTATGAAAGAGAGGTGTTTTCAAATATAATATACATACGTAAGTTAAATAAGTTTCAAGTAAAAGTATATATTTAGTTAATTTACATTTGCATTTTTAAATTCAGAACTATCCACTGATTGGAGAAAGACGTACGCAGAGCTATTGAGAGGAGGAGAAGGCATCAAGTGAAAATTTATTTTTATATTTTCATATTTTATTATTTAATTATATTTTTTTTGTTGCATTCCTTTTTATATTTAGGTATATTATTATAACTAATTTTGATTAAAAGTTTGAAATTTATTAAAGAAATAAAAATTATATTATCTACTGCGCAAAATAATTTTTCACTTCTGATAGCTTTTCAGTTATAACTGACAATTTTCAGCTATGACGGATTTATTGTCAGCAATGACTCAGAAAAAGACATTAGAGTGAGCAGTATAGATATATAGTGAATCAATTCCGAATACCCATGTGTTAAAGAGAGACGCAAGTTCACACACATACGTTTGTTTACATCAGTTTTTGCACAAGACTCTTAAGAAAATGATAGAAACTTTGTTCTGCGCGCTGACAAAATTTTTTCAGCTATGACTGTCATATTACCCATCAGATGACCGTCACTGTTCTTGTAGGGATAGCTTCGGTGCAACCGAAATTAATGTTTTTTCTTGTTTTATCTGCCTATGTACCTCGTATATACAAGTACATATATAATAACCGTGTCATGTGCGGAATATACTCGCAATAAAGACACAAATGTACGTAAATATGTGTTTATACGTATTTTCGAATGCGAATGAGCATCTCTAGAGATTTTTCGTTTTTATGGTTCAGCAAATCTGTGCGCTCTACTTAAACCATATTTAAATTTTCTCACCAATACTTATAAGACACGTTTCCTGCACCAGTAATTTCTATATGATATACCCTACATGCATATGTACTATGTATGCTACTCGCATGCATTCCAGTAGGAATTAGTTGTCGTAGGTAACTTAATTTGGGCAGTTTCAGAGAGAACAAGTAAGGAAGTGCTATGTTCGGTGTAACCCTACCTCTAGGTGTTGGCAAAATTGTATATTAAAAAGTATGGCGAAATAGTTGAACTTTATTGTTCGACGAAATCGTTAATGGATTACAATCATTTCGTATCTTATTAACTTATATTGAAGTTCATGCACTCTCTTGATCTTAACATTTTTTAATAGCGCCAACGAAAATTGTATTAAAATCATCCTTAAATGAGAAACATGGGATATAAACTCATCCAAAGAGGATAATTTATTATATTGAGTTGATGTGGAAAACGTTAACCAGAGGATTGAAATTCTTTATATTAGGAATATGAGGTCTAGACCAATTCCATTCATATTCAGTGGCAAACCAAATAATTTTAAAGGTAACTTGTCCATTTAATTTATTTAAATTATCACAAATTTTGACCAACCTGTATGGTTTAAAGTTCAGTGGAAAGAAGAAAATAATTACAAGTATATAAGGTATCTCGGGGACAGAGAGAGGGAAGGGCAGACTGCATTAATTTTGACATTGCTCAGGTATACTTGAGAACATATTTTCAAGCAATTTTATAAACACACACACTGAACGACCTATTCGTCATAAGAATTGATAGAAAAACCTAAATGGGAGTGAGGGTAATTTGTATACGAGTATATGGTATAAGACCAACCGGAAATTTGAAAATTGTATATTAGGCATATGGGCTCCAAGGGACGCATTGGCATTTTAGACACAAAGATACATTGTTATTAGTAAAACACGCTCTCTCGTTTTCACTAAGATAACTTACATCTTGGCCAATGTATAGGACCTTGAATAGTTTTAGTTCGATTTGGACAATTTTTGATCATAAGGTGGCGTACTTCGAGTGCACTATTTGTGAAAAGTTTTATCCCGATATATTCATTGTTAATTAAAGTTGTCAATATAATAGTACAAAAAAAATTTGGTTGATATCGATTGAGTAGGTCCTTAGATCTGGTTTTTCTCCTAAATGTTGGCGGTAGTATTCTCATTGTTTAATTTTGACCCCGGCTCCTATAAAGCCTTCTCGTATCATCTCGGGTGTAAAATTTAATGTCTCTAGCGTATTTATTTATTGATTTATCGCGGTTTTAGTAGTTACCAGAACCGTTAAATGGGGAGTGGGATTATCATCCGATTTCATCCATTTTACAGGGTGTTTAAGGATTTTCTTGTGAGCGATTGAGATATTGTGTACATTAATCTTTTTAGAGGGCGTACCACGCCAATTTTTCCTAAATTTTTAGCCCACAAATGCCACGAATGCCCCCTGCGACAACCGGATTTCAACTCGTCCTGTAGCAACATGTTGCAAGAGTATAAAAATTAAAATGATTTTTCGATAAGAGACGATAAAGGAGAATCAGAATATAAAAGCTGAATGTCACCTTCAATTTACTAAAAAAAATTATTGCATGCAAATCGTATATGGCATTTTTATACTACATCAAATAACAAAATATATAACGACCTCTAATAATCACTTAATATTAAACATGGACTATATGATATTCCTAAGCAACCCGCAATATCTCACCAATAATATCTCCCATGTCGTTGTTAGTGGATAAATATATTTTCCTGTCTGAAATCCGACGCGAAATTAACCTCCAAACGAAGCTCATGGCGATAGCGATTGCGGTTGTGATGGCAATGGTAGTGGCGTTGTCGCTGCCGGTAGTAAAAGTAGCGATATCTTCGTTACGTTTCAAAATTTACATAAAGAAATCTCTTTTTTCCTGCACAAGCCACGTGCTTACCCTTGCAGAACCATTGTTATAGTATTTGAGTTAAAATTTCTTATTTCCCTGTATAAATATAGAATATATATGATTAAACATACATACATATGGCGGTAAACTTTATTTTGTAAAACCGCTTGCTGAAACCAGGTCGGTACAAAATACCTACCTTCTTATTAGTATCTCCTGAATATCTGTAAATTGGTCTAATTGGTCTAGAGGTCTAATTTTATCCCTGGAATTTTAAACCAAATCAAATTAAATATAAACTAATTTTAAAAGAGAATATAATAACAGGCCCTTCCTCTTCTCAAACAGTTCAATTCGCTTACTAAAAATATACCAGTATAAAAAGAGTTCCTAAACATATTTTCTTTAATAAAACTATTAAAAATCTAATTGATAACGTCAATTCATTGATATATATTAGAGTTTCTTCTCAAAAATGATTTTAAAATCTTACCTAAATCTATTTAGTTTGATGCCTTTACCATATATTAATATTTCACATCTTTCAAAAGATGGTAATATTCCGAACAAAATATAATATTTTAAACCTAAAAAATTCCATAAACCTTCACATACTTTGATACCAACATTTTTATACTCTCGCAACATGTTGCTACAGAGTATAATAGTTTTGTTCACCTAACGGTTGTTCGTATCACCTAAAACTAATTGAGTTAGATATAGAGTTATATACTTGTATATATAATATAAATGATCAGGATGAAAAGACGAGTTGAAATCCGGGTGACTGTCTGTCCGTCCGTCTGCGCAAGCTGTAACTTGAGTAAAAATTGAAATATCTTTATGAAACTTGGTACACATGATTCTTGGTACCGTAAACGATTGCTATTGCAGATGGGCGAAATCGGACCACTGCCACGCCCACAAATCGCCATTAATCAAAAACAAATAAATTGCCATAACTAAGCTCAACAACAAGGTACAAGACTCTTATTTGGTATACAGGATCACATCTGCAGTGGCATCTGCAGTTGAAATTTTTTTTTTTAAAGTGGGCGTGGTTCTGACCCTTAATAGGTTTGATGTGTATATCTCCTAAATCGCTAAAGCTATAATAACAAAATTCCCTGAAAGCAAATGTTTTTACCTCCACCTACAGTGTAAAAATGGGTGAAATCGGGTGACAACTCCGCCCACTCCCCATATAACGGTACTGTTGAAAACTAATAAAAGCGCGATAAATCAAGCACTAAACATGCCAGAGACATTAAATTTTATCTCTGGGATGGTATAAGATGATTTTATAGGAACCACGTTCAAAATTAGATGGTGGGGGTGACACCGCTCACTTTTAGATGAAACCCTATCTCTTGGGATCTGCCTAACCGATTTCAACCAAATTCGGTACATAATATTCTTCTCATATTTCTATGTTATAGTACGAAAATGGATCGGATTACAACCACGCCTATTTCCCATATAACATCATTTTAAATTCCATCTGATTTTTTCACTTTCCAGTATGCAAATCAAGCAACAATGATTATATCAACGTAAAACTTTGCGTAGATAATAATACGTTTAAAGTATACATTGTGACCAAAAATTATCTATATTGAACCAACAAATCTGGAAACCAAAAATATCGGTCAACATAGAACAAGGCGGCAAGATCCACAAAGAAATCTAAAACGAGTATACCATTTGACTTTGCGAGAGTATAAAATGTTCGGTTACATCCGAACTTAGCCCTTCGTTACTTGTTATAATTCGTTTATCTTATCAATTACTGTATTGAATGAAACATTTTAAGGAGGGAGGCAACTCCCTCGAAAATATATAAGTATCACTGCATTCTATTTGTGAGAAGATCCTTGGGGCCTTTTCGATTTTCGAAATCTCACAACCCTATGCCCGTGTAGGTTGAATAACCCGAACCATACATGCAATCCAAGGAAAAAATGTTCTGAATCGATTATAGCTGATTTGTAGCGATACAAGCAATAGTTTACATTTTTATTTGGTTTTCAACATATGTATAAGTATGTACTTGCGACGCAGACACAACTGTAAAAAGCAAGCCCCTGGAAAATTTCCGGCGCGTGGTAAATATCAATACCTTAGCTGTATGTATTATATAAAAAATAATCAATCCAGTACAAACCCCGATAAGCGACGTTCATTTTTGCAATTGCTCACACACCGTAAGTCCTAACTAATATTAAAGAACGAACGACCAAAGGACGTATAACGAGCTATCCCGGTACTTAAAGCCCTATGGAATTATTAAATATAAAAATTTAATTTTTAAATACACAAAAATGGAAGAACTAAATATTTTTTCGTACTTAGTAGTAATATCGATAGCAGGAGCTGCACCATCTTTTTATCAAATCGGCCGTCATGATAGCAGTGATTTATTTAATTTCTCATGTATTTCAATTTATTTTAACTAAAACTGAAATTATTTTGTTATAGGCGATTTTCTAAGCGATTTAAGCTTGATTTTGATATCGCATTTCTTTTAAAAGATAGAAACACTCTTTGGAAAATACTACACTTCATGAATATGAAATTGATACTGTAGTACTTTTTTGTATTAACTATTTCAAATGGCTGAAAATATTCTATCTTCTTTGGTTTTGAACCGTACGACTACTACATCGGTCGTATCCAGAAAGTTATATAAATCGGTTCAGCCTAGAACTTTACCATACAAGCTGTACTTTTTCCTTAAGGGTCCTAAGCACGTACATACAAGATGCGTTCCAAAGTAAACAGAACTTTACAAAAAAGACAGAACAAATGGTTTTATCGGCAAAATCAATTAATTTTATTCAAAATAGTCTCCTTCTGCTTCAATACAGCTTTTTGCACTGTCCAAAACCATGTCGAACGAGTGTTTTAGCTCGTTGCCTGGAATGGCCGCCAGTATTCCGGTGCAAGCCTTTTGAATGGCCTCCACGTCTGCATAACGCTTTCCTTTCATCGGCAAATGCATTTTTCCGAAAAGTTAGAAGTCGCACGGTTCCATATCAGGTGAATACGGGGAGTGGTTGATTGTTAAAATGTGATTTTTGGTCAAATAATCGACCACAAGCGTCGATCGATGAAACGGCGCATAATCGTGCAAAAAACGCCAACTTCCATCTTCGCGATTTCGGGCCAAACACGTCGAATACGGCGCACCAAGCGCTTCAAAACTCGAAGGTAGAAACCGCATTAACAATACCCTTGGAATGATAAAAATAAATCAGCATTGTCTTCACTTTTGTCTTCTCCAGGCGCGATTTTTTGGGTTTCGGCTCATTTCTCATTTATGTCCTCACGACCACGTTGAAACCACTCGTGCACTCTGCTACGGGATAGGCAATCATCGCCATAAACTTGTTTCATCAATTGAAACGTTTCGGTAAATGTTTTACCAATCTTAAAACAAAATTTAATGTTGGCTCTTTGTTCGAAGCTCATTTTCGACCCGATGACAAAAACATACTGACACTTGAAACGCAATAACTTCACTTCCAATAAATGTCATGAAATTTTTATTGGAAGTCGATAAAGGATAGCAGATTCTAACGCACTTGTCGATATATAGATGGCGCTACTAGAGTTTACTTTGTTATTGTAATTTTTTACTGTGTAATTTTTTACTGTTTACTTTGGAACGCACCTTGTATTAGTAGCCAAGTGTGAGCCATTACTTGCCTTTAGATTTTAATTCGCCTTTTGCAACAATACATCTCTATGACCACATGGATGGAAAATTATATAATATTATATCACGAGGAAATTAATTAACTATCATATGCCTGCACGAATTCGATGGCGGACATGAACATAAGTACATATTTACCATAAATTATATATATATATATATATATCTAACTGTACAAAAGCGGATATTCAAACCCTAGTAACTAAATATAAGCGAAACTTAGCGCACATACAGTTATTTGAACGAGAAAGTCCTTTCCGCGACTTTGCAATAAAATTGTAAAATTATTAATCTCACTGCGTAAAAATTGTAGCTTAAATCAGTATCATTTGTATCACGTTTAATGCATTGCTAAGTACTGGCGAATCTGCACATGATGCGAGGACGTGTCTAATTGTGACCGTAAACACAGGAAGTCAGATTACTATCAATCTACTGAGGAGTAATTGTATTGGAGTAGAGTCGTCTTTAACTCATAAGCTCATTTCAAGAATATCCTTGATTCGCCAAGACACACAAAACACATGAGGGTTGTAGACAAATACATATATTCATTGGTTTTTAATCATTCATAACTACTTTAATAAAATGCTGTGTAATGATTATGTTAGTGGCCATATGGTAGCTCTGTATATTAAAAGTTTGCGTATAACGGTACTATATCAGCTATTGAAAGAAAACATTTTTGTTAAAAATTTAATAGGGATAGAAACCACTAAAACAATTTAACTAACACGTAAGGAAGGGATAAGTTCGTATGTAACCGAACATCTTATACTCTTACAGCTTGCAAGGATCAAAGCCGGAGGAATAAAGTAAGGTGTTGGCAAAACTTTATATTACAAAGATGTTGCGAAGGAATTCAACATTCATTATTCGACGAAATCGTGAATGGATAACGATCAGGTTTGGTATCTTATTAACTTATATTGAAGGTCATGCACTGACTTGATTTTAATAATAATCGCGTCAACGAAAATTATATTAAAATCATCCTTAAATGAGATATATGCAACATAAACGCATCCAAAGTGGCTAAATATATTATATTGCGTTGATGTGAAAACGTGAACCAGAGAATCGAAACTCTTTATATTAGGGATATGAGGTTTCGACCAATTCCATTCGTAATCAGTGGTATATCAAATCATTTTCAAGGAAACTTGTAGTGTTATCAGGAAAGGATTTGCTCTGAATTTTAATAACATATCTCACATATTGGCCGATCAAAAAACTTTGCAAGGGTTACACCAGAACTTGGCCCTTCCTTACTTGTTTTTAATTAAAATGTGAGTCCTGGGAGCTCAGGGTGGTGGTAATTTTCTTAGGTGTAGTATTATGGGTTATATTGAAATTTACACAGGTATCAAAAATTGTCAAATTGGTTCAATCATCTCTTCGTTAGACAACACAAGGTCGGGTAGTAATTCAAAACATTTAAATATTGTAGTATGGCATAAATATATGTAGTGAATATTTTTGCTAATACTTTTTTTCTGAAATCTGGCAACAACTTAAATTACATAGTCTACGACACAACATACCGCGAAGCATAATCTTGTATTGTATGAATCTTAGTAGAAGATAAGGTAATAAGATGGATCAATTTGTAGATGAAAATATATATGAAATTAACTCCGATCGTACTCCAGAATATCTTGAAATAGTTTCAAACATATTTCTAAGTTATTTTATACATTTTAAATGGGTAGAATCATTACTAGTCATGTTTTCTCAGATTTCTGGTGAATACATTTTTACATGTTTAGTACACTTTTAGGAGACAATTCTGTTTTCAATCACAAAGGTCAATAGCTTAGCCTGTCTATTCATATGTGACTATAAAATCAGAGAATGTTAAAAAATTGCAGCAGCTCGGATTTTCCATTAGTGAACAATTGTAATGGCAAATCTCTCATAATCCCAAAGCGGATTTCTATGCCATTACTATTCATCACTTAGAGTACAGCCAAACCCGACCAAGAAGCGCATAGAGTTCACTGAATCGGTTAGTTCCTCAACTTCTGTTAAAGTGCATATTTCCTTTTAACTTCGTTGGTGATACTGCGCAGCCAAAAAACGCACAGAGGTGCATAAAAAATTTACTGCCTAAAAGTAGGCAGCCAGACTCACGACAACAAATACTCACCGCCTTTTACAATACAAATGGGAAAATGAACAGGAAGGCGACTGGTTACAGTTATCAATGCATATGGTAAATTTCTCATTCGCAAAGTTGGAAAACAAAAATCGAAGTGTATAAAAAGCGAGCACTTAGCAACAACAAATAGACACTATAAAAACTTGAAAATACTAAGGAGGTTAAGTAAGTGAAGCAAAAGTGCAAAAAAATAATAAAAAATCGACTGTAAGTACTTAGCACAAAGAGGTGCCGAAATTGCAATTCAATTGCCTACTATTTTACGATTTGCCACACACACATGCACGTGGATGCAGACGACGACGACGGCGGAGTGAATGTTATATGAACAATAAGTTGGATTGCAAAAACGGTCGTCTGTTTGCATTTCGGTGACATCTTCAAAGCAGCGGAAAACAGCAAAAGCAAACAAAGGAGTGTCAAAGTTGCAACCCAGCGAAGGTCGTCGCATACCCGCGGGTTTTCTGAAGGGGAGAGGGGGACTAGGTTTGAAAAGCTGAAACTTTCAGGCGCACACTTGCCATATGCGGAGAACTTTTCACTTTGCCGACGAGGGCATACGTGTGCACTGTATATATGTGTGCCATGCATATGAAGCGGTTTGGCTGCTCGTATTTGCCAACTACAAACTTTTTCCATTAAGATGCTTAAATATCCTGCATTTCTCTCGGTAAACTCCCAAAAGCGCAGACTTCTCAAGCGTACGTAAGTGTGTGTGTTGGCGAGTAGGCGCGTCCTTCGATTACCCTCTACTGAACCGCAAGGAAGCAATGGCATTGCTACACCTTAGCACTGGCGACAAACTTGGCTCACCGCGTGCACACTTGCCACCGCTAAAGCTGGGCTACAACTGCAACCGCAACACCCAACCGCCATATTTGACTTGTTAAGGCATCGTATGTGACGCTATGTGCCCGCCACGCCCATCAAATAACGCCTATCAGCCAGCGTGTGCATCTCAGGCGAAGCTCCTTGCAAGATTCGAAAGTTGGTGTTGTTGGTGCTCGTGACGTGCCGCACGCATTCACACAGTTCCTATAAATCATAATCCTGGTCATTACCACCATCATTATCGTCATACACAAGTGCTACCGAGTGTTACCGAGCGCCACCGGAGCGCTACTCAGCCACAGTGGAATATGGTAAGTTGAAGTTACCACAATTGTGGTAATAATAACACTAGTTACAGTTTGCGAATTGAAAGTCCAAACTTGTTACATAGTTTTTAGCTGACGGGGGATAGGCGTTTCTTAGAAGTTTTCACAGTTTCGCACCTGCAGGTGTGAAGGCATGTGGGTGTCAATGTTGCACTTGACAGTTAGATAGCGGTTAACGAACTTTAAAAAGGTACAAATATATATGTCGCATATAGGGTGTTTCAAAAGGACTCACGGTTTCGGTTAATCGGCTAATTATTATAATTATTAAAGTTCATTTCGATTTCGAAAAGAGAAGTGTAGGAATTTATTTATCTTTTTTCACTGCCCAGTCCCCTCTTCATTTTAATACAATTAATTTTAATACATTTTTGGACAGAATGCATCTTGTATAGGACTAGTGATGAAGGAAAAACAGTGTACTATAAAAAATTTTAATCTCCGAGCAGTTCAAGAATGCAGAACGTTTGATACTCTTAAAAGATTTAATGTATACATAGGACAAACACTCACCTGGTGCCCGATATATCAGTTATTTTGTTATCATTCGTTATGAACTTAACTTGTTGAGAGGAGTTTAATAAATAATAGAAATAGTAACGAAAATTATTTGTAGTTATGGAGCAATTTAATTTACTGTTAATTTCAAACAATTATAATATAGAAAATTCTTACTTATTCTGAGATATCATGAGAGAAGTGAATATTATATATATATAATAGTGAAAATTACCTAATAATAGTGAAAATTACCTAACTTTAATTGATTTAATAGAGATCTATATATACAAAAGAAGACAGACTACGTCCATAAAAAAACAAATTGTTCAACAAGTTTGCATTGTCCTCATAACGGTCACGGCTGTTTAAATCATATAACCATTTTGATCCCTTATCTGTCTCGTACATATTTTTCTTGTCAAGTATAACGAATGGTAACTTTGCAACTCGCTCACATTGGAATAAATTGGACGCCGAATTACTACTCAGAAAGACAAAAAATCATTTTTGACTTAACTAGCTAATCAACTACTGTTTAACTTTTACATTGTAAACTACATAGTCTGTCAGTATCTTCTCATCTCATAACTTTTTGAATCTAGTCTTATCAGATATCTCATCGGCTAACGTCTGTAAAGTTTTTTACTTATAAAGTATTTATAAGAATACCTTTCAAACCAGCAGGGAAAATAAACACTTGTGTTTTACATTTATGTTCAATACAGAGGCTTTTACCGAAATAACGCTTAAAAAACGTGGAAACTAAAAATATTTGTAATCAAAATTTTCATATTTGAAGGAGATTCTTCAGAATGCCTTGGATGTAGAAAATGTCACTTTGGTGGCGTTTGCACCTCGAAGGTATTATTGGTCCATAATTTTTACAGCTGAAGGGCCAATGTCATTTCATGCCTACAAAACGCCATTAGTCGAAAACATATAAAGTGCCATAACTAAGCTCAATAATAAGATACAAAACTGTTATTTTGTACAACGAATCCCATTAGGGGCATGCATCTGTCGTTTTAAAATGTTTGTAAAAGTAAGTGTGTACCTGCCCTCTAATAAGTTTAATGTTCGTATCTCCTAAACCACTCACGCTATAATAATCAAATTCACTCAGGGCAAATCCTTCTGGTATCCCTATCCCCTGTGAAGATTGTTGAATTCGGATAATACTCTCATATAACGGTTTTGAGTGCAATAAACCTATAACTAAGAGTGCAATAAATCTATAACTAAATGCACCAGAGATGACATGAGATTCCTACATTACAGTGCGCAAATGGGCGAAATTTGACAAAAACCACACCTACTTCCCATATAACACAATTTTAAATTCCATCTCATTCTTATAATTTTCCGTACACAAATCAAGAACCAATCCATGTATCCGGACAAAATGTTGCACGAATAACGCCTTTGAGGTGTGCCATATTATGACCAAAAATTGTCCAAGTCGGACCGAAATTCAGGCCCCCAGATAGCAAATATGTGAACAGCCCTATTGCGAACTTTACCGAAAATACCGGTCAGCCTATCAGATATATTAAAGAAATTTGGAGAGAATCCATTTCTGATAATAGTATACCTGTGTATCAAAATTGAATTGAATTCAATCAATCATTTCCTTAGTCCCCTTATACCTAATAGAAAAATTTCGAACTTCCGACTGACTTTATAGCGCATATATCGCCAAATAAATAAGATATCTTAGCAAAATTAACTGAACGTATAATATTGGATATACTATATTTTAATGCCGAAAATATGTGAAATGGGTAATAGAATTACCCAAACTCCCGGTTACACCTGAACTTGTTTAATATAAAGTTTTGCCAACACCGGAAGATATTTTCCACGGCTTTGATCTTTGCAAGTTGCGAAAGTATAAAATATTCTGTTACAACCGAACTTAGCTCTTTCTTACTGGTTTGATATACATTTTATATCTCTCATAAAATAAACATAAATTAAGTATATTTTTTAATATATAAAATTCTCGTGTCACGGTGCCAAACTCCTCCGAAACGGCTGGACCGATTTTGATGAAATTTGGTTTGTTTATCGGGTAGGTCTAAAAATCGGACAACAACTATTTTGCATACCCCTAAATTTTAAGGATTAACCACCCCAAATATTAATTTTTTTTATTATTTTGGAAAAAAAAAATTTTGTTTCACGATTCAGGATTGAAAAATACATATATACATACTTGTAATTCTAAATTTTCACCCTTATACAATAAGCCCCTAATTTTGAATTGCGATTTTTATATTTTTCTGTTCTATTCACAGACCCACAAGATGGCAATGGCATATAATAATTGTAGTGTACTCTTCGGAGCGTGCGTCCTCTTGCGAAAAAAAATGTTTAATCCATAATATCAAAAAACCTTGCTTTGTTTTGCTCATCATTTTTTGATGATTTTATATGACAATATATTCGTATTCAGTTATCACTCACATTTTCATTGGTTGAAATATTTGAAAAAAAATTTTCGAATCATAAAAAAATGCTGATTTTGACATTACATGTGTACATTGAATTAAAACACTTTTGACAAATTGTTGTTTTTGGACTATTTAATTGAATCATAAGTGCAATTCTTAAGTTAATATTTTCTCATATTGAATTCATTCAATTAATAACAAAAATCAATACGTGTTTTAAACTCAGACAACAACGGTAGTAAATCAGGGTTTGATGACCGGTTCACTTATCGACTATTCTAAATATTCTCTATTTCGTCGACAATGTTTTGACCTAAACAAAAAATGTTATAATAATTACTTAAATAAAGTAAAAAAAAATATTGTAAGTAATCCAAAATCGTTTTATGATTTCGTCAACTCCAAACGCAGGATTTCCAAATTTCCGTCCGCAATGAAATACAAATCTATCATTTCAAGTGACAATGATATTATATCCAATATGTTTGCAGAATTTTTCAAGTCAAACTACTGTAATAATTCTTCCAAAACTTTTTCTTATCAGCAAGTGCTGTGTTCGAATACTTTAATTAACGCTCCAATTATTTCTGAAGAAGACGTCCTATTTAATTTAAATAAGTTAAAACCATCTTTTAGTTATGGCCCAGACATGATACCCTCATGCTTCCTAAAAAATAGTGCCAAATATATTTACCTGCCTTTGACAAGGATATTTAATTCCTCTCTTAAACACGGTATATTTCCTTCAATATGGAAACAGTCATTTATAATCCCTTTGCATAAAAGTGGATTTAGATCCAACATTGAAAACTATAGAGGTATCGCAAAACTATCAGTTATACCTAAACTTTTTGAAGCTATCATCACTGACCATATAACCTTTTCGATTTCTCCGTTAATTTCCTCATCTCAGCATGGATTTCGTAAAGGGAATTCGACTATAACAAACTTACTTGAATTTGTAAACCATGTATCATTGGGTTTTAGGGAACATAAGCATACGGATGTTATATACACAGACTTTAGCAAAGCTTTCGATAAAGTAAATATCTCGATTCTCATACATAAACTTGATCTGCTGGGCTTTCAGCCAAGATTCTTTCAATGGGTATCTTCCTATCTTTATAATAGAACACAACGAGTGATATTTGAGGATACACCTTCAGATACAATTAATGTTTCTTCAGGTGTTCCGCAAGGTAGTCATCTTGGCCCGATTCTGTTCTTGTTATTTATTAACGATATCTCTTCAGTAATAGAATTCTCAAAAATTTTATTATACGCTGACGACGTAAAGCTTTTTAAATCATACACTTCAACTGAGGAAAGGTGTCTGTTGCAAACAGACTTAAACAATTTGGTTGCATGGTGTGATAGAAATGATTTGCCATTGAATCTCAATAAATGTAAGACGATGTGCTTTTCCCGTAGATCTGCGCCCCTCTTCTTATGTAATAAAACACCATATTCTAGAGCAAGTTTTTAACTATGTTGATTTGGGAGTTAATATTGACCCTAAGCTTAATTTCAGTCTTCATATTGATACCATGGTCTTGAAAGCAAAAGCTGTCCTCAGTTTTGTTAAACGTTGGTCTAAAGAATTTAGAGATCCGTATATTACTAAAACACTTTATACAACTTTGGTTAGACCTATATTGGAATATGGCTCTGTGGTATGGAACCCTAGCTACCAAATCCATTCTGACAAGTTAGAGTCGGTTCAAAAACAATTTTTACTTTTCGCCTTAGCGCATTTCCGATGGGATGCTAGGGTAAGTCTACCTCCATACACTAGTCGTTTAAAACTTATTAACCTAGCTACACTTTCTAGTCGTAGGGAAATACTTGGCATAATGTTCTTAGTGAAACTTTTGAATGGAACTGTTTGCAGTTCTTTTCTCCTGTCTGAAATTAAATTTAATATCCGGGTTTGCCTTTCGAGGCAGTTTAAACCTTTAGTGTTAAAATCCTGTAGATCAAATTTTAAACTAAACGAGCCATTCCGCCGTATATGTCATGATTTTAATTCTCATTCCAGCACATTTGACTTATCTGATACTTGACTTTATTGTTTTCTCTTAATAAATGAAAATGTAACAATTTATTATATTGTAACTTTGCTGTTGAAATTTTTGTTTCTGTAGCTGAGCAGTTTTAGATCTCAACACTTAAAAAACTCTCTTGCCTTTTCTGACTCGGCTAATTCCGCACGTATGCGGATTGCGCCCCTCGCGTCGGTTGGGCGGGAGGAGGGTAATCGTTGGGTTTATTATTATTATTATTATTCCGGAAAGGGAACCTGAGCAACGACTACCACATTCAAGAAAAGCAGCAGGCGCACAAATTGCGAACTCCCGGCTATTCAAATTGATTTATTCATATTTTTTATGTATAGTCAACGATGACAACACGACGCATCTGGCAAACAAATCCGCCAAGAAAATGAAGATGTTCGTGTGAGCATGCCGCAGTTACGTCAATCGCAATCGCAAGAGGCACGAGATAAGAGAAATCAAGGAAGAGATGCGCTCAGATACATAGTCAACTAACGTATTGTAGGTCAATTGACCAACAACGGCAACAAGTACATCGAGCATTTACAACAGAATCATACCTTCGACTAGCATTCCAGTATGATCCTGATGTTGAATATTATACTCAATTCAAAGTGAACATTGGTACTTTGGACAAAGAATATCCCCATTGTCGGTCACTTAAATTTAGAAATAAGCCTGTCGGAATGTGTTGCTTATCAGGAAAAGTGCAAATAATGGAAGTTGTAACTCCACTTGAATCTTTAAACGGTTTACTTATCGGTTCAGATCCAGATTCTAGCCAGTACCTAATGTTAATTCATGCATTCAATTCATGTTTCCAAATGACATCTTTCGGAGCAACAGAAATTGTTCAAAATATTGGTGCAAAGTGGGTTCATTGCTCTCAATGCCAAACGAATCTCATAATTTACACAAATCTATTTCATAGGTGGCGAGGACTTCGAACGCGCACTCGGCAATCGCGTGAATGCACGTTCCGATTACAATAACCCGAACTCACCTTTTTACAGGCGAATCATCGGCTAGCTAGACGCTCTGTTAAATGAGCACAATGATTTGTTGAAATTATTCAAATCACAAATGCCCCAGCTACAAAGTGACAATCACGCTACTGTAATCAATCCTGATAGAGTACCAGCTGGAGAGCATATATGTAAGTTCAACGTAATTGTTGACGATGTTGCTGAAATCGTAGTTGGAGACCGTATTGTTACGCGACAAATCGTGATTCGAAAAAGAGATAAAATCTTAAGTTCATTGCTGATACCCACCGTTCACATGACGCTCTTCAATACCCGCTAATTTTCTGGAAGGGACAAGACGGTTATTGCATAAACATTAAACAACGAGTTCCTGTAACAGGTTATTTGAATAATTAATAAGTTAATTTTACTTTCACTCACCGTTAGCAAATAATATTTAAAAAAGAAAGAGAGTCGATTTAGGCGGGTGCTCAAAGAACTGATCGCTAGCGAGTCGATGAAAAAAGGGAAGCGGGATCCTTCTTTTAGTCCCTTTTATATCTGTTGATGTCTTCATGGTGGTGTGATCGGTGTTAAGTTGTATTTGTGTGCGTGTTGGTGCATGGTGTAGTGATGTGGAATATATGGTATGTAGGTGTAGAATGTATGGTAAGTAGGTGTGGTGATGTGGATGTGAATTGGTGTAGTGTGACAGTGTCTTACGGTGCGGGGGGATTGAGTGGTCATTTAGCCATCCCGGCCCCCCTAGGCAAATTATTAGCCTAGTAGTCGCTGCAGCTGTTGTAACGTTTCCACAACGCTGCTCAGACCATTGGAACGACGTGGTTGCGGTCTAGGCTGTCGACGCCGTGGTGTTACATTCCGCGGGTGTACCGCACGAGTTGAGGGTCGAGGTCCTGTTGCGCGGTTTCGCAGAGTAGGTGACCGACCAACGTCGCGCCTCGAGATGCGATGAAGTAGTGTGTGATGTGGTCTGCTGCAAATTTGGCACAGACCCGTGGACACACACTTTTGAGTCCCATGCGTGTGCGATAGGCAGTTTAGACAGTGCCCGTGTGCCTGGGCAACTTGCTGTCGTTGCAATGGTCGCATACTTCTGAAAATCCCACAATGCTGCAGGCGATGTGGGCGCCGACAAATGGGACATCGTATACGAGGTGCCTCTGAAGGCGGCGATGATAGCGTCGGTGAAGGTCGCATGCCACCGCGAGGAACTGGTGCTGACATCGGTGTCGTTGCAGGTGCGCTTGCAGGGGCAGCTGCAGCTGCAGATCGGGGCGTTGGGGTAGGCCCCGTGCGTGGCACGTTGGTAGCCGACCACACAGTTGGCGTTGGAGTAGTTGGCGTATCCACATCCATGTTAATCTGTATGAAAGAGTTGTTTAATTATGCGGACTTGTCATATAAAGGATATGGATGATCGTGCCACGTTATGTGGCATGAATGGGTAATCGTATTGATCGACCATTTTTTCATTAGTTATTTGTTATTTTTAACGGTTATTAACGAGTTTTTCGGTTTTTTGCTTATTGATTTGATTATTTTATAGGATTGCGATAGTATCGGTTGATTGTTTGCGATTTGCTGTGTCACTATTATCGGCGGTTGGGAGAAAGCATAGCTTCACGAGCGGTCTGGTTAGCATTCCGCTTTGTGTACGAAGATCAACCAATCATCATGGATGATGACACAATCTCCAAGCTTTGGTGTTTGTTCAGGAGTCTTCCAACGGATGGAGAATTTTAATTCTTTCCTAGCGATTTAATAAGGATAGCGACTCCACGCCTAGCTCAGGTATGGCCAGAATGGGTGTTCCTTTGAGAAAGTGCCCTGGAGTTAAGCCTGTGAAATCGGAGGGATCTTGCGAAAGGATTGTAAGAGGCCGTGAATTGAGAACGGCTTCAATTCGAATTAATAATGTCGTGAATTTTTCGTAATTTAATTTGTAATTTCCAGCTACTTTTTTGAAGTGGGACTTGAAGCTTTTTACAGCTGGTTCCCATAAACCACCCATATGAGGAGCGCTTGGGGGGATGAATTGCCAATTAATGCCTTGGGGCGCGTACTTTTGTACAATCTCAGGTGAGACTTGTTTGATAAAGTCCACAAATTGTTTTTCGGTGGCTCTTTGAGCGCCGATAAATGTTTTACCATTATCGCTCATGATCTTCGATGGAAAGCCGCGTCGACCGACGAAGCGACCAAATGCCGCAAGAAAAGTCTCCTTCGTCAGATTAGTACAAAGCTTGTCGTAAAACAGACAAAAACAGCCACATAGCCTTTTATCAGAGTGGGAGACCTTAACATGGACGCCTTTATTTGAAAAGGCCCAGCAAAGTCAACACCTGTGATGGAGAAAGGCAGAGCGAAGTTGCAGCGTTCCGGGGGAAGTGCTGCCATAATCTGTGTTCTCATCTTTTGCTTGTGCGTGGTACAGACTTTGCACAAGAAAATGCACTTCTTTATTTGGGGCTTAAGTCGGGGAATGTAAAATTCCTGGCGGACCATATGTTGCATGAGGCGATGTTCGGCATGAAGCATTAATATGTGGATATAATTGATGAGTAGTGTGGCAAGTCGAGACTTCTCTGGAACAATTATGGGATGGCGTTCGTTATACGTTAGGCTTGAATTGGCAAGCCGACCATTCACACGAAGAAGACCTTTCGTGTCGAGGAATGGGTTTAGAACTAAGAGGGGACTTCTCTTGTCAATAGGTTTTGATTCTCTCAAAAGTGATATATCGCGGCTGAAGTAGCGCGCTTGCGTAGATGCGATAAGAGCGACCTTTGCTTTTTGTAAGTCTAGGTGCGTCACTGTATCGCATTGGGAGTGTAATGAAGTTACTCCCTTAAGTTTAATTTTGAGTCGCTCTATGAACTTGAGCATGTAAGCGAATACCATGAGTGCTCGGGGATAGGATGAAAATCGTTCGAGGATGTCAGTATCAGCCACTGTTGTATGAAAAGAGTCGATTTTTCGACTTTCTGGGGCAATTATATTACGCATGGGCGATTGTGGCCAAGAATCGGGAGATTCTGTTAACCATCGGGGGCCATTCCACCAGAGGGGGGTGGTGGCAAGATGCAGGGGTTTGCATCCTCTCGTACCTAGATCAGCAGGATTGTCAGCACTGGCTACATGTCGCCAAGTGGCTGATCCTACTAGGTCAAGTATTTGAGACGTTCGGTTGGAAATATACGTCTTCCATGCATGTGGTGGTTTTTCTAACCAGGCTAGTACAATTTCGGAATCGGACCATAGATATAATTTTTATTGTGCCATGTTTAAATGCGTTTGTACGATGGACACGAGTTTGGCTAGTAGCGCTCCACATAATTCAAGTCGTGGAAGACTTATTGTTTTTAAAGGAGCCACTTTTGCTTTTGCTACTAGTAAGTGACATGTGGTCGCAGTGTCATTTTGTGTGCGAACATATATAGTTGCGCAATATGCCTTTTCAGAAGCGTCACAGAAGCCGTGTAGTTCGACTTTGTGCTCTGGGGCATAATTTGCCCATCGTGGGATTTGTATCTGTGAGATATCGTTTAGATTGTTCGCAAACTGGGACCACTTTTCTAAACGAAGTGGTTTTACTTGCTCGTCCCAGTCGGTTCCATCTAGCCATAATTCTTGTATTAGGATTTTGGCTTGTATCATAACTGGCGAAAGCCATCCTGCGGGGTCGAAAAGTTTCGCCACAGAGGATAGAATTTGTCGCTTTGTTATGGCGGATAACGCAGATATTGACTCTGTAGTGTATGAAAACTGGTCAGATATCGCATTCCATTGGATCCCCAGAGTTTTTGTTGTACTTTCCTTTTCGAATTTAAGGAAATTAGTATCTAACAAATTTTCATGTGGTATATTTTTTAAAATATTAGGGTGGTTCGCCGTTATCTTTTTCAACGGAAACCCTGCGGTTTTGAGGGCTTTAACCACTTGTGAGAGTGACTCGTGAAGACTGTGACTTCCAGACAAGATATCGTCTACATATGTTTGTGTTTTTAACACTTTGGTTGGCAGAGAAAATTCTGACCTTGTGTTTTCTGCCAGTTCGTGGAGTGTTCGAATGGCTAAATATGGAGCACAGTTGACGCCAAAGGTAACTGTTTTAAGTTTATAGTCGCGTAGTGGACTATTGGGAGATTTTCGGAAAATAAATCGCTGAAAATCATGATCGTCTTTATGTACGACTATTTGCCTATACATTTTTTCAACGTCTCCGTTAAATACGTATTTGAATATACGCCAATTTAATATGAGGAGCATTAAATCTGGTTGGAGCGTGGGTCCCGTAAATAGAATATCATTTAGGGAATTCCCCGAGCTAGTGGATCTTGATGCATTAAAGACAACTCTTACTTTAGTGGTTTTTTTGTCTGGCTTTACTACTGCATGGTGCGGCAAGTAAAATGAGTAGTATTTGCCGTTGATAATTTTTTTGCATGGGCTTACTTCCTCCATGTGGTCTAAATGGAGGTATTCTTCTAACACGCCATCGTATTCTGGCTTAAGCTCACCTTTTTTAAGTAAGTTCTTTTCCATACTTAAAAACTGCTGTATTGCAGAGGTGCGAGAGTGACCTAAGGCGAGTGTGTTAGGAAATTGTTGTTTTAGTGGTAGTCGTACGACGTACCGACCATTATCTGATCTAGTAGTTGTGGCTTTGTAAAAGTCTTCACAATACTGATCTTCTGGGGTTGTAATTGATATAGGGGGGAGCTCTTCTAACTCCCAAAATTTCTTTAATTGTGAATTGAGGTATTCGTTTGAGATTTCCTCAACCTGAGTAGTCATGGTTGTAACTGGTTCCGTAACTAGTCCACTTAGGATCCAACCGAAAATAGTATTTTGTGCTAATAGTGTATTTGAAATTTTCTCAATACCTTCGAGTATTATCTGTGGTATGAGATCGCTGCCTAATAGAAGGTCTATTTGAGCGGGAGTGTTGCAGTTGGGATCTGCTAGCTTTAGGTGTGAAACCTTTTGCCAATGCTTGCTATTTATGTGATAGCTTGGAAGCATATTTGTAAGTTGCGGTAAGACTATAGCTTCTGCTTGTATGTGCTTATCCGCTTGGGGGGAAATTAGGGTAATGGGGCAGATTTTATTTGAGTTTTGGACTACTCTTCCGCCCATTCCCGTAATTTCAAAATTGGCTAGTTTTGTTGGCAGTTGTCCCTTATATATCTGTTGATGTCTTCATGGTGGTGTGATCGGTGTTAAGTTGTATTTGTGTGCGTGTTGGTGCATGGTGTAGTGATGTGGAATGTATGGTAAGTAGGTGTGGTGATGTGGATGTGAATTGGTGTAGTGTGACAGTGTCTTACGGTGCGGGGGGATTGAGTGGTCATTTAGCCAAGGTAATTCATTCATTCTTGAGAACATAATTAATTTATTCTTAAAGAATAAATCGGCAATTAATTAAAATATATATTATTAACGGAGCCGAAATAAACAAGAACGTTAGCTCGAAAGACTATTATGCGTATCATTTGATGATTAGATGCGGGCAAGACAACCTCATTTTACGATGTTGTGAGCTTTGTCAACAATTCATGGTGGACATTTATATAAAAATAGAGAGTTAACGACTCCGATAATTGAAACATAACCAACAAAAGAGATCTGAATCGTTCGACGCCTTGCATGGTAGACGAAAATGTACAAAGCGTCTCCCTAAAGATTTCACCAACGATACGATCACACATGTTGACGGATATTCAATATATCGTCGAAGAAATAGTCATATCAGTAATGCAGACATTGACATGGACAATTGATGGGTGGTACCATATTCACCTCTGCTGAGTAAAACATTCAATGCTTATATAATTGTTGAGTTTTGCAGTTCGGTGAAGAGCATCAAATATATTTGCAATTATGTGAATAAAGGAAGTGATTTATTTATGGCTGTATTTAGAATTGATAATACTAATGCAATTGCTCCTCAAATAAATGAAAATGATGAAATAACGAATTACCAAATTGGCCGATATATTAGCTAAAATGAAGCTGACTGGCATATCTTCGGCTTCCAAACTAATGAACGGGATTCAGCTATTATCCATTTAGCTGTGCATCTTGAAAACGGCCAACGCGCGCCTTGCAATCAATGGGACAGTATGCTTGCTGAAGCAACATTAATGTTCCCCAACCCGATCACAGATGTTGTGGGATAATCACAAAGATTCGATGACTGATGATACATTGTATCGACATCGTACAAGGTGCAATGATCTAACGATATCATTCTGTGCGGCAATGTACAATGAAGCATTGATTGCTATTGAGGATCATTGCATTACCATTGCAAATTTACCACTCCGTCATTTCGGTATGAATTCCCAAAATCGAAGTGCATCTGATTTAAACAACACAGATATAAATCGTGAACTGCAGTATGAAACTGTCGAATTGACAGCGACTGTCACCTGCAATCTTCTACTACTAAATGATGAACAAAACACAATTTACGATAGCATTATGCTGACAGTTTCGGCAGGGCAAGGAAGATTTTTTTTTTCTTTTATTGGAGGCACCAGGTGGAATTGGCAAAACATTCCTTATTTCGCTACTTCTTGCTGAGATACGATCAAAAAATAGCATCGCATTGACCGTTGCAACATCTGGTATTGAACTTTATTAGATGGACGCAGATCAGCTCGTTTAGTATATAGCCATTAAACATTTAAAATAACCCAGATGCAGTGTGCAACACAACCATATAATCGCCCGATTTAAAAAACAACGACAAACTTTTTGGCGGCGCTCTGTTATTCCTCTCAGGTGATTTTAGATAGACACTTCCCGTTACTTCACGTTGAACATACACTGATGAAATCAACGTTTGCTTAATATTATCACGGCTGTGGCGCAAGGTTGGAAAAGTACAACTGACAGTGAACATGATCGTCCATATGCTCCAAGATCCATCTGCCGAAAATTTTTCAAAACAACTGTTACATATTGGCAATGAAAAATTTGCTATACATGAAAATACTGAATAAAATTACCGACGGATTTCTGCGCAATCATCAACTCACAAAATACTCTCATCGAAAATATACATACACATATTTCCCGATGTACACATAAAGTATTTGATGTGGCTGGCAGATAGATCACTTTAGTCAGCAAAAAATCTAGACGTTAATGGATTAAATTCAAAGATACGACAGTTGTTGCCAAGGGACTTAGCATTTACAACAGATGATTGGATGTCCGGTTATTTTACTTAGAAATTTGAACCCACCACAGGTTCGCAGTGGCAGACTATTAGTCCTTAAAAAATTTATGAAAAATATTATCGACGCCATCATTTGGAATGGCAAGTTCCAAGGTGAAAATATATTACTGCCACGAATCCCTATTATTCTTACAAATGTGCCAATTGAATTCAAATGCACTCCATTTCCAATTAGACTGGCATTCGCAATGACCATCAATAAGTCACAAGGTCAAACGTTGTCTGTTTGTGGCTTAGATTTGGGTACATCATGCTTTTCCCAGGGACAACTTTATGTGGGGTGTTCTCGCGTGAGCAAACCATCCAATTTGTTTGTATTCGATAAAGACGAGCTGACCAAAAATATTGCACACCCTATTACGTTGAGAGAATAGTCTTTGTTTATGTACTTTAATGAATAATAATTTATTAACCTATATAAAGTTTGTTTTAATTATCTACAACTTTCTCCTCTTTATAATTACATCCCCTACACACTTATAGTGTCAGCTATTTTTAAAAATATTTCACAAAAATTACGTTTATGGCAAAAGCATGTTTGCCGGGTAAGCTAGTTGCGTTATAATTTTAAGGGCTTCTCTAAAAACAATTAACCTGCTTATTTTGAAAAGTTTCGTGACATCAGGAATTTATTGTACATACCGTTAGACCTGAATGCCGTGCGTGTGTCATGTCGTTGTATTAATGTGAATTATTATATAAGTGCTATTCCGAATTTCAATAAAATAACATGAGTGCATTGCAGTTTTTTAGTCCAGATACGAAATTTTTGGGAAAACCTTAAAGAGTTGAAAATCAAATGTTTGTATCAAATTATGATGTTGTAATATTTATCTAATAAGTTTAATTACAATTATATTGTGCACAAAGGTGTTTAAACTGGCCACAGCAAGCTACTTCCTACACTATCCGGATTTGTCAATGCTTTAAGAGGAACATAATTCAGGTCAATGTGTTAGTAGTTCAAACGAAATTCTAAAATTTTTAAATTCGGATTTTCCCTTCAAATGTCGCTTACTACACTCTGTTATTGGTTGAGTATAGCAACTCACCACATACAGGCGTGCTTTAGTACCTGGAACGTGCAAATATCGTAAACCATTTTTCAAGTGTCACATCTCTTTTGAAACGTTGCAATGTTAATTTTTCAATAACAACAAAAATCGAAAAATTAGCATTTCGAAGTTACTTTCATTAATAAAGACAAGACAGATTAAATATTTGATACATTTTAGTTTTGAAAAAGTAAATTTCTGAAATTTGCAAATGGGTTTTCAATAACTTTATGCATGATGCTTCATACTGACGCAACGGATCGCGCTCAATTACCGCTTCGATATTAACATCAAATTTGGTGGATTTGATAATTACTAGCCTACTTGATATTCTCTGTTTTTGCCACAATCTCGGCCTACAAGTAAAATACAGAATTGTTGCAAAAGGACTCTGAATTTGTACCAGCTTCTTAGATCATCGCTTAGAATATAACTTACGTCATCGTTAGTGATGATGAATAATAACCCGCCCATTCCCCATATAACGGTTTTGTTTAAAACTATTAAAACACTCCAGTACATATTGTTGACTTTTTAACGAAAATATCGGTTAATGGGTGAGATATATCATTGAAATTCCATTCCTGACATTAGTATGTCTGTATGTCCAAAATGGGTTAAATCGAGTCAACACTTCCCTTAGATCGCATATACCTAATATACAAATTTTTGAACTTCCGAGTGACTTTATACCGCATATAATGGCCAATACGAGAGTGTGTTTTAATCATAACAGTGCATCTTAATATCTACAATGAATAAAATTTACCCCGTAAAATGATTTCCGTCTTTCCATCTGTCTTTTAACCGTTTCAGTTGGTCAAAATGTGTGATATTTTGGTAAAATTAAACGGACAAGTTGTCTTGTCTTAAAAATTATGTGGCTTAGCGCTTAATTACAATGGAATTGGTCTATACCTTGCTCTAAACCTCATATCCCTAATGTAATGAATTCCGATCTATCTGAAGCGAACTAAAATATAAGAATAAAATAAAGTCTAAGTTAATTACCTTTAATAAAAGTCAAGAAGATACTAAATGTGATTGTAATTTATTCACTATTTCATAGAATAATGCATGTTTAAATCTTTCGCAACATTTTTTAATTTAAAGTTTTACCGGCACCATTATATGTTCTGTTACGCCCGAATTTGGCCTTTCCCTACTTGTTTGAAATAAAATTTTTCCTAGGTATCTCCGAGACTCTCGTCCTTGCAAGTTGCGAAAGTATAAAATGTTCTGTTTTACCCGAAATTAGCCCTTCCTTACTGGTTTTGATATCTATTTTTGTCATAAATCAATACGAAGGGTGATCTCAAAATTTGCCTATCACCATGAATTAAGTATACCACCATGCGAAAATCACTTTATTATATCCAAAAAATTCCCATCTATGTTAATTAGAGTTTCTGGAGCCGCTGTCTCCATTTCCCAAATTTTTTAAAATTTATAGGTTGTTTAAAATGAGGATAAGAAAAGCCAGCAACTTTGTAAGAATTGGGAAGAACCACTACGAAGAGATTAATATTGGTTGGAGTTCTTCAACGTTGGAGGACATAATTTGAGTAGTAGAACTAACTCAAATTAATTTTGTATAAGTAATCTGTTTTAGTTGAATTAGTTTAAGGTTAAAATGGTTCTTGCGATGAACACGGCGACATATGTGGATACTTGTATATCTGATGAATTAGAAGTTGTAGACAAATTTATTTACGATTAATGACGGTTCATAAGTCCAACACTTGTTAGATACCATTATGTTGTGGACCACATATTAACAACATTTATACACATAACAAATACATATATTTCCATTTAACCTGGCAGCGGTCCCCAGAGCACCTGTAGATTTCAACTCCAGCCAATCACTGAAGAATACACCTTGCTGAACTTAATTTATTTGTTCGCTGCATTATCTTTTCTCTCATATTGAATACAGTGGCTGAAGGACAATGAATTCTAACTCCATAATCAAACAATATATCATATATATGGCATGTAGTATATGTTAATACCGAGTAAAACTGGGCGACTCCAAACGAATTATTGATTATCTATAGGATTTTGATACCGACGGTATAATTTAAGCACCATTAGTGAAAACGCATGCGAAAGACAGACGAGTTAACGCTTCAGAAGAAACATGGATTACATAGGGTCTGTAATTGTAAAGGATTCAAATGTGCAGAATGGATTTTCGCCTTTGTCATCGCTCAAATGTTTATAACTGTAATTTCATTTGGTTTTTAGCACTCTCAACGTTTTGGCCTTTAATCACAAAGAGACGAAACATCGGTAAGAGACTTCAAAGCACGAACGACAACGTTACATTCTGTAATTTTGCGGTTAGATGCAATTCAGCAGCAAGCAACCAAACGGTGGCGACTCGGAGACCGCAGACATGGTTGCCAGGTTATACCAACAGCGGGTAGTAGCTGCGCCAGGAAGAACAACACGAACATGCAATGAAATTTAAAACGAAGCGCAATAATGCGCGTGAATGGCGCGTGCAACCGAAGTTAATTACAAGGAAAGATATAGCCGCAATCAACATCAACGCCACTACTGACTCCTTCCAATCTGCGATGCAAGCGACAGCATGTGACAGAGCCGGCTTTTTATTCTTTTTGTTTCTTTTTCAGCTGCGGTTTTGTGTGTTATGTTTTTTTTTTATTATTGTTACTTAAATTTTCGTTGTCGCCATTAAATTTTATCTGAGTTCTCTCTATTAAATGTATATTCTGTTAAGGGGTTAAGTTTATCGATGATTTTTTCAAACTCGAAAATTTATTTTTTGGCTTAAAGTACACTAAGAACATTTTTAATTGGTCGATAATTTTTGGTTAATCAGCTTCAGCATGTAAAACTTTGAACGCGGTTTCCTCGAAACTAAAATTTTCAAATCGAGTGACGATGCTACTTGGAGACTATTACGGATCCATTTGAAATTTTAACTGCAGTTTCACACAATATTATCTCTTGCAATAATATCTGGTAAAGTATCAAAGATATTTTTTGTTATTATTGCAATTTTCTTGCTTATACACAATTTCAATCTCATTTTTTTGGTGAAAATCTTAATATTTTTTTACATTCCGCCAGTTTGCGAAAAATAGATGTAAACTAAACAGCATACGTAGCAAGTCTTATTTAGATTAAGGTCTCATCGAGGCCTTTATTATACTCTCGCAACCTGTTGCTACAGAGTATAATAGTTTTGTTCACCTAACGGTTGTTTGTATCACCTAAAACTAATCGAGTTAGATATAGGGTTATATATATATAACTGATCACGATGAAGAGACGAGTTGAAATCCGGGTGACTGTCTGTCCGTCCGTCCGTCTGTGCAAGCTGTAACTTGAGTAAAAATTGAGATATCTTCATGAAACTTGGTACACATGTTTCTTGGTACCGAAGACGGTTGGTATTGCAGATGGGCATAATCGGACCACTGCCACGCCCACAAAACGCCAATGATCAAAAACAAATAAATTGCCATAACTAAGCTCCGCAATAAGATACAAGACTGTTATTTGGTATACAGGATCACATTAGGGGGGGGGGGGGGGGGGGGGAACTACCTGCAGTTTAATTTTTTTTTTGTAAAGTGGGTTTAGTTCCGCCCCCTAATAAGTTTAATGTGCATATCTCCTAAATCGCTAAACCTATAATAACAAAATTCACTTGGAACAAATGGTGAAATTTGGTGACAACCCCGCCCACTCCCCATATAACGGTACTGTTAAAAACTACTAAAAGCGCGATAAATCAAGCACTAAACACGCCAGAGGCATTAAATTTTATCTCTGGGATGGTATAAGATGATTTTATAGGAACCACGTTCAAAATTAGATAGTGTGGGTGGCACCGCCCACTTTTAGGTGAAACCCATAGCTTGGGATCTGCTTAACCGATTTCAATCAAATTCGGTACATAATATTCTTTTCATATTTCTATGTTATGGTACGAAATCGGATTTAAACCACGCCTATTTTCCATATCACACCATTTGAAATTCCACTTGATTCTTTTACTTTCCACTATGCAAATCAAGCAACAATGATTGTATCGGGGTAAAACTGTGCGTGAATGATGCGATTAAAGTATGCGACCTTGTGATTAAAAATTGTCTAAATGAACCACTGAATATGTGGACCCCAGTACCTATAGTTGACTTTTTACCGTAAATATCGGTCAATGTGAAGACATATTTATAATTGAAATTCATATAATAGAATAAATAAATGAAACTATCGATAAAAGAACGTCCTTGTGTCAAAAATGGAATCAAAAATCGGATCAATAGTTCATATAGCCCTAATATACCTAATATAAATATTTTTGAACTTCCGCGTGACTTTATACCGCATATGTGAGTTATCTCAATGAATATGAGCGAGCGTGTTTTACTCATAACAAGATATCTTGTGAAATTGATAAAATCGGATTAATACTACCCTCAAACCCATATACTACTAATAATGCTTTTCGTTATTCTAACCAGTTTTATGTCGAATGTACCGGTCAGTGAGTATTAATATTTTTTTTATACTCTCGCAACCTGTTGCTACAGAGTATAATAGTTTTGTTCACCTAACGGTTGTTTGTATCACCTAAAACTAATCGAGTTAGATATAGGGTTATATATATATAAATGATCAGGATGAAGAGACGAGTAGAAATCCGGATGACTGTCTGTCCATCCGTCCGTCCGTCTGTGCAAGCTCTAACTTGAGTAAAAATTGAGATATCTTTATGAAACTTGGTAGACATGTTTCTTGGTACCGTGAGACGGTTGGTATTGCAGATGGGCGTAAACGGATCACTGCCACGCCCACAAAACGCCATTAATCAAAAACAAATAAATTGCCATAACGAAGCTCCGCAATAAGATACAAGACTGTTATTTGGTACACAGGATCACATTAGGGGGGGGGCGCATCTGCAGTTAAATTTTTTTTTAAGTGGGCGTGGTCCTGCCCCTAATAGGTTTAATGTGCATATCTCCTAATCTGCTAATGCTTTAATAACAAAATTCACTGGAAGCAAATGTTTTTAGCCCTTCTATTGACGGTGTGAAAATAGTTGACATCGGGTGGCAACTCCGCCCACTCCCCATATAACGGTACTGTTAAAAACTACTAAAAGCACGATAAATCAAGCACTAAACACGCCAGAGACAATAAATTTTATCTCTGGGATGGTATCAGATGACTTTATAGGAACCGCGTTCAAAATTAGACAGTGGGCGTGGCACAGCCCACTTTTAGGTGAAAACCCATATCTTGAGATCTGCTTAACCGATTTTACCCAAATTCGGTGCATCGTTCTTTTTATGTTTCTATGTCATAGTGCGAAAATGGGCGAAATCGGACTACAACCACGCCTACTTCCCATATAACACCATTTTAAGTTCCATCTGATTCTTTCACTTTCCACTATGCAAATCAGGCAACAATGACTGTATCGGGATAAAACTTTGCGTGAATAATGCGATTTAAGTATGCCACCTTGTGGCCAAAAATTGTCTAAATCGAACCAAAACTGTTTAAGCCCCTAAGTACTAAATATGTGGACCCCAGTGCCTATAGTTGACCTTCTACCGAAAATATCAGTCAATCCACAAAGAAATCTCAAACGAGTATACTATTTGACTTTGCGAGAGTATAAAATTTTCGGTTACATCCGAACTTAGCCCTTCCTTACTTGTTTATAGATAAAATTGCTTCAAAATATGTTCTCGAGTATAGCTGAGCAATGTCAAAATTAATATATTTCTCTATCCCCAATATATATATGATTTCCGTCTTTCCACCTGACTTTAAAACGTTCCGTTTGATCAAAATGTTATATTTTAACGAAATTAAGTGGATCAGATTTTTTAAAAATTATGTGGCTTGACGCTGAATTAGAATGAAATTAGTATATACTATTTCTAAACCTCACACATATAATGAATTCCGATTCTCTGGTTGACGTTTGCCACATAAGCTTATAATATAAAATTTAGCCACTTTGGGAGAGTTAATATCACATTCATACTTATGTATATCTCACTTCAAGCAATAAAACTGAGACTAAGTTTATGGCCTTTAATATTATATAAGTCAAGAAGATACCAAAAACTATTGTAATTTAATCACGATATCATTTGATAATGGATGTTTAATTCTTTCTCAAAATTTTTTAATATAAGGTTTGAAGGAACTTCGGGGCCTTTGATTCTTGCGAATTGCAATACAAGTAGTACCCATTATCGGATATGTATTGACCTTAGCTCCAACATATTTTATGTACAATAAAAAATTAAAACTTCCGTTTGACGGTCCACGAATTTTCCCAGCTCACATGTACTACTTATGGTATAATTTTTTTCATCAATTTGATAATTTAATGAAATTAAATGGACAGTTTTTCTTAAAAATAGTGTATATCGCTGCATATGAAAGAAATTGGTCTAGACCTTTGTTTAAACCTTATAACCCTATATACCCCAATAACATAAGTTAAGGTCTAAATACCCTTTTTATGGGGTTATAGATAAACTGCGACCCCATCGGTTTAAATGCTACTGTCTATTATTTCAGTTTTACGTCACATTTTAATATGAAGGTCATAAGGTGTACTGTAAACTCAAGAAAATTATATTTTACCCAGTGCCGTTGGCAGCTTATAAAAGATTTAGATGTTAAGACAGAAAGAAGAAAATCTACATACATATGTGTATACCATACTTAATTATATGTAAATTATTGTTAATTTAGCCTTCATGAGCAGACCCTTCAAAATAGGTACCATAGATCCCCCTGTAAAATATAAATATAACGAAATATTATGTAATATTATTTTAGTGAATAGCTAAGTAATATATAGGTATACAAAAGTACGTAAGCTGTGTGTACAAAAATATATCATAACAAAACTATTATACTCTGTAGCAACATGTTGCAAGGGTATAATAAATATCAGTACACTGTGTTTGTAGTTTCAGTTACACTAGATTTCTTTACCAGCAAGAAGTATCCCGGTTACACCATCACAGCCGGACCAGATTATGCAGCTCATAAGAGCCTGCAACCCGAGCCTACCCACGGAAGGATGGAAGTATGTCAAGGCATTTGAGGACAGCGTAGCAGAATCTGACGCGGAGACCAAAAGGGCCACGATGCAGATTCTGCTGTTATTAACGAAAGAATCCATCGAACCGCTGGCGAAAAGTGGCGGGGAGATAAATTACGGGTTCACGAAAGTGAGGATAACGCCTTACAAGTCGGACGCCGATGCTGCAGACCATCTGGCATCAGGAAACGAGATATTCGAAGTAGAGGAAGATCCTATGGAGTCCTCGAGCGACGCGGAAAGTATGGAGCAAGGTGAGTGTTCTTCTTGCGGGTCTGAGCTTGCGGCCAGACTTTCAAGCTTGTATACTGAGAAAGAGCTTTTAAGCGACTCTCAGGAAGACGCAGATATAACAATAGTTAATGCGTCTTCTACAAATTAATATCCATCACAGCAAACTAGCTTCAGCAGCCCTAATTAACCGCGTGGCAATGGAACAGCCTGAATTTGTCCTCATTCAGGAGCCATGGGTTAATGGAGGGCGTATTTGCGGACTGAGGACGCCGAACTATAAGTTGCTGATGGCTAACTGTGAAGGTAAAATCAGAGCCTGCATAATGGCAAAGAAAAACCTTAACGTTTTTATATTACATAATTACAGCAACAACGACACAGCAGCAGTAAGCTGGGAAACGGGCACAAGCAGTTACCGGCTAGTGTCGTGCTATATGGCATATGAGCAGGAACTGGTGCCACCTCTGATGGTAAAAGAGGTGGTACGGGATAGCGAGCCATCCAAGTGCATGACGATACTTGGATGCGACTCAAACGCGCATCACACAATCTGGGGCAGCACAGATGTCAATGACAGAGGTGAGTGCTTCTTTAATTAAGTACTAGGCACTAAGTTACTGGTGTGTAATAAGGGAAGCACGCCAACATTTATTACAAGAAACCGACAAGAAGTGCTGGATATCACACTTGTGTCGGAAGAACTAATTGACAGGGTAACCCAATGGAGGGTTCTCGAAAAACATTCCTTTTCGGATCACCGATATATTGAATGTACAATAGAAGAAAGGGCCGATAGAGGCATTAACTTTAGGAATCATAGGAAAACGAACTGGCAGGTGCACATGCAAGAGCTAGAAAAACATATTCCTATGATTCTACCGTTTCAGCCCAATAGCAAGGAGGATCTAGATATCCTCGTTAATCGACTCACGAAATCGTGTCGGCAAGCACTAGAAGTGGCTTGTCCAATAACACGAAGCAGGGGTAGAATAAGGCCCCCCTGGTGGTCTCCAGAACTTAAAAATCTACAGAAAGAATGCAGAAAGCAGTTCAATTTAGCTAAGCAATCCCAAGGCGAGTCAGACTGGGATTATTATTACAACCTCCTTAGGTCATACAAAAAGGAAGTTGGGAAAGCAAAAAGAAATTCATGGAAATCTTTTTGCAATGATATCGAGAACACGGCGGAAGCGTCTCGACTTAGGAAAATAATGGCACAATCGGTGCATAGTATCGGTTATCTTCAGAAGCCAGACCGAAGTTGGACGGTATCCAGTGAAGAGTCCTTGGGGCTACTAATGGGTACCCACTTCCCAGGCAGCTCTGAAAGCCATGCTGCAGAATATACTTAAGACAGTGGAGCAGAAATGAACTCCACTCTTATAAACATAGTGTCAGAAAGCAACGTACGCTGGGCAATAAACAGCTTTAAGCCCTTCAAGTCGCCGGGACCAGACGGTATATTCCCGGCTCAATTGCAGCAGTCGCAGAATTACATAATGAATTGGCTAATTGCCATTCTTAAGGGGGCGCTGCAATTAAACTACAAGTATTTTATATATTAAGCCATTTATTATTAATTAATTATGCCTAGATTAAGTAGAAAATCTGTATTTTTAATTCGTCTTCAGAATAGAAGACGTATGAGAGTTCTTCGTGCAAACTCTTTATATAGAGATAGTGAGCAGTCACAGAATACTGTAAGTCACGCTAATCGTAGATTAGATTCCGATGTACGTCTGTCCGAACAAATTATCAATACAAATCAACATAGAACCAGGCGGCATGATCCCCAAACTCACTCTGAAAAGCAAATAAGAAATACTCGAGGTCATAGATCTCGTCAAGAAAATCCCGAGGTACGATAATTTGAGCAAGTTTTGAATACTGTTCAATATAGAACAAGGCGGCAAGATCCCCAAATCCGCTCTGAAGAGCAAATAAGAAATACTCGAGGTCATAGATCTTGTCAAGAAAATCCCGAGGTACCATATGTTGAGCAAGTTTTAAATACTTTTCATCATAGAACAAAGCGGCAAGATCCCCAAATTCGCTCTGAAGAGCAAATAAGAAATACTCGGGGTCATAGATCTCATCAAGAAATTCCCGAGGTACGTTATGATGAAAAAAGTAGGAACACTAGGAATCATAGAGAACTTCGCGCAATAAATCCTGAGTATAGGAATTTAGAGCGCATTCGTGATCAACTGCAAAGGGAACATGCAAGAAGAAATCCTGAAATAAGGAGAGAGGAGCGTGATAGAGAAACTCAACGTCGACAGCTTAGTAGGAGGGCTATGAGGGAAAAAATTTTGAATCAGAGACCTATTAGACAAATTCAAGTTTGCCTTCGTTGAGATAACCCGCCCAATAGGCAAATTGAAAACCAAAGGCAGTCCCAAGGAATCCGATTAAAAAGAGAAAATAATGTTATAAAAGCTGATAATAGTGGCAATTTAACAAATTTCAAAAACATTTATTTCCAAAATATAAATAAGGGCCCTACTGAAATATTGTATGTATTTGCTGCGGCAGATTATGGTTTTTACACCAAGTTCGCAAATTAAATTTCGAAACTATTGCGCAAGGTCATCCGAATGCTGCATCCGCCTTCTTTTTAATGCAAAAATTTTCTTTGGAATATGGAAACTACAATTTTAGTGCTACTTGCAAAAATGCGATGGTTAAAAAGAATACGTTCCAAAAATATGTTTAGCTAACGGTCTAGTCTTTCCTGAAATACCGGATTGTTTGAAAGGTTTAACCCCAATTAAAGAAGGTGCTGTTGTTAATATACCAATTTCTGTTAACAATATTCAATATTAATAAAATCATGATTACATGATCGATACCATGCGCCCAGCAAAGATTATGGAAGCTTTGCAATTCTTAGTGAATACCACTCTGTATCGTGAGCACAATATACAAATTAATGAGATCTGGTTTTCAGAATTTAATAACCAAGAAGAAGTTCCGTTTGTTGTATCTGCAGAGGATTCGCGACTGGTTCAATCTTTTCATGCGGCACAAACTTCTCCTGATAATCCCTCAGGTAATAATATTCCCACGGGTCTTTTACCTTCAGAGCTAAATCCAGGCGGTCAAGAAACTCTTTTAGACAATATTCCTGTAGAAAACTTAGACTATAACCGTTAAGTTATAGCGCCAGGTGAAGGACAAAGACCAATTGACATAATTCAAGATAATAATTCAGAAGAGTTCTCATTTGGAACCATATACGTTGGGCAGAAACTTACATGCTCTGAAACATATAGCAAGATAATACGTTCTGAAATCCGCCGTTTTGCCAGAAGAACGTGTACCATTCCAAAGTTATTCTTTGATTACAAAAATTACATTGCTACAAATTAAGAATAGTACATCCATTTGCCTTAGAAAGTTTTCAGGTCGCAACCGAGTTACGACCCAAAATCTATTAAACGAAAATTTTTTTAAAAATTGATTCAACGCGATGATGGTTACAAGGTTTTGAAAGGCGTTAGATCCTCACCTTCGCATTGGGAAGCTGAGAAGAAAACGGCAATCGCTATGATTCTCCGATTTGGTCCTCCAACCTTCTTTATAACTTTATCGGCTGCAGAATCTCAGTGTGTTGAGCTATTGATCATCTTCTCTAAAACTGTTGATTCTAAAGATATTTCGGAAGAGGAAGCCAACAGTTTAACAACCCAAGATAGATATCGCTTAATTCGGTCAGACGCAGTTACTTGTGCTAAATATTTTGACTACCGCTATCGACAAATTCTTAAGCTATTTTTGTCACAAATTTCTACTGGAGAGTGGAGTTTCAACAGAGAGGTTCCCCACATGTACATAGCATGTATTGGCTTAATAATGCTCCCAGGATCAACCTTCAAGATTCTCAGACATTCACTGATGTCATTAGTTTTATTGTTAATTATATTTCTACAGATGATTCGGTCAGCCACTTAGGAAATTATTTGGGTTATCATAACCACAGTCGGTCTTGTACTAGGGAAATAAGAGGACAATAGTTTTGTCGTTTTGGTATACCATATCCACCAATGCTTTCAACGCAAGTACTGTTACCTCTTACAGAAACAAGTCAAAATTCAGAAAGACACAAGGAAAAGATTTTCAAATTTCAAAACGTTTTAAATTCAAATATGACTACAGAAGACATTTCTAATTTAAACGATTTTAAACATTTCTTGTCTGATAGTAGAATAAATATGTGTTTTGGTGATTAATTATTAGCCCTTAGATCAAATTTAACAAAACCCAAAATTTTTCTAAAAAGATAATTACAGGATAGTTTTATAAACGCTTATAATCCTCTGATTTTGGAACTCCATAGAGCAAATATGGATATCCAATATATACTGGATGCATATGCTTGCTGTTCATATATAAATATTTATATTAACAAGTCTAACAGGGGAAATTCTAGGCTCTTATAACATATCGTATTCTAATTGAGGAAAACCAAAGAAAATATGATGTTTTTGAGCAAAGAGAACTTGAAAATGTTCTAGAAAGTCTTTATAATGAAATAGACTTAGAGGAAGGTGCTCAAAATGAACTACCTATCGTGGAAAGTGAGTTCAGAGTGTTGGCACTTCTGGAAATAAACCCAAATATAAATTTGCTGGACTTGCATGGTGAAGATAATGGCACTGAATGTGATTGCAATATTAGACTTATTAAACTACCCCCTTTAATTCCAGTTGAGGAATTATTTTCTTTAGTTCAAAGTCTAAATACTAAGCAAAGAACTTATTTGACACATTTGATGCACCTGCTAAAAACAAACATGGATCCTTACCATGTTAATGCAATTACTTTTGAGACAGTACAAAGCTATAATGACAGTATTTGTGTCTCTATTTCGAACTAAAGTTTTCAGACTTATTGCAATAGTTCTTCATTTCTTTTTTAAATATATATTAAGAAATGGTATAGCAATTTTGACAGTAGTTTTTAAAACAATTTTAAGAAAAATATGTAACTAATCTAATTATATGTATAAGAATATGATAGAAAATATTAAGTATATGGAGAAAAGAAATATAATTTGGATATATGTATAATAATCACTATAAAAATTATGTTTAATATTGTAAATATTATATACAAATTAATATAATAATATAATTTTTAGAGTTGTTAATATTTATTATTTTTAAGCTAAACATGTATATCGATATAATAATTAAAAAATGTGATTCATTGTCCAAAAACGATTTCTTTTCATACTCCTCAATACAGTTGTAATGCATTCTATATAAAATCAATTATAAGCATATACCACGATTTCTCATAATTTGAGTAAATTTAGTTTACAAATTGCTCTAATTAATTTCACTGTGAATGTAAATAACTGAGGCAACATTTCCTACTTCAGATTATTAAAATATATAAATACAATATATATCTCAAACGAGTATACCATTTAACTTTGCGAGAGTATAAAATGTTCGGTTACATCCTTACCTACTTGTTTTTTCTTAGTCTTTTTCCCAGAAAAAATTATTAAAATTAGAATATTTTAGGGGTCTAAAGCATTGAAAAGTCTTATTGTCATATACTAACCAACCCAAACATATATCACCGGGTCTAATTTTACATATATAATATAAATATATATTTGGTTTAGGTTTACGAAAAAATCGTACGAGATTTTTTTGTAGGGCATTCAATTTCCTACAAAATGTATAAAACGAGATATGTTTCCAAATAGTTGGAAGCGAGATATGAATTTTTCTGATAATAAGAAAAATATGAATCCTGTAGGGCAGACACTTTCCCGTTACAATTAAGAGATCATACTTGGAGAGACTATCTTAGAGGTATCTATCAACCACTTTTTCAGAGTACCAAGCGACTCAACTTGATTTATATATAAATATTTTTTTTTTACCTGAAAGAATAGAAATATCATGAATTCAAATGCTAAAAAGAGGCCAAATTCATATTTTTTTTCAACATTACTGCATATTACCAAAAAACTAAAAATTTAAGGGGTATTCTGGTGTCGTAAAAAAGGCAATTAATATTTTTACCAACCATTTTTTAATGCATATTTATTAACATTGCAAGCTTACATAAAAAATTAAATAATAAAATAAGTTAAAAATTTCAAATATTAACAGCTCATGAAGTGGGGCGTCTTACAAAATTGGCACATGCCCATACCAACGATTCCAACCCTCCTAGCAATCTGAAACAAAAAAAATTGTAACCGAACATTTCATACTCTTGTAACTTGCAAGGGGCAAAGCCGGCTAATTATGTTTCCTTCAGATGTAAACCTTCATATTAAAATATGTTTCGAAATAATTCAACATACATTATTCCACAAAATCGTGAATGAATTACGATCAAATTTGGTGTTTTATTAAATAATGTTATAATTCATAGACTCAATTAGTTTTATAACTATATTTTAATTCCCGTAAGCGAAAATTATATTAAAATCATCATCAAATGAGATATGTATGTATGGTGTATCTTACATAAACTCTACCGAAGAGGCGAAATTTAATGTATTCAGAGTAAAACTCTTATACTCAGCGGCGCATGTAGCAAGAGTATAAAAAAAATTAATGTAGAATAATATCGCAATGTTTGGTTCTACCAAAAATTGGAATTTGGGAACGTTGAGTTCCAGTCATAGACAAGTCTATAAAGAGACCTAAGAAATCGTGGGACTCGTTTTGAAAAAGACTGTTTCGAGAAGACCGTGTTTAAAGTTTCGCGAACTGGACGAACCTGTATGGATACCGTGTCAGCAAAATACCTTTATATCCGAAAATAATTTTAATTTTGAAAAACCCTCTAGTATACATATTCTGGAATATTTAAACTTTGAAAATAATAAAATTATAGATTATTTTTTCTCTAAACCAGAATACCCCCTAAAACCGTGTTGTCACGATGTTAAAACAAGAAAAAACGCTAACTCAAATAAAAAAGTTTTCTTTTCAAGAACTTTATTTTGATTGGTCAGTTTGTATGACAGCTATATGCATAGTAGTTCAATATCGGCGGTTCTAACAAATGAGCAGCTTCTTGGGGAGAAAAGTACGTGTGTAAAATTTCAGATCGATATCTCACTGAGAAGTTAGTTCGCATATTTACAAACAGATGATCATGGCTAAATCAACTCAGCTCATCATGCTGATCATTTATGTATATACTTTATAGAATCTCCGATGTTTCCTTTTGGGTGTTACAGACTTTTTCGCAAACTTAATGACCTATGTACATGCCCTGTTCAGGGTATAAAAATATTTCATCTGTATCTTATACAAGAGATGCTCTTTCTTCTTTGTTTTTTCTTATACTATTTTGTGAATACTTTGATACATTTCTACTTATTCCTATGGTATTATATACTCTTTCATGATAAGTATTTAAAAGTTTATTTAAGAATGACTTTTTTATTTAACACACATTTTCTCCCCAAACTCACCTAAACTAAAATAAAAAAATCTACCGACTACTTTTAATAAAAACCTTACATGCAGTTTTCTCAGAACCGCTCTTTCCAATTTAAAGAAAATCAATAAAGATTGTCTAGGGAAACTCGTATGGATTTAGTAAGTTGAAGATTTCATTTATTATAATTTTGTGTGTGCATAAAAAACTTGTTTCCTACCATTATTACAAAAAAAAAAAATTTTAATTTAGAGAATAATTTCTCCAGACATATAAGTAAGAATGAAAACCGAATTATAACACCACCCATAATTACTGAAATTCGATTAGATGAAGTAAATAACTTAACTAGTGGCGTATCAAACACATAATTTACATAACGCAAAGAGGTTGACAGTGGTTATACCATTTGAATGAGATGTCCACGTATGACGCCACTATAATAAACTTGCTCCGAAAAAGACGAAGACTGACCATCACAAGGCAAAACGGTTACGGAGCTCCGATATGCCGATTTATTGGGCAGATTCAACTCCGATCACAGAAAAAACAAGTCCTTTTGATGAAAAAAAGTGCTCTTTCACTACTATCGGCTTACACCTCCGCCGTAGCCGCTGCCAAATTGATCGCAATAGGCTCAGAACTTCTGCCATATTCACTGTATTCCTAAGATTTGGACCCATACAACTTCATTTGAAGACTCCATATGAGTTAACATAATTGGAAATTGCTGCGTTTAGGGTATCCAGCTGAAAAGAGGAGAAACAAATCGCCAGTTTTCCAAAATGTTCGCTTTTCTTTTGCAGACTAGATAATTAACGGATCTCTTTCGTACGATTTTGTCTCGACAACTTATCCCTATAGCCTTTAATAAAACATAAGATCATATTTCGAGTATTCTAAAACAACTACCCCCGTATTTGACCATGACTACGAATTGCTCACAACCATCGCATTATTAATTCCCTTCTCTTAATAATTATGCAAGCGGTATTCTGCGTTTGAATGCTCTGTAAGCAAACATTGGAGAGTACTTACGTGACGAATATGCTGTGTAAATTCGCATAAAAGCAATATCGTCGTATAAAAAAACCTTTAATTATGCAATTTTAAAATGCAAAATGCGAACTAACAAAGGGAAAACATGTTATGAAAATGCGGAAAATGCAATAATAAAAGACGGAGAAATGTGCATAATAATTTTTATATGCGCTAACGTCCTTCAATGTTCGGATACTTCGTTTGGGTATCACATCAAAAGCTTAAGTGTTTTGCCACACACACATATGAGCTATAAGTTGGCATATTTGTTTATACGCTTACTCACTCACAGACGTTGCGCGAGTGTGTGTGTATCTACACAGGTGCTCACAATAACAGCGACGGGTGTGAAGGGGCACAAGTACTTCAACTGTACGGCGCAGGATGCTAGAGCCACTTTTGCCAACACTCTTGGTGTTGTAATTGCAGTAGTTGTTGTTGTTGACGTTGCTATTCAATGCGAACGCATGCTGCTTTTTTCTTGGCAGCCGCAGCAGCAGTAACAGCAGTCGACGATTTTTCTACTTTAATTGAAACTAAACAAGCATAAAAAGTGATTTTATAGTTTTCCTCTCTATGCAGTAGCTGACAAACCGCCTGCAGCACCAGCGCAGCCATACACTTGTGGAACAACCGCCATTTCATTGCATTGTAGGTGCAACATGTACTTTTCGCTCTATATTTGTATGTGTGTGTTTGCTTACTTTGCATCTACTCAAGTTCCGCATGCTGCCGCTACCGTTGTTACTCATGTCTCTGCTTGCAACATTTGCTCTTTGCATTATGCATGCTGCATTTTTTGCACCCACCACTCGCTGCAGCCGGCTCATGGCCCTATCGCCTTTGGCTGCTACTGCTGCACTGTTCACTTTACAGCTTCTGCAGCATTTTTATGGAAGAAATTTGTTTTTAATTAATGTGCACACTTTATACCTTTTTCTCGGCTCATTGCCGACATTTTCTAACCGTTTTCTTTCATTCGAATTTTCAGATTTTTTTTTCAATTTTCTCATTTTGCCTCCGTCGCTTTTCACATTTTCATTTGGCTGCGCTCCTGTACATAGCTTTCTCTTTTAACGCTTCGGCCACTTGGCACACACAGATATACGTATATTTGATTATACACATGTAAATTTGAGTGTGTGTTTGCATATCATTTATTATAAGCCTTAGCGCATTCATGTGTCTTATGAGTGACATTAATTAGGCACGGCATTGCTCTAAGAGCGTCTGCACACGCCAACGCCCGCCTTCTTGAATAGTTGTCCGCCCTTAAATATTTACCAAAGGGCTAAAGTGGAAATGCTGGGAACTTTCCTCAAGTAGATCAGATTATTCTTTTGAAAATATTCCGTTGATTTTGTTAATGCAAAGCAGTAAAGCATAAATGTTATTTCATTTAACGTAATCCGTTTTAACTGACAGTTTATGAAGGTAAGTAATATATTAAAAGTCTTTTAAAGAAGATAAGTAAGTAACTCAATGATAGGTTACAGTACTGATCTATTTATTCTGTTGTGATTTCAGTCAGGGTGGAAGAGAAGTGAGCACTGGGCTCAAGCACTTTGATTATGTAAGTCAATACTTATAACTAGTGTCGAATGACTAAAGCCTTTATTAGTGAGGGAGCTTCCGGGCCCAATAACTTTAATAAGAATGATTTATAAATCTCTATAACTACTGGAATGATGACTCGAAACATAAACACATATGATACATTTAAGAAAAATACATTTAAGGATAACAAGTAGGGAAAGGCTAAGTTCGGGTGTAACCGAACATTTTATTCTCTTGCACTTGCAAGGATCAACGCCGGCTAGATACCTTCAGGTCTTGACAAAACTTTATATTAACAAGTAAGGAAGGGCTAAGTTCGGATGTAACCGAACATTTTATACTCTCGCAAAGTCAAATCGTATACTCGTTTGTGGATTGACCGATATTTTCGGTAGAAGGTCAACTGTAGTCACTGTGGTCCACATATTCAGTACCAAGGGGCTTGAACAGTTTTGGTTCGATTTAGACAATTTTTGGTCACAAGGTGTCTCTGGCATGTTTAGTTCTTGATTTATCGCGCTTTTAGTAGTTTTTAACAGTACCGTTATATGGGGAGTGGGCGGGGTTGTCACCAAATTTCACCATTTGTTCCCAGTGAATTTTGTTATTATAGGTTTAGCGATTTAGGAGATATGCACATTAAACTTATTAGGGGGCGGAACTAAACCCACTTTACAAAAAAAAAAATTAAACTGCAGGTAGTTCCCCCCCCTAATGTGATCCTGTATACCAAATAACAGTGTTGTATCTTATTGCGGAGCTTAGTTAAGGCAATTTATTTGTTTTTGATCATTGGCGTTTTGTGGGCGTGGCAGTGGTCCGATTATGCCCATCTGCAATACCAACCGTCTTTGGTACCAAGAAACATGTGTACCAAGTTTCATGAAGATATCTCAATTTTTACTCAAGTTACAGCTTGCACAGACGGACGGACGGACAGACAGTCACCCGGATTTCAACTCGTCTCTTCATCGTGATCAGTTATATATATATAACCCTATATCTAACTCGATTAGTTTCAGATGATACAAACAACCGTTAGGGGCGTTAGGGGAACAAAACTGTTATACTCTGTAGCAGCAGGTTGCGAGAGTATAATAAAGGCCTCGATGGGATCTTAATCTAAATAAGACTTACTACGTATGCTGTTTAGTTTACATCAATTTTTCGCAAACTGTTAAAATTTCAAATGGATCCGTAATAGTCTACAAGTAGCATCGTCACTCGATTTGAAAAATTTAGTTTCGAGGAAACCCTTAACAGAGTATATATTTAATAGAGAGAACTCAGATAAAATTTAATGGCGGCAACGAAAATTTAAGTAACCATAATAAAAAAAAAACATAACACACAAAACCGCAGCTGAAAAATAAACAAAAAGAATAAAAAGACGGCTCTGTCACATGCTGTCGCTTGCATCGCAGATTGGAAGGAGTCAGTAGTGGCGTTGATGTTGATTGCGGCTATATCTTTTCTGACCATGACCAAAAGCTCAACACACTGCGATTCTGCAGCCGATAAAGTGATAAAGAAGGTTGGAGGACCAAATCGGCGAATCATAGCGATTGCCATTTGCTTCTCAGCTTCCCAATGCGAAGGTGAGGATCTAACGCCTTTCAAAACCTTGTAATCATCATCGCGTTGAATCAAGTTTTAAAAAAATTTTCGTTTAATAGATTTTAGGTCTTAACTCGGTTGCGACCTGAAAACTTTCTAAGGCAAATGGATGTACTATTCTTAATTTGTAGCAATGTAATTTTTGTAATCAAAGAATAACTTTGGAATGGTACACGCTCTTCTGGCAAAACGGCGGATTTCAGAACGTATTATCTTGCTATATGTTTCAGAGCATGTAAGTTTCTGCCCAACATATATGGTTCCAAATGAGAACTCTTCTGAATTATTATCTTGAATTATGTCAATTGGTCTTTGTCCTTCACCTGGCGCTATAACTAAACGGTTATAGTCTAAGTTTTCTACAGGAATATTGTCTAAAAGAGTTTCTTGACCGCCTGGATTTAGCTCTGAAGGTAAAAGACCCGTGGGAATATTATTACCTGAGGGATTATCAGGAGAAGTTTCTGCCGCATGAAAAGATTGAACCAGTCGCGAATCCTCTGCAGATACAACAAACGGAACTTTTCTGTTAACATAACACCTTCTTTAATTGGGGTTAAACCTTTCAAACAATCCGGTATTTCAGGAAAGTCTAGACCGTTAGCTAAACATATTTTTGGAACGTATTCTTTTTAACCATCGCATTTTTGCAAGTAGCCCTAAAATTGTAGTTTCCATATTGCGAAGGAAATTTTTGCATTAAAAAGAAGGCGGATGCAGCATTCGGATGACCTTGCGCAATAGTTTCGAAATTTAATTTGCGAACTTGGTGTGAAAACCATAATCTGCCGCAGCAAATACATACAATATTTCAGTAGGGCCCTTATTTATATTTTGGAAATAAATGTTTTTGAAATCTGTTAAATTGCCATTATTATATGATCCCTAGTGTTCCTACTTTGTTCATCATAACGTACCTCGGGATTTTCTCGATAAGATCTATGACCCCGAGTATTTCTTATTTGCTCTTCAGAGCGAATTTGGTGATCTTGCCGCCTTGTTCTATGTTGAACAGTATTTAAAACTTGCTCAACATATGGTACCTCGGGATTTTCTTGACGAGATCTATGACCTCGAGTATTTCTTATTTGCTCTTCAGAGCGATTTTGGGCATCATGCCGCCTTGTTCTATGTTGAACAGTATTTTAATTTCATTTGAAAGACCGTACCTCGAGTTTTTTCCGCCTGGTTCTATGTTGATTTGTATTGATAATTTGTTCGGACAGACGTACATCGGAATCGAATCTACGATTAGCGTACAGCTTACAGTATCTTGTGACTGCTCACTATCTCTATATAAAGATTTTGCACAAAGAACTCATACGTCTTCTATTCTGAAGACGACTTAAAAATACAGATTTTCTACTTAATCTAGGCATAATTAATTAATAATAAATGTCTTAATATATAAAATACTTATATATAATACTTATACAATTCAGTCCTTCTTTCTGTCTTAACATCTAAATCTTTCATAAGCTGCCAACGGCACGGGTAAAATGTAATTTTCTTGAGTTTACAGTACACGTTATGACCTTCATATTAAAATGTGACTTAAAACTGAAATAATAGACAGTAGCATTTAAACCGATGGCGACGCAGTTTATCTATAACCCCATAAAAAGGGTATTTAGACCTTTTGATACTACATTACTAATATTTATTTCATGCGATTTTTTCTAGAAAGATTTTTTTGCTCTATACAAAGTCCAACGCTCTAAGAAACTTGTTTACATTGTTGTCTGGTATATTTTGTAATAAGTTCAACATGATGGCTGAGAAAATATACCTAACCACTGTTTATCACCAAATATTAGAAGAAATATATGTATAAAGAAATCTATATCTATCTCGATTAGTTTTAGGTGATGCAAACAACCGTTTAGTGAACAAAACTATACTCTGTTGCAACATGTTGCGAAAGTATAAAAATGTTACGAAAGAATTCAACATTCATTATTCGATTATTATTTGGTATCTTATTAACTTATGTTATTGGGGTATATAGAGTTATAAGGTTTAAACAAAGGTCTAGACCAGTTTCTTTCATATACAGCGATATACACTATTTTTAAGAAAAACTGTCCATTTAATTTCATTAAATTATCAAATTGATGAAAAAAATTATACCATAAGTAGTACATGTGAGCTGGGAAAGTTCATGGATCGTCAAACGGAAGTTTTAATTTTTTACATAAAATATGTTGGAGCTAAGGTCAATACATCCCCGATAATGGGTACTACTTGTATTGCAATTCGCAAGAATCAAAGCCACGAAGTTCCTTCAAACCTTATACTAAAAAAATTTGAGAAAGAATTAAACATCCATTATTAAATGATATCGTGATTAAATTACAATCATTTTTGGTATCTTCTTGACTTCAATTAAAGGCCATAGGTTGTAACGAAGCTTTTCTTCTGCCCCTGCTTCTTCTGATTTGCTGAGGTATACTCGCCGTGTCCAGGGTTCGTTACAATAAATTTGTAAACTATGGGGCTCTTTACAAATCGCTCTTTATTTAGAATTGCACACTACCACACGTACTTTATTGTATATTATTACTACACTCTCTGGAACTGCGTTTTAGGAGCGCCGCCCGTTGCTGGCGTTCCGACAGTTTTACCTTCACGATCTCTGGAACTGCGTTGTAGGAGCGCCGCCCGTTGCTGGCGTTCCGACAGTTTCCACTTCCACAATCTCTGGAACTGCGTTTTAGGAGCGCCGCCCGTTGCTGGCGTTCCGACAGTTTCCACTTCCACACTCTCTGGGACTGCGTTTTAGGAGCGCCGCCCGTTGCTGGCGTTCCGACAGTTTCCACTTCCACACTCTCTGGGACTGCGTTTTAGGAGCGCCGCCCGTTGCTGGCGTTCCGACAGTTTCCCTTCACGATCTCTGGAACTGCGTTATAGGAGCGTCACCCGTTGCTGGCGTCCCGACAGGGTAGTGGTTCTCGTAACTTGTTAGCGCGTCACTATCACGCGGAATTACGGAGGGCAGTGACAGCGACCGCGATGCCAAGCGTGGAGCAGGTCAGAGGATCGACTCACTACCCACTTCACGCGTGACTTCCGGCCTTCCCACGTTAAGGAGTGAAATGCCTGCCAGAGGATCGACTCACTGCGAGACATTCACTCCTTACCGCACGAAACGTCACTTACCTTTCCGCGCTCCCGTTGGATAATTGGTATACTATCGCGTATACTACCCTGCCAGTGTGCTACGCGTCTCGGGGTGACTTACCTTCCGTGTCCAGTTCCGTTGTGCTCGCCTTCGCAGTCCTGTCCTCAAAGCCCGCCAATCGTTGTGCTCGCCTTCACGGTCCTGTCCTCAATCATCCGTCCAGCGTTGTGTTCGCCTTCGCAGTCCGATCCTGAATGACTGCTGATCGGCCTGCTTGCTTTCCACCAAGCCGTGTGTTGCTTGCTCGCCCGTTCGCAACATGATGCTTAGGATGGCGTGTGTTGCTAGAAGTGGCGTGATTTTCCCGTTGCAGACCAATACTCGCTGTGTCGCTTGCGTGGCGTGATTTAACTGTTGTGTGGCAACATGTTGCCTTAGGATGGCGTGTGTTGCTAGAAGTGGCGTGATGTAACTGTTGTGTCGCAACATGTTGCTTTAGGATGGCGTGTGTTGCTAAAAGTGGCGTGATTTTCCCGTTGCAGCCCAATACTCGTTGCGTTGATTTTATTTAACAGGGTGCGTCTTCATGTGTTGTGTGGGCTAAATTCCCTCTGGACATTTAGTTCTCACACTCCCCCCCCACTTCGGTGAGTTTTGCATCAGGTTAGATGCAAAAGTTAATCTAAGTTACAATATTTCTTAAATTCAAGTCTTAAATTATATTACAAATTTTCTTTTATATATATCTTTTGTTTTCTTTTTTTTTTTTTTTCTCCCTTTTTTTTTTTCTGCTTTAACTTGCTTTTAATTCTTGTATAATCTTCACGTTCTAATACAATTATTTTTTTTTCAATTCCATAGACTTATAAACTAGTTTTTTTTTTTTTTTTTTTTCTTACTTTAAGTACAGACTAAAATTCAATTAATTCACGTTATAACTTGTAATCTTCCTGGGTATCTTCCTTCTTTAGTTGGGTTTTGCAGCTGTTTTTATTGATGTTGGCTTCCTCCGTATGTGTACGCCCCACCGATACATAGCCACTTGATATCTGGTGGTACTAAACTTCAGCCGGTGCTTTCCTGTGCCGGTCGTGAGGTCTATGAGACTCCTCCTGACTCTTTCGGCGATTTCTGGGAAGGCCTCAAGTCCTGTTCCGAGTGCGTCGTTGATGGGTACTTTTATACCTTCTGGGGGAAGATGTTCCGCGGGTGGTGGTGCTAAAGTTGGTGTGCTTGTTACCTCTGCGTCATTGGTCGTCTTTGCGTCTTGATGATGTCTGAAGGTAGCTAACATGTGAGCCCGCTTCTTCGCTGCCATCTCCGCTGTGAAAGGCTCGGAGATGCATCCGGGCGCTCCTTCACCTTGTCCTATATAGCGCATGACTCGTTCCATTGTCTCCAGCACGTAAATGCCGCAATCGTCCGTATTTTCCTGTTGTGGCACCTCTAACAGGAGTTCCCGGAAATCGAGTTTTTCCTGGCCGTACCTCTCCTTATATTCCCACTGGAGGAATTCGCGCCAGGCCGTGGTTGCATGGGTGACCTTACCCCTCGTCCAGGAATCTGCCGTCCATAACTGGTGTGGTTGACAACACACTGTGTCGGTCATGTGGTGCGTAAGCTCGCGATTCGATAGGGCGAGCACATACCAGTGATGAGCGACGTTGTGTGGTGCTAGGACTACACGCTGTCCGAAGATGTCTATGTTTCGGATCCAGCGGTGAATGCGGCGGAAATTTTCTTCTCGTCCCCCTGGTTGGTTCAACTGCCAGACAACAAAGGGGCTGAGTATCGTGCCTTTCGGTCCAAATTCGGTCTCCAGGTACTTTGCCCAGGCGTCGATCACGGTGTCCGTTAGCCAGGATCCATCTTCTAGGGAGAGTAAGTCCGCTCGGTACAGGGAGACTCCACCTTGTCCCGGTGGGAAGGTCAGTTCCACCCTATCCCTCTCAGGTTCGGTATTCTCCTGGTCCGAGGAGAGTTCGATCACTGGTGGTTGTCGCGGTACCGTGGCATCATCTGAGCTAGACGTATCGCTACTAGCCTTGCTGCTGTCGCTTGGTGTTCTTCCACTCGTCGGACTCCCGTGGACTTCTTCTTGATTTGGTTCATCTATTTCCTGAACAACTACTCGGCCGACGATGCATGGCGTTGTGGCTACGTGGGCCGCGATAGTGCGTCTCATGGCGGCTTGTGTTGTTCGTGCATCCATTTCACTTGTAGTGGGTTTGTGGTCGGTTAGCTGCGTAGTGGTGTTGACGGCCTTGGATACGTTGGCGGTGTTAGCGTTGGCCTCGAATGTCGCTGTCACATGTATCAGCTTTAGGTGTCGCGACGCCGCGTGCATAGCGTCTGCACGCGCTGAGCAAGCACTTCTAGTACCTGTGGTGCTGGCTGCTTCCAGTGCCTGTGTCCTGGGGAGCTTCACCTTCTCCTCCTCCATCCGTTCACGGAACCGCTTCAAACTGTTCTGCCACTTCTCGTCGTTATTCATATTTTCTTTATTTTAAATTTACTTTCTTTAAAAGTGTCCGGTACGTCTTGCCTTGCTGACAGCTCGCGGTTGAATGAATGAACTGTCTCGATTGGTCACCAAATTTACTCCTTCAAATATTTTCTATTATTATTTAATTTTTTTATTATTATTATTTTTTTTTTTTTTTTTTTTTTTTTATTAAACGGTTACAGCCATGTGGTACGGTTTCAATTCGCTGATGTTCACCGTTTTCTCCTTTCCGCCGTCAACTTTTCGAAGTTCTACGATCACTGGTGAGGCATACCTGAGAATTTGATAAGGCCCATCATACTTCGGGGCTAACTTTGCGGCGAAGCCCTCAGTGGCTTTAGAGAGGTGATGCTCTTTCGCGAGAACTAGTTCTCCGATCACGGGGGTCCATTTTCTGCGTCTCAGGTTATAATGCCGGGCTTGATCCGTTGCCGCCCTCTCCATATTTTGTCGAACAATTTTGAAGGCCTCCTGCAACCTATTGGACTTTTCCTCAGCTGTCGTGGATGTCATGCCGGTGCCGATATTAACTTCGTCGAAGAGTGCCTTTGGCAGTCGCGGCTCTCGTCCTTGTACGAGGAATGCTGGGCTATATCCCGTGGATGCCGAAATGCTGGAATTCACTGCGAGCTCGATCTCTGGGAGAAAATCATCCCATCGCTGGTGTCGGGCCTTACTGAGTTGTGCAATAATTCGCTTAATTGTCCGATTGGCTCGCTCCGTGGGATTCTCTTGAGGGGTGTAGGGTGCGGTGAATTGCTGGCGTACCCCTAATTCCTTAAGGTAGTGTTGCCACAGCGTACTAGTAAATTGCACGCCGTTGTCCGAAATAAGAATCTTCGGGACGCCAAATCTTGCGAGGATTCGTTCTCTAAATGCGCGACGAAGTCCTTCTGCTGTAGCGCGCCTCATGGGTACTAATTCTACCCACTTGCTGAAGCGGTCGAAGAATACTAGTAACATAGTATTTCCATGCGTGGATCGCGGTAAGGGTCCAATGAAGTCAGTGCAAACTGTGGCAAACGGTTCTTGTGCCACCTGTGAAAGCATCTTTCCTGCTGGTTTCTGCTGACCTTCCTTGTATTTCTGGCAAGACTCACACTGGCGTACGTAACGGCTAATGTCGCGAAACATCCCTGGCCAGTAATATCGGCTAGCCACCCGGGCTACTGTCCGGCGTATACCCATATGTCCGGCGCTAGGTATATCGTGGTTCTCTTGCAGGACTCTTAAGCGGAGGGGTTTAGGCACACATAGCTTCCAGGGTACAGCCTCTTCATCCTGGGATCGACACGGAATGTGGCGATAGAGTTGGCCATCCTTTTCCATGTAGTCCGCGTACTTCTCGGGGTTCGCGCGTACTTCCTCTGCTCGTTTTCGCAACCAGTTGCATTGTGGCGCCACCGTCGTCGCTTGTCGTATGGTCTCTAGCGGCTGACGAGACAGTGCGTCCGCTACTAAGTTGAGTTTCCCTTTGCGATACTCGATGTCGAAAGTATGTTGCTGTAATTCTAAAGCCCATCGTGCTATACGACCAGAAGGACTTTGTATGGAATTCAGCCACTTCAGTGACATGTGATCCGTTATCACCTTGAATTTATATCCCTCTAGGTAGGGTCTCATTTTCCGGATACCCCAGACTATGGCGAGGCACTCCTTTTCGGTTGCCGAATAGTTGGTCTCCGCCTTATCCAGTTTGCGGCTAGCGTAAGCTATTACGCGTTCACCTCCTTCTAGTTTCTGTGTTAGCACTGCACCAAGGCCAATGTTGCTAGCGTCCGTCTGCAAGGTAAATGTCTGGCTGAAATCCGGACATGCGAGAACCGGAGCCTCCGTTAGCTTACACTTGATGCTTTCAAACGCTTCTTGTTGTTCAGCTCCCCATCTCCAGTGTCTCCCTTTCTTTAATAAAGCGGTGAGCGGCTGGCTCATCGTCGCGAAGTCGGGTACAAAGCGGCGATACCAGGAGGCTATCCCAAGATATTGGCGTACTTCTTTTACGTTAGTTGGCGGCTTTAGCTCCTGGATTGCTGCTACTTTCTCGGGGTCGGTGTGGATGCCTTTGTCACTGATCACGTGACCTAAATACCGAAGTTCCTTCTTAAAAAACTCGCATTTCTCAGGGTTGATACGAAGGTTGGCCTGCTGTAGTCTCTGCAGTACCTTGCGTAGATTCTGTATATGTTCCTCGAATGTAGAGCCTATCACGATTATGTCGTCGAGGTAGGCAAAGGCGTGTGGTTCCATCTCTGGGCCTATGACCTGGTCGAGGACCCTCTAGAACGTCGCAGGTGCCGAGTGTAAGCCAAATGGCATGACGCGCCATTGGAATAGGCCACGCCCAGGAACGGTGAAGGCTGTGTATGTGCGGCTGCCTTGCTCCAAAGGTATCTGCCAGTAGCCGTTCTTGAGGTCCAGACTACTAATATACCTTGCTCGTCGTAGCTTGTCCAATATGTGTTGTATTCTAGGTAAGGGGTATGCGTCGGGTACTGATCGGGCGTTGAGTTGCCGATAATCCACGCATAGACGCCACTTACCGTTTTTCTTCCGGGCCAATACAATCGGCGCGCTGTGTGGGCTGTGAGACGGCTCGATGCATCCCTTCGATAGCAGCTCATCGATTTCATTGTTGATAACCGCTTGCATCGCTGGATTTCGTGGGAAATATCGTTGCTTGATGGGGCGGTTGTCGGTCATAGTGATTTTATGCTCCGCCACTGTCGTCACTCCACTCATGGTTTCAAATTTTTGAAGCTCTTCTGCTAAGAAGTCGCGTATGCGGGCCGCTTCGTTTCTCTCGTTGATGGTCGATCTAGGCTCGACTCTATTAATCCTCCTGCACTTTAGTTTACGTCTTTTGTTGCACTTCGTTCTACTGGATTTTTGTAGTCGGCTCTTTGGTGTAGTTGCCGTTGCGTTGCCTACCTTTTCTGGTGGCATGGTGTAGAAGGCCGCTGTATGCTGCGCATCTGGTGCTGTCAGCACTACCTGATGACCTCCGCAGGATATCTTAGCTCCCATACTCCCCAGTGTATCTAACCCGAGTATGACGTCATCAATCGCACCGGGCATAACATGCAACACTGCTTGGAGTGATGACTGTCCGAGTTGGATGTTGCTTTCAACGGCGTCGTAAATCTTGCTGGTGGTACCGTCGGCCATTTGTATTTGCATGGCTACGGTAACCGTCTTACCACTCCCGGTCGTGTCCATACGTTCTGCAAGTCGTGACGATACGAAACTTTTTGAGGCGCCGGTGTCGATGACGGCTTCCGCCGGTTCTCCGCCAAGCTTGATTAAGGCGTACAACCGGCCGCGTTCCTGATGCATAATTGTTGGCGTGTCGGCGCTGAGTTCTGTGGGTCCGCCGCGCCTTTCTCCTGGCGGAACCCTCGGCCGTTTCCCTGTCGTTGGCCGCAGCATTCTTTGGTTAGCACATCCGCTCGACCACACTCCCAGCAAAATATCTTTCTGGGATTACGGCACCTCCTAGCGTAGTGTCCTTCCTGGCCACATCTCCTGCATGTGTTTCCAGGCATAAAGGTTGGGTTCGTGGATGGTTGTTGGTGATGCGCGTTTACCGTAGTATCGTGTTGAGAAACCGTGTGCTGCTGTTGCGAACGTGCTGATGCGGACTGGACGGGTGGATGGTCTGGCCGTGATGTATTTCTTACCTCGTGGTCACCTATGATGTGTCTCGTCATCTCGCGGCGTGCCGTCTCTACAGTTCTCCGATGTCCTTCATGGATGCTCTCGTATTCTTCTGCAAGCGTGATAAGTTCGGCTAGTGTCTCGAAATCTCGACGCCGAATGTAGAGTAGGTAATCGGTGTGGCTGTTTCGGAAGATCCTTTCCAACCGCTGCTCCTGATTATATCCAGCGTGTCTCATTAGGTTCTGCATAGCGAGGACGTAGTCTTTGTACTTTTCTCGCACGTGTTGTCTTCGTTGCCGTATGTCGTCTTCGAGGCGTTCGAAGTAGCGTGCTGGTAAGAAGAATCGCAAAAAATCCCTTTTGAAGGTACTCCAACTCCTCCAATGTTCGTTGTTGTTGCGATACCATTGGAGAGCGGTACCGCACAGTAACTCGGGCATGGTTCTTGGAAGAAGGTCTGTGTCTATTACGTATACTTCGGAAAGCTCTTCCAATCGTTCGATGAACGCTAATGGGTCTCTCCCGCCGTCGTACTTTACGGACCACTTCCTCACCTGGTCGATGATAGGTGCGAATGTAAGCATCTGGCCCCGTTGCATCGACATGCCGCTATTCGGCATGCTTATTGGTGGCGGTAGTCGTCGTGATGATTCTGCGAAAATGTCCGCAGTTCCTCTGCCTTGATCTGGTGGAAGTGGTGTCTTCTGATCGCCTTCGTCTCGTGAAGCGAAGTCATTTCCTTTGTATGCAGCTTCCATTTTTAACAATTTCTCTTGTATTTCGGAGTCCTCGTGCGCCTTGGCTGCCAGTGCAGTTATGCGCTTCCGAATTTCCCGCGTGGTGCCTATGTGGTCAACGCCCAAATTCTCTGCGAAGGAGATTAGTTGCTCCTTAGATACGTTGTCCAACCACATAAGATCTGTCATTTTCCTGATGTTATACGATTTGCCGAGTCCCTGCTCGGGCGCCAATTGTAACGAAGCTTTTCTTCTGCCCCTGCTTCTTCTGATTTGCTGAGGTATACTCGCCGTGTCCAGGGTTCGTTACAATAAATTTGTAAACTATGGGGCTCTTTACAAATCGCTCTTTATTTAGAATTGCACACTACCACACGTACTTTATTGTATATTATTACTACACTCTCTGGAACTGCGTTTTAGGAGCGCCGCCCGTTGTTGGCGTTCCGACAGTTTTACCTTCACGATCTCTGGAACTGCGTTGTAGGAGCGCCGCCCGTTGCTGGCGTTCCGACAGTTTCCACTTCCACAATCTCTGGAACTGCGTTTTAGGAGCGCCGCCCGTTGCTGGCGTTCCGACAGTTTCCACTTCCACACTCTCTGGGACTGCGTTTTAGGAGCGCCGCCCGTTGCTGGCGTTCCGACAGTTTCCACTTCCACACTCTCTGGGACTGCGTTTTAGGAGCGCCGCCCGTTGCTGGCGTTCCGACAGTTTCCCTTCACGATCTCTGGAACTGCGTTATAGGAGCGTCACCCGTTGCTGGCGTCCCGACAGGGTAGTGGTTCTCGTAACTTGTTAGCGCGTCACTATCACGCGGAATTACGGAGGGCAGTGACAGCGACCGCGATGCCAAGCGTGGAGCAGGTCAGAGGATCGACTCACTACCCACTTCACGCGTGACTTCCGGCCTTCCCACGTTAAGGAGTGAAATGCCTGCCAGAGGATCGACTCACTGCGAGACATTCACTCCTTACCGCACGAAACGTCACTTACCTTTCCGCGCTCCCGTTGGATAATTGGTATACTATCGCGTATACTACCCTGCCAGTGTGCTACGCGTCTCGGGGTGACTTACCTTCCGTGTCCAGTTCCGTTGTGCTCGCCTTCGCAGTCCTGTCCTCAAAGCCCGCCAATCGTTGTGCTCGCCTTCACGGTCCTGTCCTCAATCATCCGTCCAGCGTTGTGTTCGCCTTCGCAGTCCGATCCTGAATGACTGCTGATCGGCCTGCTTGCTTTCCACCAAGCCGTGTGTTGCTTGCTCGCCCGTTCGCAACATGATGCTTAGGATGGCGTGTGTTGCTAGAAGTGGCGTGATTTTCCCGTTGCAGACCAATACTCGCTGTGTCGCTTGCGTGGCGTGATTTAACTGTTGTGTGGCAACATGTTGCCTTAGGATGGCGTGTGTTGCTAGAAGTGGCGTGATGTAACTGTTGTGTCGCAACATGTTGCTTTAGGATGGCGTGTGTTGCTAAAAGTGGCGTGATTTTCCCGTTGCAGCCCAATACTCGTTGCGTTGATTTTATTTAACAGGGTGCGTCTTCATGTGTTGTGTGGGCTAAATTCCCTCTGGACATTTAGTTCTCACAAGGTACATAAGTATGAATGTGATATTAACTCTCCCAAAGTGGCTAAATTTTATATTATAAGCTTATGTGGCAAACGTCAACCAGAAAATCGGCATTCATTATTTGTGTGAGGTTTAGACATAGTATATACTAATTTCATTCTAATTCAGCGTCAAACCACATAATTTTTAAAAAATCTTATCCACTTAATTTCGTTAAAATATCAAATTTTGATCGAACGGAACGGTTTAAAGTCAGGTGGAGAGACGGAAATCTTATATAGGTATATGGGAATTAAGAAATATATTAATCTTGACATTGCTCAGCTATACTCGAGAATATATTTTGAAGCAATTTTATCTATAAAAAAAAAATTAATACTCACTGACCGGTATATTCGGCATAAAACTGGTTAGAATAACGAAAAGCATTATAAGTAGTATATGGATTTGAGGGTAGTATTAATCCGATTTTATCAATTTCACAAGATACCTTGTTATGAGTAAAACACGCTCTCTCATATTCATTGAGATAGCTCACATATGCGGTATAAAGTCACGCGGAAGTTCAAAAATATTTATATTAGGCATATTAAGGCTATAAGAACTATTGATCCGATTTTTGATTCCATTTTTGACACAAAGACGTTCTATTATCGATAGTTTCATTTATTTATTCTATTATATGAATTTCAATTATAAATATATCTTCACATTGACCGATATTTACGGTAAAAAGTCAACTATAGGTACTGGGGTCCACATATTCAGTGGTTCATTTAGACAATTTTTAGTCACAAGGTCGCATACTTTAATCGCATCATTCACGCACAGTTTTACCCCGATACAATCATTGTTGCTTGATTTGCATAGTGGAAAGTGAAAGAATCAAGTGGAATTTCAAATGGTGTCATATGGAAAATAGGCGTGGTTTAAATCCGATTTCGTACCATAACATAGAAATATGAAAAGAATATTATGTACCGAATTTGGTTGAAATCGGTTAAGCAGATCCCAAGATATGGGTTTTCACCTAAAAGTGGGCGGTGCCACGCCCACTGTCTAATTTTGAACGTGGTTCCTATAAAATCATCTCATACCATCCCAGAGATAAAATTGAATGTCTCTGACGTGTTTAGTGCTTGATTTATCGCGCTTTTAGTAGTTTTTAACAGTACCGTTATATGTGGAGTGGGCGGAGGTGCCACCCGATTTCACCCATTTTCACACTGTAGGTAGAGGTTATAAAAACATTTGCTTCCAGTGAAAATATGCACATTAAACCTATTAAGGGCGGGACCACGCCCACTTTAAAAAAACTTCAGATGCCCCTCCTTATTGTGATCCTGCATACCAAATAAGAGTCTTATATCTTGTTGTGGAGCTTAGTTATGGCAATTTATTTGTTTTTGAATAATGGCGTTTTGTGGGCGTGGCAGTGGTCCGATTACGCCCATCTGCAATACCAACCGTCTCACGGTACCAAGAAACATGTCTACCAAGTTTCATAAAGATATCTCAATTTTCACTCAAGTTAGAGCTTGCATGGACGGACGGACGGACGGACAGACAGTCACCCGGATTTGAACTCGTCTCTTCATCCTGATCATTTATATATACATAACCCTATATCTAACTCGATTAGTTTTAGATGATACAAACAACCGTTAGGTGAACAAACTATTTTACTCTGTAGCAACATGATGCGAGAGTATAACAAGTACCGATTGTCTTCCAGTTTTACTGACATAGTATACTTAAATTAATGCTCCAATTATTATTTATATTATATATACAAGTATATAACCCTATATCTAACTCGATTAGTTTTAGGTGATACAAACAACCGTTAAGTAAACAAAACTATTATACTCTGTAGCAACAGGTTGCGAGAGTATAAAAAAAAGGTAACTTCGGTTGGACCGAAGCTATAATACTTTTTACAAATACAAAGGCAGACGGGCATGGCTAAATCAACTCAGCTCATCATGCTGATCATTTATGTATATATTTTATAAGGTCTCCGACGTTTTCTTCAGGGTGTTACAAATTTGACAAACATAATATACCCTGTTCAGGGTATAATGAGAAACCACTTCTTTATTCAAAAATTTGAAGGGTATTATAGCTCCGTACAATCGAAGTTAACGTTTTTCCTTGTTTTTAATTAAATATGGACCGATGATTCCACTGGCCGACAAACCAAACCCTTGGTTTTTCTGGATGAAATGGCAGCTCTTGAATCTTTTCAGGTTGCTCTTCGTCCCAAATGCGACAATTTTGCTTGTTTACATACCCATTGAGCCAGAAATTGGCCTCGTCGCTGAACAAAATTTCGGGCTTCGAGCGGCTTCAGTTCTTGCACAAGCTGAATTTTATACACTTTCGATTTAAGATCTCGACGTAAAATTATATTGACTGATTTCTATTTTTCATATATCCTCTTTTCTTATTTATTGAGAACACTGTCCATTAAAAAAGCTTTTGTGGTTGGAAGCAACGAGTTGTAATCAACGACTACCCTAATATATAGAAATATATACTACAAGCGGTATCAACCTTTGAAAGTCATTTTTACCACGTCAAATCTCAAATAATCCAGTATTTAATATTGCAATATTACCGCGGGAAAAATGTATACATATGCACATACACCCATATAGGTATATGGTATTTACGAATGTATATTAAGTGGTTGGTGTGCACAACCGTTATGCATGTACTGTTGATTCGCAACTACGTTCCTAGTACAACAAATCTCTGCTCCAGCAACCACGAAATCTTATTAGCAGTTAGCGAGCGACCGACTGAAGTCACAGGTTGTAAAATTTGATTTACCACATTGCACTCCCTCTCACACCAACTTCAATCTTCTTTCCGCATATTTTTCAACTTTACTCTCCCATAGTCGGCGAAAGCGGGCAATATTGTTGTGGTTGTTAGCGGTTGGTTATCGTTGGTGAACTTGCCGCTGCCTTCGCTTTGATTCAATTTGGCTTTGATTTTGTGTATACACGACATACTACACCTATGTATGTGTGTATACACGAGTTCGTAAACGCCAGTTCGTTTTCAGAATGCAAGTTTGTGTGTTTGTATGTAAGCTTTTTAATACAATTCAGTCAAGTTCAGCTTAATTCAGTTAAACTGCAGCAACGCTGTACTACTATATACATGTACGTATATACTGTGTATATATTAGGGCGGATAAAGAAAAAACAAATGTTTTTTTCCGCTTGGTGCTTTGAAAAATTTATTGATAGACACCCTAAGAAAGTTAACCGAACATTTCACGCACAAGGTTTGTTAGTTATATGGGGTTCGGGACAGATTTTTACCCGATTTTATTCATTTTAGGCACAAAGATGCGCCGTTATTAAAAACACGTTTTCGCAATTTTATTAGCACATGTAGCAAGAGTATAAAAAAATACCATTTTTGTGGAGTAGTAAATTTCCTACAAGGCTGGGTTTTGCAATTTGAAATGATTTTTTTTCAGTGAGTTATAAAGTTCTAAAGAAAAAGGAAACAAATTTTCCTTGAAATAGTTAATCTTTAAAAGTTAATATCTTTTAAACGGTTAGATTTCCAAAAAATCGTTATAGACAATTTTAAATGATCATTAAATTTCCTACAAAAGAATAAAACGCAATATTTTTTCAAGTAGTTGGAAGCAACATCTGAATATTTATATCTGATAATAAGAAAAGAATAGAAAATTGCAAGGCGGAAGACACGTTACAATTAAGAGCTTATACTTGGAGAGACTTTCTTAGAGGTGCCTTTCAATCAATTTTTCAGTGTACTAAATGAAAAAAAATTCGTTTTTTTATACCCATCCTAGTATATATGTATATATACATATGTATGTATCCATGATGGTTATGTTTGTATACTCTCGCAACATGTTGCTACAGAGTATAATAGTTTTTTCACCTAACGGCTGTTTGTATCACCTCAAACTAATCGCGTTGGATATAGGGTTATACATACATAAATTATCAGGTACGAGTTGAAATTCGGGTGAATGTCTGTCCGTCCGTCCGTCTGTGCAGTCTGTAACTTAAGTTAAAATTGAGATACATTGATGAAACTTGGTACACATGTTGAACTATAACTGTTTTATCCCCTAGGACCCGAATATGTGGACTCCAGTACCTATAGTTGATTTTTTAATGATATGGATTTTATTATCGGTCAATGTGTGGGATCAATAATTGAAATTCAGAGAGGATCCTTTCCTGAAAATAGTATGTCTGTATGGCAAAAATGGGTTAAATCGATGTCAGTAATTCCCTTAGCTCCATATACTAATACCAATATTTTCAAACTTCCGGGTGACTTTATATCGCATATATCGGCCAATATATACGTTATCTGAATGGAAATGAGAGGGCGTCTTTTGCCCATAACAGTAGGTGTAGCCTTGTACCTAAAATGGAAGGTACTTTGATGAAACCGAAGTAGTATTTTTCTAGTACTTGACATGTTATTAGTATGTGGTATTGACCAAAATAGATAAAATCGAGTCAATACTACTCCCAATTCCCATATACTGCACATAATGATTTCAGTTTTTCCAAAGTTTTATTTCGAATATGTCGTTCAGTGTGAGTTAAATATTTAGAAAATTGCTTGAAAATATGTTCTCAAGTATATCCAAGCAATATCTAAATTAATGCAATCAGCCATCTCTTTCTCTGCCCGTCTCTTTCTCTGCTCGTATATAGCATATACAATGTAATGAGTTCCGCCTTTTCCTTTCCACCTTGCTTTGAACTGTTCAGGTTGGTTAAAATGTGATTCTTTAATGAAATTAAATAGACAGGTTTTCTTAAAAATTGTGTGGTTTGGCGCTGAATTGGAATATATACCTTGGTCTCAGCCTCATATCCCTAATGACGGGAGATCCAAGTATAGGTATTAGGATGTGTTTCGCGCGCTTCGCTCAACCTGTGGTCAACATAATCGGCCTTCAATATAAGTGAAGAAGATACCAAATTTCATTGCAATTTATTCACGACTTCATCGAATAATGGATGTTTAATTCTTTCGCACCTAAAGAAATTCCCAGGGCTTTAATTTTTGCAAATTGCAAGAGTATAAAATTTTCAGTTACACCTGAACTTAGCTGTTCCTTACTTGTTGTCGTTGGTTTTTTACACGTAGCAGCCAGCGCAGTTTGATGTGGTTTTAATGTTATTGCTCCGGTTACCTTGGCTTAATTCATTTGATTTATACGCCACCACTGTACCTCTGGTGCAGCTCAAATCGGTCGTGCTTTCACCAACTTCTTTCACCAATGCATTTTGTAATCCTTTCAATATATTTCTCAACGTCATTTGTAGCATGTGGATCACATGCCATGATGAATGTAGCGTAATAAATATATTTTTAAATAATCCCATATATGGATTTGAGCTCCTTTTTACTCTATTTAGCAGAAAAAATTAGTTAACATGGCGAGCTTTTATGTTATGAATTCCTAATGCATTAAATTTTTACTTAGAGGTAAAATGATTATTAAAAGAAACAAAGTTTGTGGACAATGTGATTGGCACGGAAAAAATTTCCTTGGTTTTTTCTAATTTTTTTTGAAAAATACGAAAAGCTCGGACGAAAACGTCAAACAACTAATGAGTCACATTTACAGACGTCATGTTAATATCGACATGAGCATCAAGTTACTCTTCTTTCACAACCACCGAATTATCTTCCCTTCTTGATGAGTTACTTCGTAAGACGGATACACATATAAAATTAAATAAAAAAAGTTTTTTTAAACTTATGAATAATATAGATTTAAATTAGCTCTCATAAATAAATATTTAAAGGAGAGATTCAGATAAAACCGAACATTTTATATTGTTCTGTACTGTTGGCAATCTTTACGACAACCAATTTCGACCATTTTTCGGCCTAAAATGAAATTCATTTGTATTTCTGTAAAGTGACGGGATCATATGGAATTTAAAAGTTTGTTATATGGGAAGTAGGCGTGGTTGTCACCTAATTTCGTCTATTTTCACAGTGAATAATAGGAATACTAGTAACCTCATACATTAAATTTGGTTGAAATTGGTCAAATATATAATAATAGTTCCTGAAATATAGGATTTCACCTAAAGGTGGGTGGTGCCCCGATCCATGTCCAATTTTACTCCTATATAAAGCCCTTCTCTTCATTACTTGGTTGTGAAATTTAATGCTTTTGACGCATTTATTCAGTACTTTTAATATTATTTAACATAACCGTCATATGGGAAGTGGGAGTGGTTAGTGTGAGCTATGTTATGGTGTATAGGTTTTCATTTAATTACATTTTGGGACTGTGGCAGTGATCCGATTACGCCCATCTGCTATAACAATCTTCGTTGGATGCCAAAGAACATTAGAAGTTTTATCAAGATATCTCAATTTTTACTCAAGATATCGCTTGTTTTAGGTGATACAAACATCCAAACAAAACTACATTATACTCTGTGCAACATGTTGTGAGAGTATGAAAATATTGCGAAAAAAATTAATTTACACTATTCAAAGAAACAGAATAGATGTAAATCTAATTGGTCTCTTACTAACTTACGTATCTACACTAAGGCCCTACCTAACTAATATATTTGTCATAACATATCCGAAACAGTGTAGTTGAATTTCTTGTTTGGTGAGGCTTTGTACAAACGCTTTTTTATCATTTGAAACATTTTTTGACAATATTGTAAGTATACATTTATATAATACTATAAACGTTCCAAAGTAAACAGGACTTTAAAAAAAACAGAACAAATGGTTTTATCGGCAAAATAAATTAATTTTATTCAAAATAGTCTCCTTCTGCTTTAATACAGGCTTTTGCACGGTCCAAAAGCATGTCGAACGAGTGTTTTAGCTCGTTACCCGGTATGGCCGCCAGTATGCCGTTCAAGCCTTTTGAATGGCCTCCTCGTCTGCATAATGCATTTTTCCGAAAAGGTAAGTTCTTGCGTTTTAAGTGTCAGTATGTTTTTGTCATCGGTGCGAAAATGAGCTTCGAACAAAGAGCCAACATTAAATTTTGTTTTAAAATTGGTAAAACTTTTACCGAAAAGTTTCAATTGATGAAACAAGTTTATGGCGATGATAACCTATCCCGTAGCAGAGTGCACGAGTGGTTTCAACTTTTTCAAAGTGGTCGTGAGGACATAAATGACGATGAACATGTGGGCCAACCAAAATCCGTGATCACCGAAAATTACATCGAAACTGTGCGTGAATTCTTAAAAAATCAGCCGAAATCATCATTGAAATTCATGGCAATAGAATTGAATATCTCCAAAACATCGATTTATCGCATTTCGCCGAACGTTTGGGCTTACAAAAGGTGTGTGCACGGTTTGTTCCGCACAAATTGACTGACGACCAAAAATTGCTCAGAATTTAACATTCGAAGGACGAAAAAAGACCCGAACTTCCTTTACAAGATTGTGACTGGTGACGAAACATGGCGTTTTCAATATGATCCCGAAACGAAACGCCAGGGTGCTAAATGGAAGGCGCCGGACGAGCCGAAACCCAAAAAATTGATTCCAAGGGTATTGTCCGTGTTCGGCCCGAATATCGCAAAGATGGAAGTTGGCGTTTGTTGCACGTCTCATCGATCGACGCTTGTGGCCGATTATTTGACCAAAAATCACATTTTAACAATCAACCACTTCCCGTATTCACCTGATATGGCACCGTGCGACTTCTACCTTTTCGGATAAATGCATGCGCCTGCATACGCCTCCACGTTTTCTTCACTTCCAATAGATGAAATGTCATGAAATTTTTAACGGAAGTCGATAAAGGATAGCAGATTCTAGTCGACATATAGATGGTGCCACTAGAATTTACTTTGTTACTTTTTTACTGTTTACTTGGGAACGCACCTTGTATTATGATCACAGGTGATAATAAAAAACAAGAAAAGAAAGCAACAAAAAAAGCATTATGAACCAATTTGTTGAAAACGATCAAAATTTTCAAAGGAGTTCAAAATCAAGACGGGGTATTATAGATGATTTATCCCCTTATCAACAACTTCTAACAGAACGCAAAAAAGAAAACGCAAACTACATTAGATGCCTTCTTGACAAAAAGACAGAAAATTGGAATTACAAAATGCACATATAGTAATCGAACTGACTCAGAATTTCTTTTATTATACTCTCGGCACATATTTTTGTATTCTGTTGAAACTACATCAGCCTAGCTCGTTGAGAAGAAGTCTTTCTAGCATTTCTTCACATATTGCGAAAATGGGTAAAATCAGATAATAATCACGCCCACTCCTCATATAACGGTATTGTTCAAAACTACTAAAAGTGTAAATAAATGCGCCACAAGCATGAAATTTCGCAATCAAAACGTTGCGGAAGGGCTTTGTAACCGTACTCGCGCAGTTTTTCGAACACTAATTGCAGATGTTGACGATGTTGGTTCATATCCTTCGACGATATCAAAATGTCATCGACCAGGCCAGACGAAATCGTATTCGCGGAAGACGTGATCAATGAATCTTTGGAACGTTTGACTAGCATTTCTTAAACCAAAGAACATGAAAGGGAAGTCAGGTTCGGTGACAACGTTTAGTCGCCTGAAACCCCCGCATGGCTTCCACTCGCCGTTTTTCTTTTTCGCCATGTGTAATGGGCTGGCCCATGGGCTGCGAGATGGACGACAAATGCCTGCATCTAGAATGAATTGTATCTCGGCTTTAGTTGCTTTTAGTTTCTCAGGTGATAAGCGTCTTGGTTTGGAGAAAACTGGTGGCCCTTTGGTGACGATGTGATGTGTGACCAGGTGTTGTAGTTTATAGGTTGTGAAATTTTCTACCGTGATGTCTTTGAATTCTCTCAGCAAATCCCGGAACGATTGATTTTTGTTAATCCATGATAAATTCAATACTACTTCATTATTAGCTGACACTGAACAATGTTTGCTAACGCTTGTGATGTCATCGATTAGTTTTTGTTGTCGTAGGTTGACCGATAAGTTAAAATGCGATAAAAAATCCGCTCCGATGATGGCTTATGATACGTCGGCTACTATGAAATTCCAGGAAAATTGGCGGCGTAGACCCAAAATAACATGCATGACTTTTTCACCGTATGTTTTTATGGTGGACCTGTTTGCTGCGTAGAGGTAGTTACTTTTGTCAGGATGTCTACGCTGTTGTTGCGTCTGTGGAATCTTGCTGATTTCGGGTCTCGTATCGATGAGAAATTTAATTGCAGATACCTTATCTCGAATTATTAAGCGGCGGTTTGCGTTGTTGAGCCTATCGTCGACCGCCATTTTCATACGAAATCACATAGCGTAAAGCTGATCAGTGCGAGAAAAAAATTTGAAGCGTTTTTCGGCATATATATTATACATTTAATAATATCTTAAATATTAGATCTTAAATATTTATACAAAATATTGGAATTCGCCAAATTCATCTCGTTTGGTATTTAGGGATGCTTTCCATACTTTGTTTTTTTTTTTATATTTTGCATAAGCACAAAAAAAATTACCACATTAAAAAGCAATAAATGTACGAGTATAATTGCAAAGTACGCGCGGAAATCATCGTCGAATCTCGCATCCACTCTGCGATACCTAAAATTGATCAGCACTGATCAAAATCAGCGTTACGCTCGGCTCGACTTTCTGTGTCCACTCTGCAGGCACCTTTACTGCAGTTTTCCCTTGCACAGACAGACGGGTTTTATTAAAAAATTTGTATCTGACAGTTTCAGTTTGCATTCTACTGCTACAAAAGCAGAGCTCTGCAGTTTCAAGCACAACGGAAACAAAAAATACTAACAACTACGCGCACTGATCATTAAACAGATTAAAATCTCACGGTACAGGGTGATCATAGAACCTTATTTATTGATCATATTATATGTACATAATTTAGAAATTTTAACGTTGAATCATCTATAATAAAATAATTATAATGGCATAAATGAATTTATTACATTGATTCAATAAACACCGAAGAAATTAGAAAACTTCCTATAGAAATACCGCGCTTCATTTATTATTTCAAAAATGTAATCATCACCTCTACTAGTAAAGTGCGTAAATGCAAAGGTTATTGCCAATATTATTTTCGTATAGGAATGTCCAAGCTCAGCGTAGCACTGTACATACTTATGTATACTTATATGCATAGAGTATGTATATTAACCAAAATTTCAATTTCAATTAATTTGCCTGGTCTTACATTTTCAATTTATTTACGATTATGTCCTGTTATAAATAAGATTAAAATCGAAATTTTCGATTCATTGTACTTCAAATAACATCAAAACAACTTATCACAAATTTCATACTACAATTTATTTGCTTCACACACAAACGCACATCATGCATTTTGTTGTCAAATACAGGCATAACCAGGACTAAAAGGCTTAATTAGCAATTCAAGAAATAATTTTTTGTGCTAAGCAAGAGTAGAGTAAAAGTTCATAAATATGTACTTGTATGTATATATGTTTGTTGAATCTGATTTGTACTCAGTCTCAAAAACCTTTGCAATAAATGGAAAATTCTAGATATACTATAGCTAAATTGATATACTTCTCTTCTCTAAAAAGTGAAAATTTCCTTTAATATTCTCTCTGCATTTTTCAAATACATCCCTGTTTTGATAATTTGATTAATTCAACGTAAGATTACTAACTATAGTTTTAGGTCATTGTTGGGTCTAAAGAGGGACTATGACGGAGTGAACTTTAATTATTATATTACTTCTAGTCTTTAATGTGAAGAAGGATATCATTAAACTAATATAGGCTAAAGGAAACTAGTTTGATATTTTTATTAAACATATTTTTCGTATGATGACAGAAATAATCATAGGTTATAATTACTTTCTCAAATTTCAGGAATTATAACTACAAGCCGGTCATATGAGTACCAAATGAACGCAGACGGACAGACGGAGATGCTAAATCAACTTAGCTCGTCCTGCTAATCATTTATATATATATTATATAGGGTCTCCGAATTCGTCCAGTTTTCCTTAACGTTTTCCTTTCGACGAATAAGAAAAACTTCTGTTGGTGGATATTAAATATCGATAAAAGGCCTTGAACATATCACAAATCTACGTAGGTGTTATATTTATATTTCCGCTAAAGAAGATCAAAGGTATTTCAGCCGTCTTCCAAGCAATTTAGATAACTGCCATCTGATAAATCTTACGCTTCAAATCCCAATCGGGTAGCTGCCAGAAACTCAGCAGTAATTTTCCCCCGAAAATCGAAGTGAAAATATTCTCTGCCATTACAAAAACAACAACAATACTAAATACTTCCAAGCCAATGATTTGAACTTAACATCTTCATAAACAATTCAAGTATGTATCGCGGAAAATTTAAGCCTTATGAAAGTAACCCTTCTAAAATCGATTTCACATATGAGTATGAAGACATATTTGTTCCTTTAATTATTTATTATGTAATCAACCTATTTATCGCAATGCCTTCATTTTGGCCACCATTGTAACTTCATGTGTACCTAATAGACATTATAAGGACGGTAACTGTTGATTTTTTTATTCCAAAATTCTAAAACGAGCTGTACGTGTATTAGTATAGTTATACAATTATTGAAAATTTTATGTAAATCAAAAGAAAACCAATATCCCTTTGAAAGTTCAATCGGAAGCAATAAATTTCTGTATTGACGCAAGCTAGCACTACATGTGTTTATGTATGTATGCAAACAGTGAGACACAGGCAACGCAGATAATGGTTGTACACAAGTTGAGCATGACGACTATTTTCGAAGCCCTGGCCCAATTTAGAAGCAAAATCAAGACAAGGTCAAAACAAGTGCAAGTATCCAAAGCGCATAGAAGCGGAAGATAAGTGGGAGTTAAGAGTTCGGGCACAGACGTAACTGAAATTCTAGCAATCAGTGACACCTGCACACAAATAAAATTGCATTAAAGAATGAAAACAAAAGAATTATGGCAAACACAGCCAATACATGCGCCAAATACTTGATAAACACTACCAGTAATACAGACACAGGCATGCACATACATATGCCAGAAGCGTTGGGTAAAATGAGCACGTATATGTGTGTGTAAATAAATTGCGTCAATTGCCATAATTCATTGGCATGTAGGGCGCAACCGAATTCAGCAGTACTTTGCACCCGAAAATCGAAGTGAATTATGAACTTGCAACTGCAACGGCAACAGCAACAGCCACAGCAACAATAATAGCAACAACGACGGCCAGCTTGCAACAATCAGATGTAAGTCTTACTAGCATACATACGCGATAAACTATGTGACGAATGCATGCTTATGCTCGCCTGCTTTCATACCGCACGAGCAGGAGTATTCACAGATACATTGATGCAGTGCAATTTCCCTTTTTCTTGCTTCGTTTCCGTATCGTCGTGTTGCTGCTGCCATTGCCGCTCTCTCCGCCCACCGTAGCCTAGCACGTCGAACAGTGTACAGTAATAACGGAAAACAAACTGCCACACTTGGTTGCAATTTTATGAGCATAATCGAGTGTGGCATGCAAGGCCGGGCCGGGCAAGTCCAAGCGGCAGTTAAGGAATTTAAATGTTTTTAGGAATTTTATTCTTAGCCACGAGCCAAGCGCCCGGGCACTAACCAACTATCGATTTAATATTCTTACGTCCTTCTATTGAGCTTCAGCAAACAAACACACACATAGACGATTCGTGTAAATGGAGCAATTCCAGTGGGTCTTTTGTTTCTTCATTTTCTTTCGCTTTTCTGGTGTTGTCGTAATTCTCGCATGTTAAGTGGCGTTCATAAATATTTATGTTGAAAAATATAAATTTGTATAGATTATAAGTTATTCCACTATAAATTCGAAGTGAAGTGGTTCATGTTTTTACTGCAAGTCTGCATGTCTTCCGCAATTGCTTCGTGTAAGTCGGCAAGCTCTCACAGACACAGTACACACGTGGATTGCTTTGATAATTGATGATTTATGCAAACATTCATAAATTTTTGTTAAACATAATCGCAAACACTTAATGTAGACATTAAGCAAGTCGGGTGTTTGGATAACGGTTTTAAAGGGATAGTATACGAGGTAACAAAATTGTATTGTATGAGTATAGGTATAATATATACATTGAAAAAAAGAGCAGGTATTGATGGTGCCCACGCAGCGCGGAGTAAAAGTTAAGTAATTTTATAATTCAGATAACAGCTAAAATTCTGCTAAATGACATGCTTAGTATCGCATCCAAATATGGTACATAAACCTGTTATGTTGAGTAACCGTGCAAAACGAAACTAAAAATTTCGAACTTAAAAGATATTCCATATTCACTACTGAGTTTAAGAGTCTCTGGCATAATAATTAAAGAGCGTTATTTTTAGAATAAAAAAAGACACCATTTTCTATATAGAGTAATCCATTCATTTTAACGGTCCTCCAACATTTCAATACCGTTTCGATAGTGTAAAGATTCGAGGTCATCAAAATTTTAATTCAGAGAAATCTTTTTGATTTTCCAGCGAACAAATTTTTGACTCTGGAAAAGAGGAAATTGTCGCTGGGGTCAAATCTAATAAATATAAGGGATGGTTTACTAGTCCATAGAGTAGTTGATCCAGAGCGATGTCTTATGGAAAGAAATTGTTTCTTCTCCAAATATGGTAGCGTGGTTTTTATCTTCACGTTGTGTCTTTAGGAGCTTTGGAAGAGTCGTCCGACTTTCAGTGAGCAAGTGGATGCCAATTGGACAGAGGTGTAATAATGTTACTATTGTATGTTTCATCTATTGTCATGGATGGGAGCAGAAACTGGTTCTTATTGCGTTTGATCAGTACAAGATTGTCTTTTAAAAGTCGAAACCCTTTGTCTCTTTAGAGGTTCACCCACGGCGCGTGTTGTGATTTTTGGGTAAATTTGAGATGCCATTGATGTTAACTAAAGCACACAATTTAATTTTATGTTTACCCAAAAAAATGTCACGAATTCACGTGATGTTTTCTGACTATGATGTTTCTTGTGGCCTTGAACAGAGTGCATAATTTGAGATGATACGCTACCGAAATTCTTCAAATCAATTCCTGAGCAATGAAAACTCTAAGAAAAATTTGCGATAGCACTTATGAATCCATTGCTTTGTGTCAACAGTGTTTTCTCCTTAAGAAAATATTACTTTATCAAAACATGAAATTAACTTTTTTCAAGGTACACAAAAAAGCAGAGGAAGTGTCACTTTGACATCAATAATTTGGGAGTCATGAAACTTTCACAGTATTCTAGTTGAGGTTAAGCAAGGATATAAAATTTTTTGTGGCACTGTTTCTCGGCCAGCTCATATAGTCCTTAAATGCAATATTTACGAAGATTCTCACGTACAAGATTTTGTCTCGATTGAAGGAGAACGAGGAGCTCAGAGGTTCCATTGAATATTGCTACAAAAACCTGAGCAAGAACATTCTCGTTGTAAGCCATTTATTTTTAGATTTAGCGTCGAAGATATTCTCAGAAATTATAAGACGCACACTAAGATTATGGGAACAAAGGTTAGTCATTGTTAAATACCTTGGATTTCCTCATGTACTTTGAATTTTTTGAGCTTTGAGATTCTAGTTGTGTAATTTATGTAGATCTTTTGACCTCTAAAAAGTATGATTAGAATGCACGTTATGATACCAGTGCGTGCTTCGATGAATTAAGACTGTCTGTTAAGAGTTCACTGCTATTCTTTGAAATACATATTCGTTATAAATATTTGAAACTGGGAAAAACGTATGCAAAATGGGTGTGCAAGCTCACAAACAAAACAAAAAAAAATTCAAAAATGTGACAAATTTTAGCGATAACTTGAGTAAAAATTTAGATACCATATTCATGAAACTTGATACATATATTTCTTTGCACCCAGTATTGCATATGAGCGGATTCGAACTCATATTGCCATGCCCACAAAATTCCGTTAATCGAACACTTATGGAGTGCCATAACTAAATAAAGAATAATTTGTACAGAGTACCGCGGAAAGGGGCATCTGTAGGCTGAAAATCTTTAAATCGGATCAATAGTTAACCTAGACCCCATACACCTAATATACAAATTTTTGAGGTTCGGGTTGAGATAATACCATATATATCGGTCTTTATTTGAGTTATCTTAATGAAATACAGAGAGTTTTTGACTTTAATCAGTCTATTTAGGTCAATATTAGCGATATTTTAATGGCGTTAAGTAATTTCTTAACCACTAGCTGAATATGGATGAAATCGCTCTAAATCCAAATCCCTTATACATTATAAAGGAATCTGCCTCTAGAGTTTTGTGATGAAACATTCATGCGCCCGGTTATGAATTTTTCCAAACCTAAGTGAGGGACTCGACCCATTTGAGGCCCTCCGAAAAAAGTATTATTTTTCAGTGATAAGGAAAATAAACCCTGATATCGTTTTAATGATATTTTAAAACACAGATACAATGTAAAATTCACAATGCAAAGCTCCGCGTATATTAAACTATTAGTACGTGTGTGTATAATACAAGAAATACCAGAACCTTCTAATTAATTGAAAGGGCCTTAGAATGAAATTATATTAAAATGCATTCCACCTCCACTGACATTGTGGTGTCTATTGAATTTAACCTCTGGCTGACACTTTCAATACCTACAAAGCAAGTGGATTAAAATGCCGAACAAGAGCATGGCCATAGACAAATATATAGACGAAATTGTTAATACTCGAGTATTTAGGATTTTTGGCAACCACTTCTCAGCAGCTAAGCCAGCCAGCAATTAATATGCTAACATGAACTGCGTTGGTCAGTTGCAGTCAAAAGCACACACACATATACAAGTATAGATATGTACTTATATATATACCACAATCACTTGTGGCATTTAAATCTCCGATTTCAAATTAATGTTGTTTATGTTGTTAAATTTATTTAATCTAAATGAGATACAAATATTTTGTGGTCAAATCTCTTTGTCGTCTAGATAATTGCATACGTTCAAATTAGATTTATCTGCTAAATATTCGTTACACACACCGTTACACATACTTTAATTGATATATTTTATTTATTTTCGAATTATTTGTTTGTAAACTATTCATGAGGTCTGTTCAAAACTTATCGCGAATTTCGTAATTCTTAAGAAAGTGTCTATTTATTCATGAACATCTATTTTGTCCCCTTCAAAGTAATCATCCCTACATATAACGCACTTATGCCAGCGTTTTTTCAAATCTCAAGACCCTTAAAAAAGCTAAGCCTCAGTAAATAAACACACCACACTCCGTTAAAAACTGGCGCACCCTAATGTAACGCACCACTCTTATGTGTCACCACAGAAGTTACCACCACAGAAGTGGGCACCCAATTATTTAGTAAATGTTTGTGATTTTATTCAGCTCCTAATTCGATGCAGATTTTATCTCACATAGCGGACCAGGTCTTGGGAATACGGTGGCTGCGGCACCAATAATGCGTTGTTTTGACCAAATACGAGCAGGAGACAAAATATATATTTCTGAATAAATGAACACGTAAGAAATACAAAATTTGCGATCATTTTTGCACAGACTTCGTATGTATAGGTATGTTTACATAGTATATAGTATGGAATAAATAAAAATATTTATATGTATATACAAATGAATTTCAAGTAATTACATTAAGAGTGTGAAAATATCCTGCAGAGATGGTCTTAGGTGTCAGATATATCAAAAATTTAAGTTTCAAACTTTAAAAAGGCTTACGAAAATTATGAAAATTATTAGGACGTAGAAATATATTTAAAGAAAAGTTTGTCTCAACACTCGACTAAAGATGTTCTCATTAAGATTAAAACTTCTAAGAGATTATCTGCTCGCACTGATAATTTACTGCAGTGCTCATGAACCGTATTCTTCAAACAGAACCGCACGCCTTCTTCATTCATTTCACTAGATCTTTATTAAATAGCTAGGAGAAATGTGCTTGTACACCAACAAATTAAGTATACTACGCAGTGTTCCTTTTCAGTTTTAAAGAAACTCGATCTAGCTTTTAAACCTTCTGAAAGTCTTGTCCTAAGCTTTTCGTATTCATACGGTTTGCCCTCTCGGCTTTTTTCATTACCTTCTTACTTTAGCTATCTGTAACTCTCCATAATTATTGAAGGTTGAGTTCTTCGACAATAGCCTTATAGGTATATCCCATATTTACATATCAAACGCCCATAGCAAGGATATTTGTGATGAAGCTAAAAGTTTAGCGGGCCAATTTTCAAAGTTATCTGGAGGAATGTGAATTGGAAACATTGCCATACTCTCTCTTTGACTATGGTATACAGCTTTCGGTAAATGAATGTAAAATATCTGCTGGAATTGAAATTATTCTAAAGAGATTTATGAAAGCTTCAAGGCAAGAATAATAAGGATCTCTTGATGCTTATCTAGGAGTTTTGACATCACAAAGGACCCGTGTTAACTGTCAAACTACCTGGGTGCCCTAAGAATAAAGCCCTCTTATTATACGCAATGGTATTAGCACTACTAAAAATGGAACTTTTTTAACACGGCTCAAAAACTGACAAATGTTCTCCACAAAATGACATGAAGGTTAAAAATCTGTTCTTAGTTAATCCTGTCGTCGTTCTTTGATCGTGAGAGTTTATCAAATGAACTTAAATGTTGACAAAGTTATTTAATTCAATGTTACTTTGCCAGAGCATCGCAATTTTTCTTTTGATGTGGCACTCACATTTATGCGGCATTTTATTCGTGAACACTTATGCAACACATTTGTATGGTTGTTGTTGGTGCAAATTTGTACTCCTGCACTAAAATGTGAATATGTAGCAATTGTGCAACAAAGTTGACTTTTATGAGTAACATTAACTTATGTGCATGAAACGTTAACTCACTACTTGCCACATGCCAACAATGGCGAACGACTCATTTTGAATATTAGAGGAAATCGCTGGGGCATTTCTTTTTTCTCTTGTACTTTTATACTCTCGCAACATGTTTCTACATAGTATAATATCTATGTTCACCTAACGGTTGTTTGTATCCACTAAAACAAATCGAGATAGATATAGAGTTATATATACTTCTGCTCAAATATAAACGAAACTGGCTCAATAAAACAAAAACTTCTTCAATATTTATTTTATCCCCTTCAAAATAGTCACCATTAGAGGCGATACACATACACTTCTGGTAGGCCGCCTTAGGTATGGTTTTCAGTTCCTTCTTCGAATTCTCTTTTATGACTTCAATCGACTGGAAATGCTTTCCACGAAGCAGTAATTTTCTCTCTTTCAGTCAATTTTCTTTACTTTTTCGACGTTTTCTTCGTTTATTGACGTTGCTGGACGACGATCATGGGGCAAGTTCTCCAGCGATGTACGGCCGTCCTTCAACGACTTATACCAATCAAAAATACGTGCACGTGATAGGCAAGACTCCCCATATGCCTTCTGCAACATTTTCATTGCATCCGTCGCACTTATTCCATTGGAATAACAAAATTTCAAACAAACTCTTTGCTCAACGTTAATTTTCATAGTAAAATTCTAAAAACACACTCGAGGTTGACTTGTTTATAGTGCCGTAAAAAAAAACTATGTGACAGATCGCGCTCAAATTTGACATGTAAACATATAACAGTCCTGCCAACCTAAGCAAAAAAAAAGTATGGCCGTATGTCCTTGTCGAGTTATGGATAAGGTCTCGTTTATATTTGAGCAGATATATATATTATCAGGCTGACGAGACTAGTTGAAATCCGGGCATCTTTATGTCCGTGCAAGCGATAACTTGAGTAAAAATAGAGATATATTTCTTGGCATACAAGAGAGATTGGTATTGCAGATGGATGAATCGAACTATTTCTGCGCCCACAAAACGCTTTAAACTAAAATCTATAAAGTCTTATAACTAAGCACTTAATTAAGATACAAAACTGTAATTTGGTACAGGGCACCGCACTAACGAGGGACATTTTTGCACTAAAAATTTGTTAAAAATGAGGAAGCAATTGGTCAATACTTCTCTTCGCCCCTATATACCTAATATAATCATTTTCGAACTTCCGATTCACTTTATACCACATCTATCGGCCAATAGTAAGAAATCTTAATGAAATTCGAAAAGAATCTCTTTGCTATAGTAGTGTATCTGCTTTCCTGTGATTGTAAATTATGGATGCAATACTTTCAACTTTTAATTATAATAGTATATAATATACGAAAATCTCGTGTATCACTTTACTTTGCGAGAATATAACATGTTCAGGTCCGCCCGAACTTAGCTCTTCCTTACTTTTTTATTTGGTTGCACAGTCATTGCAGATTCATAAGCAAGTTAACTCCTTTTAAATGTTTTTTTTTCAACAACTTAGTGCTATGCTCTGCTCCTCCCCCCCACTTTGACGCTTTTGTTGGTTCTATCTTACTTGGTTGGTTTTTGTAGACGTTGTAACTTTTTTTATGCCCGTGAGCGTTTTGTTTGCTGTCGTCTTCTGGCACTCCCATGCTAACTTGTTACACGCCACGCCTCCTATGCTCTCTTTATGACTTGCGACATGATGTTTATGCCTTGTGCAACACTATTTTTAATTTTATAATGCAAGTTTTACTACTAAAAACACATTTTTTCTACATGCATGTTTTTGCACCGCTTCAACAATCCAGTGTTGCAACTAGTATAAGCGCTAATGCGACTCCATTGCACTTACGCGTGCGAGCGTGTGTGCTTCCAGTCATCGAACATGCATTTGTACATACCTTTGTGGTAGCATATATGTGCATATTATGCGAAAAGAGAATGTTTCCCCCTTGGTTGTTGTGTCGCCTACCCAAGTTGTGACTTTCAAAGAGTACGTCACACTCATTCCCCGGATATTAAAAGCAACCGCCAGTTGCATGAACTTCGTTTAAATGTGCATAATAAATGAATGAAAAATGGAATAAAAGTCATAAAAATGTGAGAGAATCGAAAAAAATGTGTAAAAGCAAAATGGGGAATTGAATTTATTGCTACCCATACTTTCGTATCTGCTGACCTACGTGTTGTTCTAACGTCATGCCCTCACTCCTGTTACCATCACCACCCCTGGCGAGAAACAGCTATTATTATAAATATATTTGTACCTTTATGCTTACTAAAGTATGAAAACAAACACCCTGTGACGAATATGAGAATTCGGTAGCGTTCTTGATTAAATCTCTATATGTTTATATAATATTTATCACTTTCTAATTAACGCCATTCTTTACATGTTTCTTCACATAACGGTAGTTTTATGATAGCATAACGGGTTCGAGATAGGAACTATGCACAAACAAATTCAGTTAGTTTTGTAAAACTTATGCTGGAATTACTGACCGTAATCCGTACTTACCGCCCGTATCAAACCAAATATGTGTGGAAGGTTGCAATGGAAGGGTAGATTACATAATTTTTCACATCGTCTGGGTATACTTGAGAACTTATTTTCAAGCAATTTTATAATTACATAAATATAAATGGAGTTAAGTCAACCGGATGTTTCAAAATCGTGAATATCAGTTATATGGGGCTACGGCAAGTTTTTCGCATGGTTTTATTCATTTTAGGCACAAAGATACAATGTTATTCAAAAAATACAAGCTCTCAAATTCATTTAAATAAATCCCACTTTGGCGGATATTTATTAGGTATAGGGAAGGATTGACCCTATTAAACCCATTTTTGACATAAGAGTAACATATATTATTATCAAACAAACGTTTTTGCTTCAATAACATATAGCACAGATTGACCGATAATTTCCACAAAAAGTCAGCCATACGCACTGGGGTCCACACATTCGGTATATGGGGGCTTAAGCAGTTATGTTCCGATTTCGACAATTTTTAGACTGCTTAAAGGCACTATAAGTGCAAAGGCAAATCCGAATGTTCATTCAATAGTGCTCAATTTGTGTACTGAAAAGTGAAAGAATCCTATGGAATTTAAAATTGTACTATACGGGAAGTAGGCGTGGTTGTGGTCCAATCGCGCCCATTTTCACAATATAACATAGAATCATCAGGATTATGTTATATGCTGAATTTTGTTGGAATTCTGAGCGGTGCCACGCCCATCGTTCAATTTTGACCCCGGCTTCTATAAAGCCTTCTTGTGTCATCCCGGGTATAAATTTTAAAGTCCTTGGCGCATTTGGTTATTGATTAATCGCGCTTTAAGTAGTTTTTAACCGTTATATGTTATGGGAAGAGGGTGGGGTTATAATTTGATTTCATTCATTTTCACACTGTCGGTGAAGATTCTTATACGATTTGTGCCAGGCGAATTTAGTTATTGTAGCTTTAGTAGTTTATTGGATATGTATACTAATAAGACGCGGGACCACGCCCATTTTTTCATAATTTATAATCCACAGGTACCCCTTGCTACTGCAATACCCTACACTAAATTACAGGTCTATATCTTAACTTAGTAGTAGTAGTAGTTAAGGCATTTAGATTTTCGTTTAATGACGTTTTGTGGGCGTGACAGTGGTCCGGTTCCGCCCAACAACAAAATATTCCATTTCATTTTTTGCCAAGATACACGTGTACCAAGTTTCATTATGATATCTTAATTTTTACTCAAGCTATCAATTGCACAGACGGACAGACAGATCGTCACTTTTCTGTGCGCCTGGTCAACCAAATTTGGTGTTCATATGGAATTCCTACCGCAAATGCGCGAAAATGAAGTTTAAATAAAAATGAATGAAATTGAATTTGAATGTCTTCAGTAAAATTAAAGAATCAGCAAAATTTCAGTTTTACAATTTGTATCACTGAAAATTCTACCATCCCCCTCGCTAAAACTCAGAAATTGAAGAGTTTGTCTGCTGTTCGGAATGGCTTAACTCCTTCACGCTTACGACCTGAGCCACCGCTAAAGCAAAAGCGCGACCACTGTCATTGTCATTGTTTTATTGCTACCCTTTGTCTATTAGATATTTTTCATGCAACGCACATGGTTGTAGAATTTATCTATTAATTACTTATTTTATTGTTAATTCTGGGACTTTAACCAATAATCCTCTTATATTTATAATAATATATACTTTTACATATATTATTATTATATTACGAAAATAAGTCATTTATGCATCAGTATTTTTCAATTCAAATTAAGCAACATAATAATATACTATGAGCCCTCAGTTGAAACAGAGAACTTAAAACAACCGATGCCGAAACGCTTACATGCCGTTATAAAAGCAAAAGGGAAGCAGACAAAGTACAAAAAAAAATTTTTTTCATAATAAGTATTTTTTGTATACTTAATATTGACGCGTTAAATATGAAGTCTTTTTGGTTTTTAATGTTAATCTTAAGTTGTTGTTGGAATGTTGTTTTTATTTTTATCTATACTTTAAGCCCATTAAATATTGTTCTAAAAAACCCAACCTTAAAACAAATAATATGTAAAATAAGAAAAAATAAATACCACAGTTAAAAACAAAAAAATTGTATACTTTATATTGACGCTCACTGTACATATGGTGTTTGTAGACAAATTTACAAATATTTTTCTTTCATATTTCTTTACATGTAGACATGATATGAAAATGCCGACGGCAAAACACAATTCTGTACTTTTATGACTCCATAACGGTGTCAAGCACTTGAATTATTTTAAGAAATATATCAAAATATGTGTTAAATTAAATATTAATAACTCACAATAAAGTAAAAATGAATTACCATAAAATAATTTAATAATAATAAATAATAGTTCAATAAAAGGGAATATGTTTCAAATGGCATATCAATATTCCCAGTTTGGCATACATATTATATTCTCTTCAATATTCGCCGGTTGGTTATGTTAAGAGAGCGTATGTGTACAGATTCACCGCTGTTACAAAAGCGAGAAATGTTATTTGTTTCTCGTGCATGTGAGGTGAACTCCTTGATAAAATCCTACAAATTGTTCGCTGTCGAACCTGCACCTTCTCGTTGTTTTAAGTTCTCTGGTTGAAGAATACACCCTAGTACCCTTCTTAGACATAGAAGGCGCTTTCAATAATATCCAGCCTAGGGCCATACAGAGCGCGCTTAAAGATTTGGACATCTCTTTACCTCTCGGAAAATTGATTGAACATATGCTTGTGAGCAGGTCAATTATTTTAACGCTAGGAGCTTCAATGATGTGCAGATTTGTTCAAAGAGGAACCTCAAGGTGGCGTGTTATATCCTCTTCTCTGGATCTTAACAATGAATAAATTCTTGTTGGGTCTAAAAGAGAAGGGGGTATATATTGTGGCTTACGTTGATGATATGGCGGTTTCGGTTAGAGGTAAATTCCCGAATTCCCCCGCTAACCTTATGCAAACAATATTAAATAACATAAATCGTTGGGCCGTAACGTGCGCACTAAACCTAAATGCTAGTAAGACGACGCTAGTATTCTTCACTAGGAAACACAGTACTCCAGAAGTTATGCCGCCATTATTAAATGGTAGCGAAGTCAGCTTTAAGAAACTGAAACTTAATTCGGACCACAATATTGCCTTCCCGTTCAGAGAAGAATGGGAAAGGAGCGAGGTGGACAAGGACGCAGGTAAAAGCATATATACGGATGGGTCCAAACTGGATAATCGAGTGAGAGGTGGTGTATTTTCAGCCAAATTAGATACGAAAGCCACTTTCCGTTTACCAAACCACTGTAGTATCTTCCAAGCGGAGATCACCGTATTCAAAAAAAGTCTGCAATCGTTCCTGCAACCACTCCCCGTAATGGCGCGCGACCACTACCACCTTCATCAGCACCGGCAACGGTGCCGCAACGCAGCCGATGCCCACTGTGTCGACGCACACACCGGCTGCAACACTGCAGCATTTTTCGAAGCATGCAGCCACCACAACGTCAGCAGGTTGCCCAAGCGCACGGGCACTGCCTCAACTGTTTGGCTACGGTCCACACGACACCGGAGTGTACGTCGGTTACGCTTTGCCAACTGTGCAATAGACAGCACCATGAACATATCATGATATGAACACTCATTACTTCATGTGAAATCTCCGTTGACACGGTCAACCAATGATCGAAGCTCACGTTCTTTACTTTTATGTCAAAGAGTCAATCTGTCGAAGGACTGACGTGACGACAAAGCGTCACAGCATTGTGTTGTTGGTAGAAAATCCGAGATGTGCCGAAAAGCGTGCCGAGCCACGGAAAAATATTTTAGAATTGTGAAATATGTATTTTAAATCGACAAAAGCTTTGTTGCCACTTTTGTCATTGATTTCTGTGTTTTCTGTGTTTGCAGGGTTGTCACTTTTCCCTTCTAGAGGGAACATTACTAATATGTTCAATTTATGATTTCTAGCTTTTGCCATCGTCGCGAAAAGACGCTTGTGGGCAAACGCATGCTAGGGGAGATGTGTAAGTCGTTTGCTTTTATGAATGAAACGACTTATTGATTGTGCGCTAGCGTTCATGAATGAAAATGTTGTTGGTGTGTGATTTACTACAAATTTAGGATTTGTCAATTTGGCTGCCATATTGATTTCTGCGACTATTTGAGACAATTGTTGTTTTTGTACAACAATGTTTGTATTTTGCCTATTGGCTGACGTACTTACATTTGTACGCTTAAATGCATTACTATATTTAATGCATTACTTATTTTGCGCGGTCGTACGCATATTTGTACATACATACTTACATATAGAGCAGTGCGCTCACATGTTTTCGTTGATAATTGATAATATATTATTACAAGTATATTATATAATATAACATATTGATGTACATACATATGTACATACATAAATTATGAATTCTGTAACAACTGAAATTAGAAAATTATGAAAATAGTAAAATATCATTTCTTGCATAATCTTTCACATTTTATCAATGTAGCATTTGTGCAAAAAAATCATATTTTTATCAATTTTTCATCATAAAAATCGTTAAATGGCAAAAAATAATCATGCATATGTGTAGTGGCATTTGTCTTTTTTTGTTTTCTCATTCATTTCGCTTCATTTTTCTCTTTATATTGGGAGATACGTAATTTGTCAGAGAACGTTGTTATAAAATCTCATTTCTGTTAAATAACAGCAAATATTACAGAAAATGGTGAACTCCTTGATCTCAATTTTTCAGCCAACCAATCGAGCATCATACAAAATTCAATTTGCACCTTCTCGTTGTTTTAAGTTCTCTGGTTTGAGTTCATAGATTAGACAAAGTGACTTGAATATTGCCTGTGGTGTTGCTAGCATAGCACACTTCCTTATTGCAACGTGAATTATTTTGCCTAAGTTCAAATCCTATCAGATATACATATGTATTTATATACTCTTTTTTTATTTTTATACCCTTTTTTATTAAATGATATTTTAATTCTATTTTCATATTATTTCCCTCATTAGTTATATTTTCTTTTCATAAGTAAATTATTTTCCTTTTTATTATTTTAAGTTTTGTTTATGCGCATATCAAAGAACATCTGTGCATATGTATGTATATACATTTTGCTTATAGAGTGGTGTAGTTCGTTGCGTACCTTGATAGGTGTGGTGACATTTTATTTTCGAACTTGCGCGTTTTCGATGTTCCCTCATCGTAATTAACATTTAATACAGCTAACATTTGCTCCTTCTCTATTCATTTACATTCTCTGATGTTATAACCCCGCCCACTCTCCATACAACGGTAGTGTTACAAGTGCAACTGCTACATGTGCAATAACTGAATAAATAAATGCGGCAGAGATGAAAAATTGTACATCCGAGATGATGCAAATGGGCTTTATAGAAGCCAATATTAAAATTGGACGAAATCCGATATTCAAGGAAATAATAAACTGATTCCCACCAAATTTGGTGAGCAATATTATCCTAACATTCGTATGTTACCTTGTGAAAATAGGAGAAATCGGTAACAACCTACTTCGCAACCAATTCAAAAGTTCCAGGACTTTTTAAACAACGCGGCTTCTAGTGGCGCCATCTGTCTGAAATTGTTATCCCTCAATTGTGTATTCTTCAGTGTTGTCGTATAAAATTTATATAACAGCTGAGATATCGCGCTACATGTGACATTACATTTGTAGTGTCGGTCGGAAAATAAGCATCGAACAAAGAGCCAACATTAAGTTTTGTTTTAAACTTTTACCAAAACTCATCAAATGATGAAACAAGTTTATGGCGATGATTGTCTATCCCGCAGCCGTATTCACGAGTGGTTTAAACGTTTTCAAGAGGGACGGGAGGACTTGGAAAACGACGAACGTTCGGGCCGGCCAAAAGATGTTGTGAACGAAAAAAACACGGAAACTGTGCTTGAATTCATTAAAAAAAGAGCCGAAATCATCGCTTAAATATATGGAATCGGAATTATCAATATCCGCAGCGTCGATTTATCGTATTTTGACAGAAAATTTGGGCCTCAGAAAGGTTTGTGCCCGATTTGTCCCGCACACTTTGAAACAACACGAAAAAGACCTCAGAATTCAACATTCAATTTGACCAAAAATCGCATTCATATCATCAACCATTCACCCTATTCGCCTGATATGGCACCCTGCGATTTTTATTTGTTCGGAAAACTACATTTGGCCATGAAAGGAAACCGCTATGCTGACGTTGATGCCATCCTCAACGCTATACCGACAAATGACCTAAAAAAGTCATTCGATAACCTTCTTGAACGTGCAAAACGTTGTATTCAGGCGGAAGAAGACTATTTTGAAGGCGACCAATAAATTTTTCAAAAAAAAAAACAAATAATATTCGTTTTTTAATAAAAGTCCTGAAACTTTTGAATTGCTCCTAACCTTACCTAATTGCAAAATAACAATTGTAAATTCCATATAATGCTTTCACTTTACAGTATACTATAAATAAAGTACCAATGAAAATAAAGCATAAAACTATGTAGTAACAAGTAAGAAAGGGCTAAGTTAGGATGTAACCGAACATTGTACTCTTGCAAAGTCAAACGGAATACTCGCCCACTGTCTGATTTTGAGTCTTGTATCTCATTGTGGAACCTAGTTATGGCAATTTATTCGTTTTTGATTAATGGCGTTTTGCGGGCGTGGCAGTAATCCGACTACGCCCCATGTTACGGTAACAAGAAACATGTGCACCAAGTTTCATAACGATATCTCAATTTTTACTCAAGTTACAGCTTGCACAGACGGACGGACGAACGGACAGACAGTCTCCCGGATTTCAACTCGTCTCTTTATCCTGATCATTTCTATTAGGTAAAGTAAAAAGTTCGTCCGGTTTTTATCTAAGAGATGGCGTTATTGTTCATAGTATTAGTGTTACGTGTCGCATCATGTTTTGCTGTGTGTTTGGTGGGATTGGCAAGGAATCATCTACTATGAGCTGCTCCCCTATGGCCAAACGCTCAATTCGGCCCTCTACTGCCAACAACTGGACCGCTTGAAGGCAGCACTCATCCAGAAGAGGCCATCTTTGATCAACAGAGGCCGAATTATGTTCCATCAGGACAACGTCAGGTCACACACGTCTTTGGTGACGCGCCAGAAGCTCCGGGAGCTCGGATGGGAGATCCTAATGCACCCATATTATAGTCCGGACCTGGCACCAAGTGATTACGAGAGACCTGTTAAAATTGGCTCTCCGAGTTTTTTGCCAATAGAGACGCAGCCTTCTACGAAAGGGGTATAATGAAGTTGGCAACAAGTTTATGGACAAAACGGCACATATTTGACTTAAATCGGACAAATGCACAAAAAGTTATCATCTTTTGAAAAATCAATAAAAAACCGAACGAACTTTTTACTTTACCTAATATATAACCCTATATCTAACTCGATTAGTTTTAGGTGATACCGTTAACTGTTACGTGAACAAAACTATTATACTCTGTAGCAACATGTTGCGAGAGTATAAAAATGAATACCCTGAGCGCCCCGGCATCTTACGTCAAAATATTGTCAAAACGGATTATAACTTTTGAGCCGCCAGATACGAATCTGTGGATCACAGAGTTCATTACTGATATTTTACTGAAAATATAGATAAATCTTTGAGGTATAAAAGTGAAATTCAAGGGGAATATTTTCCTGATAATAGTGTGCATTTTTGCCAAAAAGGTTTACGAAGATTAAAATTTCTCCCAACTCATGTATACCTCATATAGAATTTTTCAAACTTCAGGCCCAATATACCCCATATAGTGGTTTCTAACTTTCCCCCTGACTCAGGTGTTCTTTGTTTTTATGTTATTTTATATTTCCTGAGATTAACTTTTGAATGTTATCATTCTTCTTCTTCTTGATGGATCGAGCAGCTTCAAGCAGTACAGAAACACAGTTACTTCTAAAGTGCATGAAATAGCAAATTGCAGGAGGTGAATTTTGTTTTAAAAACACAGATACTTTAATTTAGTTATTTGTAAGTGAATAAATTGATACTAATTTGCACAAAGCCTTTAACACTTATTTCCGAATAAAGCAAGGAAAATGTGATGAAAAAGGTTTACAAATTTAAAATTTATTAAAATCTTTTAATACAAGTAACTTGAACTTTAACAAATTAAATTAAATATTCCGCAGAGAAAAAGTCGAAAAAAACGATGTTCACTTCGCAGGTTAACGATGACGGCGGACGATCGAAAAGTTGCACACAGGAGCTTTCGTATCAAAAATGTTGACTTGGCGCTCAGGCCTGTGGACGAAACGAATGATATATAGCGAATGAGAATGGTATGTTGTGTTGTCCTGTGTGGTGTCATCTGGTGCGGTGTCATCTGGTGTGGGGTGAAATTCCTTGAGTGTTCACAGGTGTGGTGAGTTTCATTAAGGTGTGTCAGTTTTTCCCGAGTAGAGCGGTGCACTTGGAGGAGGGAGTTAAAACTCATTTAAACATCCTGGGCCCCCTAGGCGAATATTTTGCCTAGTATTACACGTATATGCTTATATTGCATGTATTTCGGCGTACTGCTGGTTGAGTAGCCGAGGGCGCGGCATACATGGTGATATAGTTATATCCATATTTACGTGTATGGGCAGAACGCATATTCGGTATGCATTTTGCTGTGCGTGCAAAAGATATGTAACTTAATTTTGCGGGTTTTGAGGTTGTATGTGCTTTTCATACTTATTGTATTCCGGTTGTTTCTTTTATAATTTTATTATCTGTATTGTTTGTTGAAAATTTCTTTACCATCGGTTTATTACGGTTAGCGACTCCACGCCTGGCTCAGATATGGCCAGAATGGGTGCTCCTTTGAAACCTTGAAGAGGGATCTTGCGAGAGTGAGATTTGTGATTTTCACTCACTTTTTTGAAGTGAGATTTACAACTTTTACAAATGTTTCCCATAAACTACCCGTTTAATGAGCGCTTAGATAGTTTCGATAAGTGCGACCTTTGCTTTTTGTAAGTCTGGGTGCGACACTGTATCACATTGTAAATATGGTGATCCCTTAACTTTATTTTTGAAGTTTTATACATTATAAAAATGTTGTCAACTATCAGGCACTATAGAGGTGTCGATTTTTCGGCTTTCTTAGGACAATTTTGTTATATGTTATGTTAAGTGCGATTTTAGCAAGTAGTAGCGCGCCACATAACTCAAGATTTTTGAAGCAGGATTTTTGTATCATTATTGGCTGGAGCCATCCTGCGGGGTCGAAAAGTTACATATTTGTGTTTTTAAACCTGATCTTTTCAGAAAGGACTCTGACTTGATTTTTTCTGCCAATTCGTGGAGTGTTGGAACATTGGGAATTTAGTGGTAGTCGTATGACGTACCGGCCATTATTTGATCTAGTAGTTGTGGATTTGTAAAAGTCTTCACAATACTGATCTTCAGGGGTTGCGATTGATATGGGGGGGAGCTCTTCTAACTCCCAAAATTTCCTTAAACTGGTTCTGTAACTAGTCCACTTAGGATCCAGCCGAAAATAGTATTTTGTGCCAATAGTTTGTTTGAAATTTTCTCAACACCCTCGAGTATTATCTGAGGTATGAGATCGCTGCCTAATAGAAGGTCTATTTGAGCGGGAGTGTTGCAGTTGGAATCTGCTAGCTTTAGGTGTGAAACCTTTTGCCAATGTTTGCTATTTATGTGATAGCTTGGAAGCATATTTGTAAGTTGCGGTAAGACTATAGCTTCTGCTTGTATGTGCTTATCCGCTTGGGGGGAAATTAGGGTAATGGGGCAGATTTTATTTGAGTTTTGGACTACTCTTCCGCCCATTCCCGTAATTTCAAAATTGGCTAGTTTTGTTGGCAGTTGTAGCCTATTTTGAGCCCTAGACGCTATGAAAGATCGTTGTGATCCTTGGTCTATTAAGGCCCTAAGTTTAAACAGTTCTCCTCGGTGTTCGATGGAGATGACTGCTGTGGGTAGTAATACCCTATTTTGTATTTCGCTGTGTAGCGTTTGAGTTTTTTGTGCCTTTGAGCAACATGGTGTCTTTTGGCAATTTGTGGGATTTCGGTTTTTGGGAGTTGTTGTTACCACTAAACCTGTGGTTCTTTTTGTATAAGCGCTTCTTTGGGGTGATATGGGAAATTCGCTGTAATGAAGCATTGAGTGGTGTCTTTTGTGACAATATAAGCAATTGAACTTGCTTTTGCAATTTTTATACTTATGCGCATGCGACAAGCAATTTGTACAAAGTCTTTTTGATCTGACCAAATTATTTCGTTCGTTAACTTTTAAGTTTTTAAACTTCTCGCAAGATTGTAGTTTATGCCCTCTCGTGCATAGTTCGCATGACGTATGATTATTTTGTTCGGATGTGAACGATTGAGACTTGTAAAAGCTTCTGTTTAATTTATTTTTGCTACTAGCCTGGGGTCTATTGAAGCTTCTTTTTTGGTCGTGTTGTACATTTTTTGTTTTAATTAGCTTTTTGTCTACCCTTTCAGCGATTTCATATTGGGTAGTTAGAAAGTCTTTCATTTGTAGCCACGTGGGGCATTTCTTTCGTGATGAGAGCGATTGCTCCCATAAAAGTAACGATTTTTCTGGTAATGCGGCAGTGCATATGTTTACCAGTATAGGGTTCCAGCTGTCTGTGGGAATATTTTGTGTCGATAAAACCGACAAACAGTTTGAAACAGTGGATTGTAGTCTTATAAACTCTTCACTGGTTTCTTTTTGAATCTTAGGCAAGGTTATTAGTGTCGTTACTTGGTTATCGACCAATATTCTTTTATTTTCATATCTTGTTTTTAGAGCTTCCCAAGCCAAATTGAAATTGTCGTCATTAAGTGCGAACTGTTTGACTATTACGCCTGCTTGACCTTGCGTTTTGTATCGGAGGTGATACAATTTTTGCGCTTTTGATAATTTTGGATGCTTGATGTAAACGGCAGTGAACATGTCCCGGAAGGACGGCCATTCTTCATAACCTCCATAAAATATTTCTGTGTCACATGCGGGCACCTCGAGATGGATGCCTGAACTTGCCTCTTGATTTTGTACTTGTGGCAGCTCTACTCTCGGATGTGGAGTAGGTGCAATAGCTTTTATTAGCTTTAATTGATCAGAAATCATAGCTTTTGTTTCTTCGTACTGGTCTAAGCAGTTTTCGTATAGTGCGTAAGCCGACGATTTAAAATCGTGTGGTAGATCTGAATTGTCATAATCTACTATGGCGTCATGAGCCGTTTGGAGACGAGTCCAAAAATTGTCAATATTTTGTTTTTTTATTTCCAATAACGATTCAGAGATGTCTTGAATCGGTGAAGATGAAAATCGAGTGCAGTAGCGTGTTAATCTGTCACTCAGAAATGAATTTGGTGGCACACATATTTTTGCCTTTTATATGCTTTGTGGTAACCTGTCTTGCGCGTGTAGCTTCTGCAGGTGTAATTTGATTTTTATCGTCATTAACCATTTTTGTTATGTTATTTACCGAATACTCTTTTACGTATACTTGTATACGAGTTTTTTTCGGACTAGATAAATATTTAAATGCGAAATAAATTTTTTAATTTGTAAATTATTTTAAATATTTTGTTGTGAGTGTAATTTAAATTTTCTTAATTTTATTATTAAGAATCGCTCTTTTAATTTAACAATATTTTGTATGTCCTTATTGTTGATGTATTTAGGTACACCCTAATACACGGACTTGTTAGTATATATTTATGGGCTCGTGAAATTGAGAGCTCGTTGAAGAGATCAATACACTTTGTACATAAGTATGCACGGATTGTTTGTGCGTATGTATGTATATTTTCTAATGCAATTGAGAGCTCGTTGTAGAGATCAATTTGCTTTTACTTTTGTGTACGCAATCCTGCTTGTTTGTTACAAGGGATATTGCGGGATGTATGCCAATTGTGGACTTTGAAAATATGTACAATTATAATTGTATATGTTTTAATATGTATATATATTTAAATATTATTTTTGTTTGTGTGCAATTGAGAGCTCGTTAGAGAGATCAATGCGTTTTTGTTTGATTCGCAATCCTGCTTGCTTGTGTTTTAACAAGATCAAGAGGTTTTGCTTGAATAGATGTACATATGCGTATGTATATATATTTATATATATATATATATATTTTTTTTTAAGAGTTTGTTTGTTTTTTTGTTTGCTTTTTAATAAAAAATAAAATTAAGGAAATTTTATTTCACTTTGTTTATTCATTCGCAATTTAAAAATCACCTTTTAGTGAATGTTTAAAATTTTAATAATTTAATATTACCCAATGTTGAGTATGGTATAAGAATATAGGTAGATTGTATGCCGTATGTATGTATAAACTGGGCTTCTATATTTTGCAATAGAAAGAGAGCGCGAAAAACGAATTGATAATGTGCAGGTATTCTCCGTATGCACATATATGGATGTAAATATGTACTTGGTTTTTGAAAATATATAAATATGTCGTTTGTATTTATTTTGTTTCTTCTTCTTTGTCTTTAAAATTTTTGTTATATGTTTGTGCCTTTGCTTACTTATTTAAGGCAATCCTGCTTACTGTTTTTGTTAAAAATAAGGGGTATTGCCGGAAAATAGTTGCAAGTAAATACTTGAATTCTGTTTTTGTTTTTTGTGTTTGTGAAATATGTGTGTTTGAAAACACAAAGGTAAGCTTATAGGCATACAATAATTATTTACATAATATATATTTGGATATATAAGTATATTGTACCAAACTGGTTTTATTGTCAGCGGTATTTCGATTTGTACCGTGATCTATACCAGTTTGGTAATCTTATTTTATATTAGTGTATAAAATAATAAGTGAAATAAATACGCTCACTTTGGTTTTCCTCAAGGGGCTTTTGGAGGGCGTATATATGTATATACAAGTTACGTGCTTGTGCGTTTGTCCCAGTGTCTGTCTTCTTCGGCATCCAGCTGGCTAGCTCCTTATGCGTGTTTGTTGTTTGTATTTTTGTGGATAAATTTGCTCGCGCCCGAATATGTGTTTTTGTTTAGATTTTGTTGTATGGTGCATTAGTTTCGCTAGCTCCTTATGCGTGTTTGTTGTTTGTATTTTTGTGGATAAATTTGCTCGCGCCCGAATATGTGTTTTTGTTTAGATTTTGTTGTATGGTGCATTAGTTTCGCGCTCAATTTATGTATGCTTTTAGTTTATTTCAGTTTTCGCGCTCGATTTGTGTTGTATTAGTTAGTTGTTTAAGATGTTTAGCAAATTTTGCACTGTATATTTATGTATTTGTTATTTTCACCGCACTTATTTTTGTCACAGCACTTCAACCTTTTCGATAAGTTATATATGTATGTTTATGTTTATTTTGTTTGGTTCGTATTTGGTCACTGTGTATATGTAACTAAATTTTTTTTTTTTTTTTTTTTAAATGTTTTTTCACTCCATAGTGCCTCTCAATCCGGCTCGAAGGACCATGAATAAATTGATACTAATTTGCACAAAGCCTTTAACACTTATTTCCGAATAAAGCAAGGAAAATGTGATGAAAAAGGTTTACAAATTTAAAATTTATTAAAATCTTTTAATACAAGTAACTTGAACTTTAACAAATTAAATTAAATATTCCGCAGAGAAAAAGTCGAAAAAAACGATGTTCACTTCGCAGGTTAACGATGACGGCGGACGATCGAAAAGTTGCACACAGGAGCTTTCGTATCAAAAATGTTGACTTGGCGCTCAGGCCTGTGGACGAAACGAATGATATATAGCGAATGAGAATGGTATGTTGTGTTGTCCTGTGTGGTGTCATCTGGTGTGGGGTGAAATTCCTTGAGTGTTCACAGGTGTGGTGAGTTTCATTAAGGTGTGTCAGTTTTTCCCGAGTAGAGCGGTGCACTTGGAGGAGGGAGTTAAAACTCATTTAAACAGTAAGTTATATATATTGCTGACCACATAAATGCAATTTAATTTACAAGTGTGTGTGAACAACATAGTTTTCGGCACATTAAACAATATTTTTTGTTGCACCCTTTTCTATTATGTTTTTTCGATCATGTGAAAACCACTGACGCTTGTTTACGGCCAGTGCGATTTTTTGCACACTAGTTGAAAAGTATTGCACCTTAATTTAATCAATGGCACATAAAGTATTTATAAGTATGCATCCATATGTAAGTAGTGTATTACATAATCCAGGTTAATATAGAAAAAGTACATATAATAATATTTAAAAAATCAGCCTACAGTAAGGCAATTATTATAGAACTCCAACTGAATTTTGCGATTCTTATGAACAGATAAAACTTCGGTAATTAGTTGGTTGACATTTTTTGTTCCATTAGCCGATTGGCCCTTTGCAATTATGCATAAAGAGACGAGTTGAAATCCGGGTCTGTCCGTCCGTCCGTCTGTCCGTCCGTGCAAGCTCTAACTTGAGTAAAAATTGAGATATCTTTATGAAACTTGGTAGACATGTTTCTTGGTACCGTGAGACGGTTGGTATTGCAGATGGGCGTAATCGGACCACTGCCAGGCCCACAAAACGCCATTAATCAAAAATAAATAAATTGCCATAACTAAGCTCCGCAATAAGATACAAGACTGTTATTTGGTACACAGGATCAAATTAGGGAGGGGCATCTGCAGTTAAAAGTTTTTTTTTTAAAGTCGGCGTGGTCTCGCCTCTAATAGGTTTAATGTGCATATCTCCTAAACCGCAAATGCTATAATAACAAAATTCACTGGAAGAAAATATTTTTAGCACTTTTATTGACGGTGTGAAAATAGTTGACATCGGGTTGCAACTCCGCCCACTCCCCATATAACGGTACTGTTAAAAACTACAAAAAGCGCGATAAATCAAGCCCCAAATACGCCAGAGACATTAAATTTTATCTCTGGGATGGTATGAGATGACTTTATAGGAACCGCGTTCAAAATTAGACAGTGGGCGTGGCACAGCCCACTTTCAGGTGAAAACCCATATCTTGAGATCTGCTTAACCAATTTCAACAAAATTCGGTACATAACGTTATTTTCATATTTCTATGTTATAGTGCGAACCATTTTCAATTCCATCTGATTCTTTCACTTTCCACTATGCGTATCAAGCAACAATGATTATAATGGGGATAAAACTTTGCGTGAATAATACGTTAAAAGTATGCCACCTTGTGACCAAAAATTGTCTAAATCGAACCAAAACTGTTCAAGCCCCTAAGTACTAAATATGTGGACCCCAGTGCCTATAGTTGACTTTCTACCGAAAATATCGGTCAATCCACAAAGAAATCTCAAACGAGTATACCATTTGACTTTGCGAGAGTATAAAATATTCGATTACATCCGAACTTAGCCCTTCCTTACTTGTTTTTGTTACTTTTGTTTGACACCGTTTTTGGAGACATTTTAAACTTTCAAATATTATTGCTAAAATATCACGTTTGCCTTACCGCGAAATTATATACCTTTATGCCAGAAAAGCTTAATGAAATATATGGTCTGACTGCACTACACGCAAGCAAATTACTGTGCAGATATGTATGTATATGTGTAAGTAAATATGTTTTTCACGGTGCATTTTTTCATATGCATTAAGTGGCGCGAAAATTTGTTGCAAATTGTTATTTATGGTTGCATGCAGATGCGCTTTCAGTCCAACGCATTGAGAAAAAACATAAGATTATTATCATATACATATACCTATATAGCGCATAAGCAATCGGTTTCAAGCCAAATAGCTGCCACACTGTTTGTTTTTACATATTTTGTAATAATCTTAAAATGTATGCTGCTATATGTATGCTTATTGGGGCGTTGTAAGGCATTGCGATAATATTGAAACTCAGTACACCATTCTTGGAGATTCTTCAAAAAATACAGAGCTTTTGGAGTTAAAAACTAACAGCTATATTTGAAAAAGATTGAGAAATTCTACAATATATATGTGATTATTGTATATATAATTATAGTACATAGCAGTTTCATGTGAAGAACATTACTTTACTGCGAAATAATGTCCACACATCCACACCCTTGTGAAAGTATTCACTGAGTCCAAACATTTTCTTAATACTTTTAACACAAGGTTATTTTTATTTATCGTGAAATTAACTTTCGATCATAGAACTAATTGAATAATTTAATGACCTCTAGAAACTTTACCTGCCTTTTTCCCTTAGACGTATTGTCGTCTCTTCCTACTCGTTGACCTTCTGACCACAGGTCGAAATATCGACAGATGTAATGACAGAACTGCTCAAGTTGGTTGACAAATCGCTGCTCTCGATAGAAATAAATGTAATTACATCTACTCTTCTTTTGAATTCGGGTAGCTTTCTTTTACAAAAAATTAGAGCTTAAGCATGCATGGAAGACGGTATTTCGAAATCCACATATTAACTTTTTGTATTTGAAATTGTTATCGAATAAATACCATATATGCTCTGATATGGAAATATTATTTTGTAGCCCAAAATCCCAACAACATAATTTGTATTGTTTTGAGGTTATATATTTCTTGCTGATACAGAGTACTGTCACTACAATAATAAAATATTGTTTATTAGCATACATACAAGTGCATTTAGAGACCATATACCTAAAACTTATTAGTATGAAATTGATGTTTCAGTTACATCCGTAGTTATTCGGGGCACATTTGCTTTAAAAGGATTTACTTGATGTTCACCGGCCAACGGTTTGCATCCAACGGAAAACAATTTTCTAGTTCTTTCTAGCCACGTTGTTTGATATAAACAACCTTCAAGTTGAATTAAGGTTAATCAATAATGAGAAAAGATCCATTCATTCATTCCGTTCATTGAAAATAGCTGATGATTGCGCCAAAACCATCATTGTGCCATAGTTTTATCAAACAGTCGATAGTCCATTACTCATTAAATTATACTCATCCTAATTTCATTTATGAGTCTCGGACCATTGACGACTTCAAGCTAAACATGCCTACCGAAAAGGTATAGAAAAGAAATGACAGCTAAAATAGCTAATTTGGTCGTGGCTGATATAGGGATCATTTCGTAAACATAATATTGTACTTTTTCTAATTTGTCTTAATAATTACATTTCTACATAAAATATATCGCACTCTATATAATTACTTATGTTAATGTTACTTCAAATATACCATAAGTCCTCAAACAGAAAACTCGAAAAAAAAAATTTAACATTTTTCATGTTTAATTCTTTGATTTTGTGAAGACGAGGTGGAAAATGCATCCAATGACATATATATAAATAATACTAAGAATTAGACCATCTTTCTTGATAACAATCATATTCACTGAACTGCAGATCTTGAATGCAGATTAAGTTTTTGAAATTTCTGAATCACCCTTGTTGTTCGGGAGAAAAGTTAGAAATGAAAGCTAACCATTGTCAGCAAGTACTGGACATTTATTTATATTAGGAACCACGAAAGACAATCATAATAAAAAACCAAATATAATAAGTGAGGAAGGGCTAAGTTCGGATGTAACATTTCATACCCTTACAACTAGCAAAGATCAAAGGCTTAGACCTTCAGAGGTTGGCAAAACTTTAGATTAAACAAGTAAAGAAAGCCTAAGTTCGGATGAAACCGAAAATTTTATACTCTTTCAATTTACAAGGATCAAAGCAGAGAAAATACCTACAGGTGGCCAAACTTAATATTAAACAAGTAAGGAAGGGCTAAGTTCGGATGTAACCGAACATTTTATACTCTCGCAAAGTCAAATGGTATACTCGTTTGAAATTTCTTTGTGGATTGACTGATATTTTCGGTAGAAGGTCAACTATTGGCACTGGGGTCCACATATTTGGGGCTTGAACAGTTTTGGTTCGATTTAGACCATTTGTGGTCACAAGGTGGCATACTTTAAACGTATTACTCACACAAAGTTTTATCCCGATATAATCATTGTTGCTTGATATGCATAGTGGAAAGTAAAAGAATCAGATGGAATTGAAAATGGTATTACATGGGAAATTGGCGTGGTTGTAGTCCGATTTCGCGCATTTTCGCACTATGACATAGAAATATGAAAAGAACGTTATGCACCGAATTTTGTTGAAATCGGTTAAGCAGATGGGCGGTGCCACGCCCACTGTCTAATTTTGAACGCGGTTCCTATAAAGTCATCTCATACCATCCCAGAGATAAAATTTAATGTCTCTGGCGTGTTTAGTGCTTGATTTATCGCGCTTTTAGTAGTTTTTTAACAGTACTGTTATATGAGGAGTGGGCGGAGTTGCCACCCGATTTCAACTATTTTCACACTGTAGGTAGAAGTTCTAAAAAAATTTGCTTCCAGTGAATTTAGTTATTATAGCATTAGCGGCTTAGGAGAAATGCACATTAAACCTATTAGGGGCGGGACCTCGCCGACTTTAAAAAAAGTTTTAACTGCAGATGCCCCACCCCAATGTGATCCTGTGTACCAAATAACAGTCTTGTATCTTATTGCGGAGCTTAGTTATGGCAATTTATATGTTTTTGATTAATGGCGTTTTGTGGGCGTGGCAGTGATCCGATTACGCCCATCTGCAATATCAACCGTCTCACGGTACCAAGAAAAATGTTTACCAAGTTTCATTAAGATATCTCAAATTTTACTCAAGTTAGAGCTTGCACGGACGGACGGACGGACAGACAGTAACCCGGATTTCAACTCGTCTCTCCATTCTGATCATTTATATATATATAACCCTATATCTAACTCGATTAGTTTTAGGTGATACAAACAACCATTAGCTGAACAAAACTATTATACTCTGTAGCAACAGGTTGCGAGAGTATAAAAATGTTGCGAAGGAATCCAGCAATAATTATTCGACGAAATTGTTAATAGATTACAATCAAATTTGGTATTTTAATAAATATAATATAACGTCAACCAGAGGACCGCAATTCATTGTATTAGGTTTTTATAATATTAGGTAAATTTTAGGAATTAAACTATAGTATATCTAATATTATACGTTCATTTAATTTTGCTAAAATATCTTACATATTGGCAGATATACCGTATAACGTCAGCCAACCGGAAGTTTGAAAATCTTATATTAATTATATGGGAGATAGGGGTAGCAGTGATTGACAGAAAAAGCTGCTCTTAGGTACCTCACATACCATCACCAATATATGCGGTATAAAGTCAACCGGTTGTTTTAAAATTCTAATACTAGTTATATGACGGCCAGGGCAAATTTTAACCCGATTTTACCCATTTTGGGCACAAAGATACACCGTAATTTGAAAAAGTCGCGCACTCAATTTTATTAAAATAACCCACATATTGGCTGATATATACGGTATTAAGTCAATCGGAAGTTCGAAAATCTTCCTTCTAGGTATATGGCGGCTTAGAAAAATATTGTCACGATTGAACCCATTTTTTCGATTAGCTTCACATGTATGTTTGTAAGTATATATGAATATTGGTATATTTGTAACTTTTTTTTTCAGAGGCACTGAAATTTAAGGGCATTGATAAACAAATAAACAGTTTGATAGGCACTGCAAAAAGCACAAAAGTATGAGCCTAACACTATGCAGCTAAAAGCTTCAACTATCCATCGGGCAACAAAAGTGCCCATAAAACTATGCAGCTAAAAATATCCACTTCCATGCTGCCATTTAATTAACAAATTTACTCAAACGCATCCTTAAAGAAAGTAAAAACACCACGTAAGACTAAATAATAAAAACGAGTATGGTTTAAAAAACTAAAAAACATGCTTTTAAAGCACATTAAACTAAAAAGTGAAAAATGAGTATTGTTTAAAAAAACAAAAAAAACACAAATTTAAAGCACTTCAAACTACAAAAGTAAAAAATAGTTTTTAAAATAAACGGACAGTAATATTGACCGAAAAATACTTGTATTAAAAGATTAGATGGAATTAAAACTTGTGTTTTATGGGAAAAAGGCGTGACGGTTCCATTTCGTCCATTTTCGCGCTGTAACATAGGCTGTCAAGGTAATGTTATCTACCGAATTTGGTTGCAATTGGTCGAATAGGACCGAATATATGTGATTTCACCTAAAGCTAGGCGGTGCCCCGCCCGCCGTCCAATTTTGACCACGGCTCCTATAAAACCCTCTTGTACCATCTCGAATGTATAATTTAATATCTCTGACGCATTTAGTTATAACTTTATCGCACTTTTGGTAGTTTTTAACAAAACCGTTATATGGAGAGTCGGCGGGGTTGTCATCCGATTTCACTTATTATCGCACTGTCACAAGAAGTGTTGAAACGATTTATTCTGTGAAAATCTGGGTGATATAGCTTGAATGGCTCCTATCAGGGAGTGAGATCACGTCCACTTTTTAACTCAATTCGTTGTACCTAATTACAGTTTTGTATCTTTATTTTTGGCTTGGGTGCCAAGGAACATATGTAGCAAGTTTTATCAACATATCTTAAGTTTTACTCAAGTTATCGCTTGTACGGTTAGGTGATACAAATAACCGTTAGGTGAACAAAGCTACTGTACCAACATGTAGCGAAAGTTTAAAACGCAAAACTGTACCTCCGTCAAGGTCTATTTATCAATCAAAATCAAGTTTTCGGATACGTCACCCGGCTGGTAGGCCTAACTCATTTATAATATATTTGCACTCTTTATCCTGAGAAACCCTGTTTTGAATTTGAATTTGTTAAATAAATTATTTCAGAATAATAACATTTGCAAACCTAAATTATTACAAGAATAACTACACAAATACTTATATAGAAAAATAAACGCGTATTTAAATATCAAAGTTTCAGCATTTTTATTTCTATAGCTTCATCGATATATGTATATTTGACGGGCGTATCGCTCTTTACTTCTTTCTATCACTTCTGTAGACGAAAAAATACTTCACTTTTAGAGTGTTTGCCATGTACTTGTCAAAATATCGGATTCACGAGTATATACAGTTTTTATTCTTTTTATAGCCACAGTGCGGATAAGACTGCAACACGCGTTTTATATTTCGGCATTTCTTTTTATCGTTCAAAACAAACGTATTTTTCATGATGGTGAAGCTTTTCGCGAATATTGATTGGCTTCACGATGATATTCTGCGAAAAAATAAAAGTTCAACATTTTTACTCTTTGCATATTATTCGGCTTTAACTTTTTAGTCTTTTTTCCTATCTGAAAATAAAATATATAAAAACATATTATAACGTTGCACTAAACCACGAAATAGAGGACAAAGACCGCTTCAATGCTATGTACGGTAACTCTTTTGTTTCGTTCATGACCATCAAAAATTAGTGTAACGATCACGCCCTCATACTCATAAAACAACTACCACGAGGATATATAGACACAAGTTCTCGATCTTGTAATGGCAGACCGCCGGTTGAAGGTGCTCGGGATAGCTGAGAATCCCCACCAATAATGGATTACATATGTATGTATGAGGCAGAAATTTGCTTAGAATGAGGAGGTTATCGCCGCCACCGAGGCCTACTTTAGACAGGTCCAGAAATCGTATCTATCAGAGGTGTTAAAGAAGTTGGATAAAGAGCATGGAGCTGAATGGAGACTACGCGGAGAAATACATAAAACGCTATTTTTCATTATCGTATTTTTTTGGGATTAAGTAATTATCGGACAGCCCTCGAAACTAATTGATTTATCTGTAAATACAGTTAAGTCGTGCTTTTTTAATGACACCATACATGATAAAAAAATTAATATGTTATGATATATGATGATTTATGCGTCTGGTTGACTTTCTACCGTATATGAAATCTCTGTTGAATGTTGTAAGAAAACTTATCGTATCATATTGTGTATCCCCACCAATTGTTATAAAACTCACCATAGTTCCAAATCCATCCCTTCGTGGCATATAGAGCTGCACCGAACAAATAAACTTATAAGTAAGAAGAATGATCTCAATATATTGTACTTCCAGAGCCTTGAGTTTTGCATTATTTTGTTATGAGGAATATTTTGTACCGTTATAACAACCACATCTGCTCTAATCTCATACCAAAAATATCATTTTCTAGTATCCTTATGAAACCTTTGTATGGTATTAGTAGCGGTTCACAACAAATAAAATGAAAAAGGGCTGTTTGCATTCTCTGTAATAAAGGGTACTTGCTACTCGTAACACTTAGGTAAGTTGGTAAGTTAATTGTACATACGTCTCCACACGTTAACCAAAGGACTCTCTAAGCGTTACGCTTGTTTAACAGAAGTACTCGCCAACAATGCAATGGAAAGCAAAATCATCGGCGAATACTGGCGCTGATGTTGTTCAAGTGCATAGTCCAAAATCGCAATACCATCATCAAGTGGCAGGTGTCACGCGGTTTAGCAATTGTGTTATACGGGAACACCAGCACCTGATGACCCTGTAGAAAATATCCCCCAATAAAATGAAGTGGAAAGGCTAAGCAATATAGAAATCAAGTTGAGGATATAAAATTTATTTTTAGAATTTTTTAACTATTTTACATGGAACTCAGTGTCTGTTTTAATTCCTACAGGGCACATTCGCAACCCAACGTTTCAACGTGCACATAAAAACGTCGAGGTGTATCTAGTAGTTAGGGATATCGACAGTTTGCCATTCAGCAATTGAACATTCAAATGTCGAGACTTAATTTTCGTGAAGCCACAAACTGTCGCTTTTAGTGTTTGCGAACTTGATTTGCACAAATGTCAATGAAGTGGTAACACACATATCCATATATGTATATACATTATACATATTTTTAATGAAAACGATGAAAGTGTGGGCGTTTACATGGATAATACACTTATCTAAAGTTGCTACAACTGCTCACTTTTGCTCATTTTCTTCATTTTTATCTCACAGATAGCTATGGGGAAATTGATTAGAGCACTGGATTGATAAAGATGTCCAGAAGAGTTTTTCTATATGTTTTGATAGTTTTATTTGATATATAAATTTAAAAATTGCGATTTTTGTACACAAATTATGCTCTTATTGTATCAACACTAGCTTGTCAAGGATTAACTCATTTGACTTACAGACCAAGACTGTAATGAAAATAAATTCCTATAGCGAATTTCGTAATTTGTAACAATAAAACACTTTCACTTTTACGCAAATCAAGCGGAATCAAATTTGACAGTTAAGCGATCACATTTGTTTGTATTGGTTTTCTTTCATATTTCGGGATTAGAGAACAAAAACAAATATTAATCACCGATAATCATTTTATTGTTTTTCAAAATATTATGAATTAAGATCTATACACTTTTGCATGTGTTTGAGATATCTCCAAAACCAGCGTTCTGAACACATCAACCGCCTCTTCAATTGTCGAAAAACGTTGACCCCTTAGTTTATTTTTTTCTAACGGAAATATAAATATATCAGGACTATACGGTGGATGACTCATCAAATCGATGTTTTGAGTGCTCAAATATGTAGTTGTTTCAGTCGACGTGTGAGAGCTCACATTGTCGCGGCATGTCCAGTTTTTTTTTTAACTTTCAACTTTTGTTGGATTCAGTTCATCTGGAAACACACCTATAAATGTAATAAGTCCCAAAAACTTAGAAAAGCTAAAAAAACCGATGCTATAATCAGAGAACGTAAATAAATAGAGAAGGAGCAAATGTTAAATGAAATCTTTTTGAGTACTAATTTGTAATTCCAGATGAGGGAACATCGAAAAATATAACTTCGAAAAAGAAAAATACACCACACAATATGCGAAATGCTATAAATAGACACAACGAATATTCCTAAATGAAAAATCATTGCGCATACCTATTTAGATTTATGTTTTAAATTTCTATGATATGACAAATTTATAATTATGTAAAGCGTTCTTAATTAAAAATCTGTATTACCGATAATTTTTCCAACTTTTGTATGTGCGTTGCGTGAGCAATTGCTTATTAAGCAAAGGATAACAATAAAACGGTGGCTAAGCGGCCGCGTTTCCACTTTTGAGGTGGCTGAGGTGGCTGAGGTCGTAAGCGGGAAGGGGTTAAGCACAATCCGAATACGAATCTATACGTTCGAATCCTAAAACTCATGAAACTGAAATTTAATTTAATTTTTTAATTTTATTAATTGGAGTCTAAGCTCATAATTCAATTACTTATTATATATTTCTTCCTGAGATAATTAAAATATTTCAAGGAAATATGTTCATATGTTTAGGTTTATTGAATATTTCCTTATTATGCGTATTTACACAAATGTGATAATCACACAACATTCTTAAATACATGTACGCAGATGCTTGCTTCTTCTTGCGCCGCATAAACAATGATTTTTGCCAACACTTTTTATTTTTGCGAGAAGCAAGTTGAACGATCGCAAGCAAGAAGGGGTCAGGGGCGCACTGCCACATAATTATTTCAGATAGATTTTATTAATCGAATTTATTTTAAAAACGATAATAAATATGAATTTATGTGTATTTATACTTTTACGATTATTATTATTATATTACGAAATTAAGTCATTAATGCATTCGTATTTTTCAATACAATTAAGCAACATATTAATACTATATATTAAGAGTCCTCACTTGACAAACATACATATTTATATACATACATACAAACGAGCTCGCATACATATTGACGCCAAATTTTGCGCATCGTCGCGGAGTTGACAAAATTTGTTTCAATCGACAATTTTGCGACAATGTCGATCGGCTATGTTGTCTCGTTTGTCCTTTTTGCAGTGGTTTGCTATTGAAAGTTGACTTATGCTCTTATGAAATATTGCGATTACCAATTGGGCTGCATTTTCATAGCGTCGTATTTAGATAAAATGGGCTAAATCGAAAAACTATGAAACAATGATAATAAGTAAACATATAAAAGTACTATATGGACTGTGCTTAGAATATATAGAAGTAGTTAATGATTTCATATGAATGTCAATTTGATATAAATTTTATAATTTAATGCCATAAATAGTGCATAATATGAAAAAATATAAATATTATTTAAACTCGAATAGGTCATGTTGCCAATTCTCCTTTCTGAAGTGAACATCAGACAAATTCTTCAATTTCTGATTTTTAGCAAATGTTGTGAGGAAGCAGCTTGTGGACATACAAATGCGAGGGGGATGGTAGGATTTTCAGTGGTGGCTGTCAAATTGTAAAATTGAATTTTTCTCGTTTTACTCAATTTCATTCATTTTATAAACTTGATTCGCATATGCGTAGAAATTCTATATGAAAACCAAATGTGGCGCACAGAAAAAATAGCGCGGCGCAGAGTTATGAGCGAACGCACTTTACTTTGAAGCAGACGCACGTTTCTTATGAATGAATTTATTGTCGTTGTAATATGATAAGCCGCGAGTTCGCTTGAATATTATTGGCCGATGATGGTGCGTCTACGTTTTTTTGTCACTTGCGCGAATGTTTGATTTTTTGCGAAAGACATATTGAGGTACATACATATGTACATATGTGTACATATATGCAAATATATTTGGACATGCGAATGAAGGAAGGCAATTTCAAGAATATTCACATATAGACATATGAACATTGAAGCAAGTAAACAACAATAGCCGTTTGAGTTCACAGATTAGACATAAGAGTTTGAATATTGTCTGTGGTGCTGCTTGTATAGCAGACTTCTTTATTGCAACGTGAAATATTTTGCCTAAGTTCAAATCCAATCATATATTATATAGTCCTTTTTTATTTTTATAACCCTTTTTTATGAATTGATATTTGAATTCTATTTTAATATTATTTCCCTGATTATTAAATTTTCCTGTCAGAAGTCAATTTCTTTCGTTTTTATTATTTCAATTTTTGTTTATGCGCATATCAAAGAAAATCTGTGCATATGTATGTATATACATTTTGCTTATAGAATGGTGTAGTTCGTTGCGTAAATTGACAGCTGTGGTGACATTTTATTTTCAAACTTGCGCGTTTTCGATGTTCCTTCTTAGCAATTAACATTTTAGTACTGCTAACATTTGCTCCTTCTCTACTCATCAACATTCTCTGCTTTTGCATCGTCCAGCAAGATAAAAAATGACTTAAGCTTGACTGTTAGTGGCGTTACTATTCGGCGACATCTTAAAGAACAAAATTTCAAAGCGTGCCATCCACGAAAAGTTTCACTGTTAGCCACCAGACATGTCAAAGCAGAGAACGTAAATGAATAGAGAAGGAGCAAATGTTAGCAGTACTAAAATGTTAATTACGATGGAGGAACATCGAAAACGCGCAAATTGGAAAATAAAATTTCACCACAACTATCAGGGTACGAAACGAACTACACCACTCTATAAGCAAAATGTATATACATACATATGCACAGATGTTCATTGGTATGCGCATAAACAAAAATTGAAATAATAAAAACGAAAGTAATTGACCTCCGACAAGAAAATATAAATAATGAGGGAAATAATACTAAAATAGAATTCAAATATCATTTAATAAAAAAGAGTTATAAAAATAAAAAATAGTATAATATATAAAAATATGATAGGATTTGAACTTAGGCAAAATATTTCATTGCAATAAGGAAGTGTGCTATACAAGCAGCACCACAGACAATATTCAAACTCTTATGTCTAATCTGTGAACTCAAACAGCTATTGTTGTTTACTTGCTTCAATGTTTATATGTCTATATGTGAATATTCTTGAAATTGCCTTCCTTCATTCGCATGTCCATATATATTTGCATATATGTACACATATGTACATATGTATGTACCTCAATATGTCTTTCGCAAAAAATCAAACATTCGCGCAAGTGACAAAAAAACGTAGACGCACCATCATCGGCCAATAATATTCAAGCGAACTCGCGGCATATTTTCTAAGTATTTCATATTACAACGACAACAAATTCATTCATAAGGAACGTGCGCTGCTTCAAAGCAAAGTGCGTTCGTTCATAACTCTGCGCCGCGCTATTTTTTCTGTGCGCCTGGTAAACCACATTTGGTTTTCATATAGAATTCCTACCGCAAATGCACGAAAATAAAAATGAATGAAAATCCTACCATCCCCCTCGCGTTTGTATGTTGCCCACAAGCTGCTTCCTCACAACATTTGCTAAAAATTAGAAATTGAAGAATTTGTCTGATGTTCACTTCAAAAAGGAGAATTGGCAACATGACCTCTTAGCGAGTTTAAATAATATTTATATTTTTGCATATTATGCACTATTTATGGCATTAAATTACAAAATTTATATTAAATTGCCATTCATATGAAATCATTAACTACTTCTATATATTCTAAGCACAGTCCATATAGTACTTTTATATGTTTATTTATTATCATTATTTCATAGTTTGTCGATTTAGCCCATTTATCCAAATACGACGCTATGAAAATGCAGCCCAATCGGTAATCGCAATATTTCAAAAGAGCATAAGTCAATTTTCAACAAGAAAGCCCTGCAAAAAGGACAAACGAGACAACATAGCCGATCGACATTGTCGTAAAATTGTCGATTGAAACAAATTTTGTCAACTCCGCCACGATGCGCAAAATTTGGCGTCAATATGTATGCGAGCTCATATGTATATATGTATGTTTGTCGTCATTTGGTTACTTTCAACAACACAATGTCTGCGCGAACTCGCCGTTATTTCGTTGGCTTGCCACTATACACAGAGGCGTTCTAACTGAGGACTCTTAGTATATTATTATGTTGCTTAATTTGTATTGAAAAATACTGATGCATTTATGAATTATTTTCGTACTATAATATATATTATATATATATATAAATACACATAAACGCATACCTATAATCGTTTTTAAACTAAATTCGATAAATAAAATATATATCTGAAATAATTATGTGGCAGTGCGCCCCAATCCCTCCTTGCCTGCGATCGTTCTACTCGCAAAAAGCAAAAAGTGTGGACAAAAGTCATTGCTTGTGCGGGGCAAGAAGAAGCAAGCATCAGCGTACGTGTACTCATGAATGTATGTGTGATTATCACATTTGTGTAAATACGCATAAATAAAGGAATATGCAATAAACCCAAACATATGAACATATTTTCCTGAAATATTTTAATTATCTCAGGAAGTTAAATATGCTATTAAAGTAATTGAATTATGATATGCTTAGATTCCAATTAATAAAATAAAAATTAAATAAAATTTCAGTTTCATGAGTTTTAGGATTCGAACGTATAGGTTCGTATTCGGATTGTGCTTAACCCCTTCCCGCTTACGACCTCAGCCACCACAAAAGTGGAAATGTGGCCGCTTAGCCACCGTTTTATTGTTATCCTTTGTTTAATAAGCAATTGCTCACATAACGCACATACATAAGTTGGAAAAATAGCCTATTAAATGTTTATTTTATTATGAATTCTGGGGTTTTTACCGGTAATACAGATTTTTAATTCAGAAGGCTTTTCATAATTATAAATTTGTCATATCATAGAAATTGAAAACATAAATCTAAATAGGTATGCGCAACGTTTTTTCATATAGGAATATTCGTTGTGTCTATTTATAGCATTTCGCATATTGTGTGGTGTATTTTTCTTTTTCGAAGTTATATTTTTCGATGTTCCCTCATCTGGAACTACAAATTAGTACTCAAAAAGTTTTCAGTTAACATTTGCTCCTTCTCTATTCATTTACGTTCTCTGCCAAAAGTCATCTTAATTGGCCCATTACAAAGTGACGAAATATTTTATAGAGTGACGAAAGTAAAATTGTGTTATTTGGTGGAAAGGGCTCCAGACAATGTGTCAGACGTCCACCTAACACAGAGTATGATCCTAGGTACACTTTGAACACAGTTAAACCAGAGAACTTAAAACAATGAGAAGGTGCAAATTGAATTTTGTATGATGCTCGATTGGTTGGCTGAAAATTTGAGATCAAGGAGTTCACCACTTTCTGTATAGTTTTGCTGTTATTTAACAGAAATGAGAGTTTTTAACAACGTTTTCTGACAAAATACGTATCTACCAATATAAAGAGAAAAATGAAATGAAATGAATGAGAAAACAAGAAATACAAATGCCACTTCACATATGCATGATTATTTTTTGCCATATAAACGATTTTTATGATGAAATTATTATTATTTTGCACAAATGCTACATTGATAAAATGTGAAAGATTATGCAAAAAATGATATTTTACTGTTTTCATAATTTTCTAATTTCAATATTTACAGAATTAATAATTTATGTATGTACATCAATATGTTATATTATATAATATAATAATATTTTATCAATTATCAATAAATACATGTGAGCGCACTGCTCTATATGTAAGTTATATGTACAAATATGCATATGACCGCGCAAACTAAGTAATGCATACACAAATCTACATACATTTAAGCGTACAAATGTAAGTACGTCAGCCAATAAGAAAAATACAAACATTGTTGTACAAAAACAACAATTGTCTCAAATAGCATCAGCACCAGAAATCAATATGGCAGCCAAATTGACAAATCCTAAATTTGTAGTAAATCACACACCGACAACATTTTCATTCATGAACGCTGGCGCACAAGCTAAGTCGTTTCATTCATAAAAGCAAACGCCTTACACATCTCCCCGAGCATGCGTTTGCCTACAAGCGTCTTTTCGCGACGATGGCAAAAGGTAAAAATCATAAATTGAACAAATTTCTGATATTCCCTCTAGAAGGGAAAAGTGACAACCCCTCAAATATGAATATTAAAATATTTTAGAATAAAAGTGACAACATAGTAAATTTGTCGATTTACAATTCAAGAAACTTTTTAAAGAAAATATTCAATATTCCTCTGATTTATGTATACAGTAAACCCCGGTTAAGTATCACTCCTCTAATCCCTCTTATCTGCCGGTGTCTTGCTGCATCTCACTTTTTTTTCTTAATTTTTTAAAGAAAACGGTAATTTTTTTTTAAATACATAGAAATAATTTTTTTTGGTACCACTCGCTTAAGTACCACAATCGCTTATGTACTACAAAGCACAAAAAATCTGCATCTTTGGTTTTGGCACTTAACCGGGATAGACTGTATTTGTCAAAGAATTTACATAAGTACGTTCGAATTTTTTGTACACACATTGACTTTACACTTGCCCATATGCGATGTATGTTTGTAAGAGTGTGTATGGCACATCTCGGATTTTCTACCAACAACACAATGTTGTGACGCTTTGTCGTCGCGTCAGTTCTTCGACAGATTGACTCTTTGACATAAAAGCAAAAAATGTGTCAACGGAGATTTCACATGAAGTAATGAGTGTACATATCTACATAAAAATACATACAAATGTGTAAACGACATAATATATGTATGTCCTGTTACATATGTTTACACATGCATTTGAAAAGAAAAATTGAAGCATGAATGTGAAATACCGACGGCAAAACACAATTCTGTACTTTTATGACTCCATAATGGTGTCAAGTACAATTAATGAATTATTTTAAGAAATATATCAAAATACTTTATTAGTAATAATTTAAATGTATTTTGATATATTTCTCATAATAAAGTAAAAGTGAATTAACATAAAATAATTTAAAAAATAATAAATAATAGTTCAATAAAAGGGAATATATTTCAAATGGCATATCAATATGCCCAGTTTTGCTCACATATTATATTCTCTTCAATATTCGTCGGTTGGTTATGTCAGAGAATGTTGAAGAGTAGAGAAGGAGCAAATGTTAGCAGTACTAAAATGTTAATTGCTAAGAAGGAACATCGAAAACGCGCAAGTTCGAAAATAAAATGTCACCACAGCTGTCAATTTACGCAACGAACTACACCATTCTATAAGCAAAATGTATATACATACATATGCACAGATGTTCTTTGATATGCGCATAAACAAAAATTGAAATAATAAAAACGAAAGAAATTGACTTCTGACAGGAAAATTTAATAATCAGGGAAATAATATTAAAATAGAATTCAAATATCAATTCATAAAAAAGGGTTATAAAAATAAAAAAGGACTATATAATATATGATTGGATTTGAACTTAGGCAAAATATTTCACGTTGCAATAAAGAAGTCTGCTATACAAGCAGCACCACAGACAATATTCAATCTCTTATGTCTAATCTGTGAACTCAAACGGCTATTGTTGTTTATTTGCTTCAATGTTCATATGTCTATATGTGAATATTCTTGAAATTGCCTTCCTCCAAATTTCGCATGTCCAAATATATTTGCATATATGTACATATGTATGTCCCTCAAAATGTCTTTCGCAAAAAATCAAACATTCGCGCAAGTGACAAAAAAACGTAGACGCACCATCATCGGCCAATAATATTCAAGCGAACTCGCGGCATATTTTCTAAGTATTTTATATTACAACGACAACAAAAGCTAAAATCAAAGACAAATAAAGTAAATCATAATTAAACATATAATTACTTAATAAATAAAAATCCATTGTATTTAAACTATTATATAAATAAAAAATCCCAACTAATATAGGCAAAGAAACTAATAAAGTATAAAACAATAGATACACCCCCGCCTGAAGACGTTCAGGTTGATACCCTCACCCTAAAATTAAAAATAAAGTAGGAATTAATCTTCTTTCAAAAAATAAATAAAACATAAACAAGCTCATTCTTCTAAAAGTCAAAACTAAAAAAATTAACAAAATTAAAATATTAAATAAAAATAAATTTTTATGATTATCATACTTATAAACAGACTCACTAGCTGTAAGTATAAGAGTACAAATCCAAAATCTTAACAAAATCAATCCATAAGAAATAACATCAAACCCTAAAAAATAAGAAATATTCACAAAATAATTTGTACAATAATTTAAAACAATAAAAATAAAAGTTACAATAAATAATAAATTTTGAACCATTCAAAATAAACCATTTATAAAACAAATAGGACTAATAAAAATTATTATAAAAATTAATTTTAACATTGCAAAACATTAAACGATTGAAAATAATCATTTCCATGTGTACGAATTATAGAAACCAAAATAGAAAGCCCCAAAGCACCTTCACAAACTCTAAAAGTTAAAAATATTATACTAAAAAATCTTCTATAATCTATCAGATTCAAATAGATAAACAAAAGAAAAAATAAATTCAACACAATATATTCCAATCTCAAAAGCATTGATAATAAATGTTTTCGATTAAAAACAAAAACAAAAATACCTATTAAAAATAAAAAACAAGGTAACCCTCAATATAATTTTATTAACATTAGTTTTAATAGTTTAATAAAAACATTGGTCTTGTAAACCAAAAATAAGATTTAATCTTTTAAAACTTCAAGAGAAAAGAAATAACTTTATCATTAATCCCCAAAATTAATATTTAAATTAAACTACCTCTTGAAATCATACAATTCTTATTATATTCTTCCACATTAATTTCAAGATTTATTTTCATTCAAATAAACCACCCATTAGCTATAGGATTAATACTTTTAATTCAAACACTACAAATTTGTTTATTAACAGGACTAATAGCAAAAAGATTCTGATTCTCCTATATTTTATTTTTAATTTTTCTAGGAGGAATATTAGTATTATTCATCTATGTAACTTCATTAGCTTCAAATGAAATATTTTCTTTATCCATAAAATTAACAACTCTTAGTATTACTATTATAACAAGTCTTACATTTATTTCTCTATTTATTGATAAACTATCTACACTTCCTTTTATCCAAAACTTAGAAATAAATACCTACTTTAATACTAATTTATTTACACATGAAAATTCATTAAATCTACATAAATTATATAATTTCCCAACAAACCTAATAACAATTTTATTAATAAATTATTTATTAATTACACTAATTGCAGTAGTAAAAATTACTAAATTATTCTACGAACCTCTCCGGCCTATAAACTAATGAACAAACCTTTACGAACTCAACACCCCCTATTTAAAATTGCAAATAATGCTCTAGTAGATCTTCCAGCCCCAATTAATATTTCAGCTTGATAAAACTTCGGGTCACTATTAGGATTATGTTTAACTATTCACATTATCACAGGATTATTTCTAGCTATACATTACACTGCAGATATCAACTTAGCATTCAATAGAGTAAATCACATTTGTCGTGACGTAAACTATGGTTGATTACTACGAACTATTCACGCTAACGGTGCTTTTTTTTATTTGTATTTACTTACATGTAGGACGTGGAATTTACTACGGTTCATATTTATTTACTCCTACATGATTAGTAGGAGTCCTAATCTTATTTTTAGTTATAGCAACAGCTTTCATAGGATATGTCCTACCTTGAGGACAAATATCTTTCTGAGGAGCAACAGTTATTACTAATTTATTATCCGCTATCCCATACCTAGGAATTGATTTAGTACAATGAGTATGGGGAGGGTTCGCAGTAGACAATGCTACTCTAACCCGATTTTTCACATTTCACTTCATCTTACCATTTATTGTACTAGCAATAACATTAATTCATCTTTTATTTCTCCATCAAACCGGTTCAAATAATCCCATCGGATTAAATTCCAATATTGACAAAATCCCTTTCCACCCCTACTTTTCATACAAAGATATTGTTGGATTTGTAATTATAATAGCAGCCCTACTACTCTTAACATTAATTAACCCATATTTATTAGGAGACCCAGACAACTTTATCCCAGCTAATCCTTTAGTTACCCCAGTTCATATTCAGCCAGAATGATATTTCCTTTTCGCTTACGCCATCCTTCGATCAATCCCTAATAAACTAGGAGGAGTTATTGCTCTAGTATTATCAATTGCTATTCTAGCTATTCTTTCATTTTACCACATAAGAAAATTCCGGGGAATTCAATTTTACCCAATCAATAAAATTTTATTTTGAACTATAGTGGTTACAGTAATTTTATTAACATGAATTGGAGCACGACCAGTAGAAGAACCTTACGTTCTAGTAGGACAAATCCTAACTATCATTTATTTCTTATATTATATTATTAACCCATTAATTAATAAATGATGAGATAATTTAATTAATTAGTCAATGAGCTTGAACAAGCATGTGTTTTGAAAACACAAGATAGAAATTAACCTTTCTATTGACTTTACTAAATAAAATTAACCATATATAATAAATCAACAATAGTTTAAACCCAATTACAAATAACAAAAAATTTAATGAAAAAGGTAAAAAACTCTTTCAAGCTAAATATATCAATTTATCATAACGAAACCGAGGTAAAGTGCCTCGAACCCAAATAAACATAAATGAAATAAAAGTCAACTTTAAATAAAATATAATACTAAACAAATCACACCCCAAAAAAATAACACAAAATAATATACTTATAAATAAAATTCTAGCATATTCAGCTATAAAAATTAAAGCAAACCCCCCTCTTCTATATTCAATGTTAAAACCAGAAACCAATTCCGATTCACCCTCAGCAAAATCAAAGGGAGTTCGATTAGTTTCAGCCAAACAAATACAAAACCACACTAATCTTATAGGAAACAAAATTACCAAAAACCAAACAAATTTTTGATAATAAAAAAAATCTAAAATATTATATCTACCAATTAAAAAAACAAAAGATAACAACACCAACGCTATTCTAACTTCATAAGAAATTGTTTGTGCAACAGCACGTAATCCCCCTAATAAAGCATAATTAGAATTAGACGATCAACCAGCAACCATAACAGTATAAACCCCCAATCTAGCACAACACAAAAAAAATAACAACCCTAAATTAAAAGAAAATAATTTAACAAATAAAGGAATACACAACCAAGCAACTAAAGACAAGAATAAAGAAAAAATAGGAGAAAAATAATAAGAAATATAATTTGATAAAAGGGGATAAGTTTGTTCCTTAGTAAATAACTTAATTGCATCACAAAAACCTAAAACCTTACTTTCCAAAAGAGTTAAAAAAGCTACTCTCACTAAAACACAAATTACTAAAATTAAACCTCCAATAACTGATAAAATAAATTCCATAAAAAACAAGTACTATTTGTAATAATAAATTACATAAATAAATTCTAAATTTATTGCACTAATCTGCCAAAATAGTAATTAATCACATTCTATAAATAAAATATTATTATTTTAATGCCTGGTCCTTTCGTACTAAGGCATTATAAAAATTTAAAGATAGAAACCAACTTGGCTTACGCCGGTCTGAACTCAGATCATGTAAGAATTTAAAAGTCGAACAGACTTAACATTTAAGCGACTACACCTAAAATTATATCTTAATCCAACATCGAGGTCGCAAACTTTTTTATCGATATGAACTCTCCAAAAAAATTACGCTGTTATCCCTAAAGTAACTTAATCTTATAATCACTATTAATGGATCAATAACTCATAAATTAATGATTTTAAATAATTAAAAGTTAATTAAATTTTAATATCACCCCAACAAAATATTTTATATTATAAAAATAAACCAATCCCAAAAAATTTAAACAACACAAAATATAAAGATTTATAGGGTCTTCTCGTCTTTTAAATATATTTTAGCTTTTTGACTAAAATATAAAATTCTATTATAAATTTATATGAAACAGCTTATACCTCGTCCAACCGTTCATACCAGCCTTCAATTAAAAGACTAATGATTATGCTACCTTTGCACAGTTAAAATACTGCGGCCATTTAAACAATTTCAGTGGGCAGGTCAGACTTTAAAAATAACTCAAAAAGACATGTTTTTGTTAAACAGGCGGGTAAAAAATTTGCCGAGTTCTTTATATAAACTTAACATAAAAAATTATCTAAACAAAACATATACTAATTCTATCATTATTCCCCTTTATAAATTATTAATAAAACAATTTTTATAAATAAATTAAAATATAACAAATAATATAATTAATAAAATAATTTATAACAAACTTTATAATGATTGCTAATTCTAAGCATACATTTTATACTATCACTATTAATTTTTAATGATTTATCTTAAAGCTTATCCCTTAAGATATTCAAGTTAATAAATATTTTAATTAATTAAATAACCAAAAAATCAAAAACTTGTAAATTAAATTTATTTCTAAAAAAACTAGATACCTTTATAAACGAATAACATCTCATTTCTAATAATTTATTTAAAATAATTTTGACACATTAACTTTAATAAATTATTAACTCTTATAAAATCGAGATCAATAAATTTCTATTAATTATTTAATAAACCCTGATACACAAGGTACAATAAATTAAATCTTCTTTCACTACAAAAATTTTTCAAAATATTTCAATTACCTTTCACAATACTAATAAACTATTATAAAAATTATTTTTTCATTAAAAATTACTAAAACATTAAATTATACAATTATTTTTAATACAATAAATCAAAAAACTAAAAAAATTAATAAATAAATATTGTTCAATTTATATTGATTTGCACAAAAACCTTTTCAATGTAAATGAAACGCTTTACTAAATAAGCTTTAAACTGTCATTCTAGATACACCTTCCGGTACATCTACTATGTTACGACTTATCTTACCTTAATAGTAAGAGCGACGGGCGATGTGTGCATATTCTAGAGCTAAAATCAAATTAACAATCTTTAAAATTTTACTATCAAATCCACCTTCACTAAAATATTTCAAAATTAGATCCGTCTAAATAAATTTATTGTAACCCATCTCTACTTAAACATAAGCTACACCTTGATCTGATATACATTCTTATAAAAATTATAGAAAATTATTTTTCTAATAAAATATTCTGATAACGACGGTATATAAACTGAAAAACAAATTCAAGCGAGGTTCATCGTGGATTATCAATTACAGGACAGGTTCCTCTGAATAGACTAAAATACCGCCAATTTTTTTAAGTTTCAAGAACATAGCTACTACTACCTTAGTGTTTATAATTACATTTTAAATAATAGGGTATCTAATCCTAGTCTATAATTAAAATTTACAAGCTTCAAAATATTTACACAAAAAAAAATTCTCAAATTTAAAATTTCACCTAATAAACTCAATATTATTTCAAAACAATACATTTTAACTCACACCGAACCAATTTTATTTGCATTATTTGTATAACCGCGGCTGCTGGCACAAATTTAACCAATGCTCTATGAAATCACTATCTCCAAGTTTCCTTGATTAATAATTCTATTTACTGAGATTACAATTAAAATTTAATTACTATTTAAATAAATAAAAATACACGCAAAAACTTACATATAAAATAAATCAATAATAAAATTTAAAGCCAAAATAAAACTTTAATGTTAACAAATAAAAATTTATCAATCAATAATTTATAAATAAATAACACATTTAAATAACAATTATTAATCCATAAAGTTAAAAAATTCAAATTTTATTAAATAAAAAAAATTTAGTAACTCCTCCCATGACAATAACCACCCCCCAAGTAAGTTACCGTTTTTCATTAACAAAATTAAAAGAAAACTAACCTTTTACAAAAAACTTAAGTCTTTAATTTATTAATAAATTATTTCAATAAAATTATAATTAAATTTCAATAATTTATAAATATAAATAACAAAAAAAAATATAAATAATAATTGAAATAATTATTAAATAAGATAATAAAAAAAAATTAGATTAATTAATAGGTATTTAATTAATATAACAGTTTTATCTAGGATTTTTTTTTTTTTATAATAATAAATTTATAAAATATTAAAATTATTTTAAAATATATTAACTTATTTATTTATATTTAATAAATTTTAAATTTTTATTTATATAATATTAAAAATAAATAAATGATATACCAAGTTAAGATTAATAGATATATATATACATATAAATATTTAGTTAATTAATAGATATCTATTATCATATAAAACAAAGCCTTAAGATTCATAGATGTATAACAATTATATCAATTTATTAGTATATAATATAATCTAACATTATAAACATTTTTATAGATTAATGATAAAAATAAATGTATTATATTCATCTTTCTATTTATATGAAGTTGGTCTTTTAATTCTCGGAAATGTCTATATTGGAATTTTAAATTATCTAGTTAACTTTTTAATTTAATTTTTAAGCTACTTTTTTTATTTATGTAAATCAAAAAAATTTTATAATTAATTAAATAATGTATACATTTTAAAATTAAGTATAGAAAAAAAAAAAAAAATCCTAAGGAAATCACCCTATTTCAAATGAAATAAGTTAATTTCATTCAATGAATTGCCTGATAAAAGGGTTACCTTGATAGGGTAAATTATGTAATAACATTACATTCATTATATTTAATAGAATTAAACTATTCCTAAAAGTATCAACAACTTTTGTGCATCATACACTAAAATATAAACTTAAAAAGATAAGCTAATTAAGCTACTGGGCTCATACCCCACTTATAAAGGTTCCAACCCTTTTCTTTTTAATTTTTAATAATTCAGCTAAAATTATATTTTTCTTTATCCTAATAACAGGAACTATAATTACCATCTCGTCTAATTCTTGACCAGGTGCTTGAATAGGATTAGAAATCAATTTATTATCATTTATCCCCCTAATAAATAATAATAACTTGATATCTACAGAAGCCTCATTAAAGTACTTTTTAACTCAAGCTATAGCCTCAGCTGTATTACTATTTGCTATCATAATAAGATACAATCACCCAATTATACAAGATAATACCATCTACGGTGACTTAATAATTACTTCATCATTATTGTTAAAAAGTGGTGCTGCACCTTTCCACTTCTGATTCCCTAATGTAATAGAAGGGCTCTCCTGAATAAGTGCACTCACTTTAATAACATGACAAAAAATTGCCCCCCTTATATTAATTTCTTACACTATACAAAGCAATTTTATTATCTTAGTAATTATTACTTCAACTATTACCGGTTCCTTAGGAGGGCTTAACCAAACCTCCCTAAGGAAATTAATGGCTTTTTCATCCATCAATCATTTAGGATGAATACTAGCAGCTATACAAGCAAATGAATCACTATGAATTATTTATTTCTCTTTTTACACATTCCTATCTTTCAGTCTAATCTTCATATTCAATAGCTTCAAAATATTTCATATTAATCAATTATTTAATTCATTTTTCAGTTCTAAAATTCTAAAATTCACCCTATTTTTAAATTTATTATCTTTAGGAGGACTACCGCCTTTTATCGGATTTTTACCTAAATGATTAGTTATTCAATTACTAGTGTTAAAAAATCAATACATCTTAATAACAATTATAACAGTAATAACATTAATCACATTATTTTTTTATTTACGATTATGCTTCGCAGCCTTTATACTTAATTATTACGAAAACAATTGACCTACTAATATAAAAATTAATTTTATCTCTTTCAAAATTATATTAACCCTATCTTTCATCTCCACTTTCAGTTTAATCCTAGTGTCTATAATTTATTTATTCTTATAAATTTTATAGCAAGGCTTTAAGTTAATCAAACTAATAGCCTTCAAAGCTATAAATATAAGTTTAATCTTTTAAGCCTTAGTAAAATTTTACTCCTTTAGAATTGCAGTCTAATATCATTATTGACTACAAGGCCATGATTAAAAAGAATAAATTCTTATAGATAGATTTACAGTCTATCGCCTAAACTTCAGCCATTTAATCGCGACAATGGCTATTTTCAACAAATCACAAAGATATTGGAACTTTATACTTCATTTTCGGGGCCTGAGCAGGAATAGTTGGCACATCCCTTAGAATTTTAGTTCGAGCAGAACTAGGTCATCCTGGAGCATTAATTGGAGATGATCAAATTTATAATGTAATTGTAACTGCTCACGCTTTCGTAATAATTTTTTTCATAGTTATACCTATTATAATCGGAGGGTTTGGAAATTGATTAGTCCCTTTAATATTAGGAGCACCAGATATAGCATTCCCCCGAATAAATAACATAAGATTCTGGTTATTACCCCCTTCTCTCACTCTATTGTTAGTCAGCAGCATAGTGGAAAACGGAGCCGGTACAGGTTGAACTGTATACCCACCATTATCATCTATTATTGCACATGGAGGAGCATCTGTCGATCTAGCCATCTTTTCACTCCATTTAGCAGGTATCTCCTCAATCTTAGGAGCTGTAAATTTTATCACAACAGTAATTAATATGCGATCAACAGGAATCACATTTGATCGACTGCCTTTGTTTGTTTGAGCAGTAGTACTAACAGCCCTACTACTTTTACTATCTCTACCTGTCTTAGCCGGTGCTATCACAATACTTTTAACAGATCGAAATCTAAATACTTCCTTTTTCGACCCAGCAGGTGGAGGAGACCCAATCCTTTACCAACATTTATTTTGATTTTTCGGACACCCAGAAGTATATATTCTAATTCTCCCTGGATTTGGTATAATCTCTCACATTATTAGTCAAGAATCAGGTAAAAAGGAAACCTTTGGATCTCTAGGAATAATCTACGCTATAATAGCAATTGGACTTCTAGGTTTTATTGTATGAGCTCACCATATATTTACAGTAGGAATAGATGTCGACACTCGAGCCTACTTTACTTCAGCTACAATAATCATTGCGGTACCTACAGGCATTAAAATTTTCAGTTGATTAGCTACTCTCCACGGCACACAATTAAATTATTCCCCAGCAATATTATGAGCCCTAGGATTTGTATTCTTATTTACAGTAGGAGGATTAACGGGAGTTGTACTTGCTAATTCTTCTGTAGACATTATTTTACACGATACATACTATGTAGTAGCCCATTTTCACTACGTATTATCTATAGGAGCAGTATTCGCAATTATAGCCGGATTTGTACACTGATACCCTCTATTCACCGGACTAAATCTAAATCCTAATTGATTAAAAAGTCAATTTATTATTATATTTATCGGTGTAAATTTAACATTCTTCCCTCAACATTTTTTAGGGTTAGCGGGAATACCACGCCGATACTCAGATTACCCAGACGCCTATACAACATGAAATGTAGTGTCCACAATTGGCTCATCTATTTCTTTACTAGGAATCTTATTTTTCTTATTTATTATTTGAGAAAGATTAGTAACACAACGGCAAGTAATTTACCCTATACAACTTAGTTCATCAATTGAATGACTTCAAAATACTCCTCCAGCCGAACATAGTTACTCAGAATTACCTCTTTTAACTAACTATCTAATATGGCAGATTAGTGCAATGGATTTAAGCTCCATATATAAAGTATTTTACTTTTATTAGAAACGAATGACAACATGAGCTGCCCTTGGCCTTCAAGATAGAGCCTCCCCTCTTATAGAACAACTTACCTTCTTCCATGATCACGCACTAATAATTCTAGTAATAATCCCAACATTAGTTGGCTACTTAATATTTATATTATTTTTCAACTCATATACAAACCGAAATCTCCTCCACGGACAAACCATTGAAATAATTTGAACAATCCTCCCAGCTATTGTACTCCTATTTATTGCTCTTCCATCTCTTCGACTACTTTATTTATTAGATGAAATTAATGAACCTTCAGTAACTCTTAAAGCTATCGGACATCAATGATACTGAAGCTATGAATATTCAGATTTTTTAAACGTTGAATTTGACTCTTATATAATTCCAACCAACGAATTATCCACAGATGGATTCCGTCTATTAGATGTTGACAACCGAGTAATTCTACCTATAAACTCACAAATTCGAATTTTAGTAACAGCCGCAGATGTTATTCATTCTTGAACAGTCCCTGCTCTAGGTGTAAAAGTAGATGGAACACCAGGACGATTAAACCAAACAAACTTCCTAATAAACCGGCCTGGTTTATTTTACGGCCAATGTTCAGAAATTTGCGGAGCTAATCACAGATTTATACCTATTGTAATCGAAAGACTCCCTGTTAATCATTTCATTAAATGAGTAACTAATAGAGCTAACTCATAACTTTCATTAGATGACTGAAAGCAAGTATTGGTCTCTTAAACCACCTAATAGTAAATTAGCGCTTACTTCTAATGAAAAAATTAGTTAAAAAATAACATTAGTATGTCAAACTAAAATTATTAAATTATTTAATATTTTTTAATCCCACAAATAGCCCCTATAGGTTGATTAAGCTTATTTATTGTCTTTTCAATTACCTTTATTTTATTTAGCATAATAAATTATTACTCCGTAATCCCCCAAACACCTAAATCACAAATTTCAAATAAGTATTCAACAACTTCTTTAAATTGAAAATGATAACTAATCTATTCTCCGTATTCGACCCATCCTCAAGCATCTTCAATCTCTCTATAAATTGAATAAGAACATTTTTAGGATTAATATTAATCCCTTCCGCCTATTGATTAATACCCTCCCGATGACATATCTTCTGAAACTCAATTCTACTAACCTTACATAAAGAATTCAAGACTCTTTTAGGCCCCTCAGGACATTCAGGTTCAACTTTCATTTTTGTCTCTCTATTTTCACTAATTTTATTTAATAATTTTATAGGATTATTCCCTTACATTTTTACTAGAACAAGCCATCTTACATTAACTCTTACACTAGCTCTACCCCTATGGCTATGTTTTATATTATATGGATGAATTAACCATACCCAACATATATTTGCACACTTAGTACCCCAAGGAACTCCAGCAGTACTTATACCATTTATAGTCTGTATTGAAACTATTAGTAACATTATCCGCCCTGGAACCTTAGCTGTTCGATTAGCAGCCAACATAATTGCAGGACACCTACTCCTCACTCTATTAGGTAACACTGGGCCTTCACTTTCCTACATAATTATATCATTTTTATTAATAGGTCAAATTGCTCTTCTAGTACTAGAATCAGCTGTTGCTATTATTCAATCATATGTATTTGCAGTATTAAGAACACTATACTCTAGCGAAGTAAATTAATGTCAACACACTCAAATCACCCATTCCATTTAGTAGATTACAGCCCCTGACCTTTAACAGGAGCAATTGGAGCTATAACATCCGTATCAGGATTAGTAAAATGATTCCATCAATATGACATTTCACTCTTTGTATTAGGCAATATAATTACCATTTTAACAGTATACCAATGATGACGAGATGTTTCTCGAGAAGGAACCTTTCAAGGCCTACACACTCTACCCGTAACCTTAGGACTTCGATGAGGAATAATCCTATTCATTTTATCAGAAGTATTGTTCTTTGTATCTTTTTTCTGAGCTTTTTTTCATAGAAGACTATCTCCAGCTATCGAATTAGGAGCTATATGGCCTCCAGCAGGAATTCAACCATTCAATCCATTCCAAATTCCTTTACTAAATACAGCAATCCTTTTATCTTCAGGAGTCACAGTGACTTGAGCTCACCACAGACTAATAGAAGGTAATCATTCACAAGCTACACAAGGATTATTTTTTACAGTACTATTAGGAATTTATTTTACTATTTTACAAGCATACGAATACATTGAAGCCCCATTTACTATCGCAGACTCAGTTTATGGGTCTACCTTTTTCATAGCAACAGGATTCCACGGAATTCACGTATTAATCGGAACTTCATTCCTACTTGTATGCCTAATCCGCCATTTAAATAATCATTTTTCAAAAACCCACCATTTTGGATTCGAAGCAGCTGCATGATACTGACATTTTGTTGATATTGTTTGACTATTCCTATATATCTCAATTTACTGATGAGGAGGCTAATTTATAATTATCTATATAGTATATAAGTATATTTGACTTCCAATCATAAGGCCTACTAATTAGTAGTATAGATAATCTTTTCAATTGCTATTATAACATCAATTTTAATTATTATCGCAAGAGTAGTAATAATATTAGCATCTATTTTATCAAAAAAGGCTCTTACAGATCGTGAAAAATGTTCTCCATTTGAATGTGGATTCGACCCAAAATCATCCTCTCGATTACCTTTTTCACTTCGATTCTTTCTAATCACTATCATTTTCTTAATTTTTGATGTAGAAATTGCTCTTATTTTACCTATAATTTTAATTATCTCCACTTCAAATATAATTGTGTGAACAACAACAAGAGTTGTATTTATCATTATTCTAATTATCGGCCTATATCACGAATGAAACCAAGGTATACTAAATTGATCAAACTAGGGTTGTAGTTAATTATAACAGTTGATTTGCATTCAAAAAGTATTGAAATATTCAATCTACCTTAAACCAAGAATATGAAGCGATTTATTGCAATTAGTTTAAAAAAGCTATTCATAACTCTGCGCCGCGCTATATTTTCTGTGCGCCTGGTAAACCACATTTGGTTTTCATATAGAATTCCTATCGCAAATGCGCGATATGAATGAAATTGAATTTGAATGTCTTCAGTAAAATTGAAGAATCAGCAAAATTTCAATTTTACAATTTGTATCACTGAAAATCCTACCATCCCCCTCGCGTTTGTATGTTGCCCACAAGCTGCTTCCTCACAACATTTGCTAAAAATTAGAAATTGAAGAATTTGTCTGATGTTCACTTCAAAAAGGAGAATTGGCAACATGACCTCTTAGCGAGTTTAAATAATATTTATATTTTTGCATATTATGCACTATTTATGGCATTAAATTTAAAAATTTATATAAAATTGCCATTCATATGAAATCATTAACTACTTCTATATATTCTAAGCACACTGCATATAGTACTTTTATATGTTTACTTATTATCATTATTTCATAGTTTGTCGATTTAGCCCATTTTATCCAAATACGACGCTATGAAAATGCAACCCAATCGGTAATCGCAATATTTCAAAAGAGCATAAGTCAACTTTCAATAGCAAACCACTGCAAAAAGGACAAACGAGACAACATAGCCGATCGACATTGTCGTAAAATTGTCGATTCAAACAAGTTTTGTCAACTCCGCGACGATGCGCAAAGTTCGGCATCAATATGTATGCGAGCTCATATGTATATATGTATGTTTTTCGACAAAATCGTCATTTGGTTACTTTCAACAACACAATGTCTGCGCGAACTCGCCGTTATTTCGTTGGCTTGCCACTATACACAGAGGCGTTCTAACTGAAGACTCTTAGTATATTATTATGTTGCTTATTTTGTATTGAAAAATACTGATGCATTTATGAATTATTTTCGTAATATAATATATATTATATATATATATATATAAATACACATATATTCATACCTATAATCGTTTTTAAACTAAATTCGATAAATAAAATATATATCTGAAATAATTATGTGGCAGTGCGCCCCAATCCCTCCTTGCCTGCGATCGTTCAACTCGCAAAAAGCAAAAAGTGTGGACAAAAGTCATTGCTTGTGCGGGGCAAGAAAAAGCAAGCATCAGCGTACGTGTATTTAATGTATGTGTGATTATCACATTTGTGTAAATACGCATAATAAGGAAATATTCAATAAACCTAAACATATGAACATATTATATTTTCCTGATATATTTTAATTATCTCAGAAAGTAAAATATGCTATTAAAGAAATTGAATTATGATATGCTTAGACTCCAATTAATAAAATAAAAAAATTAAATAAAATTCGTTTTAGGATTCGAACGTATAGGCTCGTATTCGGATTGAGCTTAACCCCTTCCCGCTTACGACCTAAGCCACCACAAAAGTGGAAACGTGGCCGCTTTGCCACCGTTTTATTATTATCATTTGTTTAATAAGTATATTGCTTACGCAACGCACATACATAAGTTAGAAAACTAGCTTATTAAATGTTTATTTTATTATGAATTCTGGGGTTTTTACCGGTAATACAGATTTTTAATTCAGAAGGCTTTTCATAATTATAAATTTGTCATATCATAGAAATTGAAAACATAAATCTAAATAGGTATGCGCAACGTTTTTTCATATAGGAATATTCGTTGTGTCTATTTATAGCATTTCGCATATTGTGTGGTGTATTTTTCTTTTTCGAAGTTATACTTTTCGATGTTCCCTCTTGTGGAATTACAAATTAGTACTCAAAAAGTTTTCATTTAACATTTGCTCCTTCTCTACTCTTCAACATTCTCTGGCTGTATATACATTTTGCTTATAGCAGAGAATGTAAATGAATAGAGAAGGAGCAAATGTTAGCTGTTCTAAAATGTTATGTACTTATATCAGAGAATGTTAATGAATAGAGAAGGAGCAAATGTTAGCTGTACTAAAATGTTAAGTTCGAAAATAAAATGTCACCACACCTATCAGGGTACGCAACGAACTACACCACTCTATAAGCAAAATGTATATACATACATATGCACAGATGTTCATTGGTATGCGCATAAACAAAAATTGAAATAATAAAAACGAAAGTAATTGACTTCCGACAAGAAAATATAAATAATGAGGGAAATAATATGAAAATAGAATTCAAATATCAATTCATAAAAAAGGGTTATAAAAATAAAAAAGGACTATATAATATATGATTGGATTTGAACTTAGGTAAAACATTTCATTACAATAAGGAAATGTGCCATACAAGCAGCACCACAGATAATATTCGAACTACTTTGTCTAATCTGTGAATTGAAACAGCTATTGTTGTTTACTTGCTTCAATGTTTATATGTCTATATGTGAATATTCTTGAAATTGCCTTCCTCCAAATTTCGCATGTCCAAATATATTTGCATATATGTACATATGTATGTCCCTCAAAATGTCTTTCGCAAAAAATCAAACATTCGCGCAAGTGACAAAAAAACGTAGACGCACCATCATCGGCCAATAATATTCAAGCGAACTCGCGGCATATTTTCTAAGTATTTTATATTACAACGACAATAAATTCATTCATAAGAAACGTGCGTCTGCTTCAAAGTAAAGTGCGCTCGCTCATAACTCTGCGCCGCGCTATTTTTTCTGTGCGCCACATTTGGTTTTCATATAGAATTTCTACGCATATGCGAATCAAGTTTATAAAATGAATGAAATTGAGTAAAACGAGAAAAATTCAATTTTACAATTTGACAGCCACCACTAAAAATCCTACCATCCCCCTCGCATTTGTATGTCCACAAGCTGCTTCCTCACAACCTTTGCTAAAAATCAGAAATTGAAGAATTTGTCTGACGGTTCCCTTCAGAAAGGAGAATTGGCAACATGACCTATTAGCTAATTTAAATAATATTTATATTTTTGCATATTATGCACTATATATGGCATTAAATTTAAAAATTTATATAAAATTGCCATTCATAAGAAATCTTTAACTACTTGTATATATTCTATGCACACTGCATATAGTACTTTTATATGTTTACTTATTATCATTGTTTCATAGTTTTTCGATTTAGCCCATTTTATCCAAATACGACGCTATGAAAATGCAGCCCAATTGGTAATCGGAATATTTCAAAAGAGCAAAAGTCAACTTTCAATAGCAAATCACTGCAAAACGGACAAACGAGACAACATAGCCGACCGTCATTGTCGCAAAATTGTCGATTCAAACAAATTTTGTCAACTCCGCGACGATTCACACAATTTGGTGCCAATATGTATGCGAGCTGATATATGTATGTATTTATGTATATACATATGTATGTTTGTGGACAAAATCGTCATTTGGTTTTTTTCAACAACACAATGTCTGCGCGAACTCGCCTTTATTTGGTTGGCTTGCCACCATACACAGAGGCGTTCTAACTGAGGACTCTTAGTATATTATTATGTTGCTTAATTTCTATTGAAAAATGCTGATGCATTTATGAATTATTTTCGTAATATAATATATATTATATATATATATACATAAATACACATAAATTCATACCTATAATCGTTTTTAAACTAAATTCGATAAATAAAATATATACATATATCAAATAATTATGTGGCAGTGCGCCTCAATCCCTCCTTGCCTGCGATCGTTCAACTCGCAAAAAGCAAAAAGTGTGGACAAAAGTCATTGCTTGTGCGGGGCAAGAAAAAGCAAGCATCAGCGTACGTGTATTTAAGAATGTATGTGTGATTATCACATTTGTGTAAATTCGCATAATATTCAATAAACCTAAACATATGAACATATTTTCCTGATATATTTTATTTATATCAGGAAGTAAAATATGCTATTAAAGAAATTGAATTATGATATGCTTAGATTCCAATTAATAAAATAAAAAATTAAATAAAATTTCAGTTGCATGAGTTTTAGGATTCGAACGTATAAATTCGTATTCGGATTGTGCTTAACCCCTTCCCGCTTACGACCTCAGCCGCCACAAAAGTGGAAACTCGGCCGCTTAGCCACCGTTTCATTGTTATCCTTTTCGCATATTGTGTGGTGTATTTTTCTTTTTCGATGTTCCCTCATCTGGAATTACAAATTAGTACTCAAAAATATTTCATTTAACATTTGCTCCTATATATCCTCTATTAGTTTACGTTCTCTGTCACGACTAAATTTAGAACATTATTTTTCTCTTGGGCTATTGGTCCATCACATTTTGAATGCAATGCTTTAGGAAATTTTCTTTGTCCAATAAATGAACAAGATTTTTTCATTATCGCCACAATCATATTCAGTGGGTGCGTTGCTATATAGTTTCCCGACTATTCTCCAAGTTATCAAAAGTAACACCACAGATGTTTAAATTTGGGACATGTTCAGTGTTGACAGCAGAGAAAATTTATCTTCAAAATGAAGATCTTTTTATAAAAAATATCATCAAAATCTTAAAGTAAAGATATTAAAACGAAATCAAAATTTTATCAAAAATAAGAAGATATCGAGTTTTGAGGACCCTCATTACATTTGGTCGGCAAAAGATTTTTTTAAATGCTCTTAAGATCTCTTCATTTAAAATAGTTGATCCCATTTATTTTAGTGATAATACTTATATTTTAACACATAAGCCTGAAGAATATCTAATATTTGTTTTATTATATACATACCATATGTGTATAAAGAGATACTGAATATAATATGTGTAAGGTGTACCTATAGTTAAAAATGTGAATGATCTCAAGTGAAGTAAAAAATATAAAAAAATGTAACATAAAAAAATTAAAATTGAATTAATAACGTGAACGGATATTTCTTTTGTTTGTTAAAAAATATATTTTATTTTTTCCTCACTCTACCAGAGAATGTAAATGAGTAGAGAAGGAGCAAATGTTAAATGAAAACTTTTTGAGTACTAATTTGTAATTCCACATGAAGGAACATCGAAAAATATAACTTCGAAAAAGAAAAATACACCACACAATATGCGAAATGCTATAAATAGACACAACGAATATTCCTATATGAAAAATCGTTGCGCATACCTATTTAGATTTATGTTTTCAATTTCTATGATATGACAAATTTATAATTATGAAAAACCTTTTGAATTAAAAATCTGTATTACCGGTAAAAACCCCAGAATTCATAATAAAATAAACATTTAATAAGCTAGTTTTCTAACTTATGTATGTGCGTTGCGTAAGCAATATACTTATTAAACAAATGATAATAATAAAACGGTGGCTAAGCGGCCACGTTTCCACTTTTGTGGTGGCTTAGGTCGTAAGCGCGAAGGAGTTAAGCTCATTCCGAATACGAGCATATACGTTCGAATCGTAAAATACATAAAATTGAAATTGTATTTAATTTTTTTATTTTATTAATTGGAATCTAAGCATATCATAATTCAATTACTTTAATAGCATTTTTTACTTCCTGATATAATTAAAATATATCAGGAGAATATGTTCATATGTTTGGGTTTATTGCATATTCCTTTATTTATGCGTATTTACACAAATGTGATAATCACACATACATTCATGAGTACACGTACGCTGATGCTTGCTTCTTCTTGCCCCGCACAAGCAATGACTTTTGTCCACACTTTTTGCTTTTTGCGAGTTGAACGATCGCAGGCAAGGAGGGATTGGGGCGCACTGCCACATAATTATTTCAGATATATATTTTATTTATCGAATTTAGTTTAAAAACGATTATAGGTATGCGTTTATGTGTATTTATATATATATATAATATATATTATAGTACGAAAATAATTCATAAATGCATCAGTATTTTTCAATACAAATTAAGCAACATAATAATATACTAAGAGTCCTCAGTTAGAACGCCTCTGTGTATAGTGGCAAGCCAACGAAATAACGGCGAGTTCGCGCAGACATTGTGTTGTTGAAAGTAACCAAATGACGACAAACATACATATATACATATGAGCTCGCATACATATTGACGCCGAATTTTGCGCATCGTGGCGGAGTTGACAAAATTTGTTTCAATCGACAATTTTACGACAATGTCGATCGGCTATGTTGTCTCGTTTGTCCTTTTTGCAGGGCTTTCCTGTTGAAAATTGACTTATGCTCTTTTGAAATATTGCGATTACCGATTGGGCTGCATTTTCATAGCGTCGTATTTGGATAAATGGGCTAAATCGACAAACTATGAAATAATGATAATAAATAAACATATAAAAGTACTATATGGACTGTGCTTAGAATATATAGAAGTAGTTAATGATTTCATATGAATGGAAATTTAATATAAATTTTGTAATTTAATGCCATAAATAGTGCATAATATGCAAAAATATAAATATTATTTAAATTCGCTAAGAGGTCATGTTGCCAATTCTCCTTTTTGAAGTGAACATCAGACAAATTCTTCAATTTCTGATTTTTAGCAAATGTTGTGAGGAAGCAGCTTGTGGGCAACATACAAACGCGAGGGGGATGGTAGGATTTTCAGTGATACAAATTGTAAAATTGAAATTTTGCTGATTCTTCAATTTTACTGAAGACATTCAAATTCAATTTCATTCATTTTTATTTTCGCGCATTTGCGGTAGGAATTCTATATGAAAACCAAATGTGGTTTACCAGGCGCACAGAAAAAATAGCGCGGCGCAGAGTTATGAACGAACTCACTTTGCTTTGAAGCAGCGCACGTTCCTTATGAATGAATTTGTTGTCGTTGTAATATGAAATACTTAGAAAATATGCCGCGAGTTCGCTTGAATATTATTGGCCGATGATGGTGCGTCTACGTTTTTTTGTCACTTGCGCGAATGTTTGATTTTTTGCGAAAGACATATTGAGGGACATACATATGTACATATGTGTACATATATGCAAATATATTTGGACATGCGAATTAAGGAAGGCAATTTCAAGAATATTCACATATAGACACATAAACATTGAAGCAAGTAAACAACAATAGCTGTTTGAGTTCACAGATTAGACAAATATGTTCTAATATGATCTGTGGTGCTGCTTGTATAGCACACTTCCTTATTGCAATGAAATGTTTTGCCTAAGTTCAAATCCTATCATATTTTTATATATTATACTATTTTTTATTTTTATAACCCTTTTTTATGAAATGATATTTGAATTCTATTTTAATATTATTTCCCTGATTATTAATATTTTCCTGTCAGAAGTCAATTTCTTTCGTTTTTATTATTTAAAGTTTTGTTTATGCGCATATCAAAGAACATCTGTGCATATGTATGTGTATACATTTTGCTTATAGAGTGGTGTAGTTCGTTTCGTACCCTGATAGTTGTGGTGAAATTTTATTTTCCAACTGGCGCGTTTTCGATGTTCCTCCATCGTAATTAACATTTTAGTACTGCTAACATTTGCTCCTTCTCTACTCATTTACATTCTCTGACTCTACACAACTTCCCCCTCCCTTTAATTTTCGCTCTACCGATTCGAGTTGGATTTTTTCCAACGATCAGCGGATATACATAAATCGACTCAGCTCGTCATACTGATCATTTACATATGAATGTACTGTAAACGGTCTCCGACGTTTTCTTCTGAGTGTTACAAACCTCGTGGCAAACATAAAATACCCACTGAAGAGCCGCTGAGATTTCAGATTATACCGGAATATATGAATATAGGGATAACAAGGCTTTACAGTTAATAAGAAGACAGAAACATCTCATTCAAACTTTTATTTATCGATCAAATTAATAAAAAAAAACGGTTCTTTTGAAATCTGCTTACTATCATATTATATCCTATGATTAAATCCTATACTGTGACAAGCATGATCGAGAAAAATGTTGATTCTTGCTAAAGCGCTAAATAAAGGTAAAGTGCAAAATATTTTCAAAGCGATGCAAATATGTATGTATAAGCGAAAAGTCCTCCTATTTTTCGAGCAGCTGCGTTGTCACCATCTGATTTCATATCATGCAACTGCCATATAAATGAGAACAGTTTGTTTATGTCACTCACTGCGGCGAATAATCTCTTGATTCCACAGAAAACGCTGTCAAGTATGATTTTTATTGATATTTCATACGAGTGTTGCTGAAGATTCTACAGGAAATTTCCAGCTGCTTATACGGCATACGAGCCCTTCTACACTGGCCTTTATGAGTGACAAATATTTTCAGAAAGCTATGCAAACTTGTTTGTAAATTGAATGTTTCAATTCACTTTAAGGAGAGCCTTCAACCTGTTAGTTCACAAAATTGCTTTGGCGAAAGTATGGGCTCCTTGAAAACTCCGGGCCAGGGAGGAAACACCCCCACCGCCCCTTGCATTTAGTCGATGAAAATAATTCCATGTGAATACCAAAAAATACTGGCTAAAACCTCAACAACTGACTGTTGGGCTACAACATGTACGAAGTAAAAAGGCCACCAAGCGACACACATAGTATATTTTGCCGAAATGTTCAATAACAGATCGATCTATTAAATATTCTCATTATGAGATTTTAAAACGTTTTTCTCATTGGATTCCTACGAAATCACCAATTTTTTCCTTAAAGCCAAATTTTTCACCTTCTAACCCTAGTAGTAGTTTAAATCTTTAACCTCAACACCTTTCAACGTAAACCAACATCTGTTCCATTTATATACTAATATCAGCTAAATCTGTGAAATTTTGAACACAATCTCTCAGTGGGGTTTATAGTATAAGATGTTAAGGTCTCTCAATAAGTAATTACTAAGTTTTTAATGATGAATTACAGAATTATGCCCAAATAAAACTGATGAATTAGAAGTAACATAGTTTTCTCTCAGTTTTTTAGGTTATATAAATTTACCGAAACAAATGGAATCACCCTACTTTTAATTCGCACACTATATTCTTCCTCAAATACCTGCACTAAAGGACGTGAAGATGGAAGTAAGTATGGAAGGAAAAATTTACTTTCACTTTGGCACTTAATTGAATGGCATTTGTGTGGTAGAGCCTACCGCCTGACTAACGACCGCCACTTTTCGCTGCGCCTTTAGACTCATCACAAAATACCTTCTTTGGCAACAAAACAACAAAGCATTGTCGTTGGCGATAGGCTTTAGTGGTTTAGCGATATAATGAACGTGCAACAGCGTGAATTTGCAACACATTCGACTTTTAGTCGTTACGGTGGCATTATTGTCGGTAGCATCGCACTTGCCCCAAAGTAACTCAATGCCACCGCTTTAATGAAATTTGTTGCCTTATTTGCGTATTTGCAACCAGCCGCTCTCATTCTACGAAGGTAAGAACGGCTTTGTAAGCCCAGAGTTTGCGCGAACACCCCCTTTTCCCTCCGCTGTGGCTTGCTGTATCGAAATTTCGCAAAGAAAAGTGAGAAAATTTTGTGGCAACATCTTGTGCATTCGCTTACATGCCGCACCGTCGCACCGCGACTGCATTGCTTGTAAAATGACGTATTTGTTTTTGCTAATTGGATTAGTGTACAACAGCGAGCAAACGCTCAAAACATTCTTGCGTTAATGTGCAGCTTTGCTGAGGGAATCGTTGCGCGGGCGAGAGTACCACAAACTTTCCCGCTTACGAAGATTGAGTTCAAAATTCTACAACTCGCACTCAATACGCATCTAATGCGCCTATTGAGTAAACTTTCAATTGAATCAACCAACTCATCGACTCACACATCTAAAAATGTTCCGCAACATTAAATTTGCTACTCGCAAACAACCACGTACTCCCTATATACATACTTATATAAATGTTCATGTGTGTGGTTGTGTGCGGAGAAATAATATGAAAACTTGGCTTTTGCACCCACGTCATTGGCACTTTGTTTTAACGGTTTCCTTCGCATTTTCGGTTTATGCCGAATAGACTGTGAATATTTAGTAAAGACAACGCTGATTATGGAGAAGAGACAAAAAGCGCTCATTCGCAGAAATTACTAAATTACTTTTGATTATATTCCCGCCACCATTTGGGAAAGAACGTATGAAGAATCAGACTAATGCTCTGTGAAAGACTTATCTGCGTTGGGTTTCTATTACTAAGTAATACCAGAGAACTTAAAACAATTTGTTTTAAGTTCTCTGGTAATACTGTCTTTCCTCGTATCTATGTCTGAGGAGAGGAAAAAGGCGCAGAAGGTTAGATAAGAATAATGCCGCATGCAAATCGAAGCCCAATTTATGCAATTTATCGTTTTCATTATTTTCAAATATAATTATTTTTTGGACTGTTTCGTCCTTCAAACCTTCCAATGACTCTATATAATAGTCGCTGTTGAAAGTTTTGCCTTTTTGTCCTTTCAAGGTAGTACATATATGAAACTTATTCAGGCATACCCCAAAATGTAGACGTAACTCTAGCCCGCTCGGATGACAGTCGATTGGAGTCTGGAACGCTGTAGCCATGTTTCAGCCATTGTGACATTGTGATGCATAAATTCAATTTTATTAGGACAAGTTGTACATTTGTGAAGAGGTGATGTGATCATTATGGAGAAACTGGACACGTAGATGACAAGCCGGGAAGAGAGAGGAATCACGTGACCTCTAAAGGTGAGGGCAACGCTATTGTCGTCCTTTTTGAGAAGAAACCACTGCGTATAAGGGAAACTAAATAAATTTTGTTTAAAAAGGGATTTTATATACATATCTCTAAATACAATATGGAACACACTTGAGAGATCTGGTATCAAACGCAGCAGTACTGTAATAAAACTACTTTCAAAACCACATATTGAAAAAAGGTCCCATTGGGCGCAGGAAAATATCAACCATGATTGCAGCAATGTAATATTTACAAATGAGCCAACTGTTGTATTTTTCAACACCTTAAGACTGTTTGGCTAATAAAAGGAGAAACATTTATTAAAAGGAGTGTTAAGCATCCCGAAAAAGGTGCGTGTTTATGGATGCTTTTCTGCTCATGAATTTGCGGCTTTGAGGTGTCTCACAGAAAACTGAACGCCGTTAGAACGATAAAATTTTATTTCGGTGGTATATGCCCATTATTCGTTACATAACACTTTAAACCTACTCCATGTCTTATTTTAATTTCCTCTGGGAAAGTTTGTAGGAAGGCTTCTAGATGAGTGTACATTGAACCGAGAAAAAAATGTAAAATGCCTAATAATAATTATTATCATACTTCGTTAGTGAACCGAAAAAAAATTAAAAATTACTCCTAATTAGACAAACTAAAACAAAATCTGAAAGTGTTTTTGTGATAACAATGTTCAAACTTTTGCAAACATTAAACAAAAGTGCACTTTAAAACAATTTTGCTTTTCTAATACTGCGACAAACACCACAACACAGCTTATATGATAACAACTTCGAAATTCTACCGAGTTCATTGTTTCAGATCACTTTGATGCTGACAAAATCTAACAAATTGCTATTGCCGTTGTGTTAATGGGCAGCGGTACCGTTACATTCTATTTGTCGGCTGATTAAAGGCAACATAAGTTTGGAAGACATTTGGTGGGATTTCTCGTTATTAATTATCAAGTGAACATTTCGATTTGTTCCTTTGGTCCGTTTAGTTTCGCCACATTTTTGTTGCACTTTGCTCCTTGCAACAATTAAAAATACAGTTCGCAATTGTCGTTGACTATTTGTGGTTCTTACTTAAAAAATGTACATACATACATGTATGTATGTTTTAACGGGTGTGAAACGATAAGCAACGTTTTGTGCCTGCGAAGTCAATACAAGTTTTACTTCGTATTCGTGTGCGTAGATACCCACACATATGTATTTATATGTAAATATTTGTAACTGTTTTTGGCACCACTGGTGGCATTCAGAGAAATTGTAATGGATTTTAATGACTTTACGCCTTAGCTGGTGACATTTTCAAAGAGATAATGTTTTCAATGACTGAACTTTTGCTCCCACAATCAATATAAAGCAAATACATTAGGGGAATGAGTTTTTTAACAACGCATATGTTACTTATGTATGTTCATTCGATAGCAATAATACTCACTCAAAAAAAATCTTTCCGAATTCGCTCCCAGGTTGCGGAGCTACATACAGTGCGCATGGAGGTGAGATACTTTATATCTTCATAACAAGAAAAAACATTAACTTAAGCTATAATACCCTTCACAGATACAAAGATTCCTTACAATAACTTGATTATGATTTAATTTCGTGAAGAAACCTCGTCAAATAAAAAAGTTTTCCATGCAAGCTCTTGATTCCGATCGTTCAGTTTGTATGGCAGCTATATGAAATACAGGTCCGATATCGGCTATTCCGACAAATGAGCAGCTTCTTAGTGAGAAAAGGGCAAGTGCAAAATTTCAGATCGATAGCTTAAAAACTGAGAGACTAGTTGGATATATACAGACAGGCGGACAGACAGACGGGCGGACAGACAGACGGACATGGCTAAATCAACTCATGCTGATCATTTATGTATATATTTTATAGGGTCTCCGACGTTTCCTTCTGGGTGTTACAAACTTCGTGGCAAACTTAATATACCCTGGGTATAAATATAAGCAGTTATGTTCTATGGTTTTCCTTAGGATTTGCTCGCATGGTATATATATCGATCCAGCAGCGGTGCATTCCTCATTTCTGTCATTAAGAAGTCATGTCACATCGAGAAAATAGTTCAGGTACACCTGTCAAAGAGTATGTTCAATCTCTAGCGCTAGAACTTTACTTATATTATGAGTAGAGATCAAAACAAAATGGCAGATTGAAATTAAGCGCACGTTTAACTGATTCGGTGTTATTAGGGGAAGTGATAATTATAACTTAGATTTCCAAATATGTCGCAAAAAAAGGGTAGGTAAGTACAGATGAATTTCTATGTAAATCAAATTGTACTTATCTATTTCTCTAGATTTAGTATCCACATAAATCGTCCGGTTTCTCGGTAAGTTCTAAACAAAACTAATGTGTTGTCACCGTGAAAAGCTAAGAGCATACAACAAATATCCCAGGACCGGAAAAAACACGTCCACTTCACTCAAAAATTACACTGTATATAGCTAATATCAAAAGAATTACTCCGCAGCAAATAGCTTCTATGGTTTGTGAGATGTGTACCTTAAACTTACTAGGGGATGATGCTACTCCCACTTTTAGAAAATTTGTAGCCCATAGATGCTCATTTCTGAGATCCCCAGCACCAAATTACAATTTTATATCTTAGTTTGGAGCTTAATTATATATATATATAATTATTATGTAGTCAGACTATTGCTGCTATCCACCCATCTGTAATATAAACGTCCATGTAATATCAGCTTCCTTTGGGTGATATCTCAACTTTTATTCACTCGACTAGACTAGTGACCTTTGAAAATGATAAAAAAAAAGAAAAACTTCATAATAGGTTAAAACCCATCGGAAATAAAAGATAAAATGACAAACATTAAAGGGAAAATATTTTACGCGCTATCTGAGATCGGGAAAAGGAAGGGAAGGAGCGTGTTTGAATTTTTAAGATTTAAAAACGGTTTAACTCAGTTGTAGGTATGAAAATACTTACAGCTTTTGTTATCGACTTTTTCCACATAACCTCAAAAATTATGTGAAAAACTCAAATAACCAAGTTTTTGGGATTTTTAATTTTATCTTGTACATCTCTTTTTTTATTTCACGAGATTTGGTGTAGGCTTTCCTTATTATGCCCTGAACATAATATTTTTTTTTTTTTAATTAAAACATTAAGGAGGAAACTTTATTTTGACTTAAAATTGAAAAAAAAAACATATTTTTCAATCAAAAATTCTCGAGTCAAAATTTCAGACTTTTTAAAAAAGTCAGTAGGTCTTATATTTATTAAAATATTTTCTTTCTGATGGCATTAAAAAAATATCCATTACTATGGTAAGTTTTCAGGGCACAATAGACCCTAGGTCGCAGTGCATACCTCATTTTCAAATCTAATGGTAAGTTTTCTCATAAATGCAAAAAAGGCCCCACAGAGTATAAAACAGAACTCGAGGTACGACACTATAGGTATTAGAAACAAACACAATTTACCCATTGTCCAATTGATCCCACGACTCAATTTTCCAAAATTCGATTATAATGCTTTCTTTCCTCTCAACAATATAAAAACGTAAACTTTTTCTTTACCTATACACCCAATGATATTTACCAAATTCGGCACTAATAGTTTTTTGATCGCCACTTTGCAAGATCTTTAGGAGTTGGGCTTCGTGCTGACCCAACTTTCGTATCATTATACCCTGAATAGGGTATATTAAGTTTACCACGAATTTTGTAACACCCAGAATTAATAATAAGAGACCCTATAATATACAATATAATATAGCTATACATGATCAGCGTGACGAGCTGAGTTTATTTAGGCATGTCCGTCTATGCGTCTGCCTGTATATACGCAAACTAGTGGCTCAGTTTTTGATAAGTATATCGTTTTGACATTTTGCACACGATCAAATTCAAGTCTTTGCATGGAATACATTTTTATTTGTGAGATATCTTCCAAAAATTTGGCTAGTATTATTGTCAAAAACAACTCTACAATATCTAAAGCTGCCATACAAACTGAACGATCAAAATCAAGTTCTTGTCTGGAAACTTCTCTATTTGTGAAGGAAACGGTTGACTTCCATCGGTAAATATGTAAGAGAACTTAAATTAAAATTAAGAAATATAATAATATCTTTTTAATAACAGTGTAGCAAGTTAATAAAATTTAATAGATTTATAATCAAGGTCTAGAAGCAGGCAATACACACGTAAATGTACTTTATCTTTGTAAGCTTAGACTTGTGCCGCCGAAATATATTTACTTTGTCCTTCATGATATCTAAATGTTTACCCTTGGGATAAATACAATATATCCCTTTATTTGGGCTTCACCGTATTCAGGGTCCTCTTTGCTTCCATATTTTGCAAAAACGCCTCGACTGAAGCCATGACGGTGGTAGATAAAATCACAAGTCTGCCGCTTATAGTCGAAATATAGTACTACAAGAAATGATTGAGCGAACCGTAGTAGATCGTATATGAATGCCGATTGGGTAAAAACAATATATAGATAGTGATCTAGCAATAAAGGAAATTAAAATCTGCTATATTGATACCGTCGTGAACATGAACAATGATACCCTCTGAAATACACAATATTTTTATAGAATTGTTACAATTTGGATATATTTATAGGTTGTCAAATATCTCCCTTCCGCTTTTTTGCTCTTCATTCAATGCTTTATAAAAAGTGTTACAGTGATCGGATTTAGTTAAAATATGCGCCGTTTTATTCGATGATCTGTTTCCATCTAGACGGCAACTTCATAATACCTCCCTCGTAGAAGCTCCCCTCCTTATTTGCGAAGAATTCGGACAGCCACTTTTCACAAGCCTCTTTTGAGTTCAACTTCACACCACCAAGGTCATTCGCCATGGACAGAAACAGGTGGTAATCACTTGGCGCTACGTCCGGTCTATATGGTGGATGCGATAAAACCTCCCATCCGAGCTCCCGTAGCTTCTGACGAGTCATCAACGAAGTGTGTGGTCTGGCGTTGTCCTGGTGGAACACTACACCCTTCCTGTTGGCCAATTCTGGACGCTTCTGGTCGATCGCCTGCTTCAAGCGGTCAAGTTGTTCGCAGTAGATGGTAGAATTAAGCGTCTGGCCATATGGGAGCAGCTCATAGTGGATGATTCCCTTCCAATCCCACCAAACACACAGCAAAACCTTCCTGGCCGTCAATCCCGGCTTGGCCACTGTTTGGGACGATTCACCGGCCTTCGACCACGACCGTTTTCGCTGGATATTGTCGTATGTGATCCATTTTTCGTCGCCAGTCACCATCCGCTTCAAGAATGGGACGAGTTCGTTCCGTTTCAGCAGCATATCGCAGGCGTTGATTCGGTCCAGAAGGTTTTTTTGCGTCAAATTATGCGGCACCCAAACATCAAACTTTTTTTTTGTATCCAGCCTTCTGCAGATGGTTCAAAATGGTTTGGTGACTAACTCCCATCTCCTGGGCGATGTCACGAGATGCCATATGCCGGTCTAACTCGATGTATTCCATGATTTGATCGGTATTTGTCGACACAGGTCTTCCGCCGGCTGGCTTATCCATGGTGTCGTTTTCACCGGCTCTGAATCGTCGAAACCATTCCTCCGCGGTTCGAAGTGATAGAGTACCATCCCCCAAAACACCATTAATCTCACGGAACGTTTCTCTAGCGGATTTGCCTTTAACGAAGGAAAACTTTAAAATAGCGCGAATTTCGGCGCTAGTGAACTCCATGTTTACACGTCTATAACTGTTGAACGCAATATCCAAACTAATCATGCATAGCGTTGTTTTGTAGGTTATGTCAAGACCTTTCAAATTATGTATAGTGTCGCCAGATATGAGCTCTGTAGCGCTTTGTACATAGCCGCGAAATTCAAAAGACAAAAAAGCGGAAGGGAGATATATGACAACCTTAATTATATCTTCGCACGTACATAACATTCTTCAGTTATTTTACACTTTCCTTCCTAAGCAGATTTATTATTGCCCATTGCAATTTGCAACAGAATAAATTTGACTTCAATTCTAATACCGGCATCAAAATCGCTAAATAAAAATTAACGCTTTTTCAAATGCCACATTACTAATTTGTGTCCAAATATATCCAAAAGCTAGTAACCTTAAAATGTCATTGAACATAGCTTTTCTAGCTTTTATGTTTGTGCCCTCTCCCTCTCTAAAACAAACAGTTCAATTAAAATGGTTGGTTTATGCATACATTTATTGCAATTTGCTAATAATTTTTATGCGGAAGTCATAAATGTAGCTCAACATATCAAAGTAAGCGTTGACACTCCTCCCTCTCTCTCTCTGTCTCGTTTGCTGTCCCCACATTACATTTCAGATTACCATTGAATTCATTCATGTTTTCCAACGTATGTTTGAGAAGTCAAAAGAAAATATGCATGCCGGTATTTAATTTTTTATATTAAATAATAATTACATATAAAATTCTTTATTATTTTCCATGCTTTTTTAAGTTCCGTTAGAAAGATTCACTCAAATAGTATATTTCTAATTTCCTTTGAAATCTGATAATTTATTTACTCTAGGGGATACAATAAGAGATAGAAACTATATGGTATTCTTAACTTGACTCTTTTTGTACCAGTGGACTCTCACTCTCTCATTGTAGATTTTAATAAAATGACTTGCTCTTATAACGAGATTATATGAAGCGGAAATGAATGTCCATTCCAGATAAACTAGGGTCTATGGTAGGTTTTTTTATTAAAATTAATGTGGGTCAAGTAAATTGCATTATCCTTTTAAAAACCATATAACTAAAATAAAAAATTGTCTTTAAACAAGTTAAGATTAAAAATTTCAACCAGAGAGGAGTGGGTAGACGCATCATATGGAGCATTTCAATTGGCGGATCGGCCCAAAAAGTTTAAATGTAAATTTCTTCTTAGCTTATGACCTCAAAATGTACCAATACTAACAATAGATAACCCACAGATTGAAAATACAATATAAATTCTTGAATATTTATTTAGATATCACTAATCTTTTCAGAAAGTTGTTGCAAAGATGGTGGCGATAACTATGAGAAACAAATGTTTTCCAAAAACAAAAAAACACTAGAGAAATTAAGTTTCCAAATTTCGGCTACTTTTCTGAAAAATTCTTTACATCCATATGTATGGCTTAGTTATATAATCAAACATGTGAGTATGTTAGACAATTAAAATCATTAAGGTCATATACGTACATGGTAAAAAATTTAAAACACGTACCATATTAAATTTTTCCTGAGCATGCAATTAATCTTTGAGAGAGCCATAAATAACTTTATCCAAAATTGACTCAATGTGACATTTTCGGTGAAATTAACTCGCTAACTTATTCGATTTCTTCGACTTGATTTCGAAAACTGAAAAACAGTGTACTATGATAACTCGAGGAATCGATACTTTTTTTTAAGACCAGCTCCATTCGAGTTTAGGCTACTGCAACTTTTCCCGGGACTCCCTTTCCCCCGTAGATTTCACAGCATTTAGTATATGTATGTTGAGTCCTTTTGACCTTCTCTTTCCCCTTTAAAGGGTAATAAAAATTATAACTGCCACATTTTGCAGATCACATACTCCGCCAGTCATAAAAGCCGTTTAGTGCAAATGAATAACATAAATAAGGAAGCAACAACATGCCAAAGCACAATGAGCAAAAAGTTTATGAGAAAGTAAGCAAATAAGCGAATTTCACGCATTAATATGCGGACAATGACTGATTGCATACATACATATGTACATACACCATATACAAACGTGGAAATTGACAATAACATACGTCGTCTTTAAGCTGGAAGTGGCTATAAAACAAAACGCGAGCAAACAACGGACAAATGATGGGCCTGATTATGGACAGTATAATTCTCATAAATATCCGGCAAAAATTGTGTATATATATACAAGTATATAAATATAACAATAGCTGTTATGAAATAAAGGGCATCTCCCATTCATATCATAATTTGTAAACCATAAAAAAACATAATTTTTTATAGGAATGATTGCAAACTCCGTTATACACACTAGCACACAACTCTAAAGAAATTCTTACGAAATCTTGGTCATGTATTTTAACAAATAAGTGGAAGAATTTATGAGAAACAAGTAAGGAAGAGCTAAGTCGGATGTAACCGAGCATTTTATACTCTCGCAAAGTCAAACGGTGTACTCGCTTGAGTTTTTTTTTTTATAGATTTTGCTTGATTTGCATAGTGGCAAATGAAAGAATCAGATGGAATTTAAAGTTTTGCATAAATTGACATTTTAACCTTCTTTAAGGAAATTTAATACTTTGTATGCCACCTTTGCCCTCTATCATGTGTCCAGTCTTTTATTGGACAGAATGCTAAAGATTAGACTTAACCTAATTTTTATACGCTCGCAACATGTTGCTACAGAGTATAATAGTTTTGTTCACCTAGCGGTTAATGGTATCACCTAAAATAAATAGAGTTATGAATAAATAAATGATCAGGAAGAAGAGACGAGTTGAAATCCGGGTGACTGTCTGTCCGTTCGTCTGTGCAAGCTGTAACTTGAGTAAAAATTTAGATATCTTTTTCCTTTTTAAGCTCCACAATAAGATACAAGACTCCTGTAAGTCACATTAAGGAGGGGCATCTGTAGTTTAATAATTTTTTATAAAGTGGGCGTGGTCCCGCCCGCTACTTGGTTTAGTGTGTCATATTTCCAAAACCGCTAAAGCTTTAATAACAAAATGCTATAAGAACAAATGTTTTCAGCATCTTAAACCTTAAAAACTACTAAAAACGCGATAAATAAAGCACTAAATACGCCAGGGACATTAAATATTATCTCTGGGATGGCACGAGATGACTTTATAGGAACCGTGTTCAAAATTAGACAGTGGGCGTGGCACCGAAAATGGATTACAACCACGTCTATTTCCCATATAACAACATTTTTCCACTATCGGGGTAAAACTTTGCGTGAATAATGCGTTTAGAGTGTGCCACCTTTTGACAATTGTCTAAATCGAACCAAAACTGTTCAAGCCCGTAGGTACTGAATATGTGGACCGCAGTGCCTATAGTTGACTATTTACCGAAAATATCGGTCAATGTGTAAGATATATAATTGAAATTCATATAATAAAATTAATAAATGAAACTCTCGATAATAGTATGTTTTTATGTCAAAAATGGGTTGAATCGGATCAATACTTTCTTTAACATAAAATTTTGCCAACACCCAGGCATTGATCCTTGCAAGTTGCGAGAGTATAATATGTTCGGTTACACCCGAACTTAGAACTTCCTTACTTGTTTTCAATTGGTAATGCTACCAAGCCTGCCAGTCTTTCTTGAAGCATTGTAAAGTGCAGGTAGGTTTTAAAAAGTTTCGATTTAGAGGAACTGCGCTCTCCAATAGCTACCAACACAGGAAATGTTAGCAACACCTGTATTGCCGTAAATAAATTTGAAACGATAACTATTGAATCGTTTAAACAAATAGTATTATTTAAAACGTTCAGTGGTGTACTTTTAAGAGAATTTTTCTGCAAATAACTTGTACTTTATTGCATAAATCTGCAGCGTCAAAATTCATCAATCCACGTGAGATAATGATATTTCCAATTTTTTACAATGTCCAAAAAGGCTGTGTGTGTAAAAGTTTGCAACTGATAATATGAAATAAAATGCAAAAGTGCCGTGTTTACACTGATGGTAACTTTAACCAAATAAATAAAATATGTAAAGAAAAATATTCAAATTGCCGCCCCAAAATTTTTCCGCCCTAGGAAATTGCCTATATGAATTCATTTTGTATAAGAAGATCGAGTTGACAATGGTATTAACTAACTCATTCAGTTTCATTTTTTGGTCACCTAAAACAATTTCACAAATTCGTTGCTTTTTAGAACAAAGACCATCACTTGTACTGGTATGGTTACTACGACAGTCAGGAAACCAGTATTTTAAGGTAAGCAACCTAAGGTCTATTATGCCCTTTTCAACATCACATGTATTCCCAAAGGCCCAGCACTCTGACGAATTCCAGTAACTTGTTGGACGCTAATGAGGTGATGTGATCCCTATCCACATAAATGGATCTAAGGGACTTGAGCCTGCGTCTACAAATTGCTGTGCAATCTAGAATCAGGTGTTCTGATGTTTCCGGTTCCAGGCCGCTAAATCTCCAACTTATAACAAAGACTTCTGCTTAAAAAGTGCAGCCCCACAATGCCTTCCGGTGTCTTCGAGCCGAGTACCACTTAATAGTGCTGCCTCTCAGTAGGAGGTCAAGTGTGAAATCACTATAGTCCGCCTTACTGCCGAGAGAAACTTTTAACTTCTTTGTGAAGTTTGCCGTTTTCGTAACACGTGGAAGGGTCAGTGGTGAATCTTCTTCTAAGGCATTCATTTTTTGAGACGAAATTATCCTCCCTTTTCCATACCCATCTGCTGTCATGAGCAGCGTGGTATGCTTCGCTGTCTGTTTGATCACTAGATGGAGCGGTGTGGGCTCCAGCATGACCTCAAGTGCTGCGGTTAGACAAGTGCGCATTGCCCCAGAGACGCAGACGGAGGCAAGTGTACAGCAACCTAAATATGCTTGGCTTGCAGCCCCAGAATCTACCGGCCAGGCGTCTGCCTACCATGTGTGCTTTTGTAGCTTTAGACAGCGTTATTTTCACATGTAAGGTGGAGTCTAATGTGAGACCTAAGTATTTAACTTCCTTAGACACATCTAACTCTCTGCAACCAAGGTTAAGGGTCTTAAGATTGATGTTTAACCCTACCGATACGAATCATCCCTATCCTAGGTTTAAGCCCCTTTGAGCTATATCGCAGAGAGTATTGCCCATTATAACAATGTCGTCGGCGTACCCTTGACACCGAATCCCATTGTTCGTAAGCAGCTCAAGGAGGATCTACTACGAGGCTCCATAGAAGGGGGGGCAGTACCTCGCCCTGTGGGCATCCTCTTGCTCTCCCCCACAGTGGTTTTAGCGATCCTAATACGCAGTAGCATTGGAGCTGCCACATTCCTTTTCTCCAGTGCTCTGATCACACTTTCGTGTGACGCATTGTCAAAAGCACTTACGATATCTAGGACTACATGATGTCTCCCCTCGAAAATAGGCGGCTGCAAGGACGAAGTCCAAACCTTCTTTATCCTTCTCATGTACCGCGTTAGAAAGTCTGAAATGCATCGTTTGCTGATATGGCCCAGAACCGTATTATCATTGGGATACTGGAGCTTAACAATGGCTTCACGAATATGAAGATTATGACATACAATCCCATGGGGTCCTCGAGTGATGTAGATAGCGTGGAGAAAGTTGAGTGTTCTTTGGGGTCTGGGCATGTTGACAGGCTCTCTAAATTATAGACGGAGAGGGAGCTTCTGAGCGACGGATTTTCGAGTTGAGGGCACCGAACTACAAACTGTAGAAGGCTAATTGAGAAGGTAAAGTTAGGGCATGTATATTGGCTAATAATAACCTTAACGCTTTCATGTTACATAGATATACCAACCAAGACACCACAGCCATAAGCTGGGAGACGGACACAAATAAATACCGGCTGGTGTCATGCTATACTCGTATGCTATACGAAGAGGAGGAAGTACCAATGCAGCTGATTAAAGAGCTGGTACGAGACAGCGAAGCATCCAAGTACTCGATTATACTCCAACGCACACCACACATTACGGGGTAGCAGTGACATCAACGAAAGAGGTGAGTTGCTCTTTAATTACTTACTAAGAACTAAGCGTTTCTTGTGCAACAGAGGCAGTATGCCAACATTAATAACAAGAAATCGACAGAAAGGGTTAAACATAACTAATAGATAAAATAACCCATTGGTAAGTTCTTAAGGAACACTCCTTTCGAATCACCGCTACATTGAATGTAAGTTTGAAAAAAATGAAGGCAGGGTAAAAATTTAAAGAATCATAGGAAAACGAACTGGCAAGTGCACCTGCAAGACGTGAAAAAACGTATTTCTATGATTCCCCCATTCTAACCCAAGAACATAGAATACCTAAACATTATCGTTGATCAATTCACAGTATCGTGCCGACAAGAAAGGGAAAGAAATAATCCCCCATGGTGGTCTCCTGAACTCAAAAACTTACAAAAGAATCGGAGTAAGCAGTTTAATCGAACTAAACTATCCCAAGACGAAAATGGGTGGGATAGATATTATAATCTCTTAAGGACATACAAAAAAAGAGGTAAAGAAAGCAAAAAGAAATTCTTGGAAAGCCACAGCTGGACAGTATAATGTGAAGTCTTTAGGCCTACTAATGGATACCCACTTCTCAGGTAGCTCTGAAAATTATACGGTTGAGTATACACAGTACAGGGTAATGGAGATAGATTCCATTCTGGTAGATATAGTGTCAGAAAACAACGTGTATTGGGCAATAAGAAGTTTCAAGCCCTTCAAATCGCCGGAACCAGATGGCACAGCTGCAGCAGTCCCAGAACTACATAATAATAGACTAGCTATTAACCATTCTTAAAAGGGGACTGCAATTAAACTATATTGCTCTGTTATGGAGGAAAGTCAAAGTGATATTATATATTATATTATATACCTAAGGCGGGCAAAAGCTCACATACAAGTCCAAAGGATTTCAGACCAATTAGTCTTTCCTCATTCCTCTTAAAAACGTTGGAAAGACTAATAGTAATATACATAAGAAACAAATTAAATCCAGAAAAACTGGCTGTTTCGCAGCATGGAAAATTCACAGAAACAACACTTGTCAGCTCAGTGATAACAGAGATTGAAAAATCTCTTGAGGTTGAAGCAGAGAACTTGGTTGGCTGAAAAATTGAGATCAAGGAGTTCACCATTTTCTGTAGTATTTGCTGTTATTTAACAGAAATGAGAATTTCGAACAACGTTCTCTGAAAATTACGTATCTCCCAATATAAACATTTGGGGGAACATCTTGACAAACAAATCCGAAAAAAAACCATAACCAGCCAGGATATGTTAAGATCAGTGCTGGTTGAAGAGTGGCAAAAAAATTCATCAGAGGTTACAACGAATCTCGTGAATTCTATGCCGAAACGCTTACATGCCGTTATAAAAGCAAAAGGGAATCAGACAAAGTACTAAAAAAAAAATTTTTTTCATAATAAGTATTTTTTGTATACTTAATATTGACGCGTTAAATATGAAGTCTTTTATGGTTTTTAATGTTAATCTTAAGTTGTTGTTGGAATATTGTTTTTATTTTTTTCTATACTTTAAATTGTTCGCTTTCAATAATATCCAGCCTAGGGCCATACTGAGCGCGCTTAAAGATTTGGACATCTCTCGGAAAATTGATTGAATATATGCTTGTGAGCAGGTCAGCTAGGAGCTTCAATGATGTGCAGATATGTTCAAAGAGGAACCTCAGGGTGGCGTGTTATATCCTCTTCTCTTGATCTTAACAATGAATAAATTGTTGTTGTTCAGAGGTTGCCGCCATTATTAAATGGTGCCAGGCTAACAATAGGAGGTAAGTCAAGCCACTTAGGACTAATTTTAGATAGGAAACTGTTATGGAAACTTAAACATTAGGGTGAAGATCGCAGCTACAGCACTTTACATCCGCAAAAGGATGGTCGGGCCCAAATGAGGATTAACGCCTCGGGTAGCTCATTGGCTCTACACAAGAGTTGTTAGAGCGATATGACATATGGTGTATTGGTATAGTGGCCAATAATGGAAAAGAAATACGCCGAAAGGCGTATGGAAAGTTTACAAAGAGCAACTAGTATATGCATCAGTGGATCTCTTAGAACAACGCCAAGTCACGCACTAAACGGCATTTTACATTTACTGCCAACATATATGTTCTGTAAGCAACTGGCAGCGAAGTCAGCTTTAAGAAACTGAAACTTAATTCGGTCCACAATATTGCCTTCCCGTCCAGAGAAGAATGGGAAAAGAGCGAGGTGGACAAGGACGCAGGTATAAGCATATATACGGATGGGTCCAAACTGGATAATCGAGTGAGAGGTGGTGTATTTTCAGCCAAATTAGATACGAAAGTCACCTTCCGTTTACCAAACCACTGTAGTATCTTCCAAGCGGAGATCACCGTATTCAAAGAAAGTCTGGTTGTTCTCAAGAGGAGTGTGATCAGAACAAGAAATATATTTATATATTATATAACTAAATAGCAAAGCAGGTTTGAAATCACTAGAGTCTCCTAGGGTTTCGTCAAAGATAGTAAAATAATGCCTTAATCTTTAAGTGCATCTAACATTCTACATTACGATAAACCTGCAATGCGTTCCAGGGCATAGTGACATCCCTGTTAACTGCGAAGCAGATGAACTAGCCAGAACAGGCACCACCCTACAATTGGGCTCCGGAAAAGAAGGAATACATATGCCTTGAGCCACTTGTAGAAATTTAATAGACGAACATGTTATATTATTAGTTTCGGTGGAGGCAATCACTGACTTGCTCAACAAGCAGTCAAACATGATATGAATGGGACAGGGGCCGTACATGCCGACCATTAAAATTCAAAAGGAATAACATAAGAACTCTAATAATGGTACTAACAGGTCACTTTCTAATTGGCAGCCATGCAAGCAGATAGATGCACCATACAATTACTATTGTAGAAGCTGTCAGGAGGTAAAAGAAGAAGAGACGGTAAAACATCTTCTATGCGAATTCAAGGCTCTTTGTTAGAAAATAATCGCAACTATCGGTCGAGGGTTTCTAAACGACGTTTCAGAGGTTGCACAAATAAAACTTTTTGTTCTGATGAACTTCATCAAAAGCACCGGGTGGTTCAGAGGGGGATAATAGAGTGAGGGAATATTAGTCCGGGTATATCACCATGGGCCTCCAAAAGGCAAGCCACCGTCCTCGATACTGCAATCGGCTATCCACAAAGCTCGAAATTGACGTCATTCTTATTTATGTATTTATAGTTTATTTTTCACGTACAAAAACATTATTTCTAAAAAGAAATTTCTTCCAGCACACCTAGTAAAATACTAGCTGCCCGCCCCGGCTTCGCCCGTGGTACTTACATGTATTATACATATAAACCTTCTTTAAGAATCAGTCTATCTATTTAAAAAAACCGCATCAAAATCCGTTGCGTAGTTTTAAAGATCTAAGCATACTAATAAACACAGTACTTAAATAATAACTACAACATTACATAATTAATAAAAGTACATATTAATACTATACTTATACTTAAATACATGTCTCATACTAAGGAAAGATAATGTTCTTGTGATATTTTGCAAGTATTTAATGGTATTAATTATTGAACTCATTATTTATTTATTTATTTATTACAAGGTCAAGGCAAGTCTACATTATTTTTTTAAACTATAAATAACATCGTACCTATGAAAATAGTTTGTATGCGACACTGTGTTTATTAAACAAAGATTGGCAGCGACTCGGAGAATAAAAGAAATCGGCGCTGTTTAAACAAAGTCGGCTTTCTTTGTCTTTGGCGCGCACCGCCACCGCTGCGGACCTGCGGCCTGCGCTCGCTGTCAATCTGAGTACGAGCGTGAACGATGCAACACGTTTATCCGCGCAGATTTTTCCATCACGCGTTTAACGCAAATTCGTTAAATAACAAAATCAGAAAACTATTTTCACTGCTATTTATTACTATAGTCGATCCGCGATGGTTATTGACTTACAAAAAGTGCACCAGCGATTGTTTTCTGCTGTGAAGAGACGATATTTTGATAAAACCCCTCAAGCCGCACAAAAGCTTTGCGATGAAATATGGCGTAAACTGAAGAGTGAATTTGACCCAAAGAAATTATATCAATGATTATTGCCAAAGTATAATAATAAAAGGTGATTCTATAACCAAGTGAAGAGAGTGAGAAGGGGGGGTTATTAAGAAATGACGATAGGATGATTATAGGGGGGTCTAAAATCTGAAAAAATCGATGACATAATTTATGGAAGGCCCCAAAGTTGTCCGCTTATTCCACTTTGTCATGTGTGCTCTCAGTGGCAGCACGCGAACTTAGATTAAGGGCTATGGCTAATTTTAATGAAGTAAAATACTGTCTTTTGGACAAAATTTCAGTACAACAGGAAACATGTGCAACTAATGTTGTTTCGGTTAGAAATTTTAATAAATTTTATCGTTGCAACACAGACACATATGTATGTACATATGTATAAAGTGCATATATATATAAATATATACATGAACATATGATAAGTGTAAAATAGATCACAAAAAGCAAGCCTTCCAAACAAAGTTCATATTTAAAAGCGCTAGTAAATTGAAAATTATTGCTTGAACTAAAAGAGAACATTTTGCTTTTTGGTTTCTGCTTACAAACTTTAATACAGCTCATATCCTTGCATAATTTGGTATACTTTTTGCACCAAGTGGTACTAGAAATTCGATAGCATAACCGCCATTTCATCCCTAATCGTGTATCGCTTGCTTTAAATCCTCTTATAAACTTTGGTGTAACCAAATTACCCCGCTCCACATCGTAAGAACATAATTAACTAGATACTTCCGCCAAAATTGCAACCCTGTCTGGACAGCATTATAAAGTTTTAATTTTTGCATTTTACATACTACCAAAGATACCACTATTTTTATACTCTTGAAACATGTACACAGAGTATAATAGTTTTGTTCACCAATCGGTTGTTTGGATCACCTAAAACTAATTGAGATATATGGGGGGTTATTTATATATAAATGATCAGCATGACGCAGCGAGTTGAATTCCGAGTGACTGTCTGCCTATCTGTCTGTCTGCCTGTCTGTCCGTCCGTCCGTCCGTCCGTGCAAGCGTTAACTTGAGTAAAAATGGAGATATCTTGATGAAACTTGGTACATATGTCCCCTGGCTCCCAAGGAAGGTTAATCGAAAACATATAAAGTTCTATAACTAAGCTCCACAATAAGATACAAGGTGTTCTTTAGTACAACGAATTGCATTAGGGTGAGGCATCTTTGGTTGGAAAAAATTCTAAAAAGTTGACATGGCCCTCTTATAAGTTTAATGTATATATAACTTAAACCATGCAAATTATAAAAACCTAATTCACTTTGGGAAAATCTTTTTAGCATAATCACTTGCGAAAATGGGTGAATTCGAATTATAGCCCCGCCCATTCCTCATATAAGGGTTTCGTTAAAAACTACTAAATGAGCGATTAATATTTAAATAAATCAATGAGTTTAATAGGAGCCGGTGTTAAATTTGGACTCTGGGAGTGGCACCGCCACATTTAGGTGAAAGTCCATATTTTGGGACCTGCTCGATAGCTCTCAACCGAATTCAGTATATGACATTATCCAGAGAGTCCTATGTTACATTGCAAAAATGGACTAAACTCCGCCTATTTCGCATATAACACAAATTTAATCTCCATTTGTTCTTTCACTTTCCAGTAAGTATACAAACCAAAAACCATTCAATATATCCAAATAAAACTTTTCTGGAATAGGAAGACCCCCGATATTGAATATGTGGCCGTCAGTTCCTATTGCGAACGTTTTATCGAAAATATCGGTCAACCTGTGAGATATATCATAGAAATTCGGAGAGAATCCTTTTTTAATAATAGTATGCCTGCATTCGAAAATAGGTTGAATCGGATCAATAATTCCTTTGACCCCCATATACCTAATAGAAAGATTTTTGAAGTTCCGGTTGACTTTATACAGCAAATAACGATTTATATGTGAGTTATCTTAATGAAATTGAGAAATTGTATTTTTCTAATAATAATGTATTCTTGCGCATAAAATGGATAAAATCCTGTGAAAACTTGCCCTATTCCCCATATAACTAACAAACCATATGCACCTGAAGGCATTTCCCCGGTTTTGATGAAATGTTCGGTTTTAAATAATTATGTTAAACCTTTGGTATATAAGTGTTTTTATTAATAATATTACCTCAAACATTTTAAAAAGTTATATATTTTGTTAAATTTTGTTATTAAAGTAATATAAGCTCGGGCCGGCCCTGTCTATGACCTTTATTATAAGTTAATAAAATTCAAATTGGATTGTAATCCATTTTTAAAATAAAATTTTGCCAACACCTGAAGGTATTTCTCCATCTGTGATCATTGCAAGTTGCAAGAGGAGGAAATGTTCGGTTCCAGCCCAACTTAGCTCTCCCTTACTTGTTTCATTTTAGCTTTAAACTTGGTTCCTCTGTTTTCCTTTGTGACGCAACTCGACAGTTTTAAAACTTTAATGACGATGATGAGCTCGGTCTTGCTTCTCTCTTTACGAAGTTTGGAAAAGAAGAATTGCAAGCCAAAAGATTTATTAGCGAAATACTAGAAGTTTACAAACATGCTTAGTTAATAAATACATTTTCGAATATTCGCCAGCCAATCTAGACCTTGATTAGGTTTTGCTCAAGCTTTTTTTCTGATAAAAAAGTGAGATTATATTATTCCAAGAAGCTACAAGTTTGAAACCCCCTACGAACGAGTAAATGAAAGTCATGACACGAAAGAGGATTAAGTTCTTAGATATAACACGTCTCTTACTACTTTACCTTCATTAAACAAATGTTACCCTCATTATCAATTGCATCAAGTTACTCCGTGATAAAACTTGTCTGAGTGATTGACCATAGAGGAATACTGTAAACTATAAATCAGATTAGTTTGCAAACGAGATTGATTGATCACTATATTGAAATTGACTTGAATGATATACTTTCAGCAACCGAGCGAATTAACTGCAAATAAAATTACCTGCATAAAAAAATTTGAGATTTCCTCAAAGCGCTAATTCGATACATTATGATCTCTAGGTACTTAGAAGTTTTTGGTATATTAGTTTTTATACTCTCGCAACACGTTGCTACAGAGTATAATAGTTTTGTTCACCTAACGGTTGTTTGTATCACCTAAAACTAATTGAGATATATGTGGGGTTATTTACATATATATCAATGATCAAGATGACGAGAGGAGTTGAAATTCGGGTAATTGTCTGTCCGTCTCTCTTGATGAAACTTGGTGCACGTGTTCCTTTGCACCCAAAGGAAGTTGGTATCGCGGTTACGAACCACTACCATGTCCACAAAACGCCATTAAACGAAAACTTTTTGTGTGCTTTTTAGCACTTCTTCATATACTGTGAAAATTGGTGAAATCAGGTAATAGTCACGACGACTTCCATATAACGGTTATGTTAAATAGTACTAAAAGCGCTATAACGCACTGAGTAAATGGGCAACCCGCCTCAAATTTCACAACCATGATGGTAAATAAGTACGTTATAGGAACTGGTATAAAAAATGGGCAATGGGCATGACACCGCCCATTTTTATGTGAAATGCTATACCTCAGAAGCTAATTGAGTGATTTTAAGCAAATTTTGTGCTCCCGATTACCCCTATCGTAGACTGTAAAAATGGATGGAATCGAACAACAACCACGCCTCCATCCTATATGACAAACATTTAAATCCCATCTGATGTTTTCACTTTACAGTATAAATACAAATCAAAGATTAATGAAATTATCAGAGTAAAACTTTACACAAATAGTGCCCTCAAGCTATTACGTCTTACTTCCAAACATATGAGGACACCAGTGCATATAGCTAATTTTTTACCGAACATATCGGTCAATCTGTGAATTCTATTATTGAAATTCGAGGAGAATATTTTTGTGATGACAGAATGCCCTTGTGCTAAAAATTAGTGAAATCGGCCAAATACTTTCCTTAGCCCTCATAAACCTAATATAAATATTTTCGAACTTCCGGTTGACCTTATACCAGAGAATGTTAATAAATAGAGAAAGCGCAAATGTTAGCTGTGCTAAAATGTAAACTATTAAAAGGGAACATCGAAAATGCGCAAATTCTAAAATTCAATTGCACCAGAGCAGAGAATGTTAATGAATAGAGAAGGAGCAAATGTTAACTGAAAACCTTTTGAGTACTAATTTGTAATTCCACATGAGGGAACATCGAAAAAGAAAAATACACCACACAATGTGCGAAATGCTATAAATAGACACAACGAATATTCCTATATGAAAAATCGTTGCGCATACCTATTTAGATTTATGTTTTCAATTTCTATGATATGACAAATTTATAATTATGAAAAGCCTTTTGAATTAAAAAGGAGGATTACTGGCAAAAACCCCAGAATTCATAATAAAATAACCTTTGATATGCAATTTTTCCAACTTTTGTATGTGCGTTGCGTGAGTAATTGCTTATTGAACAAAGGATAACAATAATTCGGTGGCTAAGCGGTCGCGTTTCCACTTTTGTGGTGGCGTTTGTCGTAGGTGTGAAGGAGTTAAGCTCAATCCGAATACGAGCATATACGTTCGAATCGTAAAATACATAAAATTAAAATTTTATTTAATATTTTTATTTTATTAATTGGAATTAATTAGCATATCTCAATTGAATTACTTAAATATCATATTTTACTTTCAGAGCTAATTAATATATTTCAGGAAAATATGTTCATTTGTTTAGGTTTATTGAATATTTCCTTATTATGCGTATTTACACATAAGTATGTGATAATCACACATGCATTCTTAAATACACGTACGCTGATGCTTGCTCCTTCTTGTCCCGCACAAGCAATGACTTTTGTCCACACTTTTTGCTTTTTGCGAGTTGAACGATCGCAGGCAAGGAGGGCTTAGGGCGCACTGCCACATAATTATTTCAGATATATATTTTATTAATCGAATTTATTTTAAAAACGATTATAGGTATGAATTTATTTGCATTTATATATATATATATAATATATTGTAACGGATTAATAGTTGCTTCTGGCAGTTTATCGTTGATTCGATTTTGTTCTATCATCCGTGTTCGTCACAATATATTATATTACGAAAATAATTCATAAATGCATCAGCATTTTTCAATAGAAATTAAGCAACATAATAATATACTAAGAGTCCTCAGTTAGAACGCCTCTGTGTATGGTGGCAAGTCAACAAAATAACGGCGAGTTCGCGCAGACATTGTGTTGTTGAAAAAAACCAAATGACGACTTTGTCAGAGAACTTAAAACCTACAAATTGTTCGCTGTCGAACCTGCACCTTCTCATTGTTTTGAGTTCTCTGGCTTATTGCTTGTGCGCCAGCGTTCATGAATGAAAATGTTGTTGGTGTGCCATATTGATTTCTGGTGCTGATGCTATTTGAGACAATTGTTGTTTTTGTACAACAATGTTTGTATTTTGCCTATTGGCTGACGTACTTACATTTGTACGCTTAAATGTATGTAGATTTGTGTATGCATTACTTATTTTGGGCGGTCATATGCATATTTGTACATATAACTTACGTATAGAGCAGTGCGCTCACATGTATTTATTGATAATTGATAATATATTATTATATTATATAATATAACATATTGATGTACATACATAAATTATTAATTCTGTAAAAATTGAAATTAGAAAATTATGAAAATAGTAAAATATCATTTTTTGCATAATCTTTCACATTTTATCAATGTAGCATTTGTGCAAAAAAATAATAATTTATCAAATTTTCATCATAAAAATCGTTTATATGGCAAAAAATAATCATGCATATGTGAAATGGCATTTGTATTTCTTGTTTTCCCATTCATTTCATTTCATTTTTCTCTTTATATTGGCAGATACGTATTTTGTCAGAGAACGTTGTTAAAAATTCTCATTTCTGTTAAATAACAGCAAAACTATACAGTAAGTGGTGAACTCCTTGATCTCAAATTTTCAGCCAACCAATCGAGCATCATACAAAATTCAATTTGCACCTTCTCATTGTTTTAAGTTCTCTGACTTTGTCCACAAACATACATATGTATATACATAAATACATACATATATGAGCTCGCATACATATTGGCACCAAATTGTGTGAATCGTCGCGGAGTTGACAATTTTTTGTTGAATCCACAATTTGGCGACAATGTCGATCGGCTATGTTGTCTCGTTTGTCCTTTTTGCAGTGGTTTGCTGTTGAAAATTGACTTATGCTCTTTTGAAATGATACGATTAACGATTGGTCTGCATTTTCATAGCGTCGTTTTTAGATAAAATGGGCTAAATCGACAAACTATGAAATAATGATAATAAGTAAACATATAAAAGTACTATATGCAGTGTGCTTAGAATATATAGAAGTAGTTAATGATTTCATATGAATGGCAATTTTATATAAATTTTATAATTTAATGCCATATATAGTGCATAATATGCAAAAATATAAATATTATTTAAACTCGCTAATAGGTCATGTTGCCAATTCTCCTTTCTGAAGTGAACATCAGACAAATTCTTCAATTTCTGATTTTCAGCAAATGTTGTGAGGAAGCAGCTTGTGGGCAACATACAAATGCGAGGGGGATGGTTGGATTTTCAGTGGTGGCTGTCAAATTGTATTCAAATTTTTCTCGTTTTACTCAATTTCATTCATTTTATAAACTTGATTCGCATATGCGTAGAAATTCTATATGAAAACCAAATGTGGTTTACCAGGCGCACAGAAAAAATAGCGCGGCGCAGTGTTATGAACGAGCGCACTTTGCTTTGAAGCAGACGCACGTTCCTTATGAATGAATTTGTTGTCGTTGTAATATGAAATACTTAGAAAATATGCCGCGAGTTCGCTTGAATATTATTGGCCGATGATGGTGCGTCTACGTTTTTTTGTCACTTGCGCGAGTGTTTGATTTTTTGCGAAAGACATATTGAGGAACATACATATGTACATATGTGTACATATATGCAAATATATTTGGACATGCGAATGAAGGAAGGCAATTTCAAGAATATTCACATATAGACATATGAACATTGAAGCAAGTAAACAACAATAGCTGTTTCAGTTCAGTGGTTCTGCTTGTATAGCACACTTCATTATTGCAATGATATGTTTTGCCTAAGTTCAAATCCTATCATATTTTCATATACTATTTTTTATTTTTTAACTCTTTTTTATTAAATGATATTTGAATTCTATTTTAGTATTATTTCCCTCATTATTTAAATTTTCTTGTCGGAGGTCAATTACTTTCGTTTTTATTATTTCAATTTTTGTTTATGCGCATATCAAAGAACATCTGTGCATATGTATGTGTATACATTTTGCTTATAGAGTAGTGTAGTTCGTTTCGTACCCTGATAGAAGTGGTGACATTTTATTTTCGAACTTGAGCGTTTTCGATGTTCCTTCATCGTAATTAACATTTTAGTACAGCTAACATTTGCTCCTTCTCTATTCATTTACATTCTCTGATTCCACTTAAACTTTGCTCCTTCTCTATTCATTAACATTCTCTGATAAAAGCATGATAAAAAAAATTTATTTTTAGTCTTTTATATTTTATTTTAAGATGCTAACTTGTTTAACATAAGTATATATTGTCAGAAAACGTGAAGTTTCATAACAAAATAAAAGTAATTTTCGGATTCAGCTCACCAAAAAAATATGAATTACAAAAAAATATATAAAAATAGAGAATGTGTAAGGACTTTTATAATTGAAAAAGTCCATATGAGCACAAAAAACAAAGAAAATGCGTCAAAGTAACTCTAGTAAAAAGTAGAATGATATAGGTATGTACATACTATAATCGTTTCTATGTGTAAAAAGTAATTTTACGAACTCCAAAGAAAGTTCAATTTTTTTGCTCCAACCATCCATTTTCTTTGTATTTATGCTCTCTTTACACCTTCACCGCTATTATTCACCTTTTACGCCATCGTGTAACAATTTCACGGATTAAATACTGGCTTTTCACTTCAATTTCGTGTCAATAAGTATGAAGTCCAAATACTCACTCACTTCATACTTCATTTGGAAAGTCACACATAAGCGAAAGACGCGTAGCAGCTACTCCGTTTCATTATAATTTACGACATTTTTTTGTGGCGGCTGCACTTAAAACCTGTTCACTTAATAGTTCAGCGCTTCTCCGTTCAGCAGCAGCCAACAAAACCTTCTTTGTCGCCATATGCTCACCCGTTTGCCAGGCTTCTTTTGTTCTTAACTAACTCCACTGTTGCCTTTGAAGTGTAGCCTCAATGTCAATTCGCTAATTGACAGAAGAATGTTACAAAGTGAACAAGAAACAAGTAAGCATGCACCAAGTTCAGGTGGAGCCGAATGTAAGTAATTTTGACAGTGATAGCTCTTTACAGCTTTAAATTTTAACGGAAGGTCCATATTATATCAAGTGTGTGGTAAACCGGTGTTATACAATTAATCCAACAACAACTACCGCTCCATTAATCCGTGAGAGAGGGCTAGAAGTCCTCACAAGGTCTAGAAATACTGGATTAGGCCTCTACAAAACCCACCTTTAGCAGTCACGAATTAAATAAGGTTAAATGAACAAAGTTATGCATCCTTAAAGGAGAAGTTGTGATGGGGTATAATGCTCCAAATGTTCCAAATGTTCACGTGTAGAAATAAATGAGAGCCGTATCATGTGGTGGCTACAAGTATAAAAAACATACGAGCAACAAAAGCATTGACCATCTTTACTTCATTAATGTAATTGAAGTGCTTCCTGGGAATTTCGTTGGTGTCGATTTTATTACTTCCCAGCCATTAATTTCACACATGAATCACTCACTTTCCATCACAACATCATCTCTTTGCATTCTTTTTGATATTTTTTTAATAAGAAATTTTAAAAGATAAAGAATGCTGTCCACTGTACTGTACTTAGTATCGTCAGAGAATGTTAATAATTAGAGAAGGCGCAAATGTTAAAAATACTAAATTGAGCTTTTTACAAAAGGGAACTTTGAAAAATAAAACTTCGAATCTTTTGAAATACATCACACAATGATCGAAACGGAGAAAATACTATAAATAGACACAAAGAATGTTCTTAAATGAATTGTGCGCTTGCTGATTTACATTTGCATATTACCAAAAAATCATAATTTTTGTAATTTAAAATAATATATAAGAGGATTATTGGTTAAAGCCCCAGAATTTACAACAAAATAAGTAATTGATAGATGAATTCTTCAACACATTTTTGTGCGCTGCATGAATTGTCTAATAGGCAAAGGATAGCAATAAAACAGTGACTAAGCGGCTGCGGTCTCGCTTCTGCAGTGGCTCAAGTCGTAAGCGTGAAGGAGTTAAGCGATTCCGAATACAAACGCTTACGATCGAATCCTGTAAATCATAAATCTTAATTTTTATTTTTATTTTCTTTTATTATTTCGCATTTTAGCTGATTTTAATTTAATTACTTTAATAGCATATATTACTTCCTCAGATAATTAAAATATTTCAGAAAAATATGTTCATATGTTTAGGTTTATTGAATATTTCCTTATTATGCGTATTTACACAAATAAGATAATCACACATACATTCTTAAATACACGTACGCTGATGCTTGCTTCTTCTTGCCCCGCCCAAGCAATGACTTTTGTCCTAACTTTTTGCTTTTTGCGAGAAGCAAGTTGAACGATCGCAAGCAAGAAGGGATCAGGGGCGCACTGCCACATAATTATTTCAGATATGTTTTATTAATCGAATTTATTTTAAAAACGATTACTGGTATGAATTTATTTGTATTTATATTTTTACGTATCTATTAATTATATTACGTCAATAAGTCATAATGCATTAGTATTTTTCAATACAAATTAAGCAACATATTAATATATTATGAGCCCTCACTTGACACGCCTCTGTGCATGGTGGCAAGCCAACGAAATAACGGCGAGTTCGCGCGAACATTGTGTTGTTGAAAAAAACCAAATGACAGACATACATATACACATATGAGCTCGCATACATTTGCGGGTAGAAATTCTATATGAAAACCAAATGTAGTTTACCAGGCGCACAGAAAAAATAGTGCGGCGCAGCGTATACTAACGCACTTTGCTTTGAAGCAGACGTTGTAATATGAAATACTGAGAAAATATGCCGCGAGTTCGCTTGAATATTATTGGCCGATGATGGTGCGTCTACGTTTTTTTGTCACTTGCGCGAATGTTTGATTTTTTGCAAAAGACATATTGAGGGACATTCATACATAGGACGATGCTAAAAATCAGAAATTGAAGAATTTGTCTGATGTTCCCTCAAGAAGGAGAATTGGCAACATGCCTATTAGCGAGTTAAAATAATATTTTAATTTTATTCATATTATGCACTATATATGGCACTAGCTTTTGCCCGCGACTTCGTCCGCGTGGAATAGTGACTTCCGGCAGATTTTTGGTTCTTCCCACATAGTTCCCGTTCTTGCGGGATTTTCGGAATGTTGTATGTTTTTTTTTCGAGTTCCAAACTATATCTGTACAATTTTTAAAGTAAATTTTATTATTTTAAAGAACTTCTGCATATACTACATTTTTTGTTTTATTATCTTGTGGCAGAAGAACATATTGATTTTTGCCACAACCCGATCTTGATAACGCGACATATAACTGGCCGTGCGAAAAACAGTCTTGGCGTAAATCGATCCCCACGTGTTTGAATGTTTGCCCCTGTGATTTATTTATTGTGACTGCGAAAGATAATTTAAGCGGAAATTGTATTCTTTTAAAATTGAAAGGTAAGTCGTTGGGTATCATTGGGATGCGGGGTATGAGGACTGTTTGACCAACTGCTGGACCAGTCAAAACTATTGCAACGATGACGTTATTGCGTAGAAATTTTACTTGAAGTCGGGTCCCGTTGCATAAATTTGGTGGTTTGAGATTTCTTAGTAAAATTATTGGGGAGCCTATTTTTAACTTAAGAGAATGTGGGGGAAGGCCGCTTGGGTTCAAGGAATTGAGGAACTCCTGTGGGTAATGAACTACATCTTCTTGATCCATCACGGTATCAATGGATGTGTAGGTTACAATATCTCCTGGGAGTTTACTCAAAATGATATCATTTATTTCGTCAACGCTACTATTTCTTGCTGCCAATATTGCTCTTTGACACATCCATTGATGGTCCTTGTTTTCTATTTGGCTGATGTCAGGGTATACCTTAGTTACTAATTCCTCGATTCAATTTTATTATTAGAATGAGGTATTTTCCCGTCTCCTACAGAAAGTAATTTTGAAGGGAAAGTTATACTACCTCCCCCCAAATGTGCTCTCATATTTGTCGATAATTTTAAAATATTTACAAATTTCCATAATGGAGAACTTTTAAGGCAAGCCTTCACAATGTCTGCTCTAGTTCCCCTTACTATTACCGGTAACGTTTGGCGAAAGTCCCCAGCAAACATAACAGTAATCCCACCCATGATTTTATCACAGCTTCTAAGATCTCTAAGAGTTCTGTCTAGAGCTTCTACGTGAGCTCTATGTATCATGGTACATTCGTCCCAGATTATTAGACTGACGTCTTGTAAAATTTTCCCCAAAGGGCCATTTTTGCGTATAGAGCACACGCTATCTTTCTCTAAAGACACAGTTAGGGGCAGTTTAAAAGTGGAATGAGCTGTGCGTCCACCTGCTAATAAGGTTGCAGCAAACCTGACGACGCTACTGCCAAGGCTAGCTTTCCTAGAGACCTTACTTTTGCTAATATAAGATTAGTGATAAACGTCTTGCCGGTCCCACCGGGAGCATCCAAAAAGAAAATTCTTCCTTCATTAAAACGAACACTTTTCATGACACAAGTATACGTTGCCACCTGGTCATTAACTAATCTTGGTTCATTTTGTGTGATATACTCATTTAATTCATTTATGTTATATGGTTTTCGCAACGCTACTTCTAACGGGTCAGAAGCGAATTATTTCTTTTTGCTGCAGGAAGCCCATAGTCGGTTAGGGATTTATCTGAAATCTCATGAATTTTATCTTCAATTATGATTAGTGCATCATTGTATATATCATCATAATATGCTAATGTCATATCCTGATTCTCATTACGCATTCTGTTTAATATATCTTCACATAAAGCATCACGAAATTTATTCCATAACTCTAAGGGGTCAGATGGTTGGCAAAATATTAGGATAGTGGTAAATAATTATCTTAATTTTGTAGCTGGCTCGGATATGATAGCATCGGATATGGTATTTTGCCAATGTTCATCTCCCTCCAGTAAACCTAATTCCTTGCAAGCGCCTTGGTACGTTTGGAAAATAACACCATTCACGGTTCTTAGATGTTGAAATGACATTGGACAGCGAACATATTGCAATAACATTCTTAAATAAAAACATTCAGTTTGAGTTGGATGAATGTTATAAACAAGGCCTAAATTTGTGTCTTTTTTTACACCGGGATATCCCTCAACATCTTGCCCGCGTCTTCTTCTAGAAAATGAATTTCTTTGCCAAACGTAATACCGGGGAACTTCGTGATATAAAAGGGTTTTTGCAAAATCGTCGCTTTTGCAGAGATCAAAGAACGCTGTAAGTGTCGTTGATGAAGGATTGTTCACACGATCTTGGAGATTTTCATTATTATAAAAATATACTCTTTGTCCATTTTCCAAATGAACGGCTAAATGAACTACTGCCGGAATACGTTCATGAATAGAAAATTGGAAAATTCTCCAAAACGCCTCCGAGGAACTTATATAGCGACCATTTAGATATTTTTCTACTTCATCGTTATTACTTTGTAACGAAAATGTGGCTTGATCAGAACCTTTATGAATATACTTACAGATGTATTTAATAGCTTTGACCGATTGACAAAACTCTACGTTAATGTGTGCATTGAAAATTCGTGATAGCAGTGGATTATAGGGAACCACCCAACAATTATCCACGCTCATTTCTGTACCTTTTACACGAATTATAGCTGTGTTTCCACCATTATCTGGAGACCTGCGTCTGTAGGTTGGATAACCGTCATCTCCCGTTTGTGTTTCCGAAATAAAATGCCTAGGGAACTTTTTAGAACAAACGTTTTCTTTCATACATGGTGATGTAGGATTATGAAATCCGCAAGGACCATGTATCATATTTTTTATGACAATATTATGAAGAATCGGATCTTGTTGTATGTCAGGTATTGTAGCCGATATTATTGCATCTATAGAATCTGGTTGAACTTTGTTAGCCAGCCACAATAAAATGTGGGCGTGAGGTAAACCTCTTTTTTGCCATTCTACACTGTAAACAAAGGCTTTCAATGGGCCAAAAATATTTTTCTTCGTTAATAGGTCTATCATTTTCTTGAGTTTTAAATGAAATACCCTAGAAATTAAATCATGTCTATCATAAGAATGTTAATTGGGCAATAACTCACTTTTTATTTCTGGCCATTCGGGGTTACATGTAAATGTAATGAAGAGGTCAGGTCTTCCAAATTTCCTGACATATGTCATGGCATCTTGACTTTTTTCATTCATGAATCTGGGGGATCCTGTAAATGACGACGGCAATATAACGTGCTGGCCAATATTAGAAGCGTTTATATGTCCATCATTTACGACGGCATCTCTTAAATGAATGTACTCTTCTGCTCTCAATTTTTTTTGATTTCTTTTGATGAAGTCTAGCCTCTCAGAGATCATTTTTGCCGCCATATCAACACAATACTGGTTGAATAATCCTTTGAATAATGTATACTGTTAAAGTCATTTATTCTCACCATGAATCTAAATGCATAAAACTGCATACATGAAACAGTTTTAAATGTAGCCGTAGTATTCTGCTGTGGAATATTAATACAGTATCCGTCGTTTCCAAAGGGAAACAGTAAGGGATATTGAAGCGGGTCATAAGATCTATGAATTTCAGAAACTCGTTGAAGTCGACCATCTCTCGCAGTCAATAAAATATGACGGGGACCTTTGTCTTCATCTATCATAAGAACAGCTACTTCATCTACTACCGGCGCATTATACCGACCTCTATGCTCATTAGGAGGTTTTACATAAGCATGAATGATAAGTTTTAAATCATTCGGTGGTCTATTTTCTAGATTGTACTTAAAACTTTGAATATACGTATTATGATCATGAAGATATGTTTGGAGAACGTCGATAAGATCGATTTGCAAGCTTGGGTTTAAATTTGAGCGCAAGGATACCTGATCTGCATGGGAAACAAAATATATTTGCAGGAATTCGGGTTGTGCCCCTTCAGATGGAAGTAAGTCACCGATTAAATGATAAACTTGCCCTTGGACTTTAAAAGTGGGCATAAAGTTTCCCTCACGAATTTCTTTGGCACCAAATGAAGTCATCTGAAGTAATGTATTATATTGCCTTGAGTGATTTAAGAAATGCTTAGATGATGGATGTGAGCCTGATATCAGTTCCTTTAAAACGGATGTTGGTTCTGGAATTATAGGTATATTTACTTTGCCACCACTACAACACAGTCCAGGAGTTTCAGCTGCCCATTTGCTTGGCATAAGTTGCATATTTTATCCATTCTACCAATATCAATATCATTTAGCTCAGAATAGTCAACGGTACAATCATAAGCAAAAGCAGCATTTAATAAATTATGTTGTCTGCGAGTTCTATTCCTAGTTGATCGGGCATTTTGCTGTGCTAATCGATGGGATCGTTCAGCGCTTGATTCCCGATCGCGGTTAGCCAATGTGCGGGCATTCTGTGAGGCCAAACGTTGAGAACGTTCAGCACTCGATTCCCGATCGCGGTTAGCCAATGTTCGGGCATTCTGTGAAGCCAAACGTTGAGAACGATCAGCACTCGATTCCCGTTGCCGGTTTGCCAAAGTTCGGAAATTTTGTGAGGCTAAACGCTGCGAACGTTCAACGCTTGATTCCCTTGCACGGTTTTGTTCAGTAATTGCTCGTTGTGTAGCCAACCTGTGCATATTTTCATCCTCAGTTTCATTGCTGCGCAAAACTCGCAGCCGCTTTGCAGTAGCAGTCTGCCGAGAAAGCTGAGTTCTTTTTCTCGGCATTATAGTGATGAAGAAAAAACGTAGAAAATGAAAACTTAACTAAAGCGTATCTCGTAATAAAAAAAAAAGAAACGTAAGATTAAGAAGATTAATAATTAGGAACCTAATTACTTTTATTTTTAACGATTATGTCAAAAGAACAACCGTAAAATGAAAATAAGGTAAACTAACTTTATGCTTGAACTTAACCCTAATCTAATGAGAATACCTACAGGTATTATGTACCACAAAAAAAAAATATTAGAAACTAAATACTATTTTTAAAACAAACAATACTATACTTATAGAAAACACATACTTATAAATTAATAATCTACATGAAAACAAAAAAGTGTTATTATTGTGTAACTAAATACTATCCTAAAACAAATAAAGTACCTACTATATAGAAAACAACTACAAAATGGAACTGTGTTTAAAAAGTAATATTACGATGATAATTATATCGCATAAACAAATTAGCGCTGCATTCAACCGTTCAGTACAATCATACTTTATTTCTCTGATATTTCTTCGTTTATCCTGGACGCCATTACGCTTCGAAGTTTCCTTACGACTGGAAAAATATACTGCGTGCATTAGCCCTTTTAAACAAATACTCTTTTGAATCCCAAAAATATGGAGTAAAGAAATTATGAATTTTTGATACATAAATATTAGGAAACTCCTGTTATAAATTTGGCCTTGAAAATATTTAGCCCTTTTAAACAAAGACTTTTGAATCCTAAATATATTGAGTAAAGAAATTATGAATTTTTGATACATAAATATTAGGAAATTCCTGTTATAAATTTGGCCTTGAATATATTTAGCCCTTTTAAACAAAGACTTTTGAATCCTATACTCGAGTCGCTGGACTCTTTTTGCTCGTGTGAAAGCAGAGCATGATGCAAGCGTTTACACCATAAAACATGTGCATAACAACATCATGTTTTTAAAATTTTTTAAAAACCATCACACATGTATGACACACGAATTTATTATGTTTACACGCTCATTCTTCTCATCACGCCGCACATGCTTGCATACAAAAATGACCGTGTAAAGGCCGCTTACGGGAAAAATCCAATTTTCGCGGATATCATACCGTACGGTCTGTTGTAGCGGACGGTAGAAGCGGTGGTGACTGATCATTTACATTGCGTTCTCATAAGATAGGTCGCATCAGCTGATGCGGGACACGGTTTTGCGTCGGTGACTGTTTGTGCCTTGAGCCGCGCGGCATGGTATCTCGTTGAGCTACACCCCCCTCCCGGCTTGCCCGCAAGTACCACCACTCTCCCGCCGCGCCGGCCAGCGCAGAGAGCGAGTTGGTTTTGTTTCGGAGCTATTTATCATTGTAATCTTTAAAGTTTTTTGTTGAAATTAAGTTATGTCAAAGACAATTTTATTCACAATGAAGTACTCTTAACCAACAACATATTTATTTGAATAAAGATTAATATTATTATGTTGCTACAACTTAAACAAATTATTTCGACCAAATTAGGTACCATAAAAACGGTTTTTGTGAGTTAATCTTAAAAGATAGACATATACTATCGCGGACTGTTTTTTAGATCATTAAAAGAGCTATTATTCTTTAATACATATTTTTTGTGTATCTTGAACCGTTTTCACAGCGCACGCAACGGAAGGCTTCAAAGATAAAATAATTTCTCCCGTTTTTTACACATTTACCACTATATCTCCTTGCTCCTATTGGTCGTAGCGTGATGTTATATAGCCTACAGCCTTCCTCGATAACTGGACTATCCAACACAAAAATAATTATTCAATTCGAACCAGTAGTTTCGGAGATTAGCGCGTTCAAACAAACAAACAAACAAACAAACTCTTCAGCTTTATAATATTAGTATAGATAAAATTATAAAATTGCCATTCATATGAAATCATTAACTACTTCTAAATATTCTATGCACACTGCGTATAGTACTTTTATATGTTTACTTATTATCATTGTTTCATAGTTTTACGATTTAGCCCATTTTATCTAAATACGACGCTATGAAAATGCAGCCTAATTAGTAATCGCAATATTTCAAAAGAGCATAAGTCAACTTTCAATAGCAAACCACTGCAAAAAGGACAAACGAGACAACATAGCCGACCGACATTGTCGCTAAATAGTCGATTCAAACAAATTTTGTCAACTCCGCCACGATTCACAAAATTTGGTGTCAATATGTATGTGAGCTCATATATGTATGTATATATGTATACGCATAATAAGGAAATATTCAATAAACCTAAACAAATGAACATATTTTCCTGATATATTTTAATTATATCAGGAAGTAAAATATGCTATTAAAGAAATTTAATTATGATATGCTTAGATTCCAATTAATAAAATAAAAAATTAAATAAAATTTCAGTTTCAGGAGTTTTAGGATTCGAACTTATAAGATCGTATTCGGATTGTGCTTCACCCCTTCCCGCTTACGACCTCAGCCGCCACAAATGTGGAAACGCGACCGCTTAGCCACCGTTTCATTGTTATCCTTTTCGCATATTGTGTGGTGTATTTTTCTTTTTCGAAGTTATATTTTTCGATGTTCCCTCATGTCAGAGAATGTTGATGAGTAGAGAAGGAGCAAATGTTAACTGAAAACTTTTTGAGTACTAATTTGTAGTTCCAGATGAGGGAACATCGAAAAATATAACTTCGAAAAAGAAAAATACACCACGCAATGTGCGAAATGCTATAAATAGACACAACGAATATTCCTATATGAAAAATCGTTGCGCATACCTATTTAGATTTATGTTTTCAATTTCTATGATATGACAAATTTATAATTATGAAAAGCCTTCTGAATTAAAAATCTGTATTACCGGTAAAAACCCCAGAATTCATAATAAAATAAACATTTAGTAGGCTATTTTTCCAACTTATGTATGTGCGTTATGTGAGCAATTGCTTATTAAACAAAGGATAACAATAAAACGGTGGCTAAGCGGCCACATTTCCACTTTTGTGGTGGCTGAGGTCGTAAGCGGGAAGGGGTTAAGCACAATCCGAATACGATCTTATAAGTTCGAATCCTAAAACTCCTGAAACTGAAATTTTATTTAATTTTTTATTTTATTAATTGGAATCTAAGCATATCATAATTAAATTTCTTTAATAGCATATTTAACTTCCTGAGATAATTAAAATATTTCAGGAAAATATGTTCATATGTTTGGGTTTATTGCATATTCCTTTATTTATGCGTATTTACACAAATGTGATAATCACACATACATTCATGAGTACACGTACGCTGATGCTTGCTTCTTCTTGCCCCGCACAAGCAATGACTTTTGTCCACACTTTTTGCTTTTTGCGAGTAGAACGATCGCAGGCAAGGAGGGATTGGGGCGCACTGCCACATAATTATTTCAGATATATATTTTATTTATCGAATTTAGTTTAAAAACGATTATAGGTATGCGTTTATGTGTATTTATATATATATATATAATATATATTATAGTACGAAAATAATTCATAAATGCATCAGTATTTTTCAATACAAATTAAGCAACATAATAATATACTAAGAGCCCTCAGTTAGAACGCCTCTGTGTATAGTGGCAAGCCAACGAAATAACGGCGAGTTCGCGCAGACATTGTGTTGTTGAAAGTAACCAAATGACGACAAACATACATATATACATATGAGCTCGCATACATATTGACGCCGAATTTTGCGCATCGTGGCGGAGTTGACAAAATTTGTTTCAATCGACAATTTTACGACAATGTCGATCGGCTATGTTGTCTCGTTTGTCCTTTTTGCAGGGCTTTCCTGTTGAAAATTGACTTATGCTCTTTTGAAATATTGCGATTACCGATTGGGCTGCATTTTCATAGCGTCGTATTTGGATAAATGGGCTAAATCGACAAACTATGAAATAATGATAATAAATAAACATATAAAAGTACTATATGGACTGTGCTTAGAATATATAGAAGTAGTTAATGATTTCATATGAATGGCAATTTAATATAAATTTTGTAATTTAATGCCATAAATAGTGCATAATATGCAAAAATATAAATATTATTTAAATTCGCTAAGAGGTCATGTTGCCAATTCTCCTTTTTGAAGTGAACATCAGACAAATTCTTCAATTTCTGATTTTTAGCAAATGTTGTGAGGAAGCAGCTTGTGGGCAACATACAAACGCGAGGGGGATGGTAGGATTTTCAGTGATACAAATTGTAAAATTGAAATTTTGCTGATTCTTCAATTTTACTGAAGACATTCAAATTCAATTTCATTCATTTTTATTTTCGCGCATTTGCGGTAGGAATTCTATATGAAAACCAAATGTGGTTTACCAGGCGCACAGAAAAAATAGCGCGGCGCAGAGTTATGAACGAACGCACTTTGCTTTGAAGCAGCGCACGTTCCTTATGAATGAATTTGTTGTCGTTGTAATATGAAATACTTAGAAAATATGCCGCGAGTTCGCTTGAATATTATTGGCCGATGATGGTGCGTCTACGTTTTTTTGTCACTTGCGCGAATGTTTGATTTTTTGCGAAAGACATATTGAGGTACATACATATGTACATATGTGTACATATATGCAAATATATATGGACATGCGAATGAAGGAAGGCAATTTCAAGAATATTCACATATAGACATATAAACATTGAAGCAAGTAAACAACAATAGCTGTTTGAGTTCACAGATTAGACATAAGAGTTTGAATATTGTCTGTGGTGCTGCTTGTATAGCACACTTCCTTATTGCAATGAAATATTTTGCCTAAGTTCAAATCCTATCATATTTTTATATATTATACTATTTTTTATTTTTATAACTCTTTTTTATTAAATGATATTTGAATTCTATTTTAGTATTATTTCCCTCATTATTTATATTTTCTTGTCGGAGGTCAATTACTTTCGTTTTTATTATTTCAATTTTTGTTTATGCGCATACCAATGAACATCTGTGCATATGTATGTATATACATTTTGCTTATAGAGTGGTGTAGTTCGTTTCGTACCCTGATAGTTGTGGTGAAATTTTATTTTCCAATTTGCGCGTTTTCGATGTTCCTCCATCGTAATTAACATTTTAGTACTGCTAACATTTGCTCCTTCTCTACTCATCAACATTCTCTGCTCATGTGGAATTACAAATTAGTACTCAAAAAGTTTTCAGTTAACATTTGCTCCTTCTCTATTCATTTACGCTCTCTGGTAACATTTGCGCCTTCTCTATATATTAACATTCTCTGTTCTGACTCTACCGGAATTTTTAATTCGTGACAGGTGGTGCTGTTTGCCATTATAAATTATTAAGCACGGACTAGAACCCAAATCCTAGTGGTATTTACTTATTTGTTCCGTTCGGCTGGTTTTGATAATTTTCTCATGTTTAAAATGAAATACATTAATTTTTTATTTACGTATCTCGCAGGATAGCTTAGATCAAGGAACGTAGAATGAAGCTAAGCTTAGTTTAATAAAAACAAGGAGTCGTCATACATACTTTTTCTTCAAAATTGTAAACAGCTGATGATTAACAATATGTCATTTAAGTGCTTAGTTCTTTTATTATGTGAGAGCTATGGTTTATGTTTAAAACTTTATACTCAGACCTCTATAATTATATATCAAGAAGAAATATTATTGTATAAAGAACATCTAAATACTCAATAATAATCAGTAGAATCTGGCCTAGAAAATAGTACTACCAAAATAGTATGTATAATTGCAACCTTGTCATAGCCACAAATCAACCCGGTTAAATTGCATTTTCAGTGCAGTCATTGTTTCCTAATTGTTAGTTTATCGAAAAATTGCTAATATAGATTTTAGTTCAGAAATTTCAACATATTATTGCTAAAACCGGAAAAAATAATATTATTTTATAATGGAGGCTGTGCCACGTCTCCATATGCTATGGTTTGTTCTTAAAACCAGTCCAACTGGCACTTCCTTCGCCAATTTAAAAAAGGTGAGAAATTACAGGTGGATACTTGGGTGTTTTATTGTTGAACTTTTAATATAGGTTGACCGAAAATTGTATTATTGAAGTAATCATAAATTTAGCTGCTTAATCACAACAAATATAAAGCAATTATTTTCGCTGTTAGAAAGCAATAATATTTGTAGTCAAAACTTTAGATTTTCAGATAGAACAGAATAAAACTGTGTGGTGGTGTGGTGTATAGCAAAATTGGTCGTGAAGATATAAGAACTGAGTCATCAAGTTAAATACGTTTTTTATTATTCTGCCAAACATTATTTAGTCGTAATTGTGATAACTACATAGTTTACTAAACTAATTTCGGCTGAATTCTTGCCTGTCCTTTGCGCGTTTATTACGACGGCAATACTAAAATAATTTTGTTGTACTTAATTTTTAATTTTTCTAAGTTACCTTTTATTTACTTTATATATAATAGTTACAACTTTAATTATTACAATATCAGAAAAAAATCCCGGTAGACTCATTTTTAACTTACCATATTAAATTAAGTTGTAATTGTTATTTTTTTTAGTACATTGCCGAATTTTACCAAGAAGACCCTGAAGCATACTCCAAAGAAGTTTTCACTTTGGAAACGCTTAGAAACCAAGCTTTACATCCCGGTAAAGATAAATGTACGATCCTAAAGCGTTACTATTGTCAACTACACTCATTACAAAACCGATTCCCCCAATTGGCTGAGCGTAGCTTGTTCACCTTCACTTGGAAAGATCTGTACCAAAGCAATGTAAACGAATTTACACAATTGCGCTACGAGATGGCCGCTGTTCTTTTCAATATCGCAGCTTCTCATACACAAATGGGTGCATCAGTGACTCGCGGGGACGTGGATGGTATGAAATTGGCTTGTACACATTTTCAATGTGCGGCTTGGGCTTTTGGCGAGTTGCGTGAGCATTATAGTAATGTTAACGGCGGTGGCGATTTCATGGCAAATGAATTGCTGGTTTTCATGCAACAAGTGTCATTTGCTCAGGCGCAAGAGTGTATTTTAGAAAAATCATTGATAGACAATCGGAAGCCCAATATTGTGGCAAAGGTTACAGCACAAATAGTAGTTTACTATGGCGCCGCACTAACCGCCCTACTAACAGGTGGTGATGATGGACAAGTAGCACAAGTTGTTGACAGTTCTGTGTTTAAGCTTTGGAAGAAATATGTGCGCTTTAAAATATCCTACCTAAACTGCATATTATATTTGTATCAAGGACAACAGGCAGAAGAGCAGCAGAAAATGGGAGAAAGAGTAACACTTTATCAGGTAATTTTAATATAATACAATAAGCAACAAATGACGAATAATTGTATCTATAGGCTGCTGCGGATAAGTTGGAAGAAGCTCGTAAAGAGTCTAAAGGTTTACCCGATCAAAAGGAAATTAACGAATCGCTTATATTCACCGCTGATGTTGTAGAAGGAAAACGAAAAAATGCTAAGAACGAAAATGAGTTTATTTATCACGAAGCAGTGCCGGAATTGTCTTCTATACCTACAATACAAGGAGCAAATTTAGTAAACGGCACAAGTTTTAGTGTCACCGACCCAGAGGTAGCTGGAGAAGATATCTTTGCACGCCTTGTACCAATGAAGGCACACGTAGCTAGTTCGTTATATAGTGAAGAAAAAGCAAAGTTATTGCGTAAATTTGGCTCTAGCATAGAGGAGAAAGATGCTGAACTGGCAAGTTTCATGAGTTCCCTCAACTTGGATAATCTTAATATTAATGAAGAAAGAGCCAACAAAATTCCACAAGGAATTGTCGACCGATGTGCAGAGTTAAATGCAAACAAAACAGCAATAGCGGATCTAATTTCCGCCATGTCCCAATTAGCTGAGATATGTACCGATGTTGAATCAAATTTGAAAGAGATAGCCACCATTCTCGCCGAAGAAGATAATCAAGAAAGTGAATTTCAAAAGCTTATTGGCGTGCAAAGAACACCCAATCCACACATAACCGAGTTGACGCGTGAATTTCAAAAATATACCGAAGCACATTCGCGCGCTGGTGAGTCTAATGACACACTAAGGAATGCAATGGAGCTACATGTGAATAATTTAAAAATACTATCGCGTCCTCTAAACGAGATACAGCAATCTGTGCCGAAATTAAGTGCAGAACTTAACACAACGGAAGTTTTTAAAGATGTTAAATTAATTTTAAACAAAGCTAATGAAATGAAAGCACAACGTGCACAATTTCATGCTGATTTACGCATCGCAGTGAATGAGGATGATATCACAGCTAAAGTAATTGCACATGGCAGCGATGAGGGTCTTCAACTACTCTTTGACCGTGAGTTAGCTAAACATGAACGTCTAACGCAGCTTTTGGATCAAAACATGCTTGCTCAAGAGAATATTTTACAAGCGCTGACAGAAGCTTATGCCAAAGCTGCGCCAATACTGAAAACGCTTACTGATGTTAAGCATAAACGTGAAGCATTCTTCTCATCTTTAGCTGCCTCTTACGATGTATACGAAGATTTATTAGCCAAATCTGCAAAGGGGTTGGAATTTTATAAAAAGTTGTCAGGTAAGCAGCAATTTGGAAATTTGTATTCATTTTAGAGCCGCTAATAATTTCACTTTACAGGAAATGTTCAGAAACTGTTGACCCGGTTAAAGGCAGCACGTGATGTGCAATCGGAGGAACGTCAGCAACGACTGAAAAATCAGCATAAAACAACTAATCCAAACGCAAATACTGCAAAACCAGCCACAACAATTACTTCGTCTGCTCCAACAACGTCGATAACCCCCAAATTACGTGATTATTTGAAATCTAAAAACACCACAGCAAGTAGCATAGCTGCAGCCGGCGTATCCGATGGTATATCAAGTAACACAGCACATCAAACCGCTCAATACATTCCGCCAGTTCGTCCCAATCCTTTAGGTTCAGAAAATCCTACACAAGCTGTTTGTTCCTCCGGTAATCCCTACACTACGCACGTCATGAATCCTACTGGAGCTGTACCAGCGGTGGCGCCTAACGAACCGCCACCACCATATAGCTTACAACAACAACAATATTATGATCCTAACATCGCCGGCTATACAAATCCAATGTACCAACAACAACAGCAAAACATTGCTCCGCCAGCTTACAAATTGCAAGCATCTCCAAACTCTCAATTTGCCAACGTGAATGCAAATGTACCAAATTTAACGGGTAGTTACAATAATACCGCCGGTATAGGACACACTCAGCAACAACAAATCCTGTACATCCAACAACAACAACAACAACAACAGCAGCTGATGCAGCAAGCTGTGGGTGGCACTGTAAATTATGGGCAGCAGTCGTTATCTCTAAATCCTATTGGAGCTTATGGAACAAATGCAAGTACTTTAATGCCAACGCAGCAAAGCTTAGTAGCTGGTTCAAATATTCCACCGTCTACTGGACCTACCAGCAACGCATACTCTTATAATACTAACGCTGATGCGACAAAGACTTTTATAGCACAATCGTCGGTGCAGGGAGCTTTCGCCAGTCCGCCCCCTGGAACCAGTGCAGCGCCACCTCAGCAAACAAATAACTACACCAATCAAATGACTAATGTATGAGTACTCAAAATTATCATAAACATTTAAACGGTTATTTGTAATATACTCTCTTGTTTTTCAGTATCAACAATCGTATTCCCAAGTGGCAGGAGCTAACTTTGGCATACCCACCTCACATCCCCTATATGTAGCAACTACCCAATCGGATAGTGCCAAAACGGCCTGTGGCATAGCACCGCTGGAGCTGCAAGCGCCGTATGCTGTGAATACTTGGCAGCAATCCCCTTATTCAGGAGCAGCCAACAGCAATGCGCCAGCATCTCAAAACCAGCCGAACAATACTTTACAGCAGTTTCCACAACAACAGCAACAACCACAACAGCATCAGCCTCCTAAACAACAACAACCTATTTATCCACATGCTAATGGTACAGTAAACGTTGCTAATAGTGAAACTAGCTCAATTCTCGCGCCTGCTCAACCGGGAGTTCAGATCACCTCTGCTACACCAAACGCTGCAACTAATATGCAGCCTTACTCTACGGTCACTAAACATCCCGGATATAGCTACAATCCACAAACGGGTCAATATGAATACGGCAGTGGTTATCAGCAGGCTAATAATAAGTATTGTGGGAAATATACATCGTCAAGCACACCACAATCTGTCACCGTTGGTACTACTGACTCAGAAAATGCGAACAAGATAAATGTTGCAACTGGTTTTGATGTGAGTTAAACTTGTCAATTACAAGAAGCCTGATTTTAAATTTATCACGTTTTTCAGTCACCTGTTATATCCCATACTAAACAAACTGTGGCACCGGCTGTTGCAACAGCGGCCGATGCACCGAACACAGATAAATCGTCTAATTTAAGTTACTACTCGGCCCCGTATGGTTATCAAAGCCAAGGCATTGCATCTCCTTACGTCTTACAACTGCAGCAGCAACAACAACATCAACAACAGTCACTAGCTGCGGCACAACAACAGCAGCAGCAGCAAAAGCCGCAACAAACCAATTACCAACAACAACATTCCACTTATATACAAAGTGGTGCTGCTTCTATAGCGCCCACACATACAACAAAAAGTGCCTCCGAGTACTCCTTCGGTGCAACACAAGCGGCAATGCCACCAAAGATAGAGAGTCCCGCACCTACAAAAGATGTAAAGGCCGGCACAGCTCCGCCACAGTCTAACGTTGAGACAAAACCCACGGTGAAACCCATTAAGAAGTCAACCAATATTGATTTGTTGACTGATATAGATTTTTCCGGCTCTGGGCTAGCCGTACCACCGCCCATATTGCCGCAGCCAGTATTGAAGCCAGAAATTGTAGCGAGTCCGCCAAGTAGCCAAGTGGCCGTTGAAGTTAAGCCAAAAGAAGAGGTAACTAAACATTAGCTCACACATACGTAGTCTTTCTCACACAAAGCACTTTTAGGCAACACCGCAGAAACACTCTACAACAACATTAGCAGCGCCAATAACTCCACCCAATCAGGCAGAGGTGCCACCAACTCTAACTGCACCCCATTCACCCCCGTTAGCAAATGCAAAAACCGGAGGTTCGCCTATTAATTCGCCGGCTACACGAAAACCCAGTTTTGATAATCTTTCCATTTGCTCAGATTTGAGTTCGCTTGATACGAACTTCGATTGGGACTCGGTTTCTGTGCGTAACGAACAGCCGTCAGATAAACATTCCAATTTATCCACAAATTCCACAACTTTCCAGTTAAAACCTTTCGATCCATTTAACGACGACAATATTTTGAAATACTTTCACAAAGAGGTTGAGCGTTACGAGAAGATAATCGAGAGTCTCAATGTAAAAATGCTAAACGGAAATACACAATTGTCAGCGAAATGGAAGGAGCTACAAGATCTACTTGCTAAGGAGACCAATAAACGTACAACAACAATTGCTAAATTGTTTCCAGAGAAGAATCGTTCTCTAGACTGCATTCCATATGATCATGCACGCGTAAAATTGGATAAAGACACGGACGACTACATAAATGCCACATATATCAAGGTATTACTCTACTTGGAGATTTGTTCAAACAAAATATAGATATGTAACGGTAAATGTTTTTAGAATCTTGGCACTGGCTGTCCGAACCTGATAATAGCACAAACCCCTCAGCAAAACACCATCAATGATTTTTGGTCTATGATTTGGTCGCAAAAAGTGCGTACAGTCTGTTGCTTGCATACACCAAATGAGGTGAGTAGTAGAAAAATTTGTTTTCTTCAATATATAATCAATTTTGCCAAATATTGTCAGATGTTGGATCCTTACTGGCCACAGAAGTGTGAGGTTGAAAACCATTACGATGATTTTACTGTGAAATGTGTTAAAGTAACTACTTTGTCCCATTGCGTGGAATATAACCTAAAATTGTCGATGCACGGCGCTGATGCGATAATTGGTTTGTCGGTGCTGCAAATCAAAACTTGGACCAAAAGGTAGATAAACATGATTTTAACACATATTCAATGAATTTATGATATCTGAACTAATTCATCTCTTCTATAGCTTACCTTCGCAAACTATAGGCATTGCACGCAACGCTTTGCAGGCGCATCAACAACGCTGCCTGGAGTTTAACACACCAACCTCGCCATTAATAATGAATTGCTTAACTGGTTCTGAACGTTCACAACTTATTGCCATAGCAATTTGCGCTATCTTAGCTTTACAAACAGTTCGACCAGTACTCATAAGTATAAATATAGCAATGTTTTGCATATGTGGTCAAAATATTTTATTATTTGTATAATTTTGCAGATGTCGTCGATATTTGGTACCGTATATGTATGCAACGGCAGAATGCTTTGCGTGATATGGAGACTTTGGAGCAATCAATGCAAATTGTTCTCAATCATGCGCATGATGTTCTCAATAAACGTAATTAAAATATTTGTACATACATGCACATACCTGTACTCAACCCTCTTTAATCATTCTAGGCGGCATCATGACCTCTTATCAAATGAAGATTGCACCTCAGATTGCTTCGAAGGAGAAGGAAGAAATTAAGGATCCACTAAACGAGCTCGATCCGCTGTGGAAAATGAAGTAGACATAACAGCCCACACTTCTGCTGCATTTGCTTGAGGTCGCTTTGACTGATTGTGGCAATCTTTTAGGCTTTACACTTTGCCCACGCGATTCAATCGATTGAATTCAAAAGAGAAAAAAGTAAATAATTGCAACGCAAAGTAAAATCATTGTTAAAAACCAAGTTTTTTTATTAAAACAACAAAAACAAATTATTTAATTATAATCGAAGTATTAAACATCAAATGTTACACTTCAAATTACATAAACTTTAAAACTATTTACTATTATTATACATACATATTTATTACATATTCGACGAACGCAAAATAAATTTAAATATAATAAAACGTATGTATATGAATATTGATGAAAAATTAGAAAGTCGTATTTTCAATTCGATATTTTTGCAATAAATATAGTCCACTGATCTCTAATCTGGATTCGAATAAAACTCATTATTGTGGGTTTTTTAACAATCATATTTATTTATTAACACATATATAAACTGTACTCTAATGATTTTAGTACTTTACTAACTCGAAACTCAACTACATCAACAAATAATTACACGATTGCTAAAAGCAGACATCAAATACAAAGCATATTGCCTATTTTCATAGCATTTAGGTGTTTGTTTCGAGTTATTTCACAATACAGCGTATGACACTATTTATGTATTTACACCGATTTTTATTATTAGTTTTTAATTAAATATCAGCAGTATAGCTTCCAAGTGAAAATAAATTATGATACAAAAGGTTTAATTATTTTCGTTTATATAATAATAAATGTTAAAAAAATAAATATCAATGACATTTTCAATTTGTTTTGGTTTTCTGTTTGTATTAAAGAACCATTTCCGAAGTTGAAACTCTACACACGAGTTTTTCAACAAACAAATCTATTTTGATAATTACAAATATTGTATGCGTATATATTCCTTTCGTATTATTTTATAAATAATGTAAACTTTCGTTGACAATTTCTATGTAAAACTACAATAGTTACCAGCCTCACTTCATAGTTAATGTATGCATTTAAACAAGAGTTATGTATTTGTAAATAACGTATTAATAATTTTATACAAAAGCGGGGTTTTTTAATATTTACGATTCTATATTTCTATGCGCTTATTTTAATTATTCGAGAACATTTTGTACTTCAGTTAATATCAGACAACTTTCTTTTGTATACCATGATCAGGGTATATTAAGTTTGCCACGAAGTGTGTAACACCCAGAAGGAAACGTCGGTGACCCTATAAAATATATACATAATTGATCAGTATGATGAGCTGAGTTGATTTAGCCATGCCCGTCTGCCTGCCTGTCCGTCCGTCAGTCTATATATATACGAACTAGGCCCTCAGTTTTTGAGCTATACATGTTCTTTCCTCACCAAGAAGCTGCTCATTTGCTGATATCGGATCATTATAGCATATAGCTGCCATTCAAACTGAACAACCCGAAACTCTTTCATTTGACGAGGTATCCACGAAATTTGGCATGAGTTCTTTTCTAAGGCAACAATGTAATCTCTGAAGAAATCGTTTAGATCAGATGACTATAGCATATAGCTGCCATATTAACTGAACGATCGGAGTAAAGTGCTTGCATGAAAAACTTTTTCATTTGACGAGGTATCTTCACGAAATTAGGCACGAGTTATCGCTTAAGGCAACAAATTATTAACCGCAGAAATTGGTCAGATCAGATCGCTATATCATATAGCTGCCATACAAATTGAACGATCGGAATCAAGTTCTTGTAGGGAAACTTTGGATTTGTGAAGGGTATTATATCAATGCATTTGTTTTATCATCAAAACCACAACTGTATGCATTGAAAACTAACGATGCTATTATTATTTCTGACTACCATCTTTGATGTCTAGTACCAGTGAGTAGTCTATTTTGGTTCAAGTCAATCATCTGCTTTTGGTTGAAGGATATCACTATCACTTGTAAATTTGGGTGTTACATTTTCGTTATTAACTTTTACGTTGTGAAAAGTGCAAATTTAAAATGCGTTTTGCTTTCAAAAGTGCTAAAAAATTTAATTGCAATCGAATCAAAGACGAAACACAGCATAATATATTTGCCGTTAAAGCAAACTCTTTACTTTTATCCCATAAAAGACGTTTATATTTACATCACTCCTCGCAGATACTATGAAAATATATATTGAATACCGTATTTTCGTACTAAGTCAACAATTAGTTTTTTTCAGGGACCGTTACAATCGACATACAAAAACAGATAATGTCAATCCTTTTCCGACAATCTCAGAATTTGGGTGATGATTTTTTAATTTCGGATTTTTATAATTTCCTTCACCGATAATGATAAATTTTGATTAATTTTAGAATAAATCATTATTTTTTAGCAAAAAAAAAGTAAAACTCAATTTTAGATCACAGATGTCTAATGAAGTTTTTTGCTAACTTCGTTGCATGTCCTTTTAGAACAAATATCAAGGATCAAATTTATGTTATGGTATTGTTTCCTTTCGGTCCTTCAGAAAATTAGAAAAAATCTAATATCTACCGAAAATTTTACTCATAGTAAATATGTTCTGGTTTGCATTACTTTTACAAATTGTATCGCTATCGGATATGAAATATGAAAAGATATTCAAAAAGAATTTTCTGTTATTAAAAAATAGAAAAGAAAGATATAGATTAAGAAACCTGTGAAGTAAAAATGAGTTCTATTCTAAGAAAAATATAAAAAATAAAATCAAAAGTAATGATTATTTGTTTAAAAATATTAATAATTATTTATTTATTTATTTTATTATCGGTGAAGGAAATTTTAGCACTCAATATATAATCATTATTATGTAATTTTTAAAATAAAACTTATGATTACGGGCTCCGTTTTTTTCAATGTTACTATATTTGTTATGGAAGTTTACGTCACTTGCAGGTTGTCTATTCTGAGGCCGTTATTGCCATGAACACCCTATAAAAATACGTATATACTTAATAAAAATATATCTGTCCTTCTAGCACTCGAGAGGAAGTGTCATTGCTAAAACATAACTCCAAACCTTCAAAAGATTCTTATAGTGTTTGAATTTTAGAATTCAAAATATTTATCAGATAATTTATTTCATATATAGACACCTCTGGAAAGGAATCTAGATTTAATATCAAATGTTATGGAAATAGTTTTTTTTTTAAATTAAATATAGTGCCAATAAAATTAAAAATATCGGTGCTAGCTTGTCAGCATGATGGAATGGAAATACAAAAATATAATTAATGAACTACTTTTGGGTAAAATGTTTTAAAATTCTTGATAAAGCGTACAATCAATTTAATGTATTTCAAAGGTGACTAAGTGTTATATACAAATTCTTAAATTGATTAAATATTCATATGATTATATTTAATTTGGTTAATGGTGATTCCTTCTTAAGGGGCACACCTAGTGGGAAATTAAAAAAAAAAAATTGATTTTTTAGAGATTCCATATTTCGATAATTTATACCTTTAAAAATAACGTACTAAAATGTAAATCGATATCTCAAAGAGTTTTTGAGTTACAACCATTTAAAGTGTAACCGCTCAGTTCATTCAGCTTGATCAGTTTACTCGAAGACAAATGATCCATGATCATAATTTTTTTTGGCTCTTCTGTATATAACTCTACATACAATGATCTATCCGTTTTTTGATCTGATCAAATAAATTTAATTTTGGCGGGCCAAAATATAGTCGTATTCAGGAGTGGAGGACCTTTGGTATAGCGCCATCAGAGATCTCGTATAGTTAAAAAAATATTTAATTTGACTAAATTAATTTCACGATATCGATACAGAAGTTTTTTTTTTTAATTTTCGACATTTTTTAGGCTGTAACACTATATGTGACCTTGAAAATAGTAAACGCGGTGTTAATTTATTTAGAAAGTTAATGCATATGGTTTAACCGAAGCAAACATTATACTTTGCATTTAATATCTACACTCTTGAAGAGAGTGCAATTTACGCGCACTTTACAAATTTTTTAATGAGTAATTTATTAGTTCTGTTACAAAAAATTACGTTCTTAAACTCTAAGCAGAAAATAATACCAAAGTAGTACATATAATTCTATTTAATATAATTTATACAGAAGCTGGATTTTATTTCACAATATAAAATCAATGCTAGAAACTTCTTAATTTATATGTTATATTTATATTCCTTTCTTCTAAAATTGTCTAATTATATTAAATGTTTTTACATACGAGTATGTTTAAATGAAATATTTTTAAATCAATTGTACCAACTAGTTATGCACAATTAATTCAGAATGGTTTTAGAAATGAGTTCACACGGTTATTTTATACATATATACTTGAATATTTTCTATAAAAAGAGTTGTGTTATGAATACTTTGCAAAAGAAAAGTTTGTTTTATTGTTATATTCTTTTTACCACTTATATCCAATTGTTTTACTAACATTTTCAATGATATTTAGATTACAAGCTATATGTGTCAAAATTCGAACACGGACTTGCAAAATATGGACCTTCTAATGATTTCCACGAAGCTTTAAAGTCTAAACTTTTATCTATTTGACAATATGAATATATTTTTACTGTACATTAAGGTCTTACATTTAAGTGTTTTTTAATCTTTTTTTTAATTTTAAGTAAAAAATCTCAACAGAATCCAAAATATTTTCACATCTTTACGCATTAAAGCAAAGGAAGTACGGTGACATATACGTATGTATGTACCTATATAAATTCAACTTAGAGAATTACGATAATTCAACAGAAAAAAGTTGGTTTCCACTTCAAGCTTGCCTCTACTCCGGTTTGAAAAGAAAAACAACTTTTTGAACTTTTAGCATGGAAACAAGCACTCTCGAAATCAAAAAACTTCTTAGCATCGAAATCAAGGTCTTGAACTGATTTCGATTTCGGCAAATGTGATTTAATGGAAATGCAGGGTATAGCCAATTATATAATGAACTCAAATACACTTCGCTTGATGCATTTTTGGAAATACCCCATAGGCACAGATCCACAATTACCTTTTCTTATGGCTAGAGAATTTACGATAAAATATGATGAAAATGCATATACTCGAATATATAGGTATGTACATATAATTATGTATGAAAAGTTTTCCCAAAGATTAATTATATGTGTCTACTTCGTTTCTATGAATCTAAAAACAAAAAATTTCGAGTTCAATTTGGTTGTAAAAAGAAGGAAAAATATTCGAGATAGAATATAGTAAACAACTAATTTGTATAGGGTTTATAAATATCACGAAATCGTTCCGGCTTAGCAACTAGGTATATTAATATCAAATTAATAATAAACAACAGAGAAACAACACATTTCGCACAATAAAAGAGGATGCCATAATTATGTAAACTATGTGTTTTACAATAGTTGCTGTAAAATTTTACCCATTAATTAATCAACATACTTTATGTTCAATTTTATTTGGTCACAAATATTTTTTTCGTTAAGCTATTTATGCATGTCGCTATGCATAAATTAATTCTGAATTCAGTTTGGTTATACCATCAGTGCAACAAGCAATATTTTCTTTTTTTTTCATTTCGTTTCGTTTGTCAGTTTTTCTACATACCAACGCTTGGTGGAAGTTCGTTGATGTAAGCCTATCTTCGACAAGTTTTTTTCAATGACCCCTTTTAGCTCGGATTCGTTTTTATATTTCCCGCAATGGTATAGCTCCGATGTTGTAACAATCAGCTGGTCGTGAAAGACTTATCGGCACCGCTGCCCGCACCATTGCTCGTTTCGAAATCAATTTCACTCAAAAGCGCCCAATTCTCGCTGTCACCATGTACATGTAAACGTATCTCTTTGATGGCGCCAATTCTTGCATCGATTGCTCCCTCTGCGACACCGAAACCATCGAATGCACCCACTATGAGAAATTCATCCGTTGTAGAATTGTACACACTCCATACGGATGAATTTTCGCTTAAAGTATCGGCAGGTAACACTTCAACGGTAGTGTTGTAGAATCGATCCGATGGATGTTCACTATTACCGCTACGAAAGAGATAACGTCGTAGTAGTGTTGGCTTTTCAAATATGAAGCTCACCAAATCACCAGGTTGAGGCAGTAAACCCCAAAAGTATGTTTCACCACGATATGCGCGCTTTAGCAAATAGTTTTTGTAGGCGACAATATTCGATCGAACCTTTGCTGGTGGATTATGCATGTGCGGATGAAATGCTGGTACTTTGGAGCCAAATTGTTTATCCTTCAATTTTTGCACTTTTCCCTTGAGTGAAGAACTAGTGCCGATGTGTTGGAATAGTGATGGCCGATAGTGCAGCCAATATTTGGCTCGTTCCAAATTGCAGTGCTTTTGATCTTTGTCAGAGCGACATACTTTTGACTCGATAAAATAGTGTAGCAACCAATCGACTGGTTTATCATTATAGAACATTTGGAAATATGTAATTAGATATGGCAATTCGGCCGATTTAAACATTTTACCAATGAAACCCAATTGACAAAAGTCGAGCAAAAACCACGAAGGCTGGTCGGGTTTTGTTAGAGCGCTCTTGGTTATAGCATACTTTTTCATGGCGGTAATAAAATGTGATTTGGCCAATATATCGTCTTCCAATTGGACGTAGAATGTGCCTGAAAAGGTAAGGTTTCTAATTATTTTTATCGGTACTGGAAAAATTTATTTATTTATTATTTAGATTATTTATTTATTTCAATAACAAACGCCGATCGGCTATATACATAAAGATAGATAAACACTTTTTAACGTATTACATAAGTGAGTTATGGTTATTTATTCATTAACAATTCGCGGATCTTTGAGTTAAAAGTAGTAGTAGTAGTTCTAGGCCCATGGTAGACATAGCTTTTAGTTGTTCTGAATGCGGTTAACAGTCTAGCATTTCTTAGCCCTGGTCTATGTGCAGTAAACTGGAATTGTTCAAGAAACTGACATTATTAATCCGTTAATTACTTTATAGAAGAATGTCAGATCAACAGCTTGTCTACGGTTAAGTAGATTGACGATGTTGAAATGCTTGTAGACATCTCCTGTGCTCATCAGCGAACCCCGGGTGTACATGTAGTATGCAATAAATTTACAAAATTTTCTTTGAATTTTTTCAACCCTGACGACTAGTACCTGGGTGTAATTTGACCATATAATGCTGCTGTATTCCAGGATCGGACGAACGAGGGAGTTGAAAAGGTATAGAATTGTATGTACATCGCTGAACTCTCTACCTGTTCTTAGTATAAATCCAAGCGTTTGAAAAGCTTTTGATATTGTTTTGCTTATATGCTCAATAAAGTTGAGCTTATTGTCGACTATCACACCTAGGTCCTTCACAGAAGAAACCTCTGTTAGGTGGTGTAGAGGTGAAGGCTGTATGCTAGCAGATGCTGAGAGTGTGAGCGAGAGAGGCTGTACCACATTTACTTTTATTTAGTTTTAATTTATTTAAATTGCACCAATTGTATCACGCTGGAGACTGACCGTATCTTCGATGCTGTTTATCCTTCTGAATCCTTTTAGATCGTCTGCAAACATAAGATATTCAGAACTGAAATTATCACCAATATCAATAATAAATATAATGAAGAAAATGCGTCCTAGGTGAGAGCCTTGTGGAACAACAGACGGTACTTCATACTCACTTGAGATATAACCGTTTACGCGGACCTGTAGGGTTCTACCTGATAGATAAGATCGTATCCAATCTAAAGCTTTATCTCTAACTCCGTAAAAATTTAGTTTATTAATAAACGTCTCGTCGTCTACTATATCAAAGGCTTTGGAGAAGTCAGTGTAGATAGTGTGAGTACTGAGACCATGGTTCATTGCATCCAGAACGTAGGTAGTATATAAATAGAGATTGGCAGTGGTGGATGAATCCATGTTGCCTTGAACATATTATATTCTGAAATGCTGTGGTGATCTGGGTTAGAACTATTTTTTCAAATAGTTTAGACAACGACGATTGAATACAGATTGGCCTGTAGTTGGATACATCCCATCTGGATCCGGACTTATGTATAGGACTAATAAATGAGATCTTCCATGCTGATGGAAACATGCCTGATTCCAATGACTCACTAAATAGATGTGTAAACGGCTCTGCGAGTCCAGCTGCGCAGTTTCTCAAGAACTGATTGGGCAGTTTATCAAGACCGGCTCCTTTTTTGGAATCAAGTTTCCTCAATTGTTTGTACACGTCATCGTATGATACATTTAGTTCAGAAAGATTTACGTCATGTCTTGAGGTACGACTAGGACTTGTTGAAGTCTGGTTGTTGTTGATGTCGTGAAGATAAGTGCTTTTGAAGAAGGAGGCAAACAAATCGCAGACTTTCTGTCCGTTGTCAGCAGTAAAGTCGTTCCAGTGAACTGTAGATGGGATTTCAGTGTCACTTTTTCTTCTGTTCTTGACGAAGCTCCAAAAACTGCTGGCATTATTTTTTATCATATGTTCAGTTTTAGTTAAGTAGACTTTGTAACACTTTTCATTAATGTTTTTACACTCACGCCGAAGTCTGCGAAAAACGTTGTAGTAATAACGATATTTAGTTTTTTTATATCTAGTGTGTGCTGCTGTTTTTTTTTTTGATTTCATAAATCAATTCATTTGAAAACCATGTGGGAAAATTATTAGACTTTTTGTAGCGAGTAGGTACGTATAGCTCGATCCCTTAATATAATTTGTCATAAAACCAGGTAACTTTATCATCCAAGGCTGTAATTTGATACAATTCTATTCAGTTGCTGGACATAAAAAATTCATTCAACCCAATGTAGTCTGCTTCGTTGAATATCAGTCTGAGAGAAATATTTTTCTTGAGATTAGCTTGGATATCAGCATGTATTTCCAATGCTGGATGATGATAGTCTTCATTGATGAGTGGGTCTGCTCTGCTGACTATAACATTAGTATCGCTAAAACAAAGATCAAGAATTTTGTTATTGGTGTTGTAGTTTGAATTAAATTGTTGACAATTAACCAGGGACATCTCGTTATACAATACATTTTCGCAGAGTGCTTGAGGATAACTGCTGGGCAAATTAAAATCACCAAGCGAGAGTAACTTACAATTAGGATACTTATATTTTAAGAACGATATTGTATTTGTATGGCTGATATAGGAATCAAGTGGCGATAGAGGCGGTAGATAGGTGCACCCGACTATGAGGTCGCTGTTAGTACATTTTACTTTAATAAATAACTGCTCAATTGCATCTTCACTATGTTCGATTATTGTCTGTAACCTCCCCAGACGAGATGGATTCATTTAACCAAGTTTCACTTATGCAAATTATATCACTACTGCAGCAGGCTGATGAGGTTAAGATGGGTTGATCAGATAAAACTAAAATATGGAGGTTGAATACCTATGGTGAAATAGTAAAATTGAACTATTTGTATCTCATTAGAAGTTTTAGAATAGTCTGAACAAAACACACATCTGAAAAAATTTTAGTTTTGTGATTGGAAGACGAGACCGTAGAGCATAACATTATTATTAAAATTCAATTCCCGCGGCAGTCTAGTCTATGTCACCAAAACTGACTTGCACTTATAAACATAGGATCAAGGACTTTCAAGTCGGCAGCATTCCTCAATTCATTTCGGAATGTTTTTAACCGTTACAACACTAGCATGAGTAAATTTTCAAAACGACGCGATTCACAATAATATTTTTTTGTATAATATTTAGTTTTATTTACAAAAAATAAAATTATAGTTTAAAAAACTAAAAAAACACGCATTAAAGAAATTTTTAAACCTCCTCCTGAAAATTAATGCTTATGGCGCATTTATTTCGTCAGTTATCGCACTTTTAGTATATTTTAACATAACTGTTATATAAGGAGTAAGCGTGGTTATTTTCGGATTTTGCCCATCTCCACAGCGTATGAAAAAGAGCTAAAATTACTTCCTCTCAGCAAATTTGGTTGAGTTAGCTTTAGCGGTTTGGAAGATATATACATTAAACTATTTAAGGGCGGGGTTACGCCCACCTTTAAAGTAATGAGAAACTGTTATCAAATTATTGGATATTGTCTTCGGTCCTTGACACGTCTGCAAAGTTTCAAGTTGATCAGACTTCTGGAAACCGATAAAAATTAAGCTCAAAGATTCCATTACATACAAACAACCCAAGCTAATAAAAACCTATTAATATGTAGGTATTGTTTTATACTGCTACAATAACAAATTAATCATTAACTGTTTGCTGGAATTAAAATAATTTTTTAACGTCTTACCTTTGGATTGTGCGTAGGACATCAAGTACGCAAAGTCCAAATTTTGCTTACTACGCCATTTCACACGCTCCAAAGAGTCCTGTAATGTTATACGCAATGAGTCGAAATTTGGATAATACGACGGCGATGGTGCTATAATATCAATGAGGCCACAATCCACAAACGCTTCGAAGTTCAACTCGACTTGTTTGGCGATTGCATGCACAACTTCCTCCTCTGATTCGCCAATGAACACAATAATCAACGTCTCATTTTGCTCCTCTTCATTCATGTTTTCAATGAGGTTCTGCAATGTGCTCACCAAATACGTCTGCTTCTCACGCCTCACCGTCGGTATGCCTAATACAATGCTAACATCTGTTCGACCCTTCGTACGTATATAAGCCGGACGCAGTGATGTTGCATCATCAAGCAAATGTGGAAGAAAGTTGTAGGACGTCGGCAATCTAATGACAGCAGATGAACTGAAGAGCTGTGTTGTGTGGGAGTGTGTCGCGTTTTTAATTAATTGCCTTGCTTCTGGGCTCAACGATTGCAGTAGAGTGGGCAAACCTGACGCAGGCATTGCTGATGTGCTCGTGTTCATATCATTTACCGGCGGCAATGGCGCTACAGACGACAAAGTCATTTTGGTCGCATTACTTAGATGTATATACTGTGAAAGTATAGCCACATCTTCCTGCCGCGATCGATACATGGACTCAAGGTACTGCAGACGGAAACGACATTCGGCCAATTGTTGTGACAATGACTGTTCGGTGGATAGTTCTGGACCCATAACAAATAAGATGATAAGACAGGGCGTTAGCACCAGCACGGCGATCATTAATATACAGTTCCGTTCACGTAATTTGAACATTTTCGTTGTGATTTTACGGCTGCGCGTTGGTAGGACTAGTGGATCAAGATCTGCGTGTTTGCCACCGTTAACCATTACACATTAATGTGTTAATCACCTTAAAACGTTTTATACTTTATGACAGGAAATTCACAGACTTTCGTTAGTGCTGTGCAATCTGTTTTGTTTTGAGTAGGTTTCAAAAAGCTATATCAATTCGTATAGTGCGTTAAATGTATATATAGTCCGTTCAATTTAACTTAAATTTTAATAGTTCAATTTGCTAAGTAGAAAAATTGTTATGACCTATACTTAATAAGAGACCGTTGCTGGAAATATTAAATGTGTTTCTAGTAGAGCTTTATAGTTTAGCTTTATACACGGCGTCTTTTGTCTCACTTTAGTTAACGTTAAATGCAGCTGTTGTTGTTCTCATAAGCCGCTTTGCTTTGCTTATCCAATCGATCGCAGTTGTATGGATGTATTTATGTGAATAGTTCATATGGACTTCTGAGGCATAAGAAAATTAACAATTATTATAACGGCACTCAAAATTTTTGAACTATTTAATATAATATATTTTGTAAGTTCTGTTATCTATATATATAAAAATTACGAGTCACGTTTTCCCGGTAAGTTCTAAACTACTGAACAGATTATAGTAAGTTTAGTCAAGTTTGATCCAACTTAAAAAATAGCATGTGCGCAAATTAAAAAAAAATTATAATTTCAGTAAAATGCCAAATGGAACATTCAATATTTTCTCTATTGGAAAAATTTGTTCCAATCATTTTCAAAATTAAACCCTAAGTACAATCCCTTGGATTCTTACACCGGCAATTCCCTCTTATTATAAATATTTAGCTTAATTGAATAGTTGATTAAAAGGTATCCCATCGGATATGAATATATATTTTTTGTTATTGCAATCAAAAAGGCATGTTTCTAGAGTATCCAAACCCCAAAAGCGCTAGTGATGCTATTTCGCGCAATATTTGCGAAAGACACTATGGAAATGTGCAAGGGTGTACCTAACTTAAACTATATCTCCTCAGGTTGAATACTCCCAGAAAACTTCGCTTGGCGCAAAGATTTGCTACCATATCAATACAACATAATATGAACTAGCCATGGTATTAATCCTGGGTTCATACCAACTCAAGCTAATATTATTCCACGTGCAATATGCTTCGGTTGTATCTGTGCCAAGTTCAATATTTTTGACATTGTATATGGTCCGCCAAGGTAAAACAAAGCAAATAACTTTTTTCTTAAAACAATCTTTGGGCTTTACCATAAAATTTAAAATAGACACATAGCTATGTATATTTGCGTACCTTTTATTTGCGCAGTCCAAACATTGTATATGCATGACGGAAAAATAACACTAATAAAACATATGTTCGTCGTATCATTATATTTTCAGACCAACTGTTTTAGGAAATGTTATTAAACGCGACAAGTTAAATAGGAACTTATTGTTGGTTATTCATCACTTGGATTTAATATTCTTCATTCACAAAAAATAAAACTTTGTTATGGCTGGTACTAACTTTAAATGTATGATAATTCAAGAATAATTCATTATTATAGATCAAATATAAATTTATCCCCGAAACTATGTAAAAAAGGTAAAATCAAATATTTGCCCGCATGAATAAAGCCAACCGTAATGGTACAAGGCAGTAGCGAAAGTGCCCATTCACAGTACTTTTTCACCTCCTAGGCGTACGTTCACAATAAAACCAACATAATGCCTCTGGTGAGTTAAGGTGGTGAGCGGTTAAAACGGGTTGCGCATAACAAAAAAGCCGTAATAATTATTTATAAATGTATACACATAATAGTTTATATGACATTATGGTATAGGAAAATATGTGACATATTTTCAAGCATTATAATTAACCTTTTAAGAGACAAACTGAAAATTCAATTTATCTATGAGTGGACGGGAAGAAATAACTATTTTAACAGAATTTGATATAATAAATCATATAAATTATATAATCAATAAAGTAAAATTTATAATTATCATACAAGTCATAATAATTCATATAATCAATAAAACAAAAATTATGATTGTCATACATGTCATAATAATTCATTTAAACAATAAAAGAAAACTTATCAATGTAGATATATCAAGAAATAATTACTGAGCCGATGTTTTCTCTAATGTAAGTATACATTTATTCAATCACAAATATCATTTACGTTTTGTTTTGTTTTTAGTTCTAAGTTAAGTTTTTAAATTTATAGACTTCTTAAATAAATTATCTGTTGAATTTGCAATATCTTTATAGTATAAAATACGGTACGCATACCCGGTAGCTATCTTTGTATTTCAGCATTTAGTGATGAAATATGTACAATATTTATTTTGCTTAACATAAAAATTTAATTTAATTTTATATAGTTCTGGGTTTAGTTTTTAAATACATAGACTTCTTAAATAAATTATTTGTTAAAGTTTCAATATCTTTACACTATAAAATACGGTAGATATATTTCTTTCCTAAAAATTTGATTAAAATTAGCTGCTCAATAGTAATACTGGCAGCACATTTGAATATTTTTGAAATGGACGGACATATTTTTATTAAGGTGAGTAGTTTTTGAGTATTGTTTTTAATATAATTATTATTTTTGTATACATTTATAAAACTTGTCTTTAGTTTCGTTGAATAAGCTTTTTCTAGATTTCACATGGTTGCTTAATTAATAATAATAATAATAAACCCAACGATTACCCTCCTCCCGCCTAACCGACGCGAGGGGCGCAATCCGCATACGTGCGGAATTAGCCGAGTCAGAAAAGGCAAGAGAGTTTTTTAAGTGTTGAGATCTAAAACTGCTCAGCTACAGAAACAAAAATTTCAACAGCTAAGATCTAAAGTTACAATATAATAAATTGTTATATTTTCATTTATTAAGAGAAAACAATAAAGTCTTTTTAATTTTGAAGAGTGAGTCAGATAAGTCAAATGTGCTGGAATGAGAATTAAAATCATGACATATACGGCGGAATGGCTCGTTTAGTTCAAAATTTGATCCACAGGATTTTAGCAGTAAAGGTCTAAACTGCCTCGAAAGGCGATCCGGGATATTAAATTTAATTTCAGACAGGAGAAAAGAACTGCAAACAGTTCCATTCAAAAGTTTCACTAAGAATATTATGCCAAGCATTTCCCTACGACTAGAAAGTGTAGGTAGATTAATAAGTTTTAAACGACTAGTGTATGGAGGTAGACTTAGCCTAGCATCCCATCGGAAATGCGCTAAGGCGAAAAGTAAAAATTGTTTTTGAACCGACTCTAACTTGTCAGAATGGATTTGGTAGCTGGGGTTCCATACCACAGAGCCATATTCCACTATATGTCTAACCAAAGTTGTATAAAGTGTTTTAGTAATATACGGATCTCTAAATTCTTTAGACCAACGTTTAACAAAACTGAGGACAGCTTTTGCTTTCAAGACCATGGTATCAATATGAAGACTGAAATTAAGCTTAGGGTCAATATTAACTCCCAAATCAACATAGTTAAAAACTTGTTCTAGAATATGGTGTTTTATTACATAAGAAGAGGGGTGCACAGATCTACGGGAAAAGCACATCGTCTTACATTTATTGAGATTCAATGGCAAATCATTTCTATCACACCATGCAACCAAATTGTTTAAGTCTGTTTGCAACAGACACCTTTCCTCAGTTGAAGTGTATGATTTAAAAAGCTTTACGTCGTCAGCGTATAATAAAATTTTTGAGAATTCTATTACTGAAGAGATATCGTTAATAAACAACAAGAACAGAATCGAGCCAAGATGACTACCTTGCGGAACACCTGAAGAAACATTAATTGTATCTGAAGATGTATCCTCAAATATCACTCGTTGTGTTCTATTATAAAGATAGGAAGATACCCATTGAAGGAATCTTGGCTGAAAGCCCAGCAGATCAAGTTTATGTATGAGAATCGAGATATTTACTTTATCGAAAGCAGAGAATGTTGATGAGTAGAGAAGGAGCAAATGTTAAATGAAAACTTTTTGAGTACTAATTTGTAATTCCACAAGAGGGAACATCGAAAAGTATAACTTCGAAAAAGAAAAATACACCACACAATATGCGAAATGCTATAAATAGACACAACGAATATTCCTATATGAAAAATCGTTGCGCATACCTATTTAGATTTATGTTTTCAATTTCTATGATATGACAAATTTATAATTATGAAAAACCTTTTGAATTAAAAATCTGTATTACCGGTAAAAACCCCAGAATTCATAATAAAATAAACATTTAATAGGCTATTTTTCCAACTTATGTATGTGCGTTATGTGAGCAATTGCTTATTGAACAAAGGATAACAATAATTCGGTGGCTAAGCGGTCGCGTTTCCACTTTTGTGGTGGCTGAGGTCGTAAGCGGGAAGGAGTTAAGCTCATTCCGAATACGAGCATATACGTTCGAATCGTAAAATACATAAAATTAAAATTGTATTTAATTTTTTTATTTTATTAATTGGAATCTAAGCATATCATAATTCAATTACTTTAATAGCATATTTTACTTCCTGATATAATTAAAATATATCAGGAGAATATGTTCATATGTTTAGGTTTATTGAATATTTCCTTATTATGCGTATTTACACAAATGTGATAATCACACATACATTCTTAAATACACGTACGCTGAAGCTTGCTTCTTCTTGCTCCGCACAAGCAATGACTTTTGTCTACCCTTTTTGCTTTTTGCGAGTTGAACGATCGCAGGCAAGGAGGGATTGGGGCGCACTGCCACATAATTATTTCAGATATAAATTTTATTTATCGAATTTAGTTTAAAAACGAATATAGGTATGAATTTATGGGTATTTATATATATATATAATATATATTATATTACGAAAATAATTCATAAATGCATCAGTATTTTTTAATATAAATTAGCATAATATACTAAGAGTCCTCAGTTAGAACGCCTCTGTGTATAGCGGCAAGCCAACGAAATAACGGCGAGTTCGCGCGGACATTGTGTTGTTGAAAAAAACCAAATGACGACTTTGCCGACAAACATACATATTTATATACATACATACAAACGATTCTCGCATACATATTGACGCCGAATTTTGCGCATCGTGGCGGAGTTGACAAAATTTGTTTCAATCAACAATTTTACGACAATGTCGATCGGCTATGTTGTCTCGTTTGTCCTTTTTGCAGGGCTTTGCTGTTGAAAATTGACTTATGCTCTTTTGAAATATTGCGATTACCGATTGGGCTGCATTTTCATAGCGTCGTATTTGAATAAAATGGGCTAAATCGACAAACTATGAAATAATGATAATAAGTAAACATATAAAAGTACTATATGCAGTGTGCATAGAATATATAGAAGTAGTTAAAGATTTCTTATGAATGGCAATTTTATATAAATTTTTTAATTTAATGCCATATATAGTGCATAATATGCATAAATATTATTTAAACTCGCTAAGAGGTCATGTTGCCAATTCTCGTTTTTGAAGTGAACATCAGACAAATTCTTCAATTTCTAATTTTTAGCAAATGTTGTGAGGAAGCAACTTGTGGGCAACATACAAACGGTAGGATTTTCAGTGATACAAATTGTAAAATTGAAATTTTGCTGATTCTTCAATTTTACTGAAGACATTCAAATTCAATTTCATTCATTTTTATTTTCGCGCATTTGCGGTAGGAATTCTATATGAAAACCAAATGTGGTTTACCAGGCGCACAGAAAAAATAGCGCGGCGCAGAGTTATGAACGAACGCACTTTGCTTTGAAGCAGCGCACGTTCCTTATGAATGAATTTGTTGTCGTTGTAATATGAAATACTTAGAAAATAAGCCGCGAGTTCGCTTGAATATTATTGGTCGATGATGGTGCGTCTACGTTTTTTTGTCACTTGCGCGAATGTTTGATTTTTTGCGAAAGACATATTGAGGTACATACATATGTACATATGTGTACATATATGCAAATATATTTGGACATGCGAATGAAGGAAGGCAATTTCAAGAATATTCACATATAGACATATGAACATTGAAGCAAGTAAACAACAATAGCTGTTTGAGTTCACAGATTAGACATAACAGTTTGAATATTGTCTGTGGTGCTGCTTGTATAGCACACTTCCTTATTGCAATGAAATGTTTTGCCTAAGTTCAAATCCTATCATATTTTTATATATTATACTATTTTATATTTTTATAACTCTTTTTTATTAAATGATATTTGAATTATATTTTAGTATTATTTCCCTCATTATTTATATTTTCTTGTCGGAGGTCAATTACTTTCGTTTTTATTATTTCAATTTTTGTTTATGCGCATACCAATGAACATCTGTCCATATGTATGTATATACATTTTGCTTATAGAGTGGTGTAGTTCGTTGCGTACCCTGATAGGTGTGGTGACATTTTATTTTCGAACTTGCGCGTTTTCGATGTTCCTCCATCGTAATTAACATGTTAGTACTGCTAACATTTGCTCCTTCTCTATTCATCAACATTCTCTGCTATTAGCGAGTTAAAATAATATTTTAATTTTATTCATATTATGCACTATATATGGCATTAAATTATAAAATTGCCATTCATATTGTGACGAACATAGATGATAGAACAAAATCGAATGAACGATAAACTGCCAGAAGCAACTAGTTAGCGAATTCGTAGTTGCCAGAATGTTATAGAACCAATGTTTTGTTACAGATTTACTATATAAGGGCAGAGAATGTTGAAGAGTAGAGAAGGAGCAAATGTTAAATGAAAACTTTTTGAGTACTAATTTGTAATTCCACAAGAGGGAACATCGAAAAGTATAACTTCGAAAAAGAAAAATACACCACACAATATGCGAAATGCTATAAATAGACACAACGAATATTCCTATATGAAAAATCGTTGCGCATACCTATTTAGATTTATGTTTTCAATTTCTATGATATGACAAATTTATAATTATGAAAAGCCTTCTGAATTAAAAATCTGTATTGTCGGTAAAAACCCCAGAATTCATAATAAAATAAACATTTAATAAGCTAGTTTTCTAACTTATGTATGTGCGTGGCGTAAGCAATATACTTATTAAACAAATGATAATAATAAAACGGTGGCTAAGCGGCCACATTTCCACTTTTGTGGTGGCTGAGGTCGTAAGCGGGAAGGGGTTAAGCACAATCCGAATACGAGCCTATACGTTCGAATCCTAAAACGAATTTTATTTAATTTTTTTATTTTATTAATTGGAGTCTAAGCATATCATAATTCAATTTCTTTAATGAGATAATTAAAATATATCAGGAAAATATAATATGTTCATATGTTTAGGTTTATTGAATATTTCCTTATTATGCGTATTTACACAAATGTGATAGTCACACATACATTCTTAAATACACGTACGCTGATGCTTGCTTCTTCTTGCCCCGCACAAGCAATGACTTTTGTCTACGCTTTTTGCTTTTTGCGAGTTGAACGATCGCAGGCAAGGAGGGATTGGGGCGCACCGCCACATAATTATTTCAGATATATATTTTATTTATCGAATTCAGTTTGAAAACGATTATAGGTATGAATTTATTGGTATATATATATATATATATATATAGAATATATATTATATTACGAAAATAATTCATAAATGCATCAGTATTTTTCAATACAAATTAAGCAACATATCAATATATTATGAGCCCTCACTTGACACGCCTATGTGCATGGTGGCAAGCCAACGAAATAACGGCGAGTTCGCGCGGACATTGTGTTGTTGAAAAAAACCAAATGACGACTTTGCCGACAAACATACATATTTATATACATACATACAAACGAGCTCGCATACATATTGACGCCAAATTTTGCGCATCGTCGCGGAGTTGACAAAATTTGTTTCAATCGACAATTTTGCGACAATGTCGATCGGCTATGTTGTCTCGTTTGCCCTTTTTGCAGTGGTTTGCTATTGAAAGTTGACTTATGCTCTTTTGAAATATTGCGATTACCAATTGGGCTGCATTTTCATAGCGTCGTATTTAGATAAAATGGGCTAAATCGAAAAACTATGAAACAATGATAATAAGTAAACATATAAAAGTACTATATGGACTGTGCTTAGAATATATAGAAGTAGTTAATGATTTCATATGAATGTCAATTTGATATAAATTTTATAATTTAATGCCATAAATAGTGCATGAATAATTATGCTACAATGTTAGCACTCACGAAAGATTTCCCTTTTTTAATAAAACGCTCTTTTTATGTTTAAATTAAAAATGTTTATTTTTTTTATTAAATGTTATTTTCACAACCGTTGAACTAAACGTTAATACCACGATTTTTAAAAGGGCGGTAGCGCAGATAGCGATTATACGGTGACGTTGCGCAAAAGAGATCGGAATTATTTCGAATGAGGTGAATTGAAGATCCAATCCCTCTTTTTGTTGATGGTGTGGGCTGTCATCGTGTATGGTGGTAACTTCTGTGCTGACATCGTGTGCAGTGTGGTCGGGTGTGACATTATTTACCCTGAAGAAGCGGTGTAGTTGGAAGGGGAGTTTATAGTCATTTAAACATCCTGGGCCCCCTAGGCGAATATTTTGCCTAGTAGTACAGATATGCTGTAAATGTCCCAGGTATCACGGCGTACTGCAATTGGAGTAGCCGAGGGCGCGGTATGCATGATAATGCAGTAGTGGTAGATCCATATTTACCTGTACGTGTAGGATGGAATCTTTATTTTGAAATGGGTATTATGTTTTTTGATTTAGAAGTTAGTGCGTTTAGCAAGCAACGTTGTTTTGCATTTATTCGATTTGTTGTTGTGACGACGTATTATTAGATGGTATAATTTTGTTTATTCATTTTATTGCCGGTTATCTACTATTATTTTATTATCGGCTTACAGGATGGCGACTCCACGCCTAGCTCAGATATGGCCAGAATGGGTGCTCCTTTGAAACCTTTGAAGAGGGATCTTGCGAGCGTAAGATTTGTGATTTACGGCTACTTTTTAAGTGGATTTGTACACGTATTACAAGTATTTCCCATAAACCACCAATACGAAGGGGGCTTAGATATATGCGATTAGAGCGACCTTTGCTTGTTGTAAGGCTTGGTGCGTCATTGTATCGCATTGGGAGCATGCTGATCGCTTAACTTTATTTTTAAATTGTTTTATAATTTTGAAAAAGTAAGCTACTAGAGCATAATTTGTTATGTGTCGATTTTTTCGACAATTTGGCAAGTAGGAGGGCACAACATATCTCAAGCTTTTTGAATCAGGATTTTTGTATCATTATTGGCAAGAGCCATTCTGCGGGGTCGAAAAGTTACATATTTGTGTTTTTTCAAACTGATCTTGTCAGAAGGGACTATGAGTTTGTTTTTTCGGCCAATTCTTGGAGTGTTGGAACATTGTGAATTTAGTGGTAGTCGTATGACGTACCGACCATTATTTGATCGAGTAGTTGTGGCTTTGTAGAAGTCTTTACAATACTGATCTTCTGGGGTTTTAAATTATATGAGGGGGCATTTTTCGAACTCCCGAAATTTCTGTGATTGTGAATTAAGGTATTCTTTTGAATTTTCGTCAACTTGAGTTGTTGAAGTGGAAACTGGTTCAGTAACTAGTCCACTTAGAATCCAACCGAATATTGTATTTTGGGCTAGAAGGGTCGTTGAAATTTTTTCAACACCTTCAAGCATTATTTGCGGTATAAGGTCGCTGCCTATTAGAATATCTATGTTAGCGGGGGTGTTGCAGTTGGGATCTGCTAGCTTTAAGTGTGAAACATTTTGCCAATGCTTGCTATTTATGTGATAGCTTGGAAGCATATTTGTAAGTTGCGGTAAGACTATAGCTTCTGCTTGTATGTGCTTATCCGCTTGGGGGGAAATTAAGGTAATGGGGCAGATTTTATTAGAGTTTTGAACTACTCTTCCGCCCATTCCTGTAATTTCAAAGTTAGCTTGTTTTGTTGGCAGTTGTAGCCTATTTTGAGCCCTAGACGCTATGAAAGATCGTTGTGATCCTTGGTCTATTAAGGCCCTAAGTTTAAACAGCTCTCCTCGGTGTTCGATGGAGACGACTGCTGTGGGTAGTAGTACCCTACTTTGGTTTTCGCTGTGTAGCGTTTGAGTTTTTTGTGCCTTTGAGCAACATGGTGTCTTTTGGCAATTTTTGGGATTTCGGTTTTTGGGAGTTGTTGTTACCACTAAACCTGTGGTTCTTTTTGTATAAGCGCTTCTTTGGGGTGATATGGGAAATTTGCTGTAATGAAGCATTGAGTGGTGTTTTTTGTGACAATATAGGCAATTGAATTTGCTTTTGCAATTTTTATATGTATGCGCATGTGACAAGCAATTTGTACATAATTTTTTTGATCTCACGAAATAGTTTCTTTCTATAATTTTTAATTTTTTGAATTTCTCGCAAGATTGTAGTTTATGCCCTCTCGTGCATAGTTCGCATGACGTATGATTATTTTGTTCGGATGTGAACGATTGAGATTTGTAAAAGCTTCTGTTTAATTTATTTTTGCTACTAGCTTGGGGTCTATTGAAGCTTCTTTTTTGGTCGTGTTGTACATTTTTTGTTTTAATTAGCTTTTTGTCTACCCTTTCAGCGATTTCGTACTGGGTAGTTAGGAAATCTTTCATTTGTTGCCACGTGGGGCATTTTCTTCGTGATGAGAGCGATTGCTCCCATAAAAGTAACGATTTTTCTGGTAATGCTGCGGTGCATATATTTACCAGAATAGGGTCCCAGCTGTCTGTGGGAATATTTTGTGTCGATAAAACCGACAAACAATTTGAAACAGTGGATTGAAGTTTGATAAATTCTTCACTTGTTTCCTTTTGAATTTTTGGCAAGTTCATTAATACCGATATTTGTTTATCGACCAATATTCTCTCATTTTCATATCTAGATTTAAGAGCTTCCCAAGCCAAATTGAAATTATCGTCATTTAGTGCGAACTGTTTTACTATTACGCCTGCTTGACCTTTTGTTTTGTATCGGAGGTGATACAATTTTTGCGCTTTTGATAATTTTGGATGGTTGATGTATACGGCAGTGAACATGTCCCGGAAGGACGGCCATTCTTCATAACCTCCATAAAATATTTCTGTGTCACATGCGGGCACCTCGAGATGGATGCCCGAACTTGCCTCTTGACTTTGAACTTGTGGCAGCTCTACTCGCTGATGTGGAGTAGGTGCAATTGCTTTTATTAGCTTTAGTTGATCGGAGATCATAGCTTTTGTAGCTTCGTACTGGTCTAAGCAGTTTTCGTATAGTGCGTAAGCCGATGATTTAAAATCGTGTGGTAGATCTGAATTGTCATAATCTACTATGGCGTCATGAGCCGTTTGGAGACGAGTCCAAAAATTGTCAATATTTTGTTTTTTTATTTCCAATAACGATTCAGAAATGTCTTGAATCGGTGAAAATGAAAATCGAGTGCAGTATCGTGTTAATCTGTCACTCTCGGAAATGAATTTGGCAACACAAATATTTTTGCCCTTTATTTGCTTTGTGGTAACCTGTCTTGCGCGTGTAGCTTCTGCAGGTGTAATTTGATTTTTATCGTCATTAACCATTATTGTTTTGTTATTTATTACTATATGTGTCAAAGTTAATTAAAATTTTCTCAGTGTAAACTGATTTAAACGCAGCAATAAATGATAATTAATACCGAATACTATTTTACGTATATACGATTTTTTTTTTTTTCGGACTAGATATATATTTACTTGCGAAATAACTTTTTAATTTGTATTTTATTTTAAATATATATTTGTCAGCGTAATTTAAATTTTCTTAATTTAGTTATTAAGAATGGCACTTTTAATTTAATAATACTTATGTTCTTATGTTGGTGTATTTAGGTACACCCTAATACACGGACTTGTGTGTACATATATATTTATGTGCTCGTGAAATTGAGAGCTCGTTGAAGAGATCAATACGAATTGTTTGTGCGTATGTAATATTTTTATTTTCTAGGGCAATTGAGAGCTCGTTGTAGAGATCAATTTGCTTTTACTTTTGTGTACGCAATCCTGCTTGTTTGTTACAAGGGGTATTGCCGGATAATTGCCTATGAGGACTTTGAATATATGTAAAATTGTAAATATATATGTAACATATGAATGTAAGTATGTTGTTGGAAAAAATGTTTTTTTTGTTTTTAATAATTTTAATTTTTTATAAATTCGTTTATCATATATTTGTTTTATCGCCGTTTGATAATATTCGAAATTTATGATAATTTTTTCTTTTTTGAAATGGATATTAAATAACTTTATTAGGTCCAAAAGTAGGGTATAAAGTTACAGATATTATATATTAATCGCCGTTTGTGTATATAAATGTGTATATATACGTATGCATGTAGGCTCGCACAGCGAAGAGAGCGCCAAAGCAAAGTAAATAATGTGCAGGTATTCGACCGTATGCACTTTGTAAATATATTTTTGTATGTATATATGTTTATTAAAAATATATATTTAACGATATATAGAGATGTGATATATAAGCGTTATTTCGATATGCATATATGTATGTTTGTTTGTTGTGTTTTTATTTGTTTCTCTGTCTTGTTTTAGATTTTCTATTTTGCCTATGCTTACTTATTATGTGCAATCCTGCTTATTGCTTTATTAAACACAAGGGGTATTGCTGGAGAAATTTGCAAGTATATACTTGAATTCGTTTTTGATTTTTGTTTCTTGATGGTGTATTTGAATACACGAAGCTAAGCATAAATAGGCATTGAATTATTGTTGTTCTTAATAATACATCTTTAGGTTGGTATATATATATTATATATATATTTTACCGAACTGTTGTAGTTTGGTGAACGTATTTGTTATTACAGGTTCTATATATATAAAACTGTAATCTTTACATACATATATGCATGATAAAATAAAGGAATAGGAAACGATACGACTCACTTTGGGGTCCACCAAGGAGTTTTGGGGACAATATTGTATACCATATGTGTGTATGGTATACTTGTGTGTTGCCTTTTCCGCTTGTGGCTCTCTCCCAATTTCTGCTTCGCAGTGCTGATTTAGGCTGGTGTGGTTGTTGTTGTGTCCTTTTGAGGTGATTATGTTTTTTTGTTAGTTTTGACTCGCGCCCGTTCTTGTTTTTTTTTTTTTAATTATGTATGTGTTTTTGTTGCTATTCGCGCTCGTATGAAATTTTGTGTTATTTCGCGCCCGTTTTTTTTTTTTTATAATTGTTGTTTTTTACCTCTTGTACATATGTTTGTGTCACTCCACACTTTCTTCTTCTTTTTTTTTTAAATTAACTTTTTAACAATCTCTTTTTCTTCTTCTATGTGTATATGTATGCCAGTTCACTCCACAGCACTTTTTAGTCACTTGTCATATATATATATAAATGTATATTTTGTTTTTTTTGTTCGTTTGCATGTATATATTAACGTTTATCTACTGCACTTCTTTTTTTTTTTTTGTTACTCCATAGTGCCGCTCACTATGGCTCGAAGGACCATGAATAATTATGCTACAATGTTAGCACTCACGAAAGATTTCCCTTTTTTAATAAAACGCTCTTTTTATGTTTAAATTAAAAATGTTTATTTTTTTTATTAAATGTTATTTTCACAACCGTTGAACTAAACGTTAATACCACGATTTTTAAAAGGGCGGTAGCGCAGATAGCGATTATACGGTGACGTTGCGCAAAAGAGATCGGAATTATTTCGAATGAGGTGAATTGAAGATCCAATCCCTCTTTTTGTTGATGGTGTGGGCTGTCATCGTGTATGGTGGTAACTTCTGTGCTGACATCGTGTGCAGTGTGGTCGTTTATGTTGTGAGTGCGTGTTGTGTTCCAAGGTGTGGTGTGTTGTATTAGGGTGTGACATTATTTACCCTGAAGAAGCGGTGTAGTTGGAAGGGGAGTTTATAGTCATTTAAACAGTGCATAATATGAAAAAATATAAATATTATTTAAACTCGAATAGGTCATGTTGCCAATTCTCCTTTCTGAAGTGAACATCAGACAAATTCTTCAATTTCTGATTTTTAGCAAATGTTGTGAGGAAGCAGCTTGTGGACATACAAATGCGAGGGGGAGGTAGGATTTTCAGTGGTGGCTGTCAAATTGTAAAACTGAATTTTTCTCGTTTATTCATTTATTTTCGCATATGCGTAGGAATTCTATATGAAAACCAAATGTGGCTTACCAGGCGCACAGAAAAAATAGCGCGGCGCAGAGTTATGAACGAGCGCACTTTGCTTTGAAGCAGACGCACGTTCCTTATGAATGAATTTGTTGTCGTTGTAATATAAAATACTTAGAAAATATGCCGCGAGTTCGCTTGAATATTATTGGCCGATGATGGTGCGTCTACGTTTTTTTGTCACTTGCGCGAATGTTTGATTTTTTGCGAAAGACATATTGAGGGACATACATATGTACATATGTGTACATATATGCAAATATATTTGGACATGCGAATGAAGGAAGGCAATTTCAAGAATATTCACATATAGACATATGAACATTGAAGCAAGTAAACAACAATAGCTGTTTGAGTTTACAGATTAGACAAAATTATTCGAATATCGTTTGTGGTGCTGCTTGTATAGCACGCTTCCTTATTGCAATGAAATGTTTTGCCTAAGCTCAAATCCTATCATATTTTTATATATTATACTATTTTTTATTTTTATAACTCTTTTTTATTAAATGATATTTGAATTCTATTTTAGTATTATTTCCCTCATTATTTATATTTTCTTGTCGGAGGTCAATTACTTTCGTTTTTATTATTTCAATTTTTGTTTATGCGCATATCAAAGAACATCTGCGCATATGTATGTATGTACATTTTGCTTATAGAGTGGTGTAGTTCGTTTCGTACCCTGATAGTTGTGGTGAAATTTTATTTTCCAATTTGCGCGTTTTCGATGTTCCTCCATCGTAATTAACATTTTAGTACTGCTAACATTTGCTCCTTCTCTATTCATTTATGTTCTCTGATAAGGGCTACCGGATTGTGCAGCAAACACAGTTCTAGTTAGAGTGTTGTCGTGATAAGAGCAGTTAAGTTATAAGCAAGAAGTTGGAAGCTCGAATAACGAGCAATTAGTGTTAAATTGTTGGAATAAGAAATAAAGATAAGTGTGTAGCCATTAACTTGGGACTTTTATTTAACCATCCAATGATCGAACTCAAGAGTGAGTTACAGGTAGACGATTTATCGAGAAATCCGTTACAATTGGTGTCAGAAGTGGGATTGTCAAATAAATTCCCAAAGAGAGAATTGTTTGAAAATGGCCCAGTTTAACGATGTGAAGATTCCACAACTGAAAAAGGAGCTGGAGCAACGTGGCGACAAATGGATTAAAAACTGAATTACAATCACGGTTGAGAGAGGCCATGGAGGCGGAAAACATTTATGTTGAGGAATATGTGTTTCACATGGAATTAGAAGAAGAGACAACAAAGATAGAAGAAAAGGAAGAGGCTCAATGCTCGTCAAAGATTGTGGACATAAACATGGTTTTTGGCGCAATATCGCAAATGTCAACGCAAATATCGACACAAATTAAAGAGCAGGATACACGTATGTCTCAAATATCAACGCAAATGTCGACACAATTTAAAGAGCAAGAAACGCGATTGTCAACGCATTTGGAAGAGCTGTTCGCAGCGCAACATGCCCGTTTTTCAGCACAGTTGTCAGCACCGAAAGAGCTCGACGTGCATATGTCAGGGCAGGTATCCTCACAGTTGGAAGAGGAGGAAGCATGTGAACCAATAAAAGGTTCCTCACAGTTAGAAGAGCAAAAAGCTTGGATACCAGCACAAGTGTCCTTACAGTTGGAAGAGCAGGAAGCGTGTATACCATCACAGGTGGAAGATCAGCATAAAATTGAACCTGAAACGGATGACTCTGTGCAAGAAGATCCAGAATTGGAAGGTGCATTACATAAGGTGGAGTTGAACCAATGTACAACGATTGGAGAAATAACTACAGGAAGGCCAGTCACAAAATCATATTGGGCAGAACGGAGCAGTTTAAAGTTAGTGTATGGCTGCTTGCATCGAGTATGGAAAAGCGAAAATGGGCAAACCTTCCGAGTACTTATGGTTGTTCCAAGGGTTGGAATTCCTGATGTTCTTAACGTGCAGTACAAATGTCCAAGAGGAGGGCACTTGAGAGACATGAAATCCTTGGAGCATTTGAAGCAAAGGTTGTTAATCAGCTATAGAAAGGATTGCGAAATATGCTGAGAACATTGTAGCTAAAGGATCAAGGTCCAGGAGTCATGGGCCAGTTGAGAAAATAGGCGTGTATGAAGATGATCCATTCCCCACCAATAAATTAGGAAATAGTTATGTTTTGGTAGTCAAGGACCATTTCAATGAATGGCCACAAGTATACACAATTCCTAACCAAGAGACTGAACCAGTGGCGGAGGCATTCATCAACAAGTGGGTAAGGAGATTCGGTGTTTCAATGGAGTTACGTTCTGATCAAGAATGGAATCTCGAGTCAGCTCTAAGTCAAGGGATGTACCAGAAACTGAGTATCCGGAAAACGGATGGAATTAACCCCAAGAAGAGAAGGACGGCTAACGATGTCAGCACCAGCCTAGAAGACGAGATGGGGGACATAAAAGCTTTGTGTTTGGTATCGCAAATATGTCTAATCGGGACGATCAGACTTAGGTGGAGGGCAGTGTGACGAACATAGATGATAGAACAAAATCGAATGAACGATAAACTGCCAGAAGCAACTAGTTAGCGAATTCGTAGTTGCCAGAATGTTATAGAACCAATGTTTTGTTACAGATTTACTATATAAGGGCTACCGGATTGTGCAGCAAACACAGTTCTAGTTAGAGTGTTGTCGTGATAAGAGCAGTTAAGTTATAAGCAAGAAGTTGGAAGCTCGAATAACGAGCAATAAGTGTTAAGTTGTTGGAATAAGAAATAAAGATAAGTGTGTTAGCATTAAATTGGGACTTTTATTTAACAATCCAGTGATCGAACTCAAGAGTGAGTTACAGGTAGACGATTTATCGAGAAATCCGTTACAATATGAAATCATTAACTACTTCTACATATTCTAAGCACAGTCCATATAGTACTTTTATATGTTTACTTATTATCATTATGTCATAGTTTGTCGATTTAGCCCATTTTATCTAAATACGACGCTAGGAAAATGCAGCCCAATCGGTAATCGCAATATTTAAAAAGAGCTAAGTCAACTTTCAATAGCAAACCACTGCAAAAAGGACAAACGAGACAACATAGCCGACCGACATTGTCGTAAAATTGTCCATTCAAACAAATTTTGTCAACTCCGCCACGATGCGCAAAATTCGGCGTCAATATGCATGCGAGCTCATATGTATATTTGTATGTTTGTGGACAAAGTCGTCATTTGGTTTTTTTCAACAACAGAATGTCTGCGCGAACTCGCCGTTATTTCATTGGCTTGCCACCATACACAGAGGCGTTCTAACTGAGGACTCTTAGTATATTATTATGTTGCTTAATTTCTATTGAAAAATGCTGATGCATTTATGAATTATTTTCGTATTATAATATATATTATATATATATATAAATACAAATAAATTCATACCTATAATCGTTTTTAAAATAAATTCGATTAATAAAAACTATCTGAATTAATTATGTGGCAGTGCGCCCCTGACCCCTTCTTGCTTGCGATCGTTCAACTTGCTTCACGCAAAAAGCAAAAAGTGTGAACAAAAGTCATTGCTTGTGCGGGGCAAGAAGAAGCAAGCATCAGCATACGTGTATTTAAGAATGTATGTGTGATTATCACATTTGTGTAAATACGCGTAATAAGGAAATATTCAATAAACCTAAACATATGAACATATTTTCCTGATATATTTTAATTATATCAGGAAGTAAAATATGCTATTAAAGAAATTGAATTATGATATGCTTAGATTCCATTAATAAAATAAAAAATTAAATAAAATCAGGATTCGAACTAATATGCTCGTATTCGGAATGAGCTTAACTCCTTCACGCTTACGACAAAAGCCACCTCAAAAGTGGAAATGTGGCCGCTTAGCCACCGTTTGCTCAATAAGCAATAGCTCAAGCAACGCACATACATAAGTTGGAAAAATAGCCTATTAAATGTTTATTTTATTATGAATTCTGGGGTTTTTATTGGTAATACAGATTTTTAATTCAGAAGACGTTTCATAATTATAAATTTGTCATATCATAGAAATTGAAAACATAAATCTAAATAGGTATGCGCAACGATTTTTCATTTAGGAATATTCGTTGTGTTTATTTATAGCATTTCGCACATTGCGTGGTGTATTTTTCTTTTTCGAAGTTATATTTTTCGATGTTCCCTCATCTGGAATTAGAAATTAGTACTCAAAAAGATTTCATTTAACATTTGCTCCTTCTCTATTCATTTACATTATCTGCTTTAAGAGCATATATTAAAATAAACTGATTTTATTTTGAAAAAATATTAAAGTTTTACATATAACTATATTTTTGGGGCAACTTTTTCAAAAATTTAAAGAAAGTAGCACTATGCCCTATGACACCTCTCAGCTGTTGCTTTGCTTACATCCCTTTACGATCCGTATACTATTTCAAATTGGAAATTGCAGTGCATTGCCAATGTTGAACACATTGTTCAATTAAAAGAGTATCTGTTGATTCCCCTATTAATTAAACCAAAAATTTGCCAATTTAAGTACAATTATCCGGGGGATATTGTATTGATAAATCCCAACTAAATTAATAATAAAATAAAAAAATTTATTTTATATGACATATATCTGAAAAAATGTTAATGGGATGGCAACACTCTGAAAGTTAATTAATAATAAAATGAAAAATTAGATTTTATATGAAATATATTTGAAAGATGTTAATGGGATTGTAACACTCTGAAAGTTTTTTTGTGATATAGCAACAAAAACGTTTCAAAATCTTAATAATATTAAAGGCCAATTCAAATAGAACTTTTGCTTTGCATCAGATATTTGTTTTGACAGAAACGTTCGATGTAGCGAAGCAGAATGTTGAGTAACTCTCATTTTTTTACGCTTTGCGAAGCAACAGTCGCTTTTTTATTAGAGAGAAACACTGGAAACAAAGTATTCATTGTGGCATACCGTTGCTTTTTCCCCTTCGTTGTAAAATTATGACTTTTCAAGCTAAACGAGGAAAGTTGTATATGAATGGGACATAATGTGTATATCGATGCACGAAAAATATTGTAACAAACACGAATGCCAGATCAAGACAGAATCAACGATAAACTGTTAGAACCAACTAGATAGCGGAATTCGTAGTTGTCAGAATTTTCGAGTTAACAATCTACTATACAAGGGCTGCCGGCCACAGCAAACACAGTTCTAATTAACGTGTTGTCGTGTAAAAAGCAATTGAGCTTTTAGCAATAATTTGAAAACTCGAATAACGAGTAATTGGCCGATTTAATTGTAGTTCGCGGAGAGGATCTTTCAATTCATCCCCTTCAGTTTTAATTTTGTCCCGATCTTTTGAAATCTCGAAATCTGCGATTACAATTATTCTATATCCGTTGACATCTGCGATATTGCAGCAAAAATCATGTTCATGTCCACAATCTTTGACGAGTTTTGAGCCTCTTCCTTTTCTTCTATCAACGTAGTTTTTTTCTTTGATTCAAATTAAAACACATATTTGTCAACATTGATGTTTTCTGCTTTACAACATTTTATGCTAAATCACGTTTTTCCAGCTCGTTTTTAGATGTGGAATCTTCAGATCGTTAAATTTGTCCATTTTAAAACAATTTCCTTTTTGGGTATTTTTTTGACAATCCCACTTCTGAGACCAATTGCAACCGTAAATATAACTCATTCTTGAGATCGATCACTGGATTGTTAAATAAAAGTCCTAATTTGCTGGCTATACACTTATTTTTATTTCTAGTTCAAACAACTTAACACTTATTACACATTTATTTCCGAATATCCAGCTTCTGGTATATCTCCTGTATAAGAGCTGATTCAAAATTTCTCCCTTGGTCAGAATGTAGTTCTATTGGAACACCATATCTCGATACCCAATTTTTGATGAATTCATCCGCTACTGTTCCTGCCTCTTGGTTAGGAATTGCGTATACCCGCAGTTGAAGGATTTAAACACACCATCATTTTTCTTATGCCCTTCCGTAGATTTTTCCAGTGCTTTCTGCATGTTTTAAATTTTTTTAAGTAATTGGTTCACCCAAGTGTGTTTCTCTATTTCTACTTTGTGAGCTTTAAATGTTTTATTGCAAAGCAGAGATGCAGTTTCCTGTGTCAGAGCATAGGAAACGGTTTCTGCAAACGTCAATTTTGGACATGCTAATGCAGCGAAGCGTGTAGTGTTATCTCGTATTTCATTGACGAAAGTCTGAATTTTCGTGTCCTCGATGTATTCCATGGATTTATGTGCATAAGCTAAGTGAGCTCAATCTCTGTAGCAAACTCCTGCAACGACCCATTTGCTTTCTGGCGGCGATTTCGCAACTCCATTTGAAAGATCTGCTTCCTGTGCTCACTACCATACCGTCTTTCTAATGCACCCATCAACGTTTTATAACTACTCACCTCGCAGTTTGGAATGGTCTGTAATATCTCCACTGCAGATCCTTTTAATGCCACAAACAATGCAGCGTTCCAATTATTTGAAGATGCCGTCTTTTCGAATCTTAAAAACGTGGAACGGAACAGTGCCATCAAAGGATGAAGGTTTTACCTTGGCAGATACTCTTGACACAATGGCCGATTTAATTGTAGCTCGCGGAGACGATCTTTCAATTCATCCATTTCAGTTTTAATTTTATCCCGCTCTTACGAAATCTGTGAGGACGCTTCTGCTATTTGTGAGGTCACCTGTGCTGATATACGTGCATCTTGCGCTGCGAACTGCTCTTCCAACCGCGTTCCTAACGAGGACAATTGGGATTGTTGTGTCAACATTTGTGATGACACCTTTGCTATTTGTTGAGTTATACGTGCATTCTGCTCTTTAAATTGTGTCGATATTTGCGTTGAAATTTGCCATATTGCTGCAAAAATCATGTTTATGTCCACCATTTTTGACGAGCAGGGAGCCTCTTCCTTTTCTTCTATCTTTGTTGTCTCTTCCTGTAATTAGATGAGAAAGACATATTCCTCAACATTAATGTTTTCCGCCTCCATGGCCTCTCTCAACCGTGATTGTAATTCAGTTTTTAATCCATTTTTCGCCAAACCACGTTGCTCCAGCTCCTTTTTCAGTTGTGAAATCTTCAGATCGTTAAACTTGGCCATTTTCAAATAATTAACTCCTTGGGAATTTATTTGACAATCCCACTTCTGACACCAATTGTAACGGATTTCTCGATAAATCGTCTACCTGTAACTCACTCTTGAGTTCGATCACTAGATTGTTAAATTAAAGTCCCAATTTAATGACTATACACTTATCTTTACTTTTATTTCCAACAACTTAACACTTATTGCTCGATATTCGAGTTTACAACTTATTGCTTACAGCTTAATTGCTTTTTACACAGCAACACCCTAATTAGAACTGTGTCTGCTGCACAGTCCGGCAGCCCTTATATAGTAAATGTTTAACAAAAGTTCGCTACTAGAACATTCTGGCAACTACGAACTCGCTGTCTAGTTGCTTCTGGCAGTTTATCGTCGATTCTGATTTGTTCTGGTATTCGTGTTCGCCACAATACAATAGGTTTGTATCTTAACTGTTAACTAGCTAGCTAGCAAAATTTCCGCTGAAAAAGCGTTTCTTAACCCAAAAAACTAGCAAAAGAGGGCACAAGTTGACTGCGTAAAAAGCTGAGAGAGCTGCTAATTTCTGCATATGAAGAAACAGCTGTTAAAGCTCATGTATATACAAGCAATATTTGACGCATTTGCTTTGATTTTGTTTATATAGAATTGTGAAAATAAAAATTCTATGGATTAATTTCCAAGTGTTGATATGAAGTGATTGTAAAAAATAACATTTTGACATTTTCTGATAGATATGCTAGTTTTCCGTTTTTAGTTTTTCGTTATTCCGCTCTTTGTGAGAGTACCTGGCAATTTTCTTCTTCCTGATAGCGAGCAGCTACTAGCAGTTAAGATACACCGCTAATGAGATGTTTACAAGATTTTATGAAGGTGCTATGTTTGTACCAAGAACAAAATACATGACTTTTAATAAAAATCTTAGCTTTTACATAAAGAGATAAAGGTCTTATTGGCATCTTACATAATATTAATTCAACCCCAATATTGTCATTGTATGTTTTTCATAATAATCTCATATCGTGAATACCATTCAAATAGTTATATATGTTATCAATAGTGCGATTCGATTGTGAAAAAATAGTGCGGCGGGGACTTTTCATATCATCACGTTTTGACACTATTGCAGTTTAAGACAAAAGACAGCAGTGAACATGGCAGGTTATCAAATACAAGAGAAAACACCTGCGTTCATACACAAAAATATATTATCCAAAGGGGACGGTATACAAATTGATGCAATACAATTATGTCACCGCGACAAAGTACTAGATTTCCTACGATCGCATTACTATCTGGAGGAGCCTTTGACAATCGGAAGTTATCCAAAAGAACAGGATCCGGAGGATGAAAAATTTAACATGTCACAGATAACTCACGGAACTTGTTTAATGGCACTGAATGAAGAACGCATTGTTGGAGTTTTAATTTCCGGACTAAAGCATAGTAACGAAGCCGATCATTTGTTCGAAGATGCCGCAAGATTCGGACCCACTAAATGGGGTACTGCCTTAAAAATCTTGGCATGCGCTGAAAGAGAATCCAATGTGTATGTACGATATAACGTTTTAAAAGCATTGCATATTCATATATTAGCTGTTGACGCACAACTGCGCGGTCATACAATTGGCGCAAGTTTGATAGAAGAGATAAAAAAGCTTGGTCGGCACTTGGGTTATCCACTTTTGACTTTGGACTGCACTAGTTATTATTCAGCTAAACTATGCGAGCGTCTACACATGGATCTTGTGAATGTTATAAAATATGACGAGTATCTGGATAAAGAAGGCAAACCTATTTTCAAGCCTCCGCCTCCGCACCAATCCCTTAAAACATATGCAACCAGATTATAAATTTTTTAATATAATAGTAAATTTTTGCTATAACTGTCAGCAGAAATAAAAATTGATTTGATGTCTCACAGCTGATAGTATTTCGAATGAATAAATTATTTATATACAAGTTGTGTTACTTCGGAGTGTGCTTCCTTTTACGAAATTTTTTTTTTAATCCATATCATAACTTTTTTTTGTTTTACTCATGAATTTCTTGTTTACATTTTAATGTTGTTGTTGTTGTTGTAACGATTACCTAGTATTTGGGTGATAAATTCCAGATTCGTTGTCGCCGAGGTCATCAAACGGGAGGCCCAGGAGACGAGCTGTTTCGACGGGGTCGGACCATAGGGAGAGGGGTGTTAGATGAGTGGGGTTTGTTGGGCATGCAAAGAGGTGGTTAGTGTCATGCGGAGACTCATTGCACGCAGGACATGCGTTTGGTATGTCGGGGTCTATTCTGGATAAGTAGGAGTTTAACCTGCTACAGTATCCAGAACGAAATTGCGCGAGGGTCACTCTGATTTCGCGAGGCAACTCGAGCTCTACATCTGCTATGGGTGGTGGTTTGACTCGTAATACGCCATTCACTGAGAGGGAGTCGGTGAAGGTGTTGATGGCTCCACTGTGAATGGCGGTCAGTGCCTGTCTGAAGTTCGTTGCGTCCGAAGTCCGGTCGGCGTACTGTCTAATGTCGTCGACGTAATCAAGGAAAGACCTCTTGATGTTCCTAGAAGGCCCGACGTCAATATCGTGCAATCATCAGCGTACAAGGTCACGGAAATTCCCTCTGGTGGTTGAGGGAGTTTCGAGATGTAGAAATTAAACAGTAAAGGGGAGAGGACACCACCCTGCGGAACCCCCTGTTTAATTTTTCTCAGTTTGGAGTTTTGACCTCGAAATTGTACGGATGATTGCCGACCGCTCAGGTAGTTTGTGGTCCACCGCTTCAGAAGGGAGCGTAGATTGTTCGATGTCCTCCAGTAGCGTTGTGCTGTGGTGGTGCTGTACACTTTCTGGAAGCCATGCTGATGTTCTGCTAGGCTGAAGTGGTGAGCGAACGTCGGGAGTAACAAGGCTTCAAGTGTCTTCACTACTGGGGAAAGGAAAGTTATCGGGCGATAAGACTCCCCTTTGTTGGCGGGTTTCCCAGGTTTCAGTAGTGGGACCACTCTTCCGACTTTCCATACATCGACAAGTTGAGGGCCTTGGTGAGATAGTTTACTCCCATCGAGCCTAGATGTTTTAGCATCAGCATGCTTATTCCGTCAGGGCCAATGGATTTGGACGATTTGGCCTTTGTGATGGCACTCTGAACCTCCCCATCGGTGAAAGTAAGTGGCGCGCGGTCTTTGGGCATTTTGCGCAGCCGTCGGGTAACACATCGTTTGGCCTTGTTAATTGAAGGGTGCATTGTAAACTGCCGGCTAAAATAGCTCGCGCACTTCTTCGGGTCCGAGGAGGCATGGCCATCGAATTGAAGTTCAACCCGATCGTCATGTCTCCTCGGATTTGACAGGGCCTTGACAGTAGTCCAAAGCTTACTCACACCGGTGGAGAGGTTGCAGGACTTCAGGTGCTCTATCCATTTTGTAAGCTTATGATGGTTTACCATTTGCCGAATCTCTAAATTGAGATCCCTTATTCGGGGATCACAAGGATCGGCATGGCGTAAGGTGTCGCGCTCATTTGCTAGTACAGCTGCTTCGGCTGGGAAATTAGGGCGGAGTTCAGCGATTCTTTCAGCCGGTATGAAGCGAGCAGTAGCAGCGGCGATCACCTTGCGGAATTGACGCTCGCCAACGATGACGTCCGTGTTGTTGTTGTTGTTGTGAGGAATCCGGTCCGTAGGAATGGGTAGTGCGTTGAAGGTGCTCTCGGTAAATTCTGTGAAGCCAACCCAGTTAGCTTTGTTAAAGTTAACAAAAGTCCACAGAAATAAAGTCATGAGGTTTCTCGATCGAGATAATTATGGCCAGATGGTCTGATGCGAGACGTAGCATAGGTCGCCAGGTTATACTATTTATCAGACCACCGCTAGCGATGATGGCAACATACGTCGCACTCCACACGTGTGGTGCGCAGAACGAAACACGACAGAAAGTGACACCAGCCAGTGCAAGAATTGCATTTGACTGATGTGACATTCCGGCGTATTACGGTCTGACACACGGAACAGACTGTGCGAGGAGCCAGGAGTTGCTGGGTGGTTCTCGCACGAGGATTGGAGCTGGATGAAGGTTGGGGGGGGGGAGGTTGGTCAGACTGGGAGTTATGCTGTCTGTGTGAGCTCCTTAGGGCCGTGTAGGTCCTTTCTTGGCCACTCGACTGGAGTGGCGGCGCAGTGCGCGAACATGGTGCAGGTTGCACAGCCGTTTACATTTTAATGATTTTGTATGGTTTACAAGCTATTCGTACCTAGTTATAACTTAAAAATAAAAAACACATTTTTCATTGGTCGAAATCTCTTTAATTTAGTTTTGAATCCTCAAAACAAACCAAAAGGTTAATTTTAACTATCTTCGCTTCTTGAGAGACCCCATGACAGGGATAATGGGATGCCCAACTCTTTCCAGTGTGAGAGCGCCTCAAAATTAGCGTTTTTTATAACATTTTCCATTGCAGCCAGATCGGACAAAATAATTTTTGGGGATTTAAATTAAAATACCCTACATTTATTAAGATTAAATATTATATACATGTATCCGTTAAACATATACAGAAACTATTTAAACCCTTTTTAGTGATTTTGTAATATATTAAAACAATTGATGTTTGAACTTTCAATACTTAATCAAAAGAATAAATGTATTAGCTCTCAATAAATAAATGTTTTTTATAATTTTTAATTGAAAAGTAATACATTACTATATTTTTTTTGCAGTTTGGATACTCGACACTTACAGCGTGTTGCGTAAATCATTTCAATATTGGGATGGTGGTCTCACATTTTGCTTGCAAGGAATTACCACTAATGTGAAAGAACAATATTTAGAATACTCGCTATTTATATTTTCAAGGAAAAACTTATGACGGGAACGTTCTAATCTATCGGACAGTATATATATAGCTGTAATTTTTTTATAAAATGATATTCGAACTCTATCCTTTGCCCTTAAAAGACATAAATATGAACGCATCTTACTATATCTAGGTAAATATAAAAGAGTAAAAGTAACTCCATTTTTATTAAAATTCATTCATATATACGTTTAATACTGCTAAATGTTATTAAATATTTAAATTACCATTTTTCATAATATATCTATTCTTCTATGCATATTTGCATATTACAAATAAAAAATAGATAACAAAATTCAAATTTCGGAACGCATAAATTCATTTGAAACTGAGCGCTATTTTAACCATGAAAAGAATGTCAAAATTAAAAAGAATGATGAATTGCGTAGCAGCGAACTGTTACGAACAAGAATACCCGAGCATGAGCCCCACGGTCCCTTCGTATTTCCTTGTTGTCCCCTCGTCCACAATAAACCGGTTTGGGCGGCAAGGGAGTCCGCTTAGCGCCAGCGGTAAATATTTAAATAAAATATAAATAAAAAATTGGCAAATATTTATGACTATCAAAAACCGAATTTAGCAAAATTTACCATCACTTTATTCTGATATTTTTATGTGCATTGACTTACTTCAAATACTCCTTAACAGTATTTTGGGGAAAACTTTAGTATAACGTCCCACGCTTTCGGGGATAAAATGGGTATGGGCGGATAGAGGAGATCCTCCAGATCAAGAATATATATAGATATAGCCGCGGGAAACTTATAGTTTTCGAGATATTTAGGTTTAAAGTTCAAAATTTTGACTATTTAAAGTACGCATTTTTCCCATTTCGAATGAGTTATACACTTATATTTTCCACTTTTATATCGACTAACACTTCACTAATTCGTTTGTACACATTTATTTTACATTATATAGTGCAAAAATAGTTTAATTCAATAATTAAATTATTGTTAAATTCTATTAATTCTGACAATAACAAAAGGGTTGCAAAATTTCAAATAACCAGTGTTACCTTATCGACATCTTTTGTAATTGAACTGAAAGAAATTAAAACAGACAATACCCCAAATACAGGAATCCAAAACCTAGAGAAATAAACTATTACAAAGCATTGATGTTAAGTATTATGTTATACCCTCTATGACAATATTACTTTTTCAAAAAAAATAACCCTTGCCGGTCCAACACCGGGGTGTATCAAAATAATTTTCGTGCAGAACTTCTTTTTGCGTTGGCGGCCTTCGGCCGCGCTTGAAAAAAATAACCCTGGTCGGTCCAACACCGGGGTGTATCAAGGTTTTTTTGCGCAGAACTCCTTTTTGGGTTGGCGGCCTTCGGCCGCGCTTCAAAAAAATAACCCTGGTCGATCCAACACCAGGGTGGATCAAGGTTTTTTTGCGCAGAACTTCTTTTTGCGTTGGCGGCCTTCGGCCGCGCTTCAAAAAAATAACCCTGGTCGATCCAACACCGGGGTGGATCAAGGTTTTTTTGCGCAGAACTCCTTTTTGCGTTGGCGGCCTTCGGCCGCGCTTCAAAAAAATAACCCTGGTCGATCCAACACCGGGGTGGATCAAGGTTTTTTTGCGCAGAAATTATTTTTGCGTTGGCGGCCTTCGGCCGCGCTTCAAAAAAAATAACCCTGGTCGATCCAACACCGGGGTGTATCAAAGTTTTTACGCGCAGAAATTCTGTTTGCGTTGTTTCCTGTATCTAGGGTACAATCTCTCTGTTTATTTTATTTTTCTTCGTTTACCAAATATATTAGTATGGCAACACTGATGTTTTGACATTCACAACCATTTTGTTATTGTCAAAATTAATAAAATTGAAGAATGATTTAAATATTGAAATAAAGCTATTTTTGCAGCATCTAATATAAAAAAAATTTCTAAAAACGAATTAGTCAAGTGTTAGTGGATATAAAAGTGAAAAATACAAGTGTATAATTCATTTTAAATAGCAAAAATACGTACTTTAAATAGTTGAAATTTTCAACTTTAAACGTAAATATCTCGAAAACTATAAGTTTCCCGCGGCTATATCTATATATATTCTTGATCTGGAGGATCTCCTCTATCCGCCCATACCCATTTTATCCACGAAAGCGTGGGACGTTATTCTAAAGCCGACCCGTATTTTGCGTTAGGTGAAACTAAAAACAACAAATAAAAAATACACAAATAAATCTTATATTTTTATCGACCTTCTAAAAGCATGGATGAAATGATCCAAACTCTTTGATTCGAGAGGGCGCTGTCAAAGTCTAAATTTTGTATAACAAACAGTGGTGCCACTAAGGAAAGAAAAAAGTTTTGAGATGTTTTAATGTATTTCTTGGGTATTTTTCGGTTTCCATTTTACAGAAAAATATACATAATTAAAATTAGTTTAACAAGCTAGATATCGTATATGGCGTCTAATTATATGTACATGTATATTTTAATCACAAAAGATTTTCAAAATTAACGTTTAAAACTAAATTTAACAAAATATTTTAATATTTCAAAACACTTACAAGTTTTAAATAACCTAAACATGAACCTTATTTCCAAAATATTTTTCTATAAATAAATATCTTTTGATAATTTATTCGGAAGTCAAAGTTTACATAACATTTGCTGGGAATTCTAACCAAAATATGTATATACGTTGACAATTGGTACTGCTAAGCAAAACAATACTCTGCGACAAAATACTCGCTCTTTCTTAAAAACAAAACTATATTAAATATCTTTAAATAAAGATAAGTTATATACGTAAAAGTCACCAAAACATCTGATTTCACAAATTACCTAGTGATTTCGCAATTTATTTCTGCGGGATTCGTAGTGGTAGTTCCTTGTTTTACTTGTCATCTGTTCAGTAGCTCATGAACTCGTGTTTTTTTTGGCAGCACTGAAAGTTCATGAGCTCTCTCAGAAGGCAAAGAGAGGAGTTTCGAATCATTTTATCTATGTCTAAAAGTATCCAGCAAGTCACGGTACCAAAACTTCAAACATTGAAAGAATTTCCCAATTTAAGAAAGTAAAAGAAACTTTAACAAAAATCTCAGGTAGTGCTGTTGGGTAACCGGTGATTTACCCGAGCATATTGTAACGGATTTCTCGATAAATCGTCTACCTGTAACTCACTCTTGAGTTCGATCACTGGATTGTTAAATAAAACTCCCAATTTAATGGCTACACACTTATCTATATTTCTAATTCCAACCCCTTATTTCAAAACTTATTGCTCGTTATACGAGCTTACAACTTCTTGCTTATGTCTCAATTGTTCTCATCACGACAGCACTCTAACTAGAACTGTGTTTGCTGCACAATCCGGCAGCCCTTATATAGTAAATCTGTACCAAAACATTGCTTCTAGAACATTCTGGCAACTACGAATTCGCTAACTAGTTGCTTCTGGCAGTTTATCGTTCATTCGATTTTGTTCTATCATCTATGTTCGTCACAATATTAAAAATATTTTGCTTAATTTTTTTATTTCTGATAGGTCTCTCTGGTAAATATCGTGTGATTTTACCTAATCCTGCAGTTACACGATCAAGAAGTTGCTTTCAAGTTGATCACACAATCTATTGTACTTTTCAAAATTCATTTAAATTGACAGCCGTCGTCATGGAAAGTTCTGCACGTAATAATTAGTTTATTGAAAAGTTGGAATGGGAAAAAAGAGATGAGTTGAGAAAGGCTATCTGTTATATGAAAAAAAGATATATTTAATAATATATTTAAAATCCAAATTTTTTGCTTTTTTAACTTTAGTTCTGCACTATAAGTTATTCGAGAGACACAGAAATTTAAATTTCTGGAGACAATGGTTGATGTACTTATATTTTGAGATCAACCCATGAATATAACAAAAAATTCATATTTGGCTAGTTGCATGGAGTTTCTTTGCAAAACTATAATCAGCTGTTTTAATTTGATTGTCAAGTTGTCCCACGACTTGAGTTGAAAAATTGATATCAAGACGGCGTTCTAGTTCAAAAACTGAAAGTGGGGTAGGAGAAAAGTGTGAGTGTATGCAACTTTAAAGCAATTTCTTGATCGTCGCATGTCTGGATAAAGTTGACTTCTTTGGGTAAATAAAAGGTAACCGCTATATCTATAGTAATTTTAAATTAAATTTTAACTACTTTTAGTTATTTTTTTTCTACAGTCGGAGATAAAATTAAAATATTTTGCGTTTCTTTGTATCTTCTTTTGATTTTCAACACATACTTTAATACATTTCTCATACAGTTTTTGAAAGTCTAAAATTATGAGTACGAGATGTTAATTATAAATATTGTAACGGAATTCTCTATAAATCGTCTAACTATAACTAACTCGTGAGTTCGATCAACTGAACACTTATTACAACTATTCGAGCTTACAACTTATTGCTTATAGCTCAATTGCTCTTTACCAAGCAACACCTTAATTAGCCAAATGGTTTAAGTGGTGGAGAAAAATCTGGATACGCATATATTTTCTATCTTTACCTTTTACTTATATTAAAATAAAATCTTAGACCAATTTAAGTTCTCTGGTAAATACTTTCATTCAATTAAACAAAATCTTATTAAATGTATTATAGGTATAAAAGGATGGTAACGCTGGCCGTTGTTAAAATATTCTGTTACAACGGCAGCACAGTTTGGGGAGTTTATTTTTTTCAGTCTACGACACGCAGTTAAACCAGAGAATGTTAAACAACGGGGAAGTGAATTTACTACGACCGAAAAGTTTGGTAATTTGGTAGGAAACAAAAATATTTATAAACTTAGTTGTACATTCATGAAACTGTGCTAAAACAAAATAAAAATAATAATAAACTTGTAAGTGTACGAAAAGATAATATTGTCTCCTAGATCACCTCTTAGAAAGTGTATAAATATACCAATACTAACGTAGAGTCCGTACATTAGTGGAGAGTGTGGAATGTAAGGGTGTCAAGGAGTTGCCATACTCGGAGAGAAGAAACATTTTGGAGACGTGTTGCAACCCTGTGTTATGGATAGCTCTCCACAAAATCGGCTTTGAAAGAAAACAAAAACAATTTGAAATATCGCATCAAAACAAGCAGTCAAGTGAATCGGTTGTGGATGTTAGAGTTTGATCTCCTTTGGGCTACATCGTTCTAACTGTATATACTAATAAATTTAAAAGAAGTTGTAGTGCTAAAGGAATTAAAATACTATTGTTCAAATCTGAACTTAAAAAGAAAAAAGTAGTTAAATTACCACTCGTTTCTGAACAAAATTGAATTCGTCGTGACAAATGAACTCGCTGATATTTTGACGAGCAGTTAATCGGAAAATTACGGTTTTTGTTTTGTTGCCTGAAAAATTTTTAACAACAATTTTACGCGAATTCAATAAGCACTTGTAAAGCGACTGGAAGAAGTTAAGCTCAAAAGCAGACAAAGAAAATTAAAGACTTCTGAACAAGTGATGGAAGTAGCTTTAAATACGGTCGTGGCGTCCTCGACGCATACGTTTAAATTGTTGGACGGCAGATATGGAACATTGTTGGAAAGCAATAAGAACAACAACAACAAAATTAATACAGAAAATAACGGCGTCATTGGCGTTAGTCAAAGCATTTTAAATATTTTTGGAGCACCTGAGAAATTTATTAATGACAGAGGTAAATATTTTATAGTTAATATCTTTCAGAGGAGTAAGTCATAAATCATAAATGTATATATTTTTTCGATTGCTGATTATACATCTAACAATAAATATACGTTAGAGGCACAAACGTTTAAAAACGAACTGAATATAAAAAACAACAATGACAAAGATATCGATGTTCAGGATTTGCTTGCAAACCAAAAAAGTCAACTTCAATTACTCCAGTGCAATAATACTAAGCTGATGTTGGAAGGTCAACAGGCTACAACTTCTTTAAAAACTACGACTGACTTATTGGCCGCTTTAAAAATAACAAATACCAAAATAAATGAAAATAGACAGAACAGTTCAAATGCATCGAACCTTACGACATCATCACTATCAACGCCGTTACCAACATCTTTAATTGTAGAAAAAACAACAACGAATTCCAATATCTCAATATTGAAAGCAGTCTCAAGTGGAACTCCAGGAAGAAGCAACAACTCTGTGGGTAGTATTGTCACCAAGAATGGTTTACAAATTCCGTCCGACATACTTGATGATTTGGCAAGTCGTTTTATTATTAATGTTCCTGATATGGAATTGAACAATCTTATTCGCATTTGCTTTCAAATTGAGTTAGCGCATTGGTTTTACTTGGATTTCTTTTGCGCTGCGACCGGAGATAACCCACAAAGCGAAGAATTAAGAAATAGGAAATTACCAACATGTGGAATGAAGCAGTTCGCGATACAGATATTTAAGGTATATATTGGTAAATTATTACATATATTATTCGCAATTTTCTTTTCTTAATAGCATATTCCATTTCTACGTGAACAATTACCGTCTATCGATAAAATATTGGATGATTGGAAAAATTATAAGCTCTCAGTTCCCACATATGGGGCTATCTTAATATCTGAGGATCTCAATTATTGTCTTTTAGTGCAATCATATTTTGCAAAAAGTTCATGGGGTTTTCCGAAAGGTAAAGTCAATGAGAACGAAGATCCGGTGCATTGTGCCACAAGAGAAGTAAGTTTGATATATAATTTTGAATTAAAACTGGATAAATATGTTATATCTATTTTAATTTTTCTTAAACTTAAGGTATATGAAGAGACTGGTTACGATATAACGAATTTAATAGTACCAAGTGACTACATTGAGGCTGTTTTCAATTATCAATATACACGCTTGTATATCGTGCGCAACGTATCACTTGATACAGAATTCTCACCGCGAACACGCAATGAGATAAAATGCTGTGATTGGTTTCCGATCGACTCGCTCCCGGTCAATAAAAATGATGCCATATCAAAAGCCAAATTGGGTATAAACGCCAATTCATTTTTTATGATAATGCCATTTGTTAAACGGCTTAAAAAGTGGGTAAATGATAAGCGCTCGGGAATAGAGACTAGACGTAAATTTTCCGGTGGTGGCAGAAGTATCTCGCCCGAAACAATGAATGCACCTACATCACTGTGTACAACAGTGACGGCAGCCACCCCTTCTACTCTAGGTGGTAGCAATCAAAATAGTATAAACCAAAAGCAAACAAATGTGAATAATAGTAGTAAGAAAAATAAACAACATACAAATAATGATGATAAGCATAAAGCTTCAAACATTAATGCAGGAACTAATTGTATTAATGGCAATAATAATGGAATATCGGCCACACCAACAAGTACCAATAAAAACTATAGTAATCGTTCAAAAAGACAACGCCATAAATCTATGGGGGATTTGGATTGTAATTCAAATAACAATTTTAAAAATTCTGTTCACGTAACGGCTGTTTCGGATGGTGTTGAATCGCCAACCGAATCAACAGTAAAAGACTCTGGCAGCTGCAGAACAGTCTCTAACTATAAACGCAATGGCAGCTCAGCAAAATATCTTGCTGCCGGCAGCAACAATAATGGACCGTATAACAACCATATAAACGGTGCAGGCTGCACTTCATCAAAACGCCAATTGTTTCATAGTCAAAGTCAAAATGGTTGCAATCAAAGTGGAGAAAAGGTAAGAAATATGTTATATAATGAGTTTCTCATACCCATACCAACAAATAATGAGAATTTTCTACGCCCTATTGCAAAAAATTCAGACGCTTTAAAATACCGTAGAAATAATCTATATAAAAGTGTATAGGCACTGGTGGCTATATTAGTTTTTATGTAGTTTTGAATTTGTTGTGCTTTTTTAATTGTATAAAAATTTTTTTTATATAAGTATGTGAAGCCACATAAAAAAATAATTGTACACCATTTCTTCCCAAGAAGCTGCCCTTAGTTCGGAGTCGTCGATATCGGACCACTATAGCCATATAAACTGATCGATCTTAATCGATCGAAATGCGCACCATGATCTTTGGCACTCCTGCCTGTCCAATGATTGTAGGGGATGGAGCTGGCGTAAAAGATTGATGATTCGACATTCTGCGCAATGAATGACGAAGCCCCCCCCAGAACTATAGGCACCTGCAATAGCTCGCCAGATATTACCATCGCTAGCGGTGGTCTGATAAATAGCATAACCTGGCCTATGTTAACTCTCGCATTGGACCATCTGCCCCTAATTATCTCGATCGAGAAACCTCCCGACTTTATTTCTACCTATTTTACGGACGTCATCATTGGCGAGCGTCAATTCCGCAAGGTGATCGCTGCTGCTCGCTTCATACCGGCTGGAAGAATTCCGCCCTAATTTTCCACCCGAAGCAGCTGTATTAGCCAATGAGCGCGACATCTTACGCCATGCCGATCCCTGTGATCCCCGAGTAAGGGAGCTTAATTTGGATATTCGGCAAATGGTAAAACAACATAAGCGGACAAAATGGGTAGAGCATTTAAAGTCCTGCAACCTCTCCACCAGTGTGATTAAGCTTTCGACCACTGTCAAGGCCTTTCCTAATCCGAGGAAACATGACGATCGGGTTGAAATTGAATTCGATGGCCATGCCTCCTCGGATCCGAAGAAGTGCGCGAGCTATTTAAGCCGGCAATTCACATTGCACCCTTCGGCAGACAAGACCAAACGATATGTTACTCGACGGCTGCGCAAAATCTCAAAAGACTGCGTGTCACTTACTTTCACCGATGGGGAGGTTCAGAGTGTCATCAACAAAGCCAAATCGTCCAAATTCATTGGCCCTGACGGAATAAGTATGCTGATGCTAAAACATCTAGGCTCGACGGGAGTAAGCTATCTCAGCAACCTGTCGCGGACCACTTTTCAAATATCTGATGTCTGGAAAATCGGAAGAGTGGTTCCACTACTGAATCCTGGAAAACCCGCCAATAAAGGGGAGTCTTATCGTCCGATAAATCTCCTTTCCCAAGTAGTGAAGACACTTGAAGCCAGATAGTTCATGTCCTAAACCAAAAGCCACCCTGCGAGAGGACGATCTTCGTAGCGTTGGACTTGTCAAAAGCTTTTGACAAAGTCAACCACAGTTAAGGACATCGAACAATCTACGCTCCCTCCACCTGCTACCTGAGTGGTCGGCTTTCATCCGTACTGTTTCGAGGTCAAAACTCCAAACAGACCATTTTCACAAACTGGACGAAGGAGTACAGACTGGATCTAAACATTACAGTCGATGGCGTTAAAATTCCGACGGTCAATAACCTTAAAATTAAGGTGTTACATTTGACAGCCTGTGCTCCTTCACTCCTCACACGATCGCGATAACTGCCAAAGTACAGAGCCGCAACAAAATCCCTTACCGGCAGCTCTTGGGGGAAAGACAAAGAAACGTTGCTGGCAACTTACAAGGTAATCGGCCGGCCGGTCTTAAACTACGCTGCACCATTTGGTAGCCTGGATGTAGTGCAACGCAGAAGAAGAAGCTCCAGACATGTCAAATTGCTGCACTTCGGACTATCACGAGAGGCCTCTTGATGTCATCAATCGAACACCTACATAGTGAGGCCTGTATGCTTCCGGTTAAGGAATATAACGAGCTCCTCTCCAAGCAGTTTCTGCTGGGATGTTTATCTGCTTGAAGCTTCCTAGGAACATTACATTAGATAGTACGCCGCCCAGGCTTCGGACGCAACGAACTTTAGACATGCACTGACCGCCATTAACAGTGGAGCCACAACACCTTCACCGACTCCCTCTCAGGGAATGGCGTACTTGGAGTCAAACCACCACCGTTCGCAGACGAAGAGCTCGAGTTGCCATGAGAATCTAGAGTGACCCTTGCCCAACTTCGTTCTGGATACTGTAGCAGGTTAAACTCCTACTTATCCAGAATCGACCGAGACATACCAAATATATGTCCTGCATGCAATAAGTCCCCGTATGACACTAAACACCTCTTTGCATGCCCAACGAACCCCACTTATCTATCACCTTTTTCCTTATGGTCCGACCCCGTAAAAACGACGAAAACCAAACTGAAATTTACCACCCAAGCGGGCTTTAGATAATCTTTACAACAACGTCATCGATCTAAATCAGATGATTGTATGGAAAATTTCCGAACAGATTGTTCAGATCGGACCACCAAAGCTATATCTGCATATAAAACTGGCCAATCAAAATCAAGATAAAGATCTTCGTAAAATATTCCTAATAACCTTAATTCGACTTAATGATTGTTTATATCAAACAACATGACTAGAAAGGAGTAGCAAAATGTTTTCGTTGGATATAAACCGGAGGCCGGTTTCGTTTTCAGATTTAGTTATATAGTATCACCCCGCTTAATGTATAGAATACGTTCAATAATAGTAGAGCGTAATGCGAAACAGCGCTAAGTGAGGCTATCTTAACCTGTAAATAATGGGGTTAGAGGAAGATGGATAGAAAATTGGTTAGATATTATATTCAATAATTATACTTAAAAAAATGCAACAGAACAATTATTTCTTACAAAAATAAAAACAATATAAACGAATATACTTATAAAAATAGATAAAATTCTAAATCAGTCAGGTCATTCAGTGTATTTTGTGTTTCCAATTTTCTGCCTTTTTTTTGTTTAGAAAGCATCTAATCTAGCTTGCGTTTTCCTTTTGCGTTCTGTTAGAAGTTGTTGATAAGGGGATAAAGCATCTATAACACCCCGTCTTGATTTTGAACAGCTGTCAAAATTTGAATAATTTTCGATAAATTGGTCCATAATTTCAGTTATAGTGGTAAAATAGTGAAAATCATTACTATCAATATTTTTGCTTTCTTCTTGCTCAACTAATCCTTTGAGCTGACCAATAGAAAGAGTAGCTGCTGTTTCTTGAAATATTTTTTCGACGTCTTCCACATTTTCCTCATCTAAACCGGTGTCTTTTGTTAATTCTACTATTTAATCCATATCGACAGAGTGTCCAATGTCTTCGCTTTTACTCAAATCTGGTCAGATGTTCTTCCATAATCCTTTCGAAGATCTTTCTGTTATCTCATTTCAAGAAAGCTTTATGTTTTCTACAGCATTCATGATATTGTAGTTTTTCCAAAATGTTCTTATTGACTTCTTCTCTCCTTCGTCTATTTTATTGAAACATTTTGGTCCATTGGTTGGATTAATGTATGTGTGTATTCTGATGCACAATTTCGGGGAATCCTCAGGTTGAAATAAAAGAGCGCTAAACCGAAACTGCGTTAAGCGGGATCTTACTGTACAAATACGAGTAGTTGCTATAAGAAATGCAGATATGAAGGGAACAATAGTTTCAATGCAGCCGAATTTAATTTTTTTTTTGTGTCATTTGGCTAAATCTGGATAATATGGTGGATGGGACAACAGCTCATGGCCCAAATTGGTAGTGGTGACGGCGGAAGTAATAAGCGAAATGCCAACATTTTTTAAATATGTTTTTATTATACTGTTGTTGTTGTTGTTGTTGTTGTAGCGGCAGAATTCTGCCGAGTCCTTGGCCGGAATAAACCCGGGTCCGTTTCGGTTACGTAGACCCGACTGTCGTGGGAACGGTTTTTTTTATTATACTATAATTCGTCGGTGTAGGTAATAACTTGGAATGTTTTATTATTCTATATCATCAATAAGTACTGCCGTGTACTACGCTGCAATTGCATGTTCGCCGGCAACCAAAAGGAGTTATATGATATAGGGTGCGTTCGAGCAACGTAATAATTGCAGCAGTACAGCTACTGTGTTGCATATTTGCTGATACTCTGCTGATGTGCAGACAAAAATTTAGTGTTGCCGATTATTTGCATAAATTGCGAACAAAAAATGGCAGCAGAACGTGATGCTGTTGCAAGTGTTGCTAAAAATTCACGCAGACGTGATACTTTAAAAAATTTGCAACACTGCTGTCGTGATTGCCATCTCGAACGCACTCATACCTACACCTGTCATAACACATGTCAGTTATAGTCCGTGTTCCCGCCTGCAGCAACTACACCTATTGACATGTCCGCTCAAATCTCATCTAAAACCATCTTTCTTTAGTTCGACCCAGTCGAAACAGTTCATTTTTTAGACCTCCTTTTTTCATCGATATTTAATTTTAGCTGAAAATTCTGATTTATACTGTTTTGAAGAAATATGTCATTTTTCTTTTAGTAGTTTTCGAAAATTCAGTTAGTAAGATAGCGGAAGAATTATTTCGGTAATTTTTCCACCGAGTTTCGCTGTTGTTGTTGTAGCGGCAGAAACAATCCCGAAATATCTGAGGAATCCTGCCGACGTGACAGTGCTTAGTAGGACAAAATAAAATCGGGTCAGTTCCAATTAGGAGGAACCGACTGTCGTGGCAATGGTCCCAACTGAGTTTGGTTAAGATAGCTCTTTATGCACTTTCTGTGACGTTCACAGTTTAAGGGGCTATTCTGGTTTAGAAATTTAGGAAAAAATAAATTTTTTTGCATATTATTGTAGTATAACTCTTTAAGAATATGTCCCTAAAAAGTTTTTTTGAAATTTCAATTATTTTTAGAGTTACAGCTCATTTTGTGATGCGCCGACAAAGTGGACTGGCAGCTCGGCGTGAGCTTTAAAGTCGTATTCTCTTAACTATTTTTTTTTTAGAAATTTTATTTTTTCAAAAATTCCGGATGGCATAAAAACGGGAATTACGAAACGTATTTTTCAAATTGCCTCCATAGTGCTATAACTACATCCTTTCTCTTTAAGGATCTATTTCGGGTTACTGGGCGTCCTTATATTCTGCACACCAGGACGCGCCATTTTTTCATCAGTCCCCCACTTTGCCGGCCTGGAATTTTTTGAAATTTGTTTTTTTTTTTTGTTAAATGATATAATTGATTTGTACTCTTTTTAATCATAGTTCCGTTTTAAAATCAATCAATTAGAACCTGGTTTTTTCTTAATAGAATAGACATGGGAAAGGTTAAGCACAGCGAACCGAAAATTCGAGAACAATAAAAATTTGATTTAACAAGGAAATTCGTAGAGAAAAGTAGCGAATTTGCTTCTGTAGCTTCAAAAACAATGGTTGAAAAAGTAGTTAACTGGGTTTCCCAGATTAAATTACCCGGGAGTAAGCCTAAAATAAAATTGTCTGTCAAAACAAATATAGTCCACTGTGTTAGGAAATATCCAACTATTAAAACAAATTAAATGTGATTTTAATATTGTTATTGACCAGGGTTGCAAATAATGTATAATATTAAAAGAGTAATTGTATTGACATTTAAATTAATTTTTTTCATTTTGTAATCCTAAATACGGGATTCAAAACTACAAGGTGCGTTCCAAAGTAAACAGTGAAAAAGTAACAAAGTAAACTCTAGTGGCGTCATCTAGTGCATTAGAATCTGCTATCCTTTATCGACTTCCAATAAAAATTTTATGAAATTTCATCTATTGGAAGTAAAGTTATTGCGTTTTAAGTGTCAGTATGTTTTTGTCATCGGTACGAACTGCTGGTGAGCTTCGAACAAAGAGCCAACATTAAATTTTGTTTTAAAATTGGTAAAACTTTTACCAAAACGTTTCAATTGATGAAATAAGTTTATGGCGATGATTGCCTCTCCCGTAGCAGAGTGACGAGTGGTTTTAACGTTTTCAAAGTAGTCGTGAGGACATAAATGAGAAATGAGCCGAAACCCAAAAAATCGTGCCTGGAGAAGTCAAAAGTGAAGACAATGCTGATTTGTTTTTATGATTCCAAGGGTATTGTGCCACAAAGAATTTGTTCCACCCGGCCAAAACGTTAATGCGGTATGGAAGTTGGCGTTTGTTGCATGATAATGCGCCGTTTCATCGATCGACGCTTGTGGCCGATTATTTGACCAAAAATCACATTTTAACAATCAACCACTCCCCGTATTCACCTGATATGGCACCGTGCGACTTCTACCTTTTCGGAAAAATAAATTTGCCGATGAAAAGAAAGCGTTATGCAGACGTGGAGGCCATGCAAAAGGCTTGCACCGGAATACTGGCGACCATACCGGGTAACGAACTAAAACACTCGTTCAACATGCATTTGGACCGTGCAAAAAGCTATATTAAAGCAGGAGACTATTTTGAATAAAATTAATTGATTTTACCGATGATACCATTTGTTCTGTCTTTTTTTTTTAAAGTCCTGTTTATTTTGGAACCCACCTTGTGTAAAAAAAAATGTTAATCTTATATACGGGATTTAAGAATAAAATTTCACAAACCGGATTAAATTTATTTTTAATTTTTAATCCCATACCACATATGTAACCGAACATTTTATACTCTCGCAAAGTAAAATGGTATACTCGTTTGAGATTTCTTTATATATTTTAATAATTAGAAGAAGATACTAATGCTTCAGTTATTTACATTCACAGTAAAATTAATTAGAGCAATTTGTAAACTAAATTTACTCAAATTATGCGAAATCGTTCTTTAGTGTTTTTTATACGCTTATAATTGATTTTATATAGAATGCAGTACAACTGTATTAAGGAGTATGAAAAGAAATCGTTTTTGGACAAAGAATAACATTTTTTATTTATTATATCGATATTATTATACATGTTTAGCTTAAAAATAATAAATACTAACAACTTTAAAAATTATATTATTGTATTAATTTGTATATAATATTTACAACATTAAACATAATTTTTTATAGAGATTATTATACATATATGAGTAAAAACACGTCAAGTGGACCCCCCATTTTCCACTTGATCATCGAATTTTAATGTGAGTATTTTTTCATAAAGTAGTCATCATGAGCAAGTAATCCCCCGCTCAGTTTTTTATACTCTCGCAACCTGTTGCTAGAGTATAATAGTTTTGTTCACCTAACGGTTGTTTGTATCACCTAAAACTAATCGAGTTAGATATAGGGTTATATATATATAAATGATCAGGATGAAGAGACGAGTTGAAATCCGGGTGACTGTCTGTCCGTCCGTCCGTCCGTCCGTGCAAGCTCGAACTTGAGTAAAAATTGAGATATCTTTATAAAACTTGGTAGACATGTTTCTTGGCACCGTGAGACGGTTGGTATTGCAGATGGGCGTAATCGGACCGCTGCCACGCCCACAAAACGCCATTAATCAAAAACAAATAACTTGCCATAACTAAGCTCCGCAATAAGATACAAGACTGTTATTTGGTACACAGGATCACATTAGGGAGGGGCATCTGCAGTTAAAACTTTTTTTAAAAAGTGGGCGTGGTCCCGCCTCTAATAGGTTTAATGTGCAAATAGTTGAAATCGGGTGGCAACTCCGCCCACTCCCCATATAACGGTACTGTTAAAAACTACTAAAAGTGCGATAAATCAAGCACTAAACACGCCAGAGACATTAAATTTTATCTCTGAGATGGTATAAATTGGCTTTATAGGAACCGCGTTCAAAATTAGTCAGTGGGCGTGGCACAACCCACTTTTAGGTGAAAACCCATATCTTGAGATCTGCTCAACCGATTTCAACCAAATTCGGTGCATAACGTTCTTTTCATGTTTCTATGTCATAGTGCGAAAATGGGCGAAATCGGACTACAACCACGCTTACTTCCCATGTAACACCATTTTCAATTCCATCTGATTCTTTCACTTTCCACTTTGCAAATCAGGTAACAATGATTATATCGGGGTAAAACTTTGCGTGAATAATGCAATTAAAGTATGCCACCTTGCGGCCAAAAATTGTCTAAATCGAACCAAAACTGTTCAAGCCCCTAAGTACTAAATATGTGGACCCCAGTGCCTATAGTTGACCGTCAATCCACAAAGACATCTCAAACGAGTATACCATTTGACTTTGCGAGAGTATAAAATGTTCGGTTACATCCGAACTTAGCCCTTCCTTACTTGTTTAAATTTTAATTTTAACAACAATTTTTTTTTAATTGAAAATTTTTACTACTTTTAGTTAAAAAATTAATAACTAGAAAACTATTGGTGATTTTTTAATGAATATTTCAGGAGTGATAGTTCAAAACTTTTACTTTGAAAAAATATGTATGAATTTAAATAATTTTTTTTTTTTCAAATTGTTAATTAACTTTTAAGTTAAGAAATGAAAATTTTAATGACTTCTCCCCCCAAAAATTAAAATTTTTTTTTTAGTATTTTGCAATAAACATTAAAGTAACGAAATCCGCAAAAAAATTTGACTGATCGCTATTAGATTAAGCAAAAAAAAAATTTTATGACGGGCGGTCAGCGCTGCCGGTATAGCGCTGCAGGTATAGCGGTTCGGCAACGCACTTAGAGTGTGTTGCATATTTCATTTGTATGTTGGGATGATGGTCTCACATTTTGCTTGCAGTGAATTAGCATGAATGTGGTAGAACAATATGCATAATTCCTACCCGCTTAATAGTTTCAAAGAAATACTTAAGACGGGAATTCCCTAATCCACCAGAATGTATTGAATACCCGCTATTAATATTTCAAGGCCAAATTTTTAACTGGAAGGTCCTATTCTTTAAGTATTAAAAATTCATAATTTCTTTAAATTGAATATTTTTGAGTATCTTAGTCATTGACTTATCTTTAGAGTTACTTAGTAATTATAAATAAGGAATAATACTTCATTTTTTAATTAAAAATATCGTTATTTTATGATTAATTTTATTTCAACAAATGAAAGATAATAAATTAAATAGTTTTTCATAAATAAAAAAAAAGAAGTTAAATAATTCTTATAACTTATACGTATTGCTTTATTTCTTTTTTTTTAACTTTATTGGTAACGATTTAAATGTCTTTGGCGAAAACTTTGCACTCGAGTGATGTATTATTAAGAGCTCTGTAATGATGATATTGGCGGGTATTTTTTATGGTTACACATCGGTCATAACGTAATTTAAACATCTTCTCATGGGAGTCATGATCTTCTTGAGAGAAAAAACCAAAGTTAATTTTTTTAAATGCATTCTTACCCCATTCAAATAATGAAGTTGCATTGGTTATGTGCTTATCGCTTTCCCGTTGAAGACTTGCACGAAAAGCTTGCCTCTTAAAACTTCCTGCCAAACCATCACATGCTCCTTTCCCATGAGAAGTAGCAAAAAAATTCCATTCCGCGTCCATGTTGAAATCTTTTTTATGATTTATTAAATTCACAAAATTATACTTATTTTTGTACTGAGAAGCAGCTCCGTCCGAAAAATAGGAAATCTTTTTTTATTGAGGGCTATAAGAACTATTCATCCGATTCAACCCATTTTCGACACAAAATCATACTCTTATCGAAAGTTTCATTTATTTATTTTATTATATGAATTTCAATTATATATCTTGCACATTGACCGATATTTTCGGTAAAAAGTCAACTATAGATACTGGGGTCCACATATTCAGTACTAAGGGGCTTGAGCAGTTTTGGTTCGTTTCAGACAATTTTTGGTCACAAGGTGGCATACTTTAAACGCATTATTCACGCAAAGCTTTACCCTGATACAATCATTGTTGCTTGATTTGCTTAGTGGAAAGTGAAAGAATCAGATGGAACTTAAAATGACATATAACATAGTAATATGAGAATAATATTATGTACCGAATTTGGTTGAAATCGATTAAGCAGATCCCAAGATATGGGTTTTTACAAATAAGTGAATCCGACTGTGATTTTTTTAAAGAATATTTCAAATATATTCAAGTTGATTTTTTTAATTACTACAAAATATCGAGATTGGCAACCCGTTTTATGAGATTGCTCTCTCACTCGCAACTCACTCGTTTCTGCGGAAAAAATCCAATTTACGCGGATATCCTACCGTACGGTTGTTGTTGTTGTAGCGGCAGAATTCTGCCGAGTTGACAGTCCTTGGCCGGAATAAATCCGGGTCCGTTCCAGTTACGTAGACCCGACTGTCGTGGGAACGGCCTACCGTATGGTCTGTTGAAGCGGAGGGTAGAAGCGCCGGTGACCGGTATTTTAAACTAGAGCTTGCACAGAGCTATCATTTTCAATATTCCACAGCAGGGATCGGCATAGTTACACATTCAAACATTGAGAGATTCAACTAGCCCAGTGTACGTTTTACTGCTCCTATACGTTCAAGTGTAATTAGGACCATCACTGGTTTCCTTTAAATCGTTTTTGTACGAAAATAGTGTGCAAATATTCCTCCAACTAACAACACAATTCTTTATAATTTTACTAGTATATAAAAAAACATTATTAATGAAAAATATAAATAATTGTTATTTTCATTATGAACAAATAACAACTCATATATTTATATTAATCAAATTACATAGCATCTATTTAAATGTTCTACGAAGAAAAAATCTAATTTACACTCAATATTAAAGGGTATACAAGATCGTTGATTTATGCTTCATACATACATGCGTATACTTTCCATTCACGTCTTGCTTGCTGCGTAGTCAGAAAGCAACTGGTACTATCATTGTTTATATGGTATAATAAATGTAACAAGGATGTTTGAGACACACGTATACTCAAAGCTCGTTCAGAGAGTACCCGCGGGCTATGAGCTGCCAATCAATGCTCCAGAACATTGGAAAAGACTAATTAGAGATTAATATTGACACAATTTTATGAAAGCTAGTTTCTTTCCCTTAATTAATATTGTAAATTTATTTTAATAAAACAAGAAGTATCCTTTTTTCACATGTTAAAACTGCATTATTATAAAAAAAATGAAATAAAATATAAGAGAAAATAATATTTTTAATTTGTTCGCGATACATTTGATTAGTGTATTGCCTTTGATTGAGTCACATCTGGATTCAAATTAACTTCATTAACCGCAGGCCACTGTCTATATTATTATTTTTCATATAACTGAAAATCCCAGTTTTTACTCAAGCTATAGCAAACAGGTCGAAATAACTAAAAGATAACTGAAAGTCAATTATTGTCCCCACTTAGATCATTTTCATCGATTAGGTTTAGGTATTGGTAACAACCGTCAGAGGAACAAAACTATTATACCCTTCAACAATATATTACGACAGTATAATGATGGGAACTGAACACACATAAATTTATATTTAAAATAATATATGTATATGCTATCTGTTACTTTTTACTATGAGATTATTAACGATTTCGTTACAATATGCTTGCAGATTGTCAGCTCCTTCGATTTGATACGTAAAGAGAGACAACAGCAATTGAAGGCAGCAGCTCAAGCTGAAAAAGCGGTAAAAGCACAAAAACAGCAACAACTGCAATGTAATACCAGTAATAGTGGACGGGTGCGCGCTAAATCGCAGGGGGATAAAATGGGCGTGCAACAACAAAATACTAATAAAACTAATAACACCAACAATAATGGAGGCAACAACAAACATCGTGTACAAAAGCAACTCTCAATGATTATTGTCAACTCAAATGCAACCGCCAACAATGATAATAACAAAAGCAATCGTAACAATAATGCCACCCACAACACTGCCACCCATAACACCAGAGTTGTAACAAGCCCTACATCACCGGCTTCCAGCTCTGGTGCAGAGCTGCTGGCATTTGCTGCAAAATCATCAGCGGCTTCTAGTATGTCCGCAGCGCCGAATTCGGCCCAGAAGCCCCGTCCGGCATCAGTATCTTTGCATTTCACAACATCCCCCACACCGGTCACTCAACAATTGCAACACATGGTTTCGGGCACGAATTTGCGCATATTAAACCGCAGTACATCTTATCAGACACAGACGGAGCAGCAAGAACTGCAGACAAAAACAAAACAGTCTGAAGTTGAAAACAATGAAGTGCCACGCCAGCAGCAAGCACAGTTGCAATTCACACCAAGTTTCAATTCGTGGACGAATTTCTCATTTACAAAAAATTTTATTGCAAACATATTTTGTTAAAAGTACATAAGTCGATCTACTAGTATGTAGTAGAATTGCAGATTGTTTGAAGAAAAGTGAGGTGAAAGCGGAATTGTATGCGTGATTTTTAGGTTAAGTGTGCGAAGGGGGTGTCTATTGGTGGGGAGAGCATAAGGAGTTAAAATTCTTGTATTTGATATAAAAAATTTTACGGTTTTACAACGAATATGAGAAATATCAAAGCGCATGTCATTGAATATAGTTTATGCGATGCTCGGTGATATCTGAGATATTTGAAAACAACAATATGTATATAAAGTTCCAAAAATTTAACAGACATTACTAACATTGAATAATAATTTTATTTGAAATTACAGGGAATTTTAGCTTTTTATGTTTTACCGCGCCAACACTTCGCGGATGTAGCAGTTTATTTTCTAACTGTATCTACTAGGAAATCTACTACTTATTTTTATTGATTATTTTTTTAATTTGATAATTTTTTTCTGTTATTTTTGTAAAACTGAAGCGTACAGACGAAAAGCTTGATTTCTAATTTTAGTTTACTTTACAAACACAAACACATTTTGTTGGAAGTCCTTGATTTTTCAATACATTTGTGAAACTTTAACATGTAGATCATTGTGAAATTTAAGTTTTCCCAATGAAGAAATATTAGGATAATTGTAAATCAGTTGATGAAAATGCCACCTACAAATAGTGAGAAAACGCTAGACGACTCATAGGTAGGCCTAAGCGTATATGTAGTCATAAATTGATGGTATATATGTAATAACCAACTCAACCATCATTTCATTCCATCATCGCGCTCTACCAACGCCTTGTGATAGTACAATAAATTTTACTTTTAGTTTTAATGATAACTCATATATGTACTGAAATGTAAAAAAAGTGCAAAGTAACTTGTCGTATGCAAAAATGAAATGCCTATTTTTGTCGCTCTATATAACAAATGCTCTTATTAAGCTCTTCCATTACTATTGAAGATTAATTTCAGTACAATTTTTCTTACTGTTTTCATGTGGCATTTGAGCGCAAAACAATAATTGAACAAATGTACCTCGAGTTTATTGCATTTTTACTATTATTCATACAATTATATTCAAATTTCCTTGGACAAGAAATTTACTTACCGTAAAATATTTTTGTTAGTGATTTGTAGTAATTAAACTTTTTCCGGTTAGTTCCTGTCTAGTTGTTTAACTTTCAACATGAGTTTAAAGTGCAAAATTGCTTAGAATACAGAATATAACTGAAATCGAACAAGAGGCACATAATGTGGCGCCCTTTAGCACGAAAATTAAATTATAATTTGAAGTCACCTCTACATGTAACTTGAATTGGCTTTAAGATGAATGAAAGCATTTTCACAATTGATTAAATTTTAATTTTTTATTCACTTTTAAGTTAAAGAAGTGCGAATATTTTTTGTTGTAGAATTTGTTCGCAAAGAAGGAGAATAAAAATAAGACGACGGGAGTCGGTGTCAATTGTGTTTGCACTTATTATTTACACTACGTTTATTTTTTATGGTTAAAATTTTAATTTTTTTGACACGCATGCGCATAATGAAACATATGTGTTACTATGAAATATTAAGTTTTTAAGTATATAGACTGCTTAAAATAATAACTCCTTTACTCTTAAATTTTATATGAAAATATTCTTTAAAAAATCTTAATATAAGTGAATTCTGCTTTTATATTTTATTTGAAAATGCAATAACTATTATTTTATTTTGTGTATATTTTAATGATAGTTCTAAAAAGTAAAAAGTGCAAGCACATTTAATACCAAATGAGCCAAATAACAAGTGTCGGTTTTAGAAATCATGCCAACATTTAAGCAACATATCGTTTGTTAATGCTATGCAATAACACCTGAGTTATAAGACTACATTTTAAGATTTAGTTTTATAAACAATTTAAATTACAAATAATATATAGAATGTGAAAGTGGTTTCTTCAACTGACAATACGGTAATTTGGCTCATAAAAAAATTTAAAAAAAACAAAAAAAAAAAACGCTCACTCCACACATTTCAAATAGTAAAACGTAAAATAAACCAATCTATTTATCGACTATTGGCCAACCTCAAAACAAAATCTAACACATTGCAATAGTTTAATAGTGAGCAAATACGAAACGCAAAATGAGCATTAAAGCAATAAACCAAAAATTTGACAAAGTACAAAATAAAAGACGAATTTGTTAAACTTTAATATTTTCCTGACACATACTTAACTTATCAATAAAATTTTAAATCAGTTCGCAGTTAAAAATTAACTTTTTTTTTATAACTTAAGAAATATTTTTTAAACAATTTCAATAATATCTTGTGCGAATATACATACTTTGATTCAAAGCTTTTAATACTGTTAGCGACCGTTTGTCTTTTGGAGGAGTAAATGTATTCATATTTTTATAAAAAATACACGTGCTACATTGAAATATTTCAGTAACACCTTCACCTTGTTAGCTATAATCACCACGTATAACATCTACCAGCTTAAGTGTATGCTAAATATTGTATGTATACGTATATATACGTTTATTTTATAGTAAATTGTTGTTATTGAGCGAAATTACATATAATGATGTGATAAGCCCAAAGAGCTAATACTTACTATTACTGAATTTAGAAATTATAAAACTCAAACGAGAAGTGTGTATTAAAATTTTAAAGTTAACGGCGCAACCTACAACCCACAAACTGCAACAATTCAAAATTACCGGTCACAATTACAAAAATATGTTCTAATTAATATTACTTTATAATATATCTGTTGAAAAATATGATCTTCCCATAAATCAGCTTCATTTATTTAACCTATAATATATTTATCTATGTAATAATAAGTTATTAGAGATCAGCAACTGAAATATTAAGTTAACAACAACCTAACGCCATGCATAATTACTTTCCAAAAGTATTTAGTCTTTGTTCCTCTCTTGCTTGATGCAATTAGCTGAATATATTTAACGTACACAAACTACCTTTATATGAGAATAACTCTGTATATAAAAACTGTTTTGAAATTATTCTATTATTATGTGACACTAAACATTGTTTAAAAATTCTAAATCATCTTGTTAATAAAAGTCTTTTTTTATTTTGTACTTTCGATAACCAACACCAACCAACCACCTAAATAAATTGTTTAAATTGTTATAGGCGAGGGTGTGGGAGCTTTAATATTATATAATGAGTTCAATATACTTTTTAAAATCATCCGTTTCTTCTCAGTTGTTGTAGTACTGTCTTAAAGATGGAACCATCGGCTAATTTCTCTTAAACCGTGGGCATCACGTCTTGCACTCCCGAGCATAGATGGCTTCTCTAGTCTGACCAGACTTTATCACAAAGCAGTATACATATGGGTCATCAAAAATACCAGCTTTTTGTAGTTCATTACTTGAGGCGGGAGACTCTCTTCAAAGATATACAACATCAAGCACATATGATTTATAAGTCCCAGTTTGATTTGCAGTGGATTTAAAATAATGTCATCTTTAGAAATGAGCAATAGACACAACTGGATGCTTTTTACCAATATCTAGTAAAAAACATTTAAACTTCGCTTACAGCAGTCAATTAATAATATCCAGCTTTGCACTTAAGAGCGCCAGTTTCAGGCCACCAATGTTAATACAATAAACTACTATATAATTTTCTGAGCTAAAAAATTCAGTAATATCGTTTTCGCCTTCACTATAAGATGTTATTTTTGTACCTAATTGACTGATTCATATAGAACTTTTGCTTCGCTTTGCGTCAGACATTTGTTTTGACAGAAAAGTAAAGAAAATTTCGCTGTATGCTTTTGTATAGGTACGTTCACATCGAAACGCAGCAAGGCGAAGCAAATTGTTCGGCAAATCTCATCTTTTCACGCTTTAGTGCCGTTTCACACAGGGATTCAAAAGAGTCTCATACCAGTTTATTGTGGGCGAGGGGACGACGAGGAAAGACGAAGGGACCGTGCCACTCGTGTTCGGGTGGCACGCTTTGTGTTCTTGTTCGTAACAGCTCGCTGCTACCCTTTTCAGCATTCCTTTTCACTTTCAAATTCTTTGAATGGTTGCAAGAGCGCTCGGTTTCAAATGAATTCGATCGCAAATTTGAGTTCTGTTATCTATTTTTGTATGTAATATGCAAATACGTATGCATAGAATAATAGAAATATTATGACAAATTGTAAATAAGGAGAAAATTAAGATATATATTATGGAGTAAAGAAATTATGAATTTTTAATACGGAGTAAAGAAATTATGAGTTTTTAATACTTAAAGATTAGGAAATTCCTATTATAAATTTGGCCTTAAAAATATTAGTAGTGGATATTCAATACATTCTTGTGGATTAGGGAATTCCCGTCTTTAGTATTTCTTTGAAACTATTTAGCGGGTAGGTACTTGTATTATGCATATTGTTCTACCATATTCATGGTAATTCATTGCAAGCAAAATGTGTGACCATCATCTCAACATACAAATGAAATACGCAGCATGCAGTGTTGCGCAGTCGAACCGCACAAATATTTACGAAAATTTTGTGAAAAGGAATGCAAAAAAACTAGAGTCGAGTTGCTGGACTCTTTTTGACCGTGTGAATGCCCAGAGCGACACCAAAAGAAAATTTGAAAAAACTCAGACTCTTGAATCCCTGTCTGAAACGGCACTTACCAAGCAACAGTCGCCATTTTTATTAAAGAAAAACATTGAAAACAAGTAAGGAAAGGCTAAGTTCGGATGTAACCGAACATTTTATACTCTCGCAAAGTCAAATGGTATACTCGTTTGAGATTTCTTTGTGGATTGACTGATATTTTCGGTAGAAGGTCAACTATAGGCACTGGGGCCCACATATTTAGTACTTCGGGGTTTGAACAGTTTTGGTTCGATTTAGACAATTTTTGGCCGCAAGGTGGCATACTTTAATTGCATTATTCACGCAAAGTTTTACCCCGATATAATCATTGCTATCTGATTCGTATAGTGGAAAGTGAAAGAATCAGATGGAATTGAAAATGGTGTTACATGGGAAGTAAGCGTGGTTGTAGTCCGATTTCGCCCATTTTCGCACTATGACATAGAAACATAAAAAGAACGTTACGCACCGAATTTGGTTGAAATCGGTTGAGCAGATCTCAAGATATGGGTTTTCACCTAAAAGTGGGATGTGCCACGCCCACTGTCTAATTTTGAACGCGGTTCCTATAAAGCCAATTTATACCATCTCAGAGATAAAATTTAATGTCTCTGGCGTGTTTAGTGCTTGATTTATCGCGCTTTTAGTAGTTTTTAACAGTACCGTTATATGGGGAGTGGGCGGAGTTGCCACCCGATTTCAACTATTTTCACACCGTCAATAGAAGTGCTAAAAACATTTGCTTCTAGTGAATTTTGTTATTATAGCATTAGCGGTTTAGGAGATATGCACATTAAACCTATTAGAGGCGGGACCACGCCCACTTTTAAAAAAAAGTTTTAACTGCAGATGCCCCCACCTAATGTGGTCCTGTGTACCTAATAACAGTATTGTATCTTATTTGGGAGCTTAGTTATACCAATTTATTTGTTTTTGATTAATGGCGTTTTGTGGGCGTGGCAGTGGTCCGATTACGCCCATCTGCAATACCAACTGTCTCACGGTACCAAGAAACATGTCTACCAAGTTTCATAAAGATATCTCAATTTTTACTCAAGTTAGAGCTTGCACGGACAGACGGACGGACAGACGGACGGACGGACGGACAGACAGTCACCCGGATTTCAACTCGTCTCTTCATCCTGATCATTTATATATATATAACCCTAATATCTAACTCGTTTAGTTTTAGGTGATACAAACAACCGTTAAGTGAACAAAACTATTATACTCTGTAGCAACAGGTTGCGAGAGTATAAAAGTAAGGAAGGGATAAGTTCGGATGTAACCGAACATTTTATACTCTCGCAAAGTTAAATGGTATATTCGTTTGAGACTTCTTTATATATTTTAATAATTAGAAGTAGGAACTGTTGCCTTAGTTATTTACTTTTTACTCACAGTGAAAATAATTAGAGCAATTTGTAAACTAAATTTACTCAAATTATGAGAAATCGTTCTTGTGCTTTTTGTATACGCTTATAATTGATTTTATATAGAATGCATTACAACTGTATTGAGAAGTATGAAAAGAAATCGGTTTTGAACAATGAATAACATTTTATATTTATTATATCGATATTATTATACATGTTTAGCTTAAAAATTATAAATATTAACAACTTTAAAAATGATATAATATTATTATATTAATTTGTATATAATATTTACAATATTAAACATAAATTTTTGTAGAGATTCTTACACATATATCCAAATTATATTTCTTTTCTCCTTATACTATTTAATTTCTATCATATATTTATACAATAATGTCATATATAATAACAAATTATATATATAATTTAAATTTTCTTAATTAGATTATTTACATATTTTTCTTAAAATTGTTTTAAAAACTACTGTCAAAATTCCTATACCATTCCAATTCGATTATATTTGGAAAAAAAATGAAGAACTATTGCACTAAGTCTGAAAACTTTAGTTCGAAATAGAGACACAAATACTGTCATGATAGCTGTGTACTGTCTCAAAAGTAATTGCATTTACATGGGATGGATCCATGTTTGAAAATGCCCAATCAATTTGTATACCGGCAGGTGTAGTTGAATATTCTGCACCAAGCAGGGAACTAAAGTTTTTTTCTTGGAGCAGATTTCTTATTGCAGTCCCTGTAGACATTAAACAATTGTTAAAATCTCCAACAATTAGCACATTTTGATTGCCTAACTCAGATGTAAGGACTTCCTGAAGTTCTACAATTAATTGTCTGACAGAGAAAGCTGAATTTCTATATAGAACCAGAATATTAATATTGAAACATTTAAACAAAACCGCTTCTAAAACTTTGCGGCCTGAATAAATTTTCTTTACAGCCTTTGATTCTATAGAGCAAGCAATACTATGCTTTGCATATATTATAATGCCCCGTTTATTTCTGTTGGTTGTTTCCGTGCTATCTCTCCTCAGCTCGTTAATTGGAGTAAATCCTGGTATATCAAAATTTTCGCAAGGATAACTCCAAGTTTCTACAAAACATAAAATATCTGAAGATAGCATCAAACAGTCGCTTTTTATATCATTAATGTGAGCGTGAAGACTCTAAACATTATGGAATAAAATTTGATGTCCTGATGTTAGGGAAATCATAAAATTGAAACTTGTTGTCAAAGCTTTATTTGTGTTCAATTCCCTCAGTTCCCTAAATACGGGATCCGGGATAAAATTACCTATGATGAATAGACCTTCTGCAGAAGTAGCTCGACTACAAGCGACATATATTGAAGCTCTAGGCATTCTGGGTTGCCACAGAATTGTTGGAAAAGAACAATGGAAATCAATTTGCATAAGTTGTCTAGCTGCCCCATTAACCAAGCCATCACACGTGTTTATGTTCACTGTAATCATATATTTGGCGGAGGTTTTTAGTGTCAATTCATAGGGCAGTCCCTGCGTTTCAGAAGTTTAGAAAAGTTTAACTCTTTCCAAAATATTCTCATTTTCACTTATACCAATTCTTTTAACTGAGTCTTTTGCAGCTGAAAGGATAGCTTCAGTTGGGATTCGACAGAGTTTAAGGGCATTGAAATTATTTGTCTCTTCATTGGACCAAAATAAATGTATGGCATCATCGGGAACTTCTTCGAAATTAACTACTCGAGTTTCAATGAGTGATATGTCCTCATTTGTCATAGTACCAGATGCCATATGATTTAATGCAATTGCAAAGGCCTGATCCTTCCGTTGTCTCATTATCTCTGTTAATTCAAAGTGTTTAAAAAACTCCCACAAAGGGGAACCAACTAAAGTGCTGTATGCATCATTGGGATTAGGAGAGAATATCCACCTATCTCCAACAGGTGAGAGTTGCTTCAAATCACCAAACACTATGATCGGTATACCACCGAAGGGGCTGTCTGTTTTGAAAATTTGTTTTAATCTCGCATCAACAGAGCTAAACATACGAGCACCTACCATCGATATTTCATCAATTATGATTAATTTTAAATCGATAAGTCTGGAATACAATGAATTCACTGTGTCATTGCTAAGTGGCCTCAACTCTCTATTCAACTGATTAACAGGTAAAGAGAATATTGAATGAAGGGTCATTCTACCTATTCCGAATGCTGCTTTACCCGTAGGTGCGCAAAGAAGAACTTTAAAGGAACTTGGATTGGATTCTGGTGTAGAATTGTAACGATGGTTAAGAGCTTGATATATTGCAGATATCAAACGACTCTTTCCTACACCTGCACTGCCGCCAATGAACTCATAAAATGGGAGATTTCTTTTTAGGTGGTGCATCAAATGTGTCAAATAGGTTCTTTGCTTGGTATTTAGACTTTGAACTAAAGAAAATAATTCCTCAACTGGAATTAAAGGGGGTAGTTTAATAAGTCTAATATTGCAATCAGATTCAGTGCCATTATCTGTTGAATCTTCGCCATGCAAGTCTAGCAAATTTATATTTGGGTTTATTTCTGGAAGTGCCAACACTCGGAACTCATTTTCCACGATAGGTAGTTCATTTTGAGCACCTTCGTCCAAGTCTATTTCATTATAAAGACTTTCTAGAAAATTTTCAAGTTCTCTTTGCTCAAAAACATCATATTTTCTTTGATTTTCCTCAATTATAATACGATGTGTTATGCAAGTCTGCTCATTATCGTTTTTAATGAGATCTTGCTGTTCATTCCGCCAAGGATAGTAAAGCATTAACATTTCGCGGAAATACTTAACTCTGGCCAAATCTGGGATAAACCTTCTATACCGAATAATACAAGGTTTGGTACGTTTTTTCACAAAACCGCTACCGTCTTTAAGAGGTATGACAACCCCGCTTTCTGGTAAATTATCGTCTTCCCTCTCTTCTTCTTCATGATCACTATCTTGTGCTCTTCTACTAGATTTAAAATATTTATACCTAGATGCAAAATAAGCTAAACAAAGAGTTTCTAACTGATCGGATCTTTGAACATAACGGTCTAAAATACCGGCTACGAATATTTCAGTCGAACCTGAAGGAAGGTTCTGAAGTTCCGCTCTAGGTTTTACCATTCGAACACGTTCCTCAGGTCAAGAGGTATTTATAAATATTTCTGCATTACTTGCTTCCGAAAGATGGAGCCCAATGCAGCTATATACTGCTTCTTGTGCAGATATTTCTGTGCCTGATATAAATTTGTGACCTATATGTTTAAGTTTTTGCTTAATAGTATAATTTCCAGCTTTTACCTCTGAGCCTAGAAATTCCCCTGTTAGACTTGTTAATATAATTAATTATATATGAACAGCAAGCATATGCATCCAGTATATATTGGACATCCATATTTGCTCTATAAAGTTCCAAAATCAAAGGATTATAAGCGTTTATAAAACGATCCCGTAATTTTCTTTTTAGAAAAATTTTGGGTTTTGTTAAACTTGACCTAAGGGCTAACAAATAGTCATCAAAAGACATAATTATTCTACTATCAGACAGGAAGTGTTCAAAATCGTTTAAATTAGAAATGTCTTCTGTAGTCATATTTGAATTTAAAACGTTTTGAATTTTGAAAAAGTTTTCCTTGTGTCTTTCTGAATTTTGACTTGTTTCTGTAAGAGGTAACAGTATTTGCGTTGAAGGCATTGGTGGATATGGAATACCAAAACGACAAAACTGTTGTCCTCTTATTTCCCTAGTACAAGACCGACTGTGGTTATGCTTTTGATAACCCAAATAATTTTCTAAGTGGCTGATCGAACCATCAGTAGAAATATAATTGTCAATAAAACTAATGACATCAGGGAATGTCTGAGGATCTTGAAGGTTGATCCTGGGAGCATTATTAAGCCAATACATGCCATGTACATGCGGGGAACCTCTCTGTTGAAACTCCACTCTCCAGTAGAAATTTGCAACAAAATGCTCTCCAAAAATGCCGGCGTTATCTTTAAAAAGCTTAAGAATTTGTCGATAGCGGTAGTCAAAATATCTAGCACAAGTAACCGCGTCTGACCGAATTAAGCGATATCTATCTTGGGTTGTTAAACTGTTGGCTTCCTCTTCCGAAATATCTTTAGAATCAACAGTTTTAGAGAGGATGACCAAAAGCTCAACCCACTGAGATTCTGCAGCCGATAAAGTGATAAAGAAGGTTGGAAGCCCAAATTGGCGAATCATAGCGATTGCCTTTTTCTTCTCAGCTTCCCAGTGCGCAGGTGAGGATCTAACGCCTTTCAAAACCTTGTAACCATCATCGTGTTGAATCAAGTTTTGAACAAAGTTTTCGTTTAATAGATTTTGGGCCGTAACTCGGTTGCGACCTGAAAACTTGCTAAGGCAAATGGATGTACTATTCTTAATTTGTAGCAGTTCTAATTTTTTGTAATCATAGAACAACTTTGGAATGGTACACGCTCTTCTGTCAAAACGACGAATTTCAGAACGTATTATCTTGCTATACGTTTCAGAGCATGTACGCTTCTGCCCAACGTATATTGTTCCAAATGACAACTCTTCTGAATTATTATCTTGAATTATGTCAATTGGTCTTTGTCCTTCACCTGGCGCTAGAACTAAACGGTTATAGTCTAAGTTTTCTACAGGAATATTGTCCAAAAGAGTTTCTTGACCGCCTGGATTTAGCTCTGAAGGTAAAAGGCCCGTGGGAATATTATTACCTGAACTGCAAAGCTTCCATAATCTTTGCGGGGCGTATGGTATCGATCATGTAATCATAATTGTATTCCAAACGCCTTCTTAAGTGAATTTGTATAACATGAGCCTCATCAAAGGACCTTGGTAGAGATGTCACAATATTGTTAACAGAAATTGGTATATTAACAACAGCACCTTTGAGCAAACTCTGACCTTGATATCCTAACGGACGGATTGTCATAAAAGGCAATCTAGGCATTATGAGACGTTCTTCAATTGGAGTTAAACCTTTCCAACAATCCGGTATTTCAGGAAAGTCTAGACCGTTAGCTAAACATATTTTTGGAACGTTCTTTTTAACAATCGCATTTTTGCAAGTAGCACAAAAATTGTAATTTCCATCTTCTGAAGGAAATTTTTGCATTAAAAAGAAGGCGGATGCAGCATTCGGGTGACCTTGCGCAATAGTTTGGAAATTTAATTTGCCAACTTGGTGTGAAAACCATAAGCCGCCGCAGCAAATACATATTTCAGTAGGGCCCTTACTTATATTTTGGAAATAAATGTTTTTGAAATCTGTTAAATTGCCACTATTATCAGTTTCTATAACATTATTTTCTCTCGTTAATCGGATTCGTTGGGACTGCCTTTGGTTTTCAATTTGTCTATTGAGTGGGTTATCTCTACGAAGGCGAACTTGACCTTATCTAAGACGTCTCTGATTCAAAATTTCTTCCCTCATACCCCTCCTACTAAGCTGTCGACGTTGTGTTTCTCTATCACGCTCCTCTCTCCTTATATCAGGATTTCTTCTTGCATGTTCCCTTTGCATTTGATCACGAATGTGCTCTAATTCCTATACTCAGGATTTCTTGCGCGAAGTTCTCTATGATCCCTAGTGTTCCTACTTTGTTCATCATAACGTACCTCAGGATTTTCCCGACGAGATCTATGACCTCGAGTATTTCTTATTTGCTCTTCAGAGCGAATTTGGGGATCTTGCCGCCTTGTTCTATGTTGAACAGTATTTGCAACTTGCTCAACAGATCGAACCTCGGGGTCTTCACGCCGAGACCTATGACCTCGAGTATCTCTTATTTGCTCAACAGATCGAAACTCGGGGTCTTCACGCCGAGATCTATGACCTCGAGTATTTCTTATTTGCTCTTCAGAGCGAGTTTGGGGATCTTGCCGCCTTGTTCTATGTTGAACAGTATTTGCAACTTGCTCAACAGATCGAACCTCGGGGTCTTCACGCCGAGACCTATGACCTCGAGTATCTCTTATTTGCTCTTCAGAGCGAATTTGGGGATCTTGCCGCCTTGTTCTATGTTGAACAGTATTTGCAACTTGCTCAACAGATCGAACCTCGGGGTCTTCACGCCGAGACCTATGACCTCGAGTATCTCTTATTTGCTCAACAGATCGAAACTCGGGGTCTTCACGCCGAGACCTATGACCTCGAGTATTTCCTATTTGCTCTTCAGAGCGAATTTGCGGATTTTCCCGCCTGGTTCTATGTTGATTTGTATTGATTATTTGTTCGGACAGACGTACATCGGAATCTAATCTACGATTAGCGTGACTTACAGTATTTTGTGACTGCTCACTATCTCTATATAAAGAGTTCGCACGAAGAACTCTCATACGTCTTCTATTCTGAAGACGACTTAGTAATATAGATTTTCTACTTAATCTAGGCATAATTAATTAATAATAAATGGGTTAATATATAAAATACTTATGGATAATACTTATATAATTCAGTCCGTCCGGGTGTTAAAAGTTGGATCCTAGGTGCTGCTCTCTTTCACTGTTTCCTTGTAAGTCCTTGCTATGCTATTGCTCGTCACTGTACACTGTACCGTGTAATACACTAAAATTAGTTTGAATTAAGCACTTTGCTTGTAAAGACATCTAGTGAAACTGAAACTACAAACACAGTGTACTGATATTTATTACACTCTTGCAACATGTTGGTACAGCTTACGTACTTTTGTATACCTATATATTATTTAGCTATTCACTAACATAAGAATACATAATATTTAGTTATATTTATATTTTAGAAATTAGTAGTTTATTTCATTGTATTGAAATTAAGTTCTCGGAAAATCCCTCCGTAAATTACTTTTGTTAAACGCTTTCTAAAACAGGTACCATAGTTTGAAGGGTCTACCCATGAAGGCTAAATTAACAATAACTTACATAAATTTAATTATGGTATACACATATGTAGAACAGGTATGTAGATTTTCTTCTTTCTGTCTTAATATCTAAACCTTTCATAAGCTGCCAACGGCGCTAGGTAAAAATGTAATTTTCTTGAGTTTACAGTTCACTTTATGACCTTCATATTAAAATGTGTCGCTTTTGATACTACATTACTAATATTTATTTCATGCAATTTTTTGTAGAAAGGTTTTTTTGCTCTATACAAAGTCCAGCACTCTAAGAAACTTTTTTAGCATTGTTGTCTGGTATATTTTATAATAAGTTCAACATGATGGCTGAGAAAATATACCTAACCACTGATTATCACCAAATATTAGAAGAAATATATGTATATAGAAATCTATATCTATCACTTTAGGTGATGCAAACAACTCTTTGGTGAACAAAACTATACTCTGTTGCAACATGTTGCGAAAGTATAAAAATGTTCCGAATTCAACATTCATTACTCGATTATTATTTGGTATCTTATTAACTTATGTTATTGATCATAGATTTATTTTGTGTCAATACTATTTTTTTCTCCGAAATGTTAACTTTTATAAAAAGAAGCTATTTAACTCAAACATGGTATATGTGATATAAACTGAACCAAATGGGTTAGATTTAATATGTGGGGTATATGAGGTTGCTGTTGTAACAGAGGATCGGAAATCAGTATATTAGGGTTATAAGGTTTAAACAAAGTCTAGACCAATTTCATTCATATGCAGCGATATACATTATTTTTAAGAAAAACTGTCCATTTAATTTCATTAAATTATCAAATTGACGAAAAAAATTATACCATAAGTAGTACATGTGAGCTGGGAAAATCAAAGACCAGAAAATTCCTCCAAACCGTATATTAAAAAATGTTGATTAAACATCCATTATTAAATGATATCGTGATTAAATTACAATCAAATTTGGTATCTTCTTGACTTATATTAAAGGCCATAAACTTAGTCTCAGTTTTATTGCTTGCAGTGAGATATACATAGGTATGAATGTGATATTAACTCCACCAAAGTGGCTAAATTTTATATTATAAGCTTAGGTTAGCAAACGTCAACCAGAGAATCGGAATTCATTATGTGAAGGTGTGAGGTTTAGACTTAGTATATACTAATTTCATTTTAATTAAGCGTCAAACCACATAATTTTTAAGAAATCTTTTCCACTTAATTTCGTTAAAATATCACGTTGATCAACCGGAACGGTGTAAAGTCAGGTGGAAAGACGGAAATCATATATACCTATATTGGGGATAGAGAAATATATTAATTTTGACATTGCTCAGCTATACTCGAGAACATATTTTAAAGCAATTTTATATATAAAAAAAATATTAATACTCACTGACCGACATATTCGGCATAAAACTGGTTAGAATAACGAAAAGCATTATAAGTAGTATATGGAATTTGAGGGCAGTATTAACCCGATTTTATTAATTTTTTCCAATACCACATACTACTAACATGCCACAGACTAATAAAATGCTCCCACTGTTTCATTAAGGTACATCACATACCATCACCAATCAAATGGAGTAAAGTCAGACGAATGTTCGAAAATCCTGATATTAGTTACATGGGGGCTAAGGAAAATTTTCACCCGATTTGATCTTGTTATGAGTAAAACACGCTCTCTCATTTTCATTGAGATAACTCACATATGCGGTATAAAGTCACGCGGAAGGTCAAAAATATTTATATTAGATATATGAGGGCTACAAGAACTATTGATCCGATTCAACCCATTTTTTAAACAAAGACAAACTATTATCGATAATTTCATTTATTTATTCTATTATATGAATTTCAATTATATATCTTACACAATGGCCGATATTTACGGTAAAAAGTCAACTATAGGTACTGGGGTCCACATATTCAGTACCTAGGGGCTTGAACAGTTTTGGTTCGATTTAGAGAATTTTTGGTCACAAGGTGGCATACTTTAAACGTATTATTCACGCAAAGTTTTACCCCGATACAATCATTGTTGCTTGATTTGCATAGTGGAAAGTGAAAGAATCAAGTGGTATTTAAAATGGTGTCATATGGAAAATAGGCGTGGTTGTAATCCGATTTCGCCCATTTTCGCACTATGACATAGAAACATGAAAAGAACGTTACGCACCGAATTTGGTTGAAATCGGTTAAGCAGATCTCAAGATATGGGTTTTCACCTAAAAGTGGGCTGTGCCACGCCCACTGTCTAATTTTGAACGCGGTTCCTATAAAGTCATCTTATACCATCTCAGAGATAAAATTTAATGTCTCTGGCGTGTTTAGTGCTTGATTTATCGCCCTTTTAGTAGTTTTTAACCGATTTCAACTATTTTCACACCGTCAATAGAAGTGCTAAAAACATTTGCTTCTAGTGAATTTTGTTATTATAGCATTAGCGGTTTAGGAGATATGCACATTAAACCTATTAGAGGCGGGACCACGCCCACGTTTTAAAAAAAAGTTTTAACTGCAGATGCCCCTCCCTAATGTGATCCTGTGTACCTGAATAATTATGCTATAATGTTAGCACTCAATATTGACATTATTACTTCCCGTTTCTTTCACAAACGCCTTTTTAAGGTTTAAATTGAAATATTCTTTATTTTTTTATTGAATGTTTCACAAGTTTTTTATTGGTTTAACACTTATGTGATAAAAATTAATACTACGATTTTAAACTCAGAAAGTTTTGACGGTTGGTAGCGGAGATAGCCATTTCATACATTTACGTTGCGCAAAGAGATCGGAATTATTTCGAATGTGGTGAATTGAAGATCCAATCCCTCTTTTTGTTGATTGTGTGGGGTGTCATCGTGTATGGTGGTAACTTCTGTGCTGACATCGTGTGCAGTGTGGTCGTTTATGTTGTGAGTGCGTGTTGTGTTTCAAGGTGTGGTGTGTTGTATTAGGGTGTGACATTATTTACCCTGAAGAAGCGGTGTAGTTGGAAGGGGAGTTTATAGTCATTTAAACAGTACCAAATAACAGTCTTGTATCTTATTGCGGAGCTTAGTTATGGCAAGTTATTTGTTTTTGATTAATGGCGTTTTGTGGGCGTGGTAGTGGTCCGATTACGCCCATCTGCAATACCAACTGTCTCACGGTACCAAGAAACATGTCTACCAAGTTTCATAAAGATATCTCAATTTTTACTCAAGTTAGAGCTTGCACGGACGGACGGACGGACAGACAGTCACCCGGATTTCAACTCGTCTCTTCATCCTGATCATTTATATATATATAACCCTATATCTAACTCGATTAGTTTTAGGTGATACAAACAACCGTTAGGTGAACAAAACTATTATACTCTGTAGCAACAGGTTGCGAGAGTATAAAAAAAATCTCGCTAAATTAAAAGATGTTATCCGTATATTGACCTACGATCAAAAAATTAAAAATTCACAAAATGGCGGCGTTTTAAAAATAAAGTTGAATTTTACCCAAAATTTTTGTCCATTTGGCCTGCCAAAATTCGATTTTTGTTCAGATAAAAAAAAACCGATTCAGTCATTGTATGTAGAATTATATACAGAGTAGGAAAACAATTTCATGATGATCGGATCATTTGTTTTCGAGTTATCAGCAAATTCGAAAAATTTTGTTTGGAGAAAAACGCGTTTAAAAATAAATTGATGGACCGGATTGAACCGAGCGGCTACCCTTTAAATGGCTGTAATTAAAAAACTTCAATTGGAAATTTCTAAATCTATAAACTATCGAAATATTAAAATCGATTTATTCAAAAGGGTGCGCCCCTTAAAATCAGGTAATTTTATCAAAAAAAAAAAAGAATACACTCATATTCCAAAGGTTAAACATCATTATATTTATACTCTCGCAACCTGTTGCTACAGAGTATAATAGTTTTGTTCACCTAACGGTTGTTTGTATCACCTAAAACTAATCGAGTTAGATATAGGGTTATATATATATAAATGATCAGGATGAAGAGACGAGTTGAAATCCGGGTGACTGTCTGTCCGTCCGTCCGTGCAAGCTCTAACTTGAGTAAAAATTGAGATATCTTTATGAAACTTGGTAGACATGTTTCTTGGTACCGTGAGACAGTTGGTATTGCAGATGGGCCTAATCGGACCACTGCCACGCCCACAAAACGCCATTAATCAAAAACAAATAAACTGCCATAACTAAGCTCCGCAATAAGGTACAAGACTGTTATTTGGTACACAGGATCACATTAGGGAGGCGCATCTGCAGTTAAAATTTCGGTAAAAAAATTATTTCGGTAATTCGTTCGACAGTTTGAAAAAGTATAAGATCGGATTATGTCTTATGCCAATCACTAACTAAATACGTCAGAAGCTTTACACTTCACATCCTGCATGATATTGAGTTCTATAGTGTGAAAATGGCCGAAATCAGACTACAATTACGCCTACTTCCTATGTATCACAATTTTAAATTCCATATGATTTTTCCACTGTATGGTATATAAATCGAGAGCCAATAATATTAACTAAATAAAAATTTGCATAAAATGTCAACCTCAGTGTCTACGGCTAAAATAATGGACCAAAACTATCGGTCAATTTGTGAGGTATCTAAATAAAAGTTCGAGAGCATTTTCTGAAAATAAATAACATCAGTTTGTAAAGAAGGTAAAATGGGGCTAGTAATAACCGTAACTCCCATATTCTTAATATACGAATCTTTAATTTATAGCGAATACTTAGTCTTAATTCAGTTTTGCAATTAATTCAGTTGCAAAGTTTACAATGCTTACAGCGAATACGAGTTTGAAGCAAATGTGCCGTTATTTTTATACTCTTGCAGCATATTGCTACGGAGTACAATAGTATAGGGTGCGTTCTAGCTACGTAATAATTGCAGCAGTACAGCTACTGTGTTCACATAGTGCCGTTTCACATTGGGATTCAAAAGAGTCTGATGTTTTTCAAATTTTCTTTTGTTGTCGCTCTGGGCATTCACACGGTCAAAAAGAGTTCAGCAACTCGAGTCTAGTTTTTCTGCATTCCTTTTCACAAAATTTTCGTAAATATTTGTGCGGTTCGACTGCGCAACACTGCGTGCTGCGTATTTCATTTGTATGTTGAGATGATGGTCACACATTTTGCTTGCAATGAATTACCATGAATATGGTAGAACAATATGCATAATACAAGTACCTACCCGCTAAATAGTTTCAAAGAAATACTAAAGACGGGAATTCCCTAATCCACAAGAATGTATTGAATATCCACTACTAATATTTTTAAGGCCAAATTTATAATAGGAATTTCCTAATCTTTAAGTATTAAAAACTCATAATTTCTTTACTCCATAATCTATATCTTAATTTTCTCCTTATTTACAATTTGTCATAATATTTCTATTATTCTATGCATACGTATTTGCATATTACATACAAAAATAGATAACAGAACTCAAATTTGCGATCAAATTCATTTGAAACCGAGCGCTATTGCAACCATTCAAAGAATTTGAAAGTGAAAAGGAATGCTGAAAAGGGTAGCAGCGAGCTGTTACGAACAAGAACACAAAGCGTGCCACCCGAACACGAGTGGCACGGTCCCTTCGTCTTTCCTCGTCGTCCCCTCGCCCACAATAAACTGGTATGAGACTCTTTTGAGTCCCTGTGTAAAACGGCACATATTTGCTGATATTCTACTGATGTGCAGACAAAAATTTTAGTGTTGCCGGTTATTTGCATTAATTGCGTGCAAAAAGTGACAGCAGAACGTGATGCTGTTGCAAGTGTTCCCAAAATTCACGCAGAATGTGATACTTTGACAAATTTGCTACACTGCTGTCGTGATTGCCATCTCGAACGCACTCATACTATATAAATGATCAGGATGACCAGACGAATTGAAATCCATGAGACTGTCTGTCTGTCCGTCCGTCCGTGCAAGCTGTAACTTGAGTAAAAATTAGAAAATCTTGACGAAACTTGGTACACATGTTCCTTCCCACCATTTCGGTATTGTAGATGGGTGTAATCGGATCACTTCCGCGCCCACAAACGTCATTAATCGAAAAGCTGTAAATTGCCATAACTAAGCCGCAAATTAAACAGTTATTTGGTACGACGAATTTTATTAGGGTGGGGCATATGAGGTTTGAAAATCATTAAAAGTGGGAGTGTTTCCGTCCCCTAATAGGTTTAATGTATATATCTTCAGACGATAACCCCGCCCTCTCCCCATATAACGGGTTTGTTAAAGAGTTATATAGGAGCCAATGTCAAAATTGGACAGTGAACGTGGCACCGCCCACCTTTAATGGAAATCAGTTACCTCCGTGCTTATTCGACTAATTTCAGCCGAACTCGGTACATAATCTTCGACAAAATCGGAACATAACTGTTGAAGCCCCCAGATATTTTAGCAAAATTAACTTAGCGTATAATATGCAATATGCTATAGTTTAATGTCGAATATGAAAAATTATATTATACTACACATAATGATTTTCGTTATTCTAACAAACCTTATACCGTATATGTCGGTTAGTCAAATAGTCAATCTACGTAAAAACGTTTTCCACATCAACCCAATATATTAAATGTAGCCTCTTCGGTTAAGTTTATATCACATATTTCTCATTTAGGGATAATTTGTATATATTTTTCGTTGACGCGAAATAAAATATAGTAATAAAACTAAGTGAGCCTATGACCTTCAATATAAGATAATAAAATACCAAATTTGATTGTAAGATCTTTGCAAGTTGCATGAGTGTGAAATATTCGGTTACAATCGAACTTAGGCCTTTCTTACTTGTTCATTATAATTTGTATTCAGCATTTACGTATAAATGGTATAATAATGGGGGGTAAAGAAAATAGTATTGCGCTGATTACCTTACCTAAGTGTGGAAAAAGCGCAAGTAAAATTTATGGGCTTTTCATAAAACTTAATACTTCGAGAATGTTTGTTTAGAGCACTATTGGTAGGTTTTCCCAAAGAACTACAGTTGATGACAGAAAGAGAACTGGACGTCCTCACAAAGTTCGAACCAATTCACCCATAAAAACTGTAACTAAAGGAAAATGGATATATCGACCAGATCAATGTCAAGACTTATTCGAGATCATCTTCACATGAAAGCCTACCGTCGGTCAACTGATTATCTTCCTTACAACGGGCTTGAAGCAAATTAGGCTCAACAGATGCAAAGGGCTTCTTCAGTGGTACGTGGTCAACGGGCATGAATCATTTTTAGAGATGAAAAAAATTTCTTCAAGATTTTTTTAATAAGAAAAATTTCAAAATCTACGTAAAAATCTTTGGAAGTTAGAAAAAATGCGTTCCAAGGGTTGAACGTAGTCACCATCCTGCTGCTGTAATGGTTTGGAGGTCTTCTGTGAAAAAAGGGTTAAAACTAGGTTGAAAGTGAACCAGTAGGATGCTTTAGAAGTTTGTCAATACTCCCTTCAATGGAGAGGACTGGATCTTCCAGCAGGCACACAAGGCAAAACCACACAGCAGTGGCTTAAAAGCAATTATCCTGTCCAGATTTAAATCATTAGGTTTCAGTTTGAGGTCAGAGTTGGTGAACATGGCCCTTTAATAATTCAAAGAAATTGGAGAGTGTCAAAAATAGAAACTGAGCGAATTGCGAATTTCTTCAACGCTCATGTACTATATAGATTGATAATCGTGATTTTAACAGACTTTGCTCCGAATATGTCGGTAATTTTGATAGTTATCTTAATAAAATTGCTTGGAAACATGTTCACGAGTATACTTTCATAATGGAAGACTTTGACCGTTTATCTTGATCAATAGTTGTGATATTTTAATTAAATTAAGTGGATTTCTTAACCATGATTGGATTTAGCACTGACTATGAATTGAATTGGTCTAGACCTTGCTCTGAAACTTATATAAACTTCACCCTAATATAATGACTTTCGATTATTTTGGCCTTTCCCTCCTATACCCAATATATAATATTAAGTTTAGCCTCTTTAGTTGATTTTTTATCACATTAGGTTGATTTTAACATAAATATTTCGAACACAAACCAAAATGTAGTAATGAAACTAAAAGAGTGAGTCACAAGTCTACATAAGTTAATAGATAGAAAATTTAAATGTAATCCAACATTTTTATACCCTGATCAGGGTATATTAAGTTTGCCACAATATATACATAAATGATCGGCTGAGTCGACTTAGCCATGTCCGTCCGTCTGTCTGTATATACGTGAAGTAGTCCCACAGTTTTTGAGATATCGATCTGAAAATTTTAACACGCCCTTTTCTCCCCGAAAAGCTGCTCATTTGTCGGAACTGCCGATATATAACATATAGCTTCCATACAAACTGAACGATCGGAATAAAGTGCTTGTATGGAAAACGTTTTCATTTGACGGGAAATTACCACGAAATTTGGCATGGGTTATTGCCCGAAGCAACTATGCATTCTCCAAAGAAATTGTTCAAATAACGAGCTTGCAAATAACGAGAGTATAAAATGTTCGGTGACCCCTAACTTAGGCCTTTGCTTATATTTTATATAACAACTTTAACACTTTTCTGTTGTGGAATATTTATTAAAAATTTCCATTGCCTATTGATGCATTAAAATGATTAAAACAATATAATATAATAATATTGTAATAATTGTTCTTAAATGCTGTATTCAAAGGCAAAAATAAATTAAGATTCCTTAAAATGATCAATATTAATCAAATTGAAAAACTGAGTCAGAACACAAAAATTTAGTAATTTCATAAGATATGTACAAAATAATTCTATTATACAAATATAAATATTTAAATTGTAATAACGGCCATTGTTTGACTTTTCTTAATGTTCATTTTACGATTTCTGTCAAAAATTTGAGCTAGCTGTCTAATTCTTTGAACAGTACTTCCAAAAACTCAGGGTTGGTACCTGCGTTTTCAAGTAGCAAAATCTGGGTTATAGACAGCCCCAGTATATTGGCGACTATAATTCAATAACCTTACACAATTGCGATTTAAGGTTCGAGAATGAGGGCTGCAATGATTCCAGGCGGATATCAGAATTTTAAACTGCGTCGATTAATGCTATGATTGAACAAACTGCAAAATAAAGACTCGGGAAGGGTACGGTAAAGTTTGATAGAAAAATTCCACTGATTCTCCTACCCAATTTCATAATGGGATAGATTATAGTTGACATTATACTTGCGTTGGATACTATAAACAGATTTTGTTTTGCGGAAGACAACATATTAATATAATGGTCCGATATGGGCGGTTCCATCAAAATACATATACATATATTTTATATGGCCTCTGACGTTTCCTTCTTGGTGTTCCAAACTTCGTGACGAACTTAATATACCATGTTCAGGGTAAAATAAGGGTTGATAGTACTCGATAATACACACAAAATGGCAAATCCCAACTCAGTTGCCTTCGATAGTTAATCGATATCCATTTGTAATGTATAAGCTTGCGGTGCTCACTTCCCTGAAGGTAGCTGCCTTATGGAGCAGTAGATTTACTGCTATGTATGTTGATCACATAATAAAATTAGACAATACCAAAAAGTTCTTATTTCTAAGATCATATCATTTTACAAACTGCGAAAATATCTAATGTCCCGCAATTACTCTGACACTTAAGCTAGATATATTATAGATATATATATATATATATATATATATAGCTTGTATTTCAAATGTCACGTGTGTTTAATTTACGTTTTTGATTAGAGTTCTAGACTGGAAGAGATCTTTGCGTTAACAGTCGAGATTTCGCGTTGATGAAAGTGGCGGGAAAAAAACTAAGCGACTTAGCTCAGGTTGCGATTAACGGAATATATGTAACTGTGCTGTATTTGTCTCAAGTTTTTTTTTTAACTGTCTGAAAAGTGATTCTTTCTTAATAACGACTGTTTTATAATTTAGTAAGACCGGAAACCTATAATATTCTATAACTGATCTAGTCAGACACACAAATAATATGGGGCATGGAACTATTCTCCAATCATAAAAGTAATTAATTTTTATTAAAACTTATTTAGCCGCATAGAAATAGAAACTTTAGTTAAATTGCGAAACATTTTTTTCTCAAGACGAGATTACAGTCCGCTAAGCTTTAGTAGAAGGGGTTTGTTTACTTAATTTTCTAAAATTGCCAGTGTCTTTATTTTGCGCCAACTTGGCAATTAAGTCATATCCACTAACCCATAGATAAATTTCCGGTTTTATCTTTAGTTTTTTGCGATTTTGTTGAATTTTCTCGGTCAGGATATCGTATTTGCGAGCGCACACAAGATCACTGGATCCCAAACCCAATGTAGGGCAGAAGTCCCCGCTACCATTACCGATGTACGCTACACGATCGTAGTTTATATTCAGAGCTTTCTGCATTAAAATGAATTCCTTCATTACACACCGCTTGCACAGGTTCTGTGGGCTGTATGGACATTCAGCGCAGTGATAACCACTTACAGTCACCTCTCCGCAATCATTGATCTCTGAAGGATTGCAATAAATGCCAGTGAAACATTGGAAAATTCCATGTTGTTCCAGCCAATCGACGATTATAATACGATAGCCATCACTGATCAAGATCAAGTCATAAGTGGGTTCGCATGACTTCCACAGATACTGTATCAGCTTTACCATTCCGGGTACGGGCGGTACGGCGCGTATAAATTTGCACATTGTATTCGCAGGGTAGCCCATTGAATGGAGTTCCTTAAATGCTTTGTTGGTATAATCAATCCAACCCTTTTTCTGCGTGTCGTAGATATGAGGTCGCCGGTAATTCGGTATGAATTGGAAGAGTTGACGCATGGAGTTTACGCTAATGATGGTCTCATCGAAGTCGAAAATAATTAACTGGCGTGAAGGCATTTTTCTTGGTTTTCGTATATATTATTGATTAAAAAAGAGAATTATATGCACTGGAGAAAGAGAGAAAAAATTCTACGTAAATTTTGATTGTTTGTATTTTTATAAAACTCATATTGTTTATATTTTATGAATTGCTATATGTTTTGACGTTAGCATGTGGATGATTAAATCACGTTCA